>NC_135352.1:12533829-13230888 GCF_023851605.1 Tamandua tetradactyla
ACCCATTCTAGGCGGGTCTTTATTACTTTACTGGAATCTTTTAAAAGAGGGAACCATTTTGGAAAAACCTTGAGATCCACAAGAGAGCCATGAGAACCATGACAGCCCATGCAGCCAGAGACCTGTGGAGATGAAGAAGGAAAACGTTGCTGGGGAAGCTTCATGAAACAAGAAGCCTGAAGAGAAGGGCCATGTTTGCCATGTACCTTTCCAGTTGAGAAAGAAACCCTGAACTTCATCAGCCTTTCTTGAGTGAAAGTAACCTCTTCTTGGTGCCTTAACTATGACATTTTGATAGACTTGCTTTCATTTGGACATTTCCACAGCCTTAGAACTATAAACTAGCAACTTATTAAATCCTCCTTTTAAAAGCCATTCCATTTCTGGTATGGCAGCTAGCAAAGTAGAACATGCAGAAAAGCCATGTTTTAATCCTGATCCAGTCTTGTGAGAGCATCTGTTTCTTTTAATCCTGATTCAGTATTGCAAGACAGAAAGTTTTTATTAGATGATCTCATTGGAGATATGACACACCCAGTTGTGAGTGTGATCTTTGACTGGATGGAGACGTGACTCCGTCCATTCCAGGTAGGTCTTGATTAGTTTACTGAAATCCTTTAAAAGAAGAAGCATTTTAGAGAGAGTCAAAGAGGACAGAAACAACAGACACTTCAGAGCAGCGCTGACACAGTTGCCAACAGAAACACGGATGTTTGGATATGCTTAGAGAACAGCAGACATCACCATGAGATATTAAACAAGCTAGAACCTAGAGAGAGCCAAGGGAAGCCAAGAGATAAAAGCCATCCCCAGGAAATCAAAGTGAGGAATCTCCATGGGAACAGAGGCTGAAAGCACTAGAGCCCAGAATCAAGGGACTAGTCAGTGCCAGCCACGTGACTTTCCAGCTAACAGAGGTGTTCCTGACCCATCGGCCTTCGAATTAAAGTATCCTTTCCCTCGATGCCATAGTTTAGACAGTTTTATAGGCCTAGAACTGAAAACTTAGAACTTATTAAATTCCCCTTTTTAAAGCTGTTCCAGTTCTGGTGTTCATGTTCTGGCAGCTTGCAAACTAACACACACTTTAAAATGTGTATGTAATATAAAACTTAACCCCAGTTAGACTTAAGAGTTACCCCCAAGAGAACCTCCTTTGTTGCTCAAATGTGGCCTCTCTCTCCAGCCAACACAACATGCAGACTCACCACCCTCTCCCTGTCTACATGGGACATGACTCCCAGGGGTGTGGACCTTCCTGGCAACATGGGACAGAAATGCTAGAATGAGCTGAGACTCAGCATCAAGGGATTAAGAAAATCCCTAGAATGAGCTGAGACTTGGCATCAAGGAATTGAGGAAACCTTCTTGACAAAAAGGGGAAGGAGTGAAATGAGTCAATGGCTGAGAGATTCCAAACAGAGTCCAGAGGTTATCCTGGAGGTTATTCTTATGCATTAAGTAGATATCACCTTGTTAATCAAGATGTAATGGAGAGGCTGGAGGGAACTGCCTGAAACTGTAGAGCTGTGTTCCAGTAGCCATGTGTCTTGAAGATGATTGTATACTGATGTAGCTTTCACAGTGTGACTGTGTGATTGTGAAAACCTTGTGTCTGATGCTCCATTTATCTACCTTGTCAACAGACGAATAGTACATATGGAATAAAAATAAATAATGGGAACAAATGTTAAAATAAATTTGGTTTGAAATGCTAGTGATCAATGAAAGGGAGGGGTTAGGGGTATGATATGTATAAATTATTTTTCTGTTTTCATTTTATTTCTTTTTCTGAATAGATGCAAATGTTCCAAGAAATTATCATGATGATGAATATGCAACCATGTGATGATATTGTGAATTACTGATTATATATGCAGAATGGAATGATCAAAATAGGAATGTTTGCGTTTGTTTGGTGTTTTTTGGTATTTAAAAAAATAAAATTTAAAAATTAAAAAAAAATTGTATGTAAGAGCAAAGATATTCCAGTTGAACAAATTTGTTTCTTCTTTTCTCTTGGTTTTGCCCAAACATGTATCAAGACTTACTACAGTATGGTATTGGTGGAGGGTTACAGGAAACACCAGTGAAACAGAAACAGAAAGCCCAGAAATTTATGTATATGTGGAAACCTGATTTATGTTGGAGTTAGCATTACAGATAAATATGGAAAAGAAAGTTTTTAAAAATAAATGCTTGTACAATTGGATATTAATATTGAAAAACTGAGCCTATTTTTTACTTTAGACTAAATGAACTTCAGAAGGATAAAAGACATAAAGGTGAAAGACAAAACTGAAAAATTTTAGAAGAGAATTTAGAGTATTATCTTTATGACCTTGGGGGAAATTATTTAAGTTGATCTAACGCAAAAAAGAAAGTACAAAATATAAAGGAAAATATCCATAATCTGGATAGCATTAGAATCCAATATATTCTTAAAAGATAAAAAGACAAGTTAATAAAGTAAGGGAAAGTATTTGCAGTAAATAAAATTGACAGTGGAGTTGCAGCTCATATAAAGAATTCTTACAAATACACAAACAACCCGAAAGGAAAAAAAAGATTAAAAACTTGACCAGACATGACACAGATGTGAAAAAACAATTGTCCAGTAATTGTACACAGTAGATGATCAGTTACATCAATAGTCAGAGAAATGCAACTTAACTACAATGAGAGATTACTTCCACCTGTCAGGCTGACAAAAATTAAAGTCCATTCATATTAAGCGTTGGTGAGAATATGGGGCACCCGAAATTTTCATACACTGTAGATGATGGTGTAAAAATCCAGTATAATGAAACGTTATACTACACAAAAATTAAAGTTTTCCTGTAAGAGGAAAATGACATAAGCAAGATAAAAGAGCAAAAATATTGCAACACTTGGAACAAAAAATCTGGTTTCCTCTGTAAATAGAATTTTTACAAGTCATTTACTAAAAACCATCTTTCCTGTAGAAAAAAGAGAAAAAGAAGACCAAATACTTCACAGAAAAAGAAGATACACTAATAATGAAAGAAATACAAATTAAATCCACAAAATTCTATTTTTTAATTATCAGGTTTGCAGAGGTTAAGAAGTTTGATAAATTACTGTATTCGTACAATTACGGATAAACAGGTACTATCCATTCTTGGTAAAGATACAATGAAGTTCCTTGTAGGATAGTATAGCAATACCAGTTTAGATTTTAATGGATATTTTACTCTTGCAAGTTCACCTCAGAACCAAGAACACATGTATGCATGTTCATAACAAAAACTTTTGGTGTCATCTAAATGGCCCTACACAGAGAAATGGCTAAGTAAAATGTCATATATACGTAAATCACAGTGACATGTGAGTTACCACATGAAAGATCTAAAAATAATGTTGAGTACAACAAACATTTCAAGTATTAGTTACTAATTGATGCTATGCATGTAATAAATAGGCTAAATTTTCTTATTTTATGAATACTTATATGGGTGTTAAAATATCAAGCGGTCTGGAAGAACTTATAAAAGATATTAACTTTTGGAGGGATGGTATTAGGATTGATGTTTGTGGTATTAATGGTAATTATCAAAATGAAGTTTAGCTCTCATAATTTTTTAAAGAGAATGTTTTCTTGTTTTTCTTATATAAGTAAAAATTAAAACGGTAATGAAACTTAAATAGAGAAGGATGAGTTAGTAAGAGAAGAATAAAGCACTACCAGAGAAGTAGCTATAAAATCATGATTATAAAGTCACAGGAGTGATGGATAGGGTATAATATTTCAGGAACTGATTGGTCAAGAGTATCGGATGGAGAGAGACCAAGTAAGTTATGAGTCAGAAATGAGCTTATAGGAGTGAGTGACTGATGACTTTGATAATAGGTGACTTGATAATTGCTATTTAGGTAGAAAAACGGAATCATTAAAGATATAAAAACCATTCTTAGCATCAGGCCCTACCTACAAAAACAGGTAATGGGCTCTGGCCCATTGGCTATAGTCTGCCAGCCTATGAATTATAAAATGAAAAGTTGGACTAACATAAATTTCAGATCTACATATAGTCTTAACTGAGGAATTCTTGACTTAATCTATTTAAATTTATATGTATTTTATCATACATATGGTCTGATTTAACCTTGTTTATTAGAAGCAGTTCTTTATCCTATTTAAAACTCTATAGAAGAACTCAGAATGCATATGTTTGTGACTGAAGTTCCAAGAATATACCTTATGCAGCTATTGTGTCATCAGGAATGCTTGCCTGAGATTACCAGAAAAGGAATGATTTTTGCCTATCTGCATACCATAACTACAACAATTCATTTAATATTTTAAAATATACTTACTTTTTACTTAAGAATATTTTGGAATGGGAAATAAATGGAAAATCATTATTATCTTAATACAAGTAAAAGAAAATTTTAAAAATTAGTGAAAGCAAGACAGCATTATCTGCCACTAGACCTTGAAATTGAGGCATTATTTTTTGTTGTTAAAAAGGGAGATTCCATTAACTTTATGGGGATGTCAGAGGTAAATTAACAACAAATATTAATGTGGAAGTTTGAAAGAGAACTCGAAAAATGTTTTCTTTAAATGTTTTTTATGTCTGAAATCATCTTGAGTTGCTTCACATTGGGAAACCTTTTCATAACCGATAATAGTTGAGTCTTTAAGATCAAGAAAACCCTAGAACTCTCAGACCAAGTTGTTCAATTAAAACTTCATGTTCTGTTATTAATTAAAGACTTAGATAGTAATCAAGTAAAAGATTTTACAGATTTATTTAGTAACCTCTAATATGTAACCAAGGATCTCAGAACATTCAAGTTTTGGTTTTTCCATAGTTAGGAAACTCAGTATAAATTTCCTCTTAAGATAGACCTTGGGAGGGTCAGGTCTCTAGATTGTTTATTTAACATGAAGGGTATTCATTCCTTTCTAACTAACTTGTCTCTGAAAATTACTGTACTGCTCCCGATGCATACAGAGTAATATACCGCAAAGGAAAGTTATGATTTGCCAGGGTTACATCATTCCTAATAGCAGAGCTAGAATTAGAACTACATTGCCTGAACTCTAACTTGGTTATCTTTACAATATTGACAGACACCATAATTTGGTTCCATTGTTTAGGTTTCAAGATTACCCTAACAGTTAATTGTGTGCAACTATTGCATGCCAGGCTCTGCAACTACATGAGATATAGTTACTGTTTTTTACCCCAAAGAAGTAGGTTCTTGGGCCAACATACTGTTGTTAATGGTAGAACCAAAATTTGAATGCTTATGATAATCTGCCTTTCTAAATACGTTCCTTCTTAATCTGTCTTGTTTTTGGATTCAAGCTTCCAGTAAAACTCTTTCACTCTCAGATACTCTAATCTTTCAAATGTGTGGGCTAAAAATTGTTCATTATATTCATATTCTTAAGACTTGGATAACCCAGGAACTCCAAGGACAGCCTCAGCATGAACTTTCAGGATTTAAACTTCTTGCTTTTATTTATTTATTTTATATGTAAAAATAATGTATATAAATGTATATATAATGATATAGGACTACAATATATTTTGTGATATATAGTATGTGATATATAGTATGTGTATGTAAAGTATAGTATGTATACTTTACATACATATGTAAAGTAATATTATAGTTTACATATGTGTGTAAAAATAAATAATATATGATTATGGGTCTGTGATACATGAGTGTAAAGAAATGTATGAACTTGTAACTTTAGCATGACTGATTTATTTGGGCTAAAGTTATAAGGATGTTATTCCTACTTGAAAAATAAAACTTGAAAAATTGCTAGGTACAACTTGTTTCATGGAGGCATTGAATAATATTGTGCTCTAAATATTCATCTTTCATTAAGCAGTTTTTGTGTGCCTACTTTATGGCCAAATATTATCTTAAGCACTGGAAAACAAAATCAGTGATGTTCAGAAGTCCTTTATTAGTAAAATCTTTTAGACAAACATTTTGCAAGAAACCATACAGCTGAAATATTCAGATTTCCTGGATATCGAATTCAACTGTAGTTAAAGGCAATATTGAGAATCACCTTAGCACTTGATTTTTCAAGTAAATGTGTTCAGCTAATTGTGTGCAGTTGATATATAGATCATGACTAGTTGAAGAGTTGCTTTCTTTTAATTTAAGTCATTCTAAAATGATTCTCCCTTCTAACCCCTATTCTAAAATGCCAGGTGAACATGACCTCCTTGACAGCTATCTTCAAAATTGGTATATATTAAGGGTACTGGTTTTAGGAGACAGCACAACTAATGGTTGTCACTGTGCTGTGGCTGGATAAAATAGGGGCATTTTTTCTCTTCTTTGTTCATTCCCTATTCTGATCCATGTTTGACTTAGAGATTGCAAAATTACCTTTTATGAAAGGCCAAAATGGAGGGTGGGAGTGCAGGGTTTGGGGGAAAATCCTTTGTGACACTCTGTAGAATCATCACCTTTGTGAGCCTCTGTAGAATCTTGGCTACTTAATTTGGATTGTGATCCAGTATTTGAACTAAGCAGTTAACAAGTATCAGGAGGTCTATGAGCCTTGAGAAATGGTAATGAAAAATTTATGTTTATATACATGTATGTCTCTGTGTTGGAGGTCTATAGCTTTCTTTTGATATCTGGTTCAAGACTTACTTAAAAGGTTAAAAATCAGTGTTTCTGTGAAGGAGAAAGAGGAAGGAGAGAAGGTGAGAGAGGGAAAACAG
This sequence comes from Tamandua tetradactyla, assembly GCF_023851605.1. Classification (NCBI taxonomy): domain Eukaryota; kingdom Metazoa; phylum Chordata; class Mammalia; order Pilosa; family Myrmecophagidae; genus Tamandua; species Tamandua tetradactyla. Next base: position 12,540,561 of record NC_135352.1, read on the forward strand.
AGAAGGGGAGGAAAAGGAAGGGAGAAATATGTCTTATGATTATTATCGAGGTAAAGCATAAAAGGCAAACCTTTGTTACCACTAGTGTAACAATACGTGATGTTTTGATCCATGTATCTAGTGATACATAGAACATTTTAGTATAGTAGCCAATTAGCAGTTGGCTTAGGCTATGAACTGTAGAGTTATCCATGCAAGAATTGACTTACAACTTTCCTAAATTTCTCCCAAAGCCAGAGATTCTGATTTGAAGAGAATATCATTCTAATCACAGACCTATGTAAGAGGAATAATTTTAAAAATAGAATATTTGACAATATTTTTATCAAATGTTTATAAAAATTGTTATACTTGAAAGTTATTAAGCTTTTGGTTACCTAATTACAATTACTTGAGTTACAAGGAAAAGGTTGTTAATAAATATTTTTAATATTATATAAAAATCAAAATTAATTCATTTTCCATTTTGAATGACATAAATTGAAATTGAAACCTGTTGATAGTATGACCAAGAATATCTGTTCAAATCCATGTAAGAAGTTTTAGTCAGCTTTACTGTCATCAACTCATAAATTTATTGATCTTTTGCTTCATAACCTTGGATATATTTTAGGCCAACAGCAAAATGGAAATGAAAGAGAATGCTAAACCCAAGATACTAGGGAAAATGAATTCAACCAGTGAACCCTTATCTATTACTGGTGTAGAAGCCAATTGCTTGAAGAAATTCACCATTCCCAAGATCAGAAGGACAGCTGGTAAAGGTAATATTTGTGTGAAAGATGGTATTTTTAATAATTATTACTGTATTTCTCCATTTCTTAGTTTATATTGAGCTTCTGGTTTGACTATATAAAATTATATTAAATCAAGTCTTTTAATACTTTAAATACTCATGTATTTCTGGGTCTTTACAAAATGAAGTAGACACATTCCTGCTATCCTTCTTACTATATATATACTGAAAACCCTGTACATTTTATATGAAACAAACATAAGAAGACTGCGAAAGGTGTAGAGAAGAAGGAAGGCCAGCTAGGAACCGTGGGACTTGAGAAACAACACAGCAGTAAGTTCCCTGTTTTTCTTTTTGTCTGCTGTATGTTTTGTACTGGATGCTCAAACTTCAAAAAGCACAGACAGAATAGCTTCAAGGAAAGCTTTCTCTGTCTTGCCAAAGGACATGGAAAGGGGCAGGCTATAGAGTGAGAAACCTATCTGTCAGTAAATATCCTATTCCTGCAAAACACCAGGAGGATAATCCATGTACTCTGCACCTTGTCAGCAAAAGCTGAGTGGAATACCTAAACTTCAACCTATATCCCTTCCCCTGCCCATTGAGTAGTATTAGAGGAGGCTAGGTGGGGAGCTGGACTTCCACTCCTACCCAGCAGAAACAAGGCATCTGTCTTCTTTCTTGTGCTGTCAGTGAAGGCCAAGTAGGAAGCCAGGGCTTTTACAGCTGTTCAGCAATAACGAGTTCTTCTCCAGCCCCCATAGTGTCAGTGGATTTCCATCCCTTCCCTATTGTAAGGCATCATCCCTCCCTGCAGAGCATGGTATCAGCATGGACCAGGTGGTGAGCCTGGACTTCCACCATTCCCAGAAACCAGGCATCTGTTCCCTTGCCATAGTGCCAGTGAAGATTTAGTAGTGAGCATGGACTTCCACCCTTTTTCCTATGGTGACAAGATATCTCACCCCCAGGTTGTCATTAGAGGTCATGTGTAAAGCCAGGACTTCATCCCCATCCAGTGGCAAAGAGTCAATTTCCCTGTCACCCTGCTGGCATGTTTTAGTAGAGACCTACTAAAAAGATTTGAATTCAGCAGTACTCAGAATGATCATTGGAAAACTGAAAATCTCAACTTAAGTGAGAAAAGATAATCAATAGAAACCAACACCAAGGTAACACATATATTGAACTTATCTGACAAAGCAGTCATCATAAAAATGTTTCAACAAGCAATTGCAAATACTCTTGAAACAATTGGGAAAAAAAGGCTTAGCAAAGAAATGGAAGATATAATAAAGAATGAAATGGAGGTTTTGGAACTGAAAAATACAATAATTAAAATAAAAACAGTGGATGGGCTCAGTAGAAGAATGAAGAGGACAGTGAAAAGAATCAGTGAACTTAGAGTTAAGAACAATAGAAATTACCTCATCTGAATAACACAAAGAAAATGGAGAAAAATGAACAGAGCCTCAGGGACCTTTGGAACAATAATAGGAGATCTGCATCATTGGAGTCTCAGAAAAAGTCAAAGTGTGAGGCTGAAAAAGTTTTCAGAGAAAATGCTGACTAAAAGTTAACCAAGTTTGGCAGGAGTAAAGAGGGGCTTTACATAATGATAAATGAATAAATCCACCAAGAAAGTAAAGCAGTCCTAAAAGTGTATATACCGGGGGTATAAGTGTAGTTCAGTGGTAGAATTCTTACCTGCCGTGCAGGAGAGCCAGGTTCACTTTCCGACCCATGCATTTTCCAACCCATGCATTCCAGACAAACAAAGAAAGAAACCGACAAATACAACAAACGAACAAAATCAACAAATGGTTCTGCAATAACCGGATACTCACATGGAGAAAGAATGAAATGTGACCCCACCATACAGCACACACACAAAAAAAAGTGTGTATACCAAACAACAGAGGATTAAAATACATGAAACAAAAACTGATAGAGCTGAAAAGAGAAATTGATAAATCTAGAATACAGTTGAAGACTTATTCATTTCTAACAATTGACAAAACTAAAAAACAGAAAATCAGCAAGGGTGTAGAAGAACTTAACATGCTTAACCAACAGGATGTAATTGATACTTACACATGTATTACTCCACCACAGTAACAGCAGAATAGACATTCTTTTCAAGAGTCCATAGAACATTCACTAAGCTATGCAATATTTTGGGGCCATGAAACAAATTTCAACAAACTTTTAAAAATTGAAATCATAAAGAATGTTCATTCTACCACAGTGGACTCAAATAATAATAATAATAATAGAAATATAATAGGTAAATCTTTAAAAACATTGAAAGTAAACAGTATATTTCTATAATCCATGGAACTGCAAGGGAAATTTAAAAATTCATTAAGTTGAATTACAGTAAAAATGCAATATAACACTCTGCAGGGACACAGCTAAAGCAATGCTGACAAAGCAACTTACAGCACTAAATGCTTATGATGGAAAAAAGATGGTTATTGAAATTAATAATCTTATGTTTCCACCTTAAGAAACTAGAATAAGACTGCAAATCCCAAAACAAGCAGAAGAAAGGAAATAATATAAAAAGCAAAAATCAATGAAATACAATGGAAAGGTAGTGGAGAAAATCAGGGAAACGAAGAAAGAGCTGGTTATTTGAAAATATCAAGAAGCATGACAAACTTCTAGCAAAACTAAGAAAAAGCAGTATATGCCACAAGTTACCACTGTCAAGTGTGAAATGAGATAACACCACTGACCTGTAGGCATTGAAAAGATGCTAGGAAATAATATGAACAAATTATGAATAAACTTCACAGTTTAGGTAAAATAGACCAATACACGAGGAAGTAGAGCCTAGTGAAACTCATGCAATACTTAATAAATAATTTAAGTAATCTGATAACTATTAAAGAGATTGAATTCATAGTTGAAAAAGAAACCTCCGGGCCTATATGGTTTCACTGGAGAAGCCTACTAAATATTTACATATGTATTATATTAAACTCTATAAAATCTCTTTCAGGAAATAAAAGAGGAGAAAGCACTGCCTTAATAATTTTATGAGACCAAGATTACCCTGGTACCAAAACAAGAAAACTACAGAACAATGCCAATCATGAATATAGATGCAAAAGTCCTAAACAAAACATAACAAATCAAATCCAGCAATACATAAAATGAATTGTATCCTACAATGAAGGAGGTTTTATTCTAGGGAAGCAAAGCTAGTTCAGTCTTCATAAATCTATGTAATGCACTATGTCCATAGACTAAAGAAAAATCGTGATTATAGCAGTTGAAGCAGAAATAGCATTTGACAAATTTCAAGCCCCATTCATGATAGAAACTCTCTGCAAACTAGGAATAGAGCATATACCAAAAAAAAATGATAGCTAATAATATACTTAATGATGAAAGCTTTTCCTCTAAAGACAGGGAAGAAGGCAAGAATGTTGTCTTAGCACTCTTATTACCAGCAGTTCTAGCCAGTTCCTTAAGGCAGTGCAAGGAGCTAAAGGCATTTAGATTGGAAAAGAAGAAACTGAACTATTCCTATTTGCATATGACATGAAGGTTTACATAGAAAATCCCAAGGATCTAAAACAAAACAAAATACCCTAGAGTTCAGTGAGTTCAGCAAGATAACTGGATGCAAGATCAAAATTTAAAAATCAGTTGTATTTCTATATACCAGCAATGAATACATGGAAAACAAAATGAAAAATATAATACCGTTATAGTAGCTCAAAAAGATCTTTAAAAATATTAGTTACAGGTCTAGCAAAAAATACACACAGGACCTTTATGCTTAAAACTGCAAAACGCAGATGAAGAAAATTAAAAAAAAAAAAAAAAAGTAGAAAAATGTACCACGTTCATGGTTAAAAGATTCAAAATAATGAAAATTGTCATTTCTACCCAAATTAACATATAGGTTTGTTGCATTTCATATCAGAATCCCAGCATGACTTTTGTAAATAGACATGCTTATTCTGACATTTACATGGGAAGGCAAAGAAACTAGAATAGCTAAACTCGCTATACCATATATGAAAGCTTGGTCTGTAGCTACAGTAATCAAGAGGGTTAGAAACATATATCAATGGAACAGCATAGAGATTCCAGAAATAGACCCACACAAGTGTGCTCAATTGATTAAAAAAAAATTTTTAATTAGGTTGTAGGTTTAGAGAAAATTCATGTTAAAATTACAGCATGCCCATATACACCCCTGTTGTTGAAACTTTGTTTGTTTTGTACTGTTGTTTAATGAAAGAATATTAAACTCTTAATATTAACTTTAGTCCATACTTTACATTAGGTGTGCTTTTCCATTGTACTACTTGTCATATGTTTGTTATAATTCATGAAAAAACGTTCTTACGTTTCTGCTATTAATCAAGTCCATCACTCACAACAGGGTTTACTGTTATACAGTCCTGTGCTTTATCTTCCAACTTTCCTTTTAGTAACATACATGACTGAAAACTTCCCCTTTCAGTCACATCAACCAACATAATTCAGAACTGTTAATTACACTCACAATAATGTGCTACAGTCCTTTTGTTTTTGGTTTCTTCACTCAGTGTCCTCAAGGTTCATCCATGTTGTTGCATGCATTGCGACTTCATTCCTTTTTACACCTGAACAATATTCCATCATATATATACAATGGAAAGCTACTCAAGTGTCCATCAGCCGATGAATGAATAAGCAAAATGTGGTATATATATATAGATATATATAGATATATATAGATATAGATATAGATATAGATATATGAGTAGCTTCCATCTTTAGGCAGTTGTGAAAAGTACTGCTGTGAACATCTTTGTACAAATGTCTGTTCATGTCCCTATTTTCACTTCTTTCACTTTTCATCTCACCTTGCTCTAGATTCTGAAAAACTCCAATGAGGCTTTAAGATAGGTTCTTCCAGGTTAGCTGGGTCTTGGCAGCCCTGGTGGCAGCACCTTGATAAAGGAAGGCAAGTCCTGAGGTGGTGAGAGACAGTTTTCAGGCAGTATATTTGTCTCCCTCAGTTTTGAAGCATAGTTTTGCCAAGTGGAGAATTCTGGGCTGGCAGTTTTCCTCTTTCAGTACCTTCTCACCTCCATGGTTTCTGATGAGAAATCGGAACTTAATCTTATTACTGTTTCCTTATATGTAATGAATTGCTCTTCTCTTGCTGCTATTGGAATTCTCTCTATATCTTTGGCATTTAACATTCCAATTAGTATGCATTTCAGAGCATGTCTAATAGGATTTATTCTGTTTGGGATACGTTGTACTTCTTGGACATGTATATTTATGTCTTTCATAAGTATTGGGAAATTTTGGGCCATTATTTCCTCAAATATTCTTTCTACCCCTTTCCCCTTCCCTTCTTCTCCTAGAACACCATAATACATCTATTTGTGCAGTTTTTGCTGTCATTCAGTTCCCTGAGACTCTGCTCATTTTTTTGTATTATTTTCTGTCTGTTCTTCCAACTGTATGATATTGATTGTCCTATCTACTAGTCCACTGATTGTTTCTTCTGCCTGTTCCAATCTGCTGTTAATATGCCTGGTAGTGTATTTTTAATCTCTTCCTTTGGGCCTTTCATTTCCATAAGTTCTGTTATGTTTCTTTTCATACTTTGAGGTTCTTCTTTGTGTCCATTCAGTGTCTTCTTAATATCTGTTATCACTTTAGCCTTATTTCCCTTCATCTCCTTGAACTGATTTAGGAGGTTTGTTTGAAAATCTTTGATTAGTTCCAAATTCTGCCTCTCCTCCAGAGTTTTAATTTTTTCCTTTGACTGGGCCATGTATTCCTGTTTCTTAGTATGGCTTTTAATTTTTTGCTGATATCTGAGCATCTGATTATCTTCGTGAGTTTACCCTGAAGGTCAGTTTCTCTTGCCTTGGGTTTTCTTGTTGATTGGCTTTGTGTTAAGGATCTTCATGATGCTTGGTTCAACTTCTTATAGACCTTTATAATTGCCTGTGTTTAACTGATCAGAATTTTTCAGCTCGTCATCTGATATTTGTCATGGATATACAGTATAATTTTAAAATTAGCACTATATGTACAGTTATTTCATCCCCCCCACCCCCAGGAGAAAGCTTCTTTTCCTCTGTTCCTTCTCTGGGAATCTTGATCTGTTTTATTTGTTTTTGTTTTGCCTGTACAGTTGGGGTATTTTTTGTTTGTTTGTTTTTGTTTTTTGACTCTCCTTTCATTGCCTCTACCTGCATTTACATGGAGGAAAAATTCTGGGAGATGGGTCACCTCACAGAGGACTTTTCCAAGTCAGTGTTTCCCAGCCAGAACAGGGCTACAGACTCACAAAATGGTCTAGAGAACACTGGAAAAATGATCGTGAAAGACACCAAAATGCATTTTTGACAGTTCCCTGAAGCTGCCCTTTCTTGGCCTGTCCAGAAGATGGTGCTTATCAGCAAACTTTCCCCTGCTGTCCTAAGAAGCCCTGTGTGTTTGAACTTCCTTTCCCATTGCTTGTTGGGGGCAATGTTGAAATGATGACCACATTGTTCCCTGAGATGGGCCAAAATTGCAGCTCTAAGCCAGGACCCAGGGCTTGGAATTTGCTACTAAAAGCAATTATCAGATCCCACCCAAGCCCCACACTGTTCTTGGAAAGTGGGCTTCCATATCCATCTCCATCAACAGTATTCAGCCAGGCACCAGACCAGAAGTGGCTAGAGTCAAGGATGGGGGGTTGGCTCCAGCAATAGCTGCTGCTTCCTTTACTCACAGTTCTTTACAGTACTGTCTTAGCATCTTTGTCCTGCTCTTCCTTCAATACTGTACAGTGCTTCCCTGATCTCCAGAGTCCCAGAACAGTTGTTTCAGTTTCTGCCTGTCTTCCAGCAGTTTTTGGAGGAAAAGTGAGTACTTCATCTTCCTACTCCATATCTTCCCGGAAAGTTCTCCTCAGTTGATTTTTTGACAGTTGCAAAAGCAGTTCAGTGGAGGAAAGATAACCTTTTCATCATTGTTGGTGGAAAATTGGACGACCATAGGCAAAAATGAATCTCACCCGAAACCTCATAAAAAAATTAATTCAAAAATGAATCCTGGATTTAAAAGTAAAATGTAAAAGTGTAACACTTTTCAAGAAAAAAATCAATAAATAGGGCTTTGTGGTAGTTTGAAGCTGCTATAACCCAGAAAAGGTTATGTCCTTTTAATCCATTCCTGTGGGTACAGACCTTTTGTGAGTAGGATCTTTTGATTAGGTTATTTCAGTTGAGATGTGACCCACCTCATTCAAGGTAGGTCTTAATCCCTTACTGGAGTCCTTTATAAGAAGATAAAAGACAGAAAAAGATACAGAAGCTAAGAGGTGAAATTAAGAGAAGCTCACAGAAAAAGAGCCGAGAGGAGGCCACTGAAACTAGAATCTCTGAAAGCAATGAAACCAAGAGAGAAGGACCAGAAGATGCTAGCCATGTGCCTTCCCATGTGTCCTAGAAGTGTCCTAGATGCTGATAGCCAGCCTTTCTTCAGAGTCCAGATATTGTCCTGTTGATGCCTTGATTTGGAAATTTTCACAGCCTAAGAACTGAAAATTGTAAGCTAATAACATCCCACTGTAAAAGCCAACCCATGCCTGGTATATTGCATTTTGTCATCTTTAGCAAACCATAACAGATTTCATCAAAATTGAAAACTTTTGTTCTGTGAAAAGAATCTGTTGGAAAGATGAAGAGACAAGCCAAGAGTGGAAAAAATATTTGCAAATCACATATCTGACCAATGACACATAGCTAGAATATGTGAAGAATCTTCAAAACTCAAGACTAAAAAAAGAAAAATGAAACTATCAAAATTCACAACAAATTATTACAAATATTTAAATAAAAATTTTATTGAGGTCAGTAATAGAATTTATAATAGGAAGAGGATGAGAAATGAGTGGGTTTTTTTGTAACTCAACTGGTTATAATATTTCTTATTAGTTTTGTCATTGGTTTAAATGCTATTGACTTTTTTTTTTTTTTTTAACATGGGCAGGCACCGGAAATCGAACCCAGGTCCTCGGGCATGGCAGGCAAGCATTCTTACCTGCTGAGCCACCATGGCCCGCCCTGCTATTGACTTTTTAATAAAGTCAAATACAGAGGGAAATTATTAATACATAAATTGCCTTAAGCCATATTTATGCCTTGCTTTCCTCTGATTCTTCTTCCTTAAGGATTTTGATCCTTTTATTCATCTATTTTAATATAGCAATACTTGAGACATTGCTCTTTTTCCTAAGAAAGACTGTCACCCCTTACTCAAGCCACTTCATCAGTCAGCAACTTGTAAAGATATTTTGGTACTTTTGCAAGTCAAAATAACCAAGTAATTTTTTTTTCAATTATAAGTTGCCTTATTTCTTATTTAGTAGAATACATATTACAACTTTTAGTAATAATGTCAAATACATAAATGGTGTTCATCTTAATTTGAAATTGTCAACTGAAATAAAGGGCTTTCTATATCTATATATGAAAATTTTAAGAATTCCGGTTAATATGTGGAAAAAATCTAGAGTCATATTTTCATCCATATCAAGTGCAAGATCTGTATTTTGCTATTTCAGAACCTTAAATATAACTTGCTGCCTTCAGATGTTAATGAAAACTCTTAAGTACTTTGGTTACTTTGAGTCTTATATCAGATGTGCAATATGATAACATTATTCTAAATACAAATTGTTTGCCGTTTTCTTTTTCTTTATCCTAGTTTATTTGTCACCTTGTTGCACCAATACTAGAGAGTATAGTTTCATACACGATACTCTTAACCAGTGCCGTCTTGATGTAAGTTCTGATTTACGGTCATCATGGCGGTTTGGGGATACAAAACTGGTTCATAATGAGGATCTGGAAAAAAAATTTACTGCTAAGAGGTAAGTTACTGTGACCTAAATAGGTTTGAATTTTCTGTTTAATTTTTACTGTATTGTCTTATGCCCATTTATTACTTCTGTTTGAGATTTAATAATTAGTATTTCTAAGAAAACATAGAAATTATTTTCATTATTTTGTTATCTCCTTGTAGCCTTGTGAGGACTGGTAGGATTGTGTATAGCTATTTCTAACTGTTGCACTTAGAACCACTCTTTCTGGGTTGGTGCCACTATTTCTGATACTTAGTTTTTTAAAAATATTCCTTCTTTTAAGAAGTCACATTCCATTATGTCTTGTGGTAAAGAGTAAGAATGTATGTAAAGTTTTCATTGTAAAATATGCATATATGTTTATAGGTAGAGATGCTGTGTAAATGAAATTTAGTTTGGCATTTTCATTTTCTGAACCATTTTGTACTTTTTTAATTTAAAATTGAGTAAGTGTAGCTTAATAGATCTACATTTAGAACTTGTTTTGGAAAATTTGGATTTCTTTTTGTTTGTTTGTTTTAGAATCAATTCTCCTTGGCTCAGACATGCTGTCCCACATGGTGGGGCATTTGGAGATTTGAAATGGGAGTGAAAGGAATAACAAAATTAGTTGATGCCATATTTTCTTCCCTCTTTGAGCTAAGGTAGAAAGAATTGGTTATATCTGCCCCTTCCAGACTGAAAGTTTGATCTAAAATTAATTGGTAATATTGCTCTTTGATTTGGGCTCTTTTAGGCTTTTTAAAATTGTGTCCCTTCTAGAATGTCCCTCTACCCAACACTTAATTTTCAACCAGTTATTTCTCCTTGTTAGTGTTAGAGAAAAATTAAAACAACTACCCAACAACACAGAATATATTAGAACAGACTAAATGACAAACAGGTTATAAGATCTGTTGTTTTCTTAGGTATTTGCCCAACTCGGAAAACTCATTTGTTTCCCAGTACTTTATGGTTGTTTTATAGGATGTATCCATATGTTGGTCTGTGTCTGGTTCTACTACATTACGAGTTTTGTCTTTTTTTTTAATTTATTTTTTCTTTTGTCCAGTTTGTTTTTTATCCACATTGTATAAACAGTGTGTGCTGAAGTGTTGAATTGAGTTAAATTTTTATCTCATTCTTATAATCAGTGATGCCAAGAAGTACCTTAGAATCACCTTGAGCCTTAGGGTACAGGTGAAAAGTAAAAATAAAAGGAAAACTAAATAGAATGGTTAGCAGAAGAGAATAATAGAAAGGAGAGATGGAAAGAGAAACTATTAGTAACATTGATTATCTCTGCCTTTATTTTTATCATTCTCCTTAGGGAAAGTAACAAATTAAAACATTTGTGGTCTCAGGACAAGTGACTCCAGAAGGATATTTTCTGCCTCTTATATATATTCCATCTGCCACTTCCTTAGTGTGAATCAGCAAAAACAACTAAATGTCTATGTATTTGCTCATTCGTTAAACATTTGAGTGCCTGCTGTGTCAGACATTGTGTTAGATACCCTTGGAGAAAAACAGTGAATAAAGTTTGCTCCTTATCCCTAAAGAGTTTATGTTTTAGTGGAGATGACATATCAACAAGCTATAAAATGATATAATGTTATAATAAAGATGTAAGCACACACATGAGAGGTTGATTATTCTTTTTGATAGTCTTATGAGAGGTGTTCTAAAGAGCTAAGAAGCCTTAGTGGGTAAGAGAGAAACTGAATTCCATTCTTAAATCTGTTGCCCAGTTTATATCAATTTGGCCCTTCTTTGTTTTATTTGATAAGACAAGTTCCTTTAGACACATTTCAAATTTATGTGAAAGGATGTATCACTATCACTTTAAAGGTTGTTAGTACCCAGCATAATAAGATAATGTGGTTGAATTTGTACTGTACATCTCAGTTTACATTCCACCCCAGATAGTCTGAACAGCCCATGGTTAATTTCATTCACTTTATCAATGATTGCTTCCAAAGATGGGCGTAATGAAGCCAGTGTGTGCCAGTGGCACACCGAAGAAAGGTTGTTTTGGGGGAACAGAGAAGGGAGAAGACGTGATGTCAACAAGAATCCAGCTACAGATGGCCCACTCCTGGGATAATAAGGAGAGACCCGCATTTGGATGAGCTAAAGCTGAGGACAGCAGAGCAAAGAGATGGGAAGAACCTGGATTCCTTAGGACATCTGGAGCCACAGATCAATCAGTCCTTATAAAAGGCTGCCTGATTTCTGAATTCCTTTTATGTTACATGGAATTAACTTACTTTTAAACCAATTTGAATGGAGTTCTGTCACTTAATAGCATTCTAGTTGGTACTAATTTTAAGCATTTTCAGACTTGTCAAGTGCATATGGTAAAGATGTATCTTAGATATAATCTTGAAGGAAGAAACAAATAGAATTGATCTCTTTATTTGTGATAATTGTGTTGTATAAAGTCTCTGTGAACATTGAATCAGTGAATACTGAACCATTGCTCCTAAGAGAAATAGAGTAAAGTTTCCACTGGCCTCTAGTTACGTTTTCATCAACTGATAAATGTATAACTTGGTTATATGTGTTTCTGTTTAAAGGTACCTTATTTAATAAGCATTGTTGATTCATTAACTTTGAACTCAAGACTAACAACACTGAAACTCTCAACTGAATGAGGCTTATCTTTTTTGTGGCTGTGTTTCTACGGCTTGACTGCTCTTTGCGTACAACTGCAAGGATTCTCAGGCTCCAGCTCTCCAGGCTAGGGCAGAATTAAGCTTGTCTGAGAGGCAAAGAGGCTGGTCATGTGAAAGGAGGTAATTCCCTGGAGGCTGTGCCTTCCCTAGGAGAAGGGTAGGGCTCAGCTCAGATGGAATCCCCACCTCAAGGAATTCATACCCCAGGGTCTAGAAGACTGAAGCGATTAAAGCCAGCCTACAACTCTCCTCTGTCTCAACCACACCCCCAGCAGGGAGAGTCTGCTGAAGTTAAAGGTACCACATCACCTTATGCTGGTGGGACCAGCAGGCAGACAAGCACTACATACTGGGCAGGATAGGAAAAACACAGAATCTAGAGGATTCGTAGAAAGTCTTTCAACCTGCTTGGTCTCACCCTCAGAGAAAACTGACACAGGTGACTCTTTCCTCCTGAGTGGATGCCAGTTTGGTCTGGGAAGATCTGACTGGGGTCTATAAGTAGACCCTCCTAAGGGGGAAGAAAAAGGCGCCATACAGGCAGAGCAAGAAACAAGAAAACAAGAACTGAAAAATTCTGATCTGTTAAAAAAAAAAAAAAAACCTAAGCTAGAGGTCTGGAATAAGCTGAAATGAATGTTAAAGAACAAATAGCAAAGTCATCCAGCAAGAAAATCCTAGGTAAAAAAAGCAAAAACAGTCTCCAGAATAAACTTATTAAGGAAATTAAATGCCTAGACACCAGCAAAAAAATAACGAATCATACTAGGAAAATTGAAAATATAGCCCAAAGAAAGAAACCAGCAGTTCAGATGAGATACAGGAGTTGAAACAATTAATTCAGAATGTTCAAACAGACATGGAAAACCTCATCAAAAATCAAATCAGTGAATTGTGGGAGGATATAAAGAAGGCAAGGGATGAACAAAAAGAAGAAATTGAAAGTCGGAAAATCAAATTGTAGAATGTATGAGATTGAAAGGCACAGTAGAAGAGATAAACAAAAAAAATACAATGTTAGATTTCAAGAGGCAGAAGATAGGATTAGTGAACTGGAAGACGGGACATCTGAAATCCGACAAGCAAAAGAAATTAAAGAGAAAAAAAATGAATAAGGCTTGTCTAACACATGTATTTTCTTTAGTACATCATAGCCTTCATGAGGTTAGAACACTAAATAGCACTTCAGCACTAGGCATGAAGGCCATTTTGAACAATGAAATCAACAGCAACAACAAAAATAATGGGGCACTAAAAATACCATGAAAAGGATACTTTACAGTATGAAAGCTGAAACAAGAAGGCTGAGTATCTCCTTGTTTGATCTTGGTTGAGAACACGTATCGGGCCACTTAGATATTTTACCATCTGTGCAAGCCTGTGAATGTACACAGACACCATGAATATTGATCTGGGCATTACAAATAAATTTTAACCAGTAGACAAAAACCCATGGAGAGGGTAGGCAACGGTGGCTCAGTGGTAGAGTTCTCGCCTGCCACGCCAGAGACCTGGGTTTGCATGCCTGCCCATGCAAAAAAAAACAAAGAGATAACAAAATCCATGAATAATGATCGATTGTGGTTTCAGATTGGGATCTAATAGATTCAGGACATGTAGGATGAGCCAGTCCTAAAGGTTTGTTGCCAGGAGACAGAAATTCTTGGACTCAACCATTGTCTAAATAAGATCTTTTGCTATGGTTACTAGTCTTTGGAATTTTGAGGATAAAGAATCTCAGCTATTTCTTTTTAGAAAGATGTTCTTTGTGCTAAGGAACAGCTAACACTGACCATTGTTAACTTTTCTCAATTTAGTTGTAGTTATCCTATTTTTTTCTCCACCACCGTATTTTCGGTGTACAGAACTTAACCTTTAGCTGTACGTTGTCTTACTATATGGATCTATATTCAAAACTGTTGAAAATGAAGGCATATCACTCACATAGGTGACTAGGGTTAGATGCAGTAACTGGATAAGACTGAGTTGTCCCCTTGTAAAATGGAATGAAGGCACTTTTTGCAAGTTTTTATGTTGGAAGAAGGGAAACTCTATAGGATAGTCAAATGGTAGATTGGTGTAGACTAAGGCTCCCCAGCAATTCTAGACCAACCTTGGTAATAACCTTGGTAAGTCCAAACCATTCTTTGTTCCGTTCCCCTTGTCTTAATTAGTTACAAGTTTGCAAGTCTGGCCATTGTGACCAGTAGAAACCCAGCATGACATTTGCTTCGAGTCAAAAGGTGAAGTCATTATCACTCCTGGTAGGTGTGCGCTAGGAAGCCTGTAGGCCTACATGCTGCCAGCAAACCTCTTTTGAAGGGAACCAGACATAGATAATGCTAAAGCTGTAGACAACGAGTAGAGAATCAGGAATAAAGACCTTGAATTCCTTGAGGGGCCAGATAAAGCCAGAATTTGCCTTTGAAAGGCAACATAATGCTCCTCCAAAGATACCCATATATGTATCCCCAGAACCTGTGAAAATGTTTTACTTTACATGGCAAAGGAAACTTTGAAGATACGATTGAATTTACAGACCTTGAGATACGAGGGATTATCCTGAATTATCTAGATGGGCCCAATTAAATCACATGATGTCTTAAAAATTGAAGAGGGCTTTAGAAAATGGATCAGAGAAGGGGAGGAAAGAAAGAAGGAATAGATATATGACTCAACCTCCTAATGCTGGGTTTGAAGATGGAGGAAGGAGAGCCATGAGCCAAGGAATGAGGGTAAGCTCTAGGAAGTTATAACTTAATTTGACATCATAAAATTTAAAACTTCTCCTTAAACATCACTATGTGATTCTAAACATATTTGGGCTCTTTTCATGAATTCATACCTTCTGAATTTATTGCACAGAGACATATAGGAAACATTCTGGGGAGGGTAGTCACAACACTATATGAAAATTAAACTCAATATAAAATGGGGATGAGAAACAATGTAAGTCTTACAATAATTTGGGTTTTGGGTTTTTTTTTTTAATTTTTTATTTTTGCATGGGCAGGCACCGGGAATTGAACCCATGTCTCCGGCATGGCAGGCAAGAACTCGGCCTGCTGAGTTACCGTAGCCCATCCTGCAATGGTGTTTTTGAAGCTGGATTTCTTGGTCTATCTGAATACTTAAAGAATTTCTCTTGGCATAGGTCTACTTTTATATTTTATCTGAGAAATGTCCTTTATTTAGCCTTTGTTTTTAAGAAGTATTTTCACTGGATGGGGAATTCTAATTTGATGGTTTTTTGTTTCTTCAGTACTTTAAAGATGTTTTTCTATTTCTTCTTCTTTTAGCCAAAGTTGTTTTATTTCCTACTTCAAGGTAATGCGCCTTCTTTTCCTAAGTTGTATGGGTTATTCTCTCATAATGTCTGAACTTCTCTTTTGTACCACCTGCGTATTGGTTGCTACAGCTTCTACTCCTGAGCACACTGTTGCAGAGCTCCCTGTTTAATCTGCCCATTTTAGAGGTGGGATATACATTTTATAAGTAAAAACAGTGAGTCTTGTTGGGGAATGTAGTAGAAATTTCAAGAGAATGTGTATTTCAGATTATAATCGTTTCTCATAATTTTCTTACTACCTAGTTGGAGTCTGTGATCAACTCTTGTTTCTCCAAGCTATTATATTAATGTTCAAAGAATAGAGAATGTCCCTAAATTTATTTTATACATATTTTTCATTTAGGAAATGTACATCTGTACCTCCCTAACACAATTAGTAATAAACTTGAGCTCTGGAACTTGACAGACAAGAGTCATGTAAAATTCCAACTTTAATATTTTGGCAAATTTTAACTTTCTGAATTTTGTTTTCCTCATTTTAAAAATGGGTGTAACATGATAATATAAGAACACTGAACGAAGCTGAGTGTGAGAATGATGCAGGGAGAAAGGCTGGGGGCACTATGAAATGAAGGAAAGATAGACGATAAAGACTGAGATAGTATAATTTAGGAATGCCTAGAGTGAACAATGATAGTGACTAAATGTACGAATTAAAAAAATGTTATTTGCATGAGGAAGAACAAAGAAATGTCAGTATTGCAGGGAGTTGAAAACAGATGGTCATTCTTATTTTAAAACTACAACTTCTGCGTGAGACTAAAAGGAGAAATGTTTATTTGGTACAAAATGTTTATTTGGTACATGCCCTTGAATATGGCATGAGATTTTGTTGGTTTGTCCATGTTAGTGTGATGCCTCGAAAATTCCAGAGTGATCTGAACAGTGAATAAAGAAGTATTTGCAAAGTCCCCTTGGGAGAATGGGGAGAAAGGGCGACATGGACAGAATCTACGGTATGGATAGAATTAGTAAAAAAAAATACGGATAAAAACAGACAAATAATAGGGACCAAAGGTTAAAAATAAATTGAGTAGATTGAAATACTAGTGGTCAGTGAGAGGGAGGAATATGGTATATGGCATGTATGAGTTTTTTCTTTTTTCTTTCTTTTGCTGGAGAGATGCAAATGTTCAAAAAATAATCATGGTGATGAATACACAACTATGTGATGATATTGTGAACCATTGATTGTACACCATGTAAAGAATGTTTGTATGTCAAGAATGTTTGTGTATTTGTTATGTACCTTAAAAATATTTTTTAATAGGTGTAACAGTTATCCTCCCTAGGGAGTTGAGAAGGAAGTAACAAAATGCATGTAAAGCATAAAACTTAACAGTGCTGGACACATCAGCAACATTAACTCTTACCATTATCATCACTGGCCTATACAGAATGTAGTCCAGAAATTATTGAATTCTTTTCTCAGATGGCTTGCAGCATAACTTTGTTATCATACAATAGTGTTATCTCTGAATGTTATCATTAATTTTCTTGCCCCTAACTATGGTAAACTGAAGTGTTTATCTTCGCAGGAGTTCTGTTGATATTCTCATTTAACTACATGCTGTTTGTTTTGTGTTAGGTCAGAGATGCGTGAGAGTGGAAGACATGGCAGAGAACTTGAAGAACATTTCTGCTTTTTAGCACTTCCTCAGAGTGAAGTGGTTGAAATATATAAGAAAGGGATAAGTACCAAAGCATCTACATTGAAGATATTAGGAAATCCTTTTCTTGGTGTTTATGTATTTAGACATGTTGATGTTGCCTTGAATTATGCTCATAGTGGAAGCATTACTGTAGAAAGTATTATGATTTTTAAGGTAGGTAGAATTTAAAAGTTTGCTTTAAATTGACCTGAATATATTTTCTTCTTAATATGAACTATTAGTGTGCTTAAATTGCATAATGCTAAATGAATAATAACTATACCTTTATTATTGTCATATCATCATTGTCAGAAATTTTCTTCTCTACCTGATGCTTTACTTGGGTATACACACAAAGTAGAAATCCTAATTTAAGGCTCCCTTATCATCTTTGTCTTCCCAATGAACATCTTTTTTTGCCGTGATTGGCCTTCTCTTTCTCTCTTTTGTTTAGACCATAATTCATTACATAAGTTTTTTATTGTGATATCTTCGTGTAACATACAGTCCATCCAAGGTATATAATCAGTGGCTCACAATATCACATAGTTGTGTGTTCATCACTATGATCATTTTTAGAACATTTACATCACTCCAGAAAAAGAGATAAAAAGTAAAAAGAGAAAACCCATACATCCCATACCCTTTACCCTTCCCCTCTCATTGACTACTAGTATTGCAATCTACCCAATTTTTTTTAACCCCTAACACAGCCCCCCCCCCCATTATTTATTTTTTTGTCCTTACTTTTTTATTCATCTGTCCATACCCTGGATAAAGGGAGCATCAGCCACAAGGTTTTCATAATCACACGGTCACATTGTAAAACTGTATAGTTAAGCAGTTGTCTTCAAGATTAAGGCTATGACTGGAATATAGCAAAACATATGTTTTAAGTGTCTCTGAAATAGTGTGTTTTAATAATTCTGGCTTACACTAAAATTACTAAGATCTTACAGTTTAAATCAATGGTTTTGTGCCAATGTTAATTTCTTAGTTTTGATGAGAGTACCAAGGTTGTGTAAGATATTAGGAAGAGCTGGAAACAGGGTACATGCATACCTTGGAGATCTTTCGTCCCAGACCACTGCAGTAAAACAAATATCATCATAAAGTGAGCCATGTGAAATGTTTGGTTTTCCAGTGCATATAAAAGTTATGCTTCCAAAAGGTGCCCAGGTAGTTCAGTGCTTAGAATGCCTGACTTTCATGCGGGGAATCCAGGTTCGATTCCCAGACCATGCACCCAAAAAAAACCAAAAAGTATGCTTACACTGTACTGTAGTCTTAGAAGTGTGCCGCAGCATTATGTCTAAAAAACAAAATGTACATACCTTGATTACAATGTGAGACAGAGATACAGAGTACATGCTGTTGGAAAAATGGCACTAGTAGACTTCCTTGATGTAAGAGTGCCACAAACCTCAATATGTAAAGCAACAACAACTCAGTATCTGCAAAGCGTGATAAAGAAAAGCACAATAAAATGAAGTATGCCTACATATAGCAGCTAAGAACTATTTTTGCAACTTTTCTGAAAGTCTAAAATTATTTAAAAATTGAAAAAATAAATCTTACTGTAGAATCTCAAGTATCAACAGATTAGTTAAGATTTACTTTGTGGTTAATTGCAGCTTTGCTGGAATAAGTAGGCATAATCTACATTTATGTAAAGACAATTTGGGATATAGGTACATCCACATAAAACCTATCGTTCATTTGACATTCCTTACATTTTTAGATCTCAGATACAGTGTATGGAAATGTCAGTCAATCTTTCCCAATTTGTTTGTTAAAAAGAAGTATTAGGAAATGTTGAACATGCTATAAAGCTTTAAAAAGCCAAATTTACCCAGTTCATTTTTTTATATCTCTCATTAATCTTCTGTTCATATAAATAGATATACATGTATTATTGTAACTAAAATATGTTCTTGCTTTTTATATTTAATAACTTATTATTTTCACTGAATATAAAATCAATGTTTTCCATACTATTAAATATTCTTCTTAATATCAATTTTAAAATTGGCTGCACAGTATTCCATTGGACAGGTTCTACCGTTAAATTTCCTTAACAAATTTTCTAATTTTGGGTTATCATTTGTCTTGGTTTGGTTTGGTTTGGTTTGGTTTGGTTTGTCTTTGCACTTCTAAAAAATCCTTTGATTATTCTTGTAGCTACACCTTTAAACCCACCTGTGAAAATTTTCTAAGAATTCTCTCTTCAGTGTTGAATTGGAGTCAAAGAGTATGTACACTTTCACAGTTTTTTATGTGTAATGCCCCATTTGTATTGGGAAAGATTGTCTTATTGACATTTCCATACACTGTATATGGAAGTGCTTATCTCACACCTTCATCCTCAGTAACCTATAGTCATACATATTTTAAAAATCTTTGCCTGCTACTTCTTGCTCAGTAGGCCCAATCAAAAGAAAAAAGAAAAAAAAAATCTTTGCCAGCCAGATACGTGATAATTAGTTTCTCATTGTTGGTTCCCTTTCTTTTCTTCTTCTTTTTTTCTTATTTATTTGAGTTATTGCCGAATTTAAGTATTCTGTATATATTTGCTGCATATTTATACTAATCAATTGCCTTATTAACATTATCCTTTGTCAGTTTCTCAGTATTTTCTTATTCCTTTTATTTTTCTGGTCAGTTAGCAAACATCATCAGTTCATTAGTGTATCTTGAGGGCTAGACTTTTGCCTGTATAATGTTTTATTTTTAATTAACTTTTATTTTAGAGTTAATTTTAGATTTACAGAAAAGTTGCAAAGATAGTACAGAGTTCCATATACAGTTCACACAGCTTTCCCTAAAGTTAACGTCTTATATAATCATGGCTCATGAGTTTAATTGGTGAAAGAATTGACACTGTTGCAATATTGTCATTCTGTTCTTCTGGAACATGGATTGTCTCTATATTCATATCACTTCTTTAAAAGTAGTTTGTCTTATTTTTCTGTTTGAAGTAAAAGACTTTAAATGGGTTTTGGTGTATTCTGTAAAAAATTTTTTTCTTTTAGATTCTCTTTGGAAAAGTGAAGAAAATTCAGCCTTCTGTGGATAAAAACAAAGTTTCTTTGGATCCTTCTCCTAACTTTGATTGCCATATGTCGAGAAGTATACCTTCTCTGAAAGATAACATTGAGCTACAAGCTTACAGTTCAGCAGTATGTTAATTTTTGGGGGTTCATTTGACTACTTGAAAATCATATGCCTCATGTTATATGTTATAAGACTTAAAACAACTTCCCCAAAGTATTAAATGAAAAATCTCGTTTAACTCATTCAGTGTAATGTGGCCTTTAAAAGCACGTGGTAAAAGCTGTTAGGTATTTGTGACCTGGGAATGTTAAAAAATTTTTTTCCAGCTTTATTTTTAACTTTGTTCAAATATAGTGGTAACTTGGATTTAAATGTTCCATAGATTGATTAACTTACAAAACATGCAAACATGTATTTGTAATTGTTAACAAGGCTATTTTGTAGCAATGTCATTGATCCTTTGTACTTTGCAAAAAGAGGAAAGGTTATGTTTAAGGCATTAAGTGAAACAGTAAAATCTGTCACATTAAGACACTTAGTGGAACATTTAATCTTCTGTATATGTACTTCCATGTATAAAATGTATTAAGCTACTGTTACTTTCCTAATTAGCTTTTCCTATCAAATAAAATATAGAATATTGTTTAAGAACATGTACAAAACATTTACCTTTCATTGAGAGAATTATTTTTATTCAAAAATATATTGTGTGTGTCTCTACTGACATTGATAGCCTACCAAGGAAAAAATTATATACTTGGGGGAAAAAAGATACTTTATATATCTTCAGAAGCACTGTGGTTGAAGAAAATAAGAGGAGGGGGTACATGGAAGCAGATATATAAAAAACGTTATGCAGTTACATAGATTTTTTTAAATAAGAGTTTAATAAAGTCTGGTTGCCAGAATTAATCAGCTTAACAATTTTTTTTCCTTCTTATCTTTCAGGTATACTTCTACGAATACAATATTCTTTCAAAGCCGGTAGATAAACCTAGGCAGTGTCTTCCATATGCGATAGTAACAGTAAAATTTGTTGGTCAAAAAGTACACCTTGCAACATCTTTGAAATCCCTCTCAACAGGATTTCCTAAGAGGGCTGGTAAGATATGTATATTATTCTACTTCAGTAGCATTTGTGCTGGTATTTAAAATTGCTGCATATTTTCTAATATATATGAAACTTTTTAAAAGTTATGTTTTACCTATTTTCCATTTTATATATCTAGAATCATACTGCGTTTATTTTGTGACTTGTTTTCTCAGTGTTATATTTGTATAAGTCTTACATGTATAATTGTAATTTATTTTTATTCATATTTATATAATATTCCACTGTGGACATATTCACTATTCTATTATGAATATTTCGGCACTTAACAGTTTTTATTATCTTCCACATATTACTATTTTAAACATTCATGTACATGTCTCTTGGTAGCCAGGTGCATGAGGTTTTTTATAGAGTATATACCTACTCTAGACACTTGCAGTTTAAACCTAGACAGTTTTTCAAAGGGATTGCATTGGTTTTCATACATCCAAGCCAATACATATTTTATCTAATTTTTTTTCTGACAGTCTAGTAAATATGAGCTTGTATCTCATTGTGTTTCTAGTTTGCATTTTCCTAATTATTAATGAGTTTAAGAATCTTACTTCCTTGCCAACAATTGATACTATCAGACTTTTCCTTTTTTTGCTACTTGAGTTGGTATGAGACCAAACCTCATTGAGGTTTTAGTTTGCTTTTCCCAAATTACTAAAGAGGTTAAGGATCACTTTATAAGTGTATTGACCACTTGAGTTCCATTTTTCTGGAATTCTTATAAAATCTTTAACCCTTTTTTTCTGATTGAGCTTATCTAATTGTCTTGCTTTATTATTGACATGTAGGCATTCTTTATATAAATTGGGTCCCAGATCTTAGGTCACTTATAAATGTTACGAGTATTTTCTCCAACTTTGTACCTTATCTTAGCACCCTTCCTTTTGATGTGTCCTTTGATGAACAGGGCTTTTTAAAAACACATGTATTAGTTTTCTTTTATTTGTTAGTGCAGCTACCTGTATCTTAAGAATGCTTTTAATTCTTAAGAATTAAAAATATACCTAACCAAGAACATGAAGGTTTTTCTGTTATCATTTAAAAACTTTATAGATTTGTTTTCCCATCTTGTTCTTATCCACCTAGAATTGACTTTGGTATGTGATAGGATTTGGGTTCCCAACATACTTTGTTTTATATATGGATACCCATTTGGCTCAGTGCTAATTTTGGAGAATCCATTTTCCCCACTAATCTGCAGTTGGCCACCGATGCCATCACAATCTCCTACTGGGCTCTCTGTTCAGTTCTACTGGTCTTTTTGCCTATCCTTATGCCAGTAGCACAGGCCTTAATTACTATAGCTGTATTAGAAAGGCTGCTGTCCAAAGAGCAGATCTGCCAGCTCTTTTTTTTTTCTTTAAGAATTGTTTTTGGCCTTTTGCTGTCCATATAAATTTTAAAGTTAGCTTATTATGGCATATTAGCAATTCTATTAGAATTTTGATATATATGCATACAGAGAGAGATAGGTAGATATAAATGTGGATATTTAGATAGATCTGTGGAAAATTAATGACATTATTTTGAGTCTCCTAGTCCATGAATATAGTATTTCTCTCCAATTATTTTGTTTTTAAGTTTTATTTTCCACCTATTTATTGCTGGTGTGTGTCAGTTTGATGTATTTGAAACTGTATACTTCAGTGATTTTTGGTATATTATTCTCAGATATTTGTAACCATCACCACAATCAAATTTAGAGCATTTTCATTACCTCATAAAGAAACTTTGTAACTGCTGCACCTCCCTTTCTGCCATACTCCCCAGTCCTAAACAACATGATTGCTTTCTGTGATCTATTTTCTGTTAGTTTCTAGTCTAAATTCAGCCAAACACTTTTCATTTTTTTCTCTTATTTTATCATCTCTCTTTTGAAACACTAAACCTCCTTTTTAAAAAAGATATTTATAATTTATGTATTTCAGGGTTTTTTTTTCCTTTTTAATGCATAGATTCTGAGTTTGTTATTGTCTGATTATTTATTTGGCGCTCTTGATACCTGCTTAATGTCATGATAGAAAAAATAAGGAATTGTCTAAAGTACACCCTAACTAAATCTATTATTTATTTGGTGAGGCATATCTTGACTCAGTTTGAAGTGTTCGAGAGGTTATTGTAGCCTTCCCAGGCTTCACAGTTTCTCTTTGTTATCAATCCCTCACTACTAATTCATTTACTTTTCGTATTCTCCCTCAGCTAGAATACTTAAACTGGAGACAATAGAAATGAACCTTTCCCTACTTTTACTGTGGCCCATCCACAATCTTATAGCTAATTACTTTAATCACAGGAGAGATGTCTTTCATTTAGGGAATACTTGTATTATGCCCAAAACCAAGGCTGTATATGTTGGCTATCAGCATTTTCATCTTCCCCTAGTTATTCTAGGTCTGCACTATCCATTACACCTGTCACATATGGCTGTTTAAGTAAAATTAAAAATTTAATTCCTCACTCTCACCAGACACAGTTCAGGTAAGTGCTCAGTCGAATATAGAACATTCTTCTCATTATAGAATATATGGTACTGGTAGCTATTTGTCATTGTGCTTCATAGATCGCAATCTGGTTTTGTTACCGTTTTCTTGTTTTATTGAAGTTACTGGATTTGTTCTCTATGTTTCATTAGTTATTTGGTGGGAACATCACAAAGGGGGGGAGTAAAGTAAAAATACCTTTATTGTAATTGCTAAAAAGGTTGTTACAGGATTTAAATGAAGCAATGCATGCAAAGTGCTTAAGCCAGTATGGGCTTCTTGGCACACAGAATAAACTAAAAGAAGGTAAATGTTATATTTCTAATTACCTCTAGTTTTAATTTAAAAATATAGAAAATGCCATTAAAATTGTTTCTCAAGTTCTCTTTGCCATGGCCTTCCTGATTGGAGCTCTATGGATCTGTAAATAGTCTGGAGCTTTGTCTATATTTGTTGATCATGATTTTGAAAAATAAACAGTAAATATTTTTTAAATGCCTTTATTAAGGTTAAAGAAGCCATGTAGCTTAGGTGACGAAAGCTCTATTGCTTATAAACTATATGATCCTGGGCAAATTACTCTTAATATCACTTCCTAAAGTGGATATGTTTTAAAGACTAAATGAATTAATGTACATAAAACATTTAAAACAGTACCTGATATCTACTAATCACTCTCTAATTCTTATTAACATTATGAATATATTAATAATATGTGTTTACCATATGCTTACAAAAGTAGAGGCATTATACAAACTTAAGTAACTGAGTTTCTTTTCCCATGTTGGTACATATTACCCTATCTCAAATTTTTAAATGGCTGCATTCCATTCCATTTTGAGGATTTATTATAGCATATGGACATAGTAATCTTAAGATATTGATATGCATTATTTAACCATTTTTCAAATCTTACCTTGATGATAATTAGGTTTCTAGCTTTTAGCTGTCATGGATTATGAATTACTAAAAATCCTTGTATGTCTAACTTGTTATTTGTACAAGTATGTCAGAATGATAAATTTGTGAAAGTGCATTTCCTGAGTATAGATGATTTTCAGGCATGCTTTTTGTTAGGGAAGCATGTCTTCCCTACCTCAAGATTATAAAAATAACTCCTTATGGCTTTCTTTCAATACGTTTGTGGTTTTGTTTTTTACAATGGTTTTTATTTTGGCGTAAGGCATTATAAGGATTCACCTTTCCTTCCCATCCTCCCCCAGTAGCTCCCTCTCTTAAAAAGTACATCTTTTTATTTGTGATCTTATTTTCACAAATAAGAAATATTTCTTATAGCCTACTACAAATATTAGAATGTAATTACAAATGGTTACAGAACTAACAGACCTTCATCATATCTAGCTTTTAATTGTGAAAAAGAACCTTATGGTACTTACTTCCCAGTGATATGGTTATAGTTTATATATCTCATACATATATCACAAGCAATTTTTCATCATTAATTTCTGTGGTAGTAAAGACATTTCTATGATGTTATTTAACTATGAACATTTGGACATATTATGAGAAATTATTTGTTGAATATGCATCTCATAAGATCCATCATTATTGCATGAGATTTCTTATTAAATAATTTCTAAAAATTATAAAGGAATTTGCTTTTATTTTCCAGATTTTAATTTGTTACATTATTTGCAGAAATGAATACTTATTTACCCCTTCACAAGTATAAAGGCTTTGGCACACAGCAATCAATTTTGGTCCTTTTACGCTACTTCTCTACTCCATCCCTCTTTCATTTCCTTTTTTGTTCTTCCATGGTAGAGGGAAAGAAGCAAGATAAAAACAGTAGATGGAGACATTTTTGCCACTAATATGTAGACACTGATATTAAATATCTGAATATAGGAAATTAATATAAGAAATACCTAGTTTTTTAATAACGTGCTTTCATTACTGCATGTTTTTATTTATTTATTTGTATTTCTTATTTGTCACAATTCAAATTCTTGGGTGACAAATTTTTTTTTAGGTAATATCCCTGTATTAGGATGGTTCCAAGATATATTATTTACACTTTATTGGTGTGTTACTCATCCTTTTCTCTCATTGTTTTTCTGCTGAGAGTATATCTTTTTTTTTTTATTAATTAACGGAAAAAAAGAAATTAACCCAACATTTAGAAATCATACCATTCTACATATGCAATCAGTAATTCTTAACATCATCACATAGATGCATGATCATCGTTTCTTAGTACATCTGCATTGGTTTAGAAGAACTAGCAACACAACAGAAAAAGATATAGAATGTTAATATAGAGAAAAGAAATAAAAGTAATAATAATAGTAAACAAACAAACAAAAAAAAAAAAACCTATAGCTCAGATGCAGCTTCATTCAGTGTTTTAACATGATTACTTTACAATTAGGTATTATTGTGCTGTCCATTTTTGAGTTTTTGTATCTAGTCCTGTTGCACAGTCTGTATCCCTTCAGCTCCAATTACCCATTATCTTACCCTGTTTCTAACTCCTGCTGGGCTCTGTTACCAATGACATATTCCAAGTTTATTCTCGAATGTCCGTTCACATCAGTGGGACCATACAGTATTTGTCCTTTAGTTTTTGGCTGGACTCACTCAGCATAATGTTCTCTAGGTCCATCCATGTTATTACATGCTTCATAAGTTTATCCTGTCTTTAAGCTGCATAATATTCCATCATATGTCTATACCACAGTTTGTTTAGCCATTCTTCTGTTGATGGAGATTTTGGCTGTTTCCATCTCTTTGCAATTGTAAATAATGCTGCTATAAACATTGGTGTGCAAATGTCCGTTTGTGTCTTTGCCCTTAAGTCCTTCTGAGAGTATATCTTAATCACTATTAGGATACTTGATAAACTTTGAATTAATACAGATGACTATAGAACCACTTTTTTTCCCTGTTTTTCTTACTCTGTTATTATTTCCACAGAAAGAACATGTTCTCTGGATAATTGTACAGTGGCCAAAAGAATTGGAAAAGGAAAAGATGCTACTGTCATCTTTGAGCATTTCAGAAAACCTGTAGACCCATTGGTTCAGGAAAACTGTTCATGCAATGCACTTAATTCAGAGATAAATCCTTCCAACAATATTTCTAATTCTCCTGGGAATGTGCAAAAGGGAAACATTTCTATATTTGAAACACACAGTGGACAGACAGAACACAATCTAGCAGAAAATAGTGACTCTTTTCAAGTACATGCACATAATTCAGCTCTTTCATTTATGCCCAGTGATACCAGAGAAAGCATTAACAGTGACCTCTTGTTAAATCTGACTTACCTTAAAAATGTTTTAAGTGGTATTTCTGCTGCTTTTCCCCTTCACAACAATATTGGCTCAAGTACAGTTATTACTTCAAAGCTTATCAAAGACCCAAGACTAACGAGGAGAGAAGAAAGCATGGGAAAACAGAATAATATGACAGGTTTAAATGAGATTTTGCCACTTGAGAAGAGTTTGAATTATGTTAATTCTGAACTAAATCTGTCAACTATGCCAACTAATTCTGCCTCCTCATCAGAAGTCATCCCTGGTGATCATGCTGTTCTTACTAATTATTTGGATTCCCCTTGCATCAAAATTTCTTGTGATGATTCACAATCTCAGGCTCACAACATGTGCTCTAAGGACTGTGATTATATAATTCCCAATAAAATTACAATGGCAGGACAATGTGAGAGCCAAGGCAATTTTCTCTTCCCAACTTCCTTATCAAATGTAGTTTCAGAACTTGAGAAACAAAAGTACATTGAGGAAAAATCCCAGAGATCCCTGCAGAAAGGTAGCATCCCCCTACTACTTAAACAAAACAGTGAACCGTGTAACTCTCATAAATCAGTTAATACTTGTTCAGAAGGGTATAATAGTCATATTTCTGAGGAATCACAGTCTTCCAATTTAAAAACTATATGTCAAAGTGATCACCAGATGCCTATAATTTCTTCACTCCAAAAGAAAGAAAGCGAACATAAGTGTATTCAAAATACTGGAAAGATGGAAATCCTTAAAACTGATTCAGAAGACAGTTCCAAAGATGGAAGAAAGCAAAATTTGTGGAAAGAAGTTGAGAATTGTTTTACTAATGAAACAACAAACAGTCCAGTAGATAATTACACTTCATTGTTCAGAGAAAGTGAGAGTCTTGATTCTGCTGGAAAAAAGTATGACCAAATATTAATTCCTCAAGAGTTAGAAATACCAAAATCTTTCACATCTGTCACAAAGGATATGGATGAACTAGATCATGTAGCAAAGGAATTACAAAATTGTATTACTCCAAGTGTAGAGAGCCTTTCACAAAAGCATCCTCCGTATTCTTTGAAATTTGGAAATAACGTTAACACAAGTTTTGCCAGTTCTCAAAAATTAACAGAACCAGACGTGGAAAAAACAAATCATAGTGGTGTTAACATTATGAACGCTGCTTTCCAGGACACAAAAGACCTCCAGGCCAATGAAATGCTAATTGATACATTTATTTCATCATATAACATTGAAACAGCTCATGATAATTCCAGTTGCAGCATATCTAGAGAACATATATGTGTCAGTCAGAAATGTGAAAATGAGTCAGTATCATTAGAGAATATTCAAAGAGACTTAAAAGAAGCTCATATTGAATGTATAGGTCAGAATCATTCTCTGTTCTGTGATACACAGTTGAACAATGATACACACCTGAATATTGATTTCAAAGAACAAAAGGATGATAAAGATAATCATAACGAGGCAAAAGATAATGACATTGCTTTGTCTATAGAAAACAGCTCAGGGAACATATTTGGAGGTGAGAAGCAGAGTTTTCATACAAACCATTTCACCAATATAGATGAAACATGGGAGAATAAAAATTGCAGTGATGAAGAAATTCTTAATTCTCACAGGTTTTCTAGTACATTTAACTTGACTTGGGCAAAGAAATGCATATCAGCAGAAGCTACATTACTAGAAAATGAAGATACTGTCACTGCCATAAATCAAAAAGATACTCAAAATAATGGAAGTAATCTAGAGCATTTGGCTTCCACAAAGCTTTCCAACATTGAAGGTTCTTCAGGGTGTGTATCCTCAGGTGCTGCAGTACAGATAGCTAGTACTAGTATGCCTCCATTAAGCCCAAATCATAAAGATCCCCAGAGAGACCAGTTTAAAGACACTTGCTCTCCTGAGAATCCAAATTTTGGTTTGTTAGTAAAACATAGGGTTTCTGATAGTGAAATCGGTATGGATAAAAATAAGTTCCAGGACTCACTTCATCAGTCAATAATAAATGACGACATAGTTATTCAAAGTTTGGAATTAGAAAGTGAGATTGAAATAGGATCAGAACCTGGTGATGATTCTTTTCAATTTCAACAAGATACACCTAGCCATGAAAATGTACTTTATGAGGAATTTGGAGACTTATATGAGACTCTGAAGTCTCGTATTGATTGGGAAGCTCTGTTAGGGAGCAGTAATTGGGAGAAAAAAGTTTTGAAAAGTACCATGAGAACGGAAGATAGAGATCAGCATTACTCTGATGAAAGTAAATATTTTTATTCTTCCACACAAATAAACAAAGCAAAGCTCCCCAACCCAATCTTACTTCCAGATCTAAAAGTTACAGTTACTAATATATTTAGGACAGAATTCAGTCCTACTGCTCATTCTCTTGCATTGAAAGAAAATTTTTGCAAACGTATAAGTGAATCTGTGGAATCGGAAACAAATAAAGGGGTGGAGAAAGTTCCAGAACTTGAAATTTATTCCCAGTCTTCTGGTGAAGATTCACATTATCTGTGTGAGGATAAATGTGATAATATAAGGCAAGAATCAGAACTAGTGAGCAAATCCCAAATTTCCCTTTCTTTTGATCTGAGTCAAAATTTAGAAGTGAATCACATGTCTGAAAAACAAAACGAGTCTTTGTTTACTGAACTACCTAATATCACAACAATAAATAATGAAAGTTCCTCTACAAAATCAAAAATTGGCTGTAATGATACTAGAAGTGAAAAGCACTTGGAATCAAGAATTAGCAAAAGAAAGCTTCATGTATCTTTTAGGGACCAAAGCATATCACATAAAGATTTAAGACATCACGAAATTTATGGGAAAAAGAGGAGGCTTACTAGTCAAGACTCATCTGAATGTTTTTCTTCATTATCCCAAGGACGAATTAAAACATTTTCACAGTCAGAAAAGCACATCAGGAGTGTCTTGGATATTCTAAATAGTGAAGCATCTTTATGCAAAAGCAAACGTCTTTCCAGAAAACTTGACAGAGCTGTTCTTCACTTAAAAAAAGCTCATAGAAGAGTGCACACATCTTTGCAGCTAATAGCTAAAGTGGGAGAAAACAAAAAGGGCCCATTGCCAAAATCATATGCAATAATTTGTAATAATTTTTGGGAAAGTTGTGACCTTGAAGGTTATAGTTCCATGTCAGAAAGAAAATATTATTCCACTAAACAATTTTTGTCAAAAAGAAAATGTGATACACAGGGAGAAAAAAGAGCTTTAGGACTTGATGTTGGTAAATCATTAACTTGCACATCAGAAGACAAGTCTTATAAAAGAAATGAAGAGAGAGCCACAAAGTGCTTTTCTACAGAAAATGTGGCCAGTAGTGTCTCCAGAAGTCACACCACTGTTCACATGAAAGAATTTTGTGGTCAGGAACAACACCCTGAATCGTTGCCCCTGTTTTCCATGTCCCAAAGCACATGTCACTCAGTTTGTAATGATAGCAGTATGAAAAATCCGGGATCATCATCAGAACTCCATCTCTTTCCTGGAGAAACTGAGTGTCCACTTTCTTCAAATTGCACAGATGAAACACTACCTGAAAAAGAAAATCAAATTGATATGAACTTTTTATCTAACACTGGAAAATATGAAAAAGTTGAGAACCATTCATCACATGATATTAAAGATGAAACAAAAGAAATCAATTCCAAGGCTATTGAAGTAGTAAATAAAAGTAATTCAGTATCTTTAAACCGCAAAGAAGAAAATAATGTAAGTTTTAGCACAGACAAAAATTATGAGGCAACTTGTATAGCTCACACAGAGGTGAAAACTGACATACTTATTTCAGTCCTAGAATCCAGTGTGAAACACTTCTTAGATGTTAAAATGTACAAACCAGATAACCTTATCTTATCTGGATGTAAAAGAAAGCTCAAAGTTAATTTTCCTGTAGAAAAATGGGCAGCTCCGGCTGAGAGTTCCAAACCCAGCATTATTACAGGAAACTTACTCAAGGACCCATTAAACCTGATAGCAAGTAAAAATTATAACAATATTACTCAGTTATCAGCTGCTCCAGTGAAAGCCAGTGAAGGAGAATCCTCGAAATCTTATTTAGATGAAGAGGGAATTTTTGCTGTAGACTGTTTTGCAGAATCCACTGCTGTATCACATGAGCAGGAATGTGGTGTAAAGGAGTTTCTAAAAACAGAACAATGCTCTTCTAGTAATTGCTTCCAAATAGATGGTAATGAAAGAAATGTTACTGAAAATTCTGAATTGGATCTAACATCAGTAACTGAAGAAAATAAAAGTTACAGGGAAAATATAATGAAGAAACTATTTTCCAATAATAGTTCTGTACTCTTAACAAGTAACAAAAAGGGCTCTGCAAAACTTATCTCTAAGAAAGATATTCAGGACAGAAAAATATGGAAAGATAAACAAGTAGAAAAAGGGAAAAATTCCGCTGGAAATAAACACCACAAAAAAACCATGACTGAAGGATCAGCTGTTAAGACTGAATATAAAAATCAAAAGAACAAGATCTTAGAAAAAGAATCCTTTTTATGTGAGAAAACCATTAAAAATAACTTGATTGATTCTCATCTAAGCATTAAAAATACCACCTCTACCGAGGCAATTTCTTTGAATAACACAGTTCCTAATCACCTTAACAAAAGAGAGAAAGAGGGGAAAGTTAAAGCTAATATAGACTCTCAGTCTGACTTGACCTTACATTCAGAAACAGCCTGTAGTTTCAAACCAGACATTATAGGAATTAATCATATGTCTGTTTCATGTGCCCACTCTGAAACTGCTAAAGTTGCTACTCCTCAGAAAAACCCTACATCATACATGAATGAATTCAAAGAAGAATGTTCAACTAATCTTACTGCTTTCATAGCTAAGCTCTCTCCAATTTTGCAGAGGGCAGATAAAGCATCATCTTTGCAGATTCTACAGGAAGAAACTAAGGTTTGTCAAAATATTCTCCCTTTTTTTGTTGAAGCTTTTGAAAGAAATCAAGAATGTTCACTTGAAGAGATCCTGATTTCACGAGAATTGTTGGTAGGACAAAACCTGTGGAATAATTGTAAACACAAATTAAAATCATGCGCTATTGACTCTTTGGTAGAACTCCAAATGATGATGGAAACTATTCAATTCATTGAAAATAAAAAAAGACTTTTAGGAGGTGAACCAACATTTCGAAGCTTGCTTTGGTATGATGAGACATTGTACAGTGAGCTGCTTAGTGGGCCACGTGGGTATCAACAACAATCCACCTTCTATCCTGCTTTTCAAGGCAGATTAAAATATAATGCATTCTGTGAGTTACAGAACTACCATGATCAATTAATTAAATTATTTGAAGAAACCAAAAGGGAAAATAATTCATACTATGCATTCTTAAAATACAAACGACAGATTAATGAGTGTGAAGCAATAATGAATCATTGTTCTGACTGCTTTGACTTTTCTCTTTCTGTTCCATTTACCTGTAGTGTTAACTTAGGAGATAGTTTAGGAGATCTAGAAACCATAAGAAAAAGTACTTTAGAGCTTATCAGTATATATGGGGACTCTCCTAAAGTTCATTTGTATCCAGGAAAACAAGATCATCTGTGGATTATCATAGAAATGATCTCCTCAAAAGTTAATTTTATCAAGAACAATGAGGCAGTAAGTCTTAAAATATCTCTTTATGGTCTGGAACATATCTTTTTTGATGCTGCAAAAAGTCTCGTTTGGAATGAAAGAAGACAATCTTTAAGCAAAAAATACTCACAAAAGAAAAACAAAGAGATGCTACTCAAAATGAATCAGGATGCTTTTTCTAAATTGCAGGAAATATATGATACTGTGTTTAAAGATTTAGGTAATGAACAAATTTCCAATATTGGACTTGAGGAGGATACTGTGGTTGCTTCCAGAAAGTCAGCTGATATGATAAACAAAGCATCGACTAGCATGGAAAGCTATACGTTTAATAGTACTTTGCTTTCACACCCAGATATTTGTTGTATTAGTGAAATATTGGATCAAGCAGAATGTGCAGACTTTAAAAACTTACAGAAACTCACTTTGAGATGTACAGATCACTTAGAAATTTTAAAAAAATACTTTCAGATGTTACAAGAAGATAGCATAGATAATGTTTTTATCACAGAGGAAAACGTTTTGGACATGATGAAAAGCCACAATCGTGGAGCTGTAATTTTAAAGCCTGAAGCTGTTGAAACATACATTGAAATTGTCATGCTTTCAGAAACAGTTCACTTTCTTAAAAATTCAATGGCAAAGAAACTAGACAAACAGAGGTTTCGAGGTATGCTTTGGTTTGATTTGTCACTTCTTCCTGACCTGGTTCACTGCCAAGAAAAAATGGCTTCTTTTTCATTTATTAAAGATAATTCAACAGATTGCCTTTGGAAAGTGATAGAGACTGCTATTTCTGAACTTAAGAAAGATCTAGATATTATCTACAAATACAGTGAAGCCGTTAATTGCTCATATGCTCTTCATTTATTCTCAAGAGAACTTGAAGAACTTTTAGAAATTCAAAAACTTCTAAAGAAGTCTAAGTATTCTGTTTCCACGTATATTGATTTTGTGCCAAATATAGTATCCATAAATTACGGAAGCACTGTGACAGAGTTAGAATACAACTATAATCAGTTTTCTCTGTTGCTTAAAAACATAATGGCCACCCCCCGGAAAGATTTAGGAAAAATGGCCCATATTATGAAAGTTATGAAAACCATTGAACATATGAAGATTGTATGCACTAAAGATGCTGAATTAACCCTTTCCTTTATCCTATACCAAACGCTGTATAACAGAAGAAAGGCTTTGCAGCCAAAAAGAAAAGCAAAGATGGATATTCATGTCATAAAACCTGGGAAGGACATCAACAAATCCACTTGTATAAATGCACCCTCAGTTCCAGAGTGCATAACCAGAAACGTTTTAAATTCCTCTAAAAAACGATCTATCACTGTAGACATATGTGAAGATTCTCAGGAACAAGAGAAAAATGCTACTCTTTCCAGTTGCAAAAAGCAAAAGGTATGAATATTTTAAAATGAAACCTGTGTATTTTTGAGAACAAATCTACTCTTTAATCTAGCAAGTCATTTACAGAATTGTAAAAAAATTGAGGCTGCTTTAAATATTGCATTGCAAAATAAATTTGCTCTGCTAACTCAGATACTGGATTAAATAATTATTTTTCTATAAAATAATGTAAATGTTGACTTTCAATCCATGATTCCATGTATGAGACTTACCTGGCAAATGTCTATCTTTAAAATTACAATTTAATTTAGAAATATTTAATGGAAGAATATGAATTTTAATATCATCTTAAGGGTAAATCTAATATTGTGAATGTGAGTTTATTATTACACAATTATTACAATTGTGAATTGAGTTTATTACTCAATATTTATTGAGTAGCTTCTACATAAAAGACTGATACCCTGTAGTGAATATTAAAAACTGATGATTGCAGTTATCATCCATTTGAAGGAATAAGGCAGGTATTTTTAAATAGATGGTTACCACGAAGCTAGAGGTAGTCCGATATAAATGCATTTTATTTAACAAGTTTTATATAGCATTCATTATGTACTTGATACTATTCCAGGGAGTATACAAATACTAGCTTATTTATTTTCCACAAAAATCCTTTTAATGTATGCACTATTACTTTTTATTTAAAGGTAAGGAAACTGAGGTACCAGAAAAGATTAAATAATTTTCCTAAGGTCACAGAGCTAGTAAATGGGAGAGTCCAGATCTAAAATCAGGAGCCTAGCTCCAAAGCCCATGTTTACAACTGCCCCTATCCTACTCCCAGAGGCCTGTCTCAACTTTAAAAGAATTTCTTAGTTCAGCAGTAAGAAATACAGAAAGTGAGAAGCAGGATTCTTCCTCTGCCCATCTGTACTTTCTGAAATCTAATTGTATTCATTAAACTAATTCTAGAAACTAATAATCTAGTCACCATTTATTGCACTACATTTATTGGAAAATGCTTAACAACCAGTTTATTAACATACCTGCACATATGAAACACATTAACAACACAAGGTGTGTACACCATATCAAGAGTAAAGTGAAATAAATAAATAAATAAACAACTAAAAAAATTCTAAAGAGAGTAAAGTAAGGGTGGTACTAAAAAGGTGGTGTAGATATTGAGAAGAAAAGGGGGGGGAAGCTTAGGTTTTTAGAGACTGACTTTTTATAGAACAACACTAGACAGACCAAAGCTTTTTTTTTTTTTTTTAAGAAAAAAAGAAACATCAGATGAAGGTGAAAATGAAAAGGGTGTTTCAGTTATGGAAAAATACTGTGAGTAAAGACGAAGAATGCTTATTGACATTATTTGAAAAATGAGTTTAAAATTAAATCTGGGGTGGTGCAATGGTGACTCAGTGGCAGAATTCTCACCTGCCTTGCCAGAGGCCCAGGTTCAGTTCTTGGAGCCTTCCCATGCCAAAGAAAAACATTAAGTCTGAAACAAAATTTAACTTAGAGGACAAGAGTAAGCCAAGAATGGAGAAGGTTTTTTCCAGAGTTTAGTATGTCTTAAGTACAGGCCTGTGGTAAATATTAAAGGATAATGTGATGTAAAAGTGTGTTTTTTCAATAATAAAGGGGAAGAAGATTCTGACTACAATTAGAAGTAGTAAATCAGCCAAGACTTACTTAGCGAAAGTTGTTGTTTTACAGAATAAGAAAGAAAAATTCATATTTGATGGACATTACTTAAAGAATTGATGGGGCCAGAGTCACTGGTTTTTAGGGGAGAATCACTAATGAGTTTAATTTTGAACAGTGTGTTTTAGATGGTGACAGAAAAAGCAATTGCAAAATATGATATTAAAATAATCTATATTATAGTTTGCATCACACCAATGTAAATTTTCTTTGTATATTTTAAACATAGGTTCATATGAAAGATGTCACAAAAATCAACAAAGAAAAGGCATTGTTCAAGAATCCAAGGTAGGAATTGCCGTCAGCCCGATCTAAAGAAAAATCAAAATTTGGCAAATGTTAAGGAACAAGAATATAAAACAATTTATATAACTGTTGGATCAACTGTTTAACTGAGATAACAAGTAAATTAAGGGTGGAGAAGAAGATTGTTTCAGATTAGTAGTAGAGTTAGAAGTCAGTCAGTAATCCAGGGCTTAGAAAAGGGTACTATTGTTCAGAATATGGAAAACTTGTTTTTGACAGATACCACTTTAAGAATTGATGGGGCTTAGTGACTGGTTTACTAAAAAGGATATAAGAGATTAGGAGAAGTGATTAGATTGATTTTTTTAGTTTGTGGATTTTATAGACCAGTCAAATTTCAAAATCAGTTAAAGGAATAAATATCACCAACTTAAATATTACTAAGTGGGAACATTAATACTAGTAGTGTCTGTCAATACATATATTATAAATATACTATTGTATCATAAAATTATGTTTTAACAACATAAAGTGTGAAGAACATGATCTCAAATTAAGTAGTAGAAAAATAAATAGTCCTTTAAATGAAATAATTTTTATGAGAAACTCACTGTTATTTAATTGTTCTCATTTTGACATGAGTTGGCACCATTGGGTTTGATGAACATCTCTTGTTTCAAACTAAAATTTTGACTTTTCTGATTAGCTTAATTTTTTCCCTTTTTTTGAAGAAAAATGAGTAGTATAAAAAGGATAAATAAGCAACCTCTTATTTCTTTGTTTCTTTAAATATGTTTTATTTATTACATTTCTAGAATACTTTTCCAAGCACATATGATTCTTTGAATAGTTGGATAGTGGTGTAAAAATGAATAGAATATTAGAGGCATAACATAAACCAGTTCTGGAATCATCTTAGATTTGTTAAATAAGTATAGGTGTTTATTCACTACTTAAAAGAATCAAACTCAGCAGAAAAATGAATTCTAAGGTTGGGTACTATCTTCATGGAAATATATACACTCTTTATACTCTGAAGGTACAAAGAGACAGACTATCTAGGCAGCTGCCAATCTATAAGGTTCACTGAAACATCACTGGAAATGTGATAAGGTAAAATTGTAATCTCTGGAAACTCTGTTAAAATATGGATGATATTGGATGACAGTGTAGGTTGTCATTAAAGTGCCTTTAAGAGGCCGAATTCAGTAACCAAGGCCAAAGGTTCATTTCTCGATTGTAGGAAACTGATACTTCTTATTCCTTCTCGGCATGCTCCTTTCCACCTATAATTCAAAGAATTTGATGAGGCACCAAGAAATATACCTATCTGTGGAACCTATGTTCTCTTTCTGGTTCTATATGTTCCCATAATGGATGCTTCCCTCAGGCTGTCTGAGACTATCTAAATTTAGATAAGAATGCCAAGGGTATTATATAAATAATAAAAAAAAAATTTGGAGTTCTACGTTTCTTACTCTCGAAGTTGAAAAGACAGAAATTCTTAGTAATTTGTGATCACAGAAAGGGGAGAAATCTCTTTGGAGGCACCGCTATTAGTTTTACCAACTCTATATAGCTATTTACAAGTAAAGAAGGTGTCAGTAAGTTGGATATACATGAATTAGAAACCATAGTAAACTACTGAATTACAATAGTTTCTGACTTTTAAAAGCCCCGATCAATAATTTATTACAGTATTGGAAATATATTTGAAATATGAGTATATATATTTTTATGTATCTTAGTAGTAAAAGTGTCTTATTCAAAAAGGGACTAAAACTTTGAAAGTGTGTTACTTATAGTGCCAATAGAATGAGAAAATGTACATCTTAAGAACTGTTTTCTAGAATAAAAAATTTCATTAGTATTTCTGTTAAAAATTTGTAAATCTATATATTTAAAGTTATTTTGTATGTATGTGCTAAACTTAATAGGAGTACAAAATCTGATCTCCAAAATGAAAACGACATGGGGCCAACTTCATCTGACAATCTGAAAAGAAACCATGTATCTCCAAAAAACACTGAAATGCAAAGATCACAACCTGGTTTACTATTACCTTTAAGGAACCTAAAATGCGATTGCATGTCAAAGTCAGAAAGCGAAATAGACTTAACTACTGTTTCATCAGACATTTCAGAAGACTTCATTGGGCAATGGGGAAATTTAAATAGCATGAAGAAAAGAAATGTGATTTTTGGTGCTGCTAGAAGTGATGATAAAGATTGTGTTTCTTGTGCTATTTGTGACCAAAAAAGTATAGATGGCACATTTACAAAAGACGACGAGATACCTTCACAAAAGTTTCTTAAAAATCCCCCAGATCCTGCACAGAATTCTTGTCCTTCAAACATAGAACCAGGAACTGATGGTACTTGTCTGCCTAATACATCAGTGCTCTCAAAGCCCATTTTCTGTTTTGTGAGTGATGTCCATACTGGTCTAGACATGAATGACCCTGTCTTTGAACTTCAAGGTAACGAAATTTTAGATTCACCTATTAAAAATTCTGCATGCACCAATTCTCCAGAACTCTTGTCTATCCAAAACAAAATTCCTGCTCTTCAAATAAACAAAACACAGCCTGCAAACACTGAGTCAAAGGAAAAATACATGAAGGATACATTGAATCCCAGTACTATGTCTATTGGAGCATCTGAAAATATAACCCTTAATGTGCCTCAAACAACAGAGCACTCTTTTTCTGAACAACAGAATAATGAAAATTCCAAAGTCCTAACTGAGAATTCTGTTGCATATTGGAATGAACTTCCGCAGTCTGCATATACCCCAATATATAACTCTTCTGAACAGTCATTTGGAAATTCCTATCCTTATTATGCCTGGTGTGTTTATCATTACAGCAGCAGCAATGGCAATTCTGTTACCCAGACATACCATGAGATAACCTCCTATGATGCACAGCCACCTCCTTCTGGGATGTTGACTGCAGTTGAAAGCACTGTCCAAAACACATATACTAATCTTTTTTATTCTCAATATTTTGGTTGCACTGCTGGGGAACCACAAGCAAATGAGTTTGTGCCAGTGAATGGGTATTTTCAATCTCAGATACCTATTTCTTACAATTTTCAGCAGTCAGTTTTTCCACAGTATCTTTCTTATCAACCTTTACAACAAGCTGCATACCCTTATCCACCTAATCCAGATGTGCTGCCAGAAGTTCCCTGGACTTATGGTGAGTTTCACAGTGTTTTTTTTTTTACTTTTAACATTTCTGAGAATGTAATTCAAAACAAGTGATGATATATAGCAGTCATTTTTCTATGAAAATTTGGAGAATTTTTCATGTATTGGGCAGAGTAGAATTGTGTTATGAAGTAGGAATTTTGTCAAATATTAAAAAAAAAGCTAGCTGGTAATATCATTAGTATGTCCTTCAATAAAACCCAACTATTGGGGTAGGTAAGTAAAGTACAGTTAATCCATACAGTGAAATATGATGCATTCATTAAAGGATTTGTAGAAATATTTAACAACATAACAGGATTAAAATTGTAGATCATATCACCTCACCTATGTAAATAAAGTAATGCATACAAATACTGAAATGAAATACCACCAGCATTTTAACTTATGTGCCTCTGGGTGATGGAATTTTGTTGTATGTGAAAGGTGTTTTTCTGTATTTTCTAGATTTCCTGTGACCATATATTTTAGTAATCAGGAGAAAAATATACTGTAAAAAACCAAGATAGAAAAAGAAACTTCAAGCATATAAAGTACTCTTTTCCTCTCTCAGTATGCTAAGATAATATATGTTGGTGTAGTGAATGGAGTTCATTGAAATGTATTGTTGAAGAACTTGCTTGTTTGCCACCAAAACTTGAGAAGTTTTCTCCTTTAAACAGATAATTCTATTTTTTAAATGTCATGATTGGAATAGAGTTTTAAAAAATAAATTGAAATAAATATGCATTTATCAGAATTAAAGCAAACTTTAAAATTGTTCTGCAGAAAACACAGTTATATACATTAACACATAGATGTTCTACCATCAGAAATGAAATATATTTTAAATAATCTCCGTTTAATATCTTAAACAGAGACATGTAAGAAAATTTCTTTAAAAAAATGTTATTTCAAAACCTCAAATACTCTTATAAATTGAAAGACCACTTGTATGAATTGGATAAGAGGTAGCCTAGTAACAAAACAGTTCTCTTTCTAATTAAGAAATCTGATCTTTCTGCACCCCTGGATTATAATCACCATGGGTTCCCTATTATAATAAAAATAAAATACAGTAGCTTAAATTAGGGATCCATCACAATCCTGCTTCTCCTTTCTCATCTCCTGCAACTTGCACCTCTTTGTTCAAGCCTCATTGAACTTCTTAATGTTCTTCCATTTGAACAGTCCCTTTAGATCTTTATAATACTTCTCATGTGCTTTTCTCACATGATAAGGTATTTGAGTATTATGTGGCATTGTAAATTGTCTATGTACACATCTTTCCCTTTCTCCCTGCCCCTCAAAATGAATTTAAACAGGACTGAAACTTTATCACCTTAAACAATCTGAAGAAAA
The DNA here is from genome assembly GCF_023851605.1 of Tamandua tetradactyla. Taxonomy (NCBI): domain Eukaryota; kingdom Metazoa; phylum Chordata; class Mammalia; order Pilosa; family Myrmecophagidae; genus Tamandua; species Tamandua tetradactyla. Next base: position 12,581,256 of record NC_135352.1, read on the forward strand.
GCGAGGGCAGAAAGAAAGGTAAAAAAGAGAATAAGACTGAGTTTTTTTCCTTTTTGAGTAATTTCATACCACTGCTGCCGTTGTAATGATAAACACACCAATCATAGTATGGGTGGCAAACCTACTGAAGTAGACTTTAATTTCTGAAATAGGAAGTCTTAAATGCAGTTGTTTCCTAATGGTTCCCATGGTTTGGGCTTTCTTGTATTTCTTAATAATCAAACTGTTTGTGATATTGAAAGATAAGTCAAATCCACATTTGACTTTCAAAAATCTTAATTGATGCCACCTTGGTTACATTAGTCAAGTGAAAATACAAGAAAAAGAAGCAATTGTCTAGTTTTTATGACATCCAGAGGTTACTATTTTTAAAATTGGTAGGCAGTTGCTCCATCTATTAGTTCTTGTGAGTATAAACAATCCATAAAGAGACCCCTTACCTTTCAGGAAATGCATCCTTTTTAAAATGTGAGAATCCCTATGATCTTTTCTTCACTGTTTTGCTTGTGATACTGTATTTAGCTCCATAAAATGAAACAAAAAAGGGGCTTCAGAGAGCCCTGTGTAGGAAACACATTATGTAAAAACCTTTATTCCATTTAATTGTCACAGGATACCTAAGAGAGATGTAGGGATAATATGGTTCTTAAATGGATGAGGAAACTGTTCCTCAGAGAACCTTAAATAACTTTCTCTAGAACCTTTGGCTACTTGATCTTGGGGTTAGCCCCTATGAATCTTATTCCTGCAAAGGATAGGCTAAGCCTACTTAAAATTAGGCCTAAGAGTCACCACCAGAGTACCTCTTTTGTTACTCAGGTATTGCCTCTCTCTCTGAGCCACCTTGGCAGGTGAAGTCACTGCCTCCCCACCCCCACCCCGCTATGTGTGACATGTCTCCCTGGCAACATGGGACAGAACTGCCAGGATGAGCCAGGACCCTGCATCAAGGGATTAAAAAAGCCTTCTTGACCAAAGGGGAAAGAGTGAAATGAGACAAAGTTTCAGTGGCTGAGAGATTTCAGAGTCAAGAGGTATTCTGGAGGTTATTCTTATGCATTATATAGATATCCCTTTTAAGTTTATGGTGTCTTGGAGTGGCTGAAGGGAAGTACTTGAAATGCTGAGCTGTGTTCCAGTAGCCTTGATTCTTGAAGACAATTGTATGAAGATAGAACTTTTCCAATGTGATTGTGTGATTGTGAAAACCTTGCATCTGATGATCTTTTTACTCAGGGTATGGACAGATAAGTAAAAAAAATACGGATTAAAAAATAAAAACTGAGGAAGGGTAAAATAAATTGGGTAGGTGGAAATACTAGTGGTCAATGAGAGGGAGGGATAAAGGGTGTATAGTATGTATGAGATTTTTCTTTTTCCTTTTTATTTCTTTTTCTGGAGGAAAGCATATGTTCTAAAAAAATTATCATAGTGACAAATACAAAACTATGTGAGCCATTGACTGAACACCATGTATGAAATGAAATGTATGTGTGTGAAAATAGGTCAATAAAAACATTTATTTTTATATATATATATATATATATATATATATATATAGTTTTTATATATATATATATATATATATATATATATATATATATATGAATTTCATATATATGGCTAGTGAAGGGTAGATGTACAACTTGAATTCTGATCTCTTTGGCTCTTAGGTTAGCTAATGTTCTTTCCAGTATACTATTATGTACCATCAGTTTGATTCATTAACTAATATCCAGTTTTTGTGGATTTTTCCTTCCAGCTCCGTGGCAACAAGAGCCCTTTCAGCCAGGACATTGAAAATAGTCTTCTGCCTACTGAAATAAAGGAAATTTAACAAGTTCTTCCAAGTATTTTTCTTACGTATTTTTATTTCAACAGTTAACACTTTTAAATATATGTAAACGTGGTAGGAAATATAAATCACATAGCCTTCTGTAAATCTTTAAATGTGTTAATGTATCACATTAAGGCAGTGGTAAATCAATTTCTGACATCTGAAATGCCAAAATTATTTCCATGCAATTATTTCATAGGCTCTTATTTTTAATACCCACCTTACCATCAGGAACATTAGCATAACATTTTGAAATTTATTGTTTGAAATGTGCAGTCAATTTACTACACCTATTTAAAGATTTTCTTTAAGATTATTCTACTGAAATAAAGGGAGTAAAAACATTTAATATGATTAGATTAAATAGTAATAGTTTAAAACAAGAGTTTGTTTCTTGTATTTTGCTATACATTGTTTCTGATATTTTGTGATACATTATTTATGGTGTTGTGCCATTTGTTTTAGGTAAAAGTAGGAATTTTTTTTCTTGGATTGCTCATCAGACCAATAATTCTACAATTCTTGACACTTATTCACATTGTTAATAATTCTTTCTGACATGAAAAATTTTCTTTAATTTCAATATTCTATAATTTTTACTTATGAATTATTTTTCCTCTTGTCTGGTTTATTCAGCAGCATAAAAATGTTTTTTAATTGAGAACTTGGTTTACATATTTTCAGTGTTTCCTTAAGTATAGACTTCTAAAATTTTATATATTTTGAAGCATTTATGTTTATTATATTGAAATTAAATTATATTTAACACCTTTTTCCACAATAGCTCTTTGTACAAGGTTTTTTCCTTTTATATTTGTATCTCAGGGTTTAACTGTTCTTTTAATGATTTTGTAGCAAATAATAGCGAATAATATCTTTAGCTTAGGCCATTAGTTTAAAACTAGTTGTATTGTAGTAACTTAATGCAGCACACATACAGGTTTTTTAATGCTCTGGTCATAGATTTTTTTTTTCAACATTATACAGAAGTAAAAAGTCTCTTAATCACTGTAGTAAAGCAGGGGTGTATTTTATAACTATAGTCATGAGAAACCTCTCTGCCTGTACTTGCCTTTCTTGCTCAGCAGCATCCCAGTCAAAAAGTTCCTTCATCACTGTATATATAATTTTCTCAAGTTCTAGTGGGCCCTGAAGTGTGACAAGAGATTTGCTTTGGCTGAGTCTAAATAGCTAGTTAGCAAAGTTTCAGTAGTTTCTCAAATTTATGTTAGGAAATTTTTTATGTTAGCTAGCACAGCACTTCAAAGAGAATATAATTCACCCCTATTTATTGTAGAGTAGATTTTTCAATTAAAAAAACATTGAGAAATCATAAAATACACCTCTTTAGACACATTAACAAAATAGGATGAAATTCAGAATACCATAGCGTTCTCCTCTAACAAATCTTTTTTAAAAAACTCAGAGAGCTGCAGCTGAAAAAAAAATAAGGGATTTTAAAAGACTGTAGAATTGAAGCAATATTAAAATAACATTTTTGTCAGTGTGCTTGTCTTATTGAAATAGTCTGTTAAAAGCAAAACTGAGCATTTATTAAGCAGTAGTATTAGCTGTTATTTAAAAAAAAATGACTCAGCCATCTGATTTATGTTTGGTAATGAAAGATATTACCAGATTTATTTAGATATTTTCATTAAGTAAACCAAAAGTTAAGGAAAGATTCTTTAAACAATTTTCAGATTTACTTGACAATGCATTTGTGATAGTTTATTTTATGGGTTTTAATTTTTCCCCCAAAAAAGTGAAAACCTTTTCTAAGTATTCAGTTACATTAGAAAATATGCACTTTGAAAAATAAAATGAGAAAAAAAGGAGTATTTTCTTTTTTTTCTCTATGTGTTTTGATTTAAAAAATTAAAACGGAACAAAATTCTAGGAAATATTATAAGCAAAGAAACCTGCTTGCTTGTTGATATCACATGTTTTGGAACTTCAAGAAAAACTGTATGAATAAACTGGATTCCTTCAAGTTTCAGGGGTTTTTTTCTTTGTGTATCTTAAATGAGTATAAATATGGACACTTGTTGGTTTACATATCCGTTACATGAAAACAACCCAAAAAGTATGGTATGTGTTAGTTTTTTTCTTTTTTCTTTCTTTTGCTGAGGGAGAGATGCAGATGTTCAAAAATAAAAAAAAAAAAATCATGGTGATGTATACACAACTATGTGATGATATTGTGAGCCATTGATTTTACACCATATATAGAATTTTTGTATGTTTGCTTGTTAAGGTTTACAATACAAATATTTAAAAAACAAACTGACTTAACGGGATGACTGTATAAACTGTTGGAGCATCTCTTCCACTCCAGCTGCTTTTTTTGCCTTTACCTCCTTCTTTCCTTCCTTTGCCCCTCACACTTACAGAACACATTGCTTCCTGGAGTTTCCTGTGACAAGTTGAAGTCCATGCCTTAATGCAATTTTCAATCCAGTCAAAATACAAGTAATAAGCATGTAAATAAATAATTTCAGTTCATGAGAATTGATAACAAAACCAACGACCATAAAGTAATGCAATAGAAAATGACTGGATGAGACATAATCTCAGGTGTTCAGAAAGGCTTCTTTGAGGAGGTAATCAAAGTAACTTTCATGTTCTTATAATCTAATTAGATCACTCTTTCTTCAGTTAATGTATATGATATAAAAGTTTCTCTGAGACTTGGATTTTAAGTCTAGCCAAGACTTTGCCCCATTTTCCCAAAAAATTATTTTGGTAAACTTAAGTTTATAAATTCTAGAGATATAAATGAAATGTTTGAATGACAGTTGTAATGTCAATGTATTTTAATTTTTATTCATATTTTGTAAAAAAAAAAAAAAAAAAAGATGTGTTCACCACCCTTGCATGCATCTCTTACGTCAATGTCTTTGTCATCATTGGAGCCTTTTTCAGCCCTGTTACAGCATTTTCTCACTTCTAAGTCGTTTGAGATATATGTTCTTTAAATCTGTGTTTATAACCAAAACTACTCTTGATTCAGGTCATTTCAGACTAATATCTTCCCCCAAAGACATTACTTAAATCTTCAAAATTGAGATTACATTTACATTCAGTCAGCAGTTACTGAACATCTGCCTCAGCTAAAAATAAATAGCAAATTATTCTGTGTGTATGTATCAGTTTTTATATCAACCCTTTAAAGTCAAGTATTTGCTTTTTATAAACTCATTCATTCAGCATTCCCTTCAAGAGATTATTGCACATCTTATCTTTGTGAAAATCAGTTAATAGTTTTCCAGTACTGTTGATGTGAGAAGAATGTAAAATCAGACTTAAATCTCTCTCTTTTGACATGTTGCTTGCTTTTTTAATCTATTCCAGACATCAACTTATGTACCTGGTACATAATCCTTTCTCTTAAAATTTGAATCTAGGATATGCAAAAAATACAGTAATTTGAAAGGTTTCTGCTTGTGTGACTAAAAAAAATCATTTGCTCCATGTGCATATAAATTATTTTAATCCTTTGGTTTTTATTGCTTTAATTAAGTGAATGTATTTTTATATTAGTTTTGTGAGTTATGCTAAATCAAGTGACAGATGACTCACAGACCACTGCATTCCAACAAAAGTGTTTTGAAATCAAATGTGAATATTAATGGAAACCTCACTTTCCTCAAAATTGGCTCTATCCCCACTTTACCTCTTCAGATGATATCTTGAAGCTTACTCCATCCCACATTCTTGCAAGAGCTCTTTCTACCTATCTTCCCTTATCCCTCATTATTTTCCAGACTGTTCAAGACTATTCCATCGACTCACTTCTGTGGCAGTTTTACTAGGGCTACATCCATACTCTTAACCTTTGTTATGTAAAGTATAAAAAATAAAATAGTGTTTCACATATGCCACCTATTGAAAGTAGCATATATAGCGTGCCAAATTAGCTATATTTCTTTTTCGGTCTTCGCCAGTCTTTCAAGGCTTAATTTATTTTCTTACCCTAACTTCTGGATTTTGACTTAGGAACCTACAGTAATTAAAAAAAATCTTATAATCTGCTGATACCCATCAAATGGCAAAATAGAAATAAATGTTAGTGAATGATACATCATCATGAGTGTTTCTTAGGAAATAAACCATAATGAAAGAACACTACAAAAAAGTTTTTGAGGGTTGAAGTGACAATGACTTGTTTGCTTAAAGACAAAATGAAAATCCTTTCCGTTCAATGTAAATATATTTCTAAGTTAGGAACAGGCGTTTCATGAGCTCCTCCTATTGCTGAGCTTAGTTTTACGATGGACGTTTGGAATAGAAAAATCAGTTAAACATATTCCTGGCTTGAAGGGAGCTTACAGTCTATATGGAATTGAAATATCTATTGCACTAAATAGCAGGTAAATAGTGTGATATATACTTATCCTTGGTATCATAGAACTTAAGAGGAATACCATATTACTCAACCTGATAGTTTCAAGAGTACTTCTAAGAATGTGAGATACCTACGCTGAGTATTGAACAATCTGAGTTATACATACTGAAAAGATGAGAATAAGGTCTTTGGATGGAGGAGACGTGATTATTATAACTTACAGCATTCCACTGATACTGTATTGCGGGTGTATGTGTTATGGGAGGTGAAAAGCAGATATAATACACTCCATCTCCCATGGAATGATTTAGATTGGCATTGAAAGAAAAGCAATAGACTTCACATTCTAGACAAGATTCTGACTAATGTAACCGCTTGGCATCATCCTTCAACCTAAACCTGGGTTTGCACAGACGTGAAAAGGTATGTCCTTCAGAATGTATCTGTGGTTAAAGTTTCCTTGGTAGAATTTATCTTTTAATGCTCAAAATTCATATATTTCACTCAGTACGTTTTCAGCTAGTTTAATTTTGGGGAAAAAAATTTGTCTCCAAAGCTCGATTTAAAATTTTAAAGAAGTGATCATTGGAAATATCTTGTTACATTCCAAATACAAATGATGTAAGAATCACATATGGACATTTTTAAAGTGCCCATGTCAGAAAGGGTATAGGTATCTATTTATCACAGTTTATGTTTAATGTGAACCTTTCATTGTATATCCCAGAAGTTTTATTCCACGTTTAGCCTCTCATGTTCAGCTCTTAGTTTGCCTAGTATGGTACAAGTCTCCTAATTAGAAGTTGAGTACATGTTAGAGTGCATGGTTTGGTCCATGGTAGAATGCTTGCCAGCCATGTGGGAGACCTGGGTTTGATTCCCGGCCCATGCACTCAAGGGGGGTGGGGGGAAACACTGAAGAAAATTGTGAAGAAGGAAGCAAAACAAGAAAGACAGTGGTTACAATAGAGAAAATTCTGCTCTGTACAAAGCTGTTAAAGATTAACAAACTATGCTATAAGCATTTCACCATCAAATATGGTAGCTAGCCATCCTAAGAAACTGTTCCTGGATCCAGGAGCAACAGATTAAGAACAGTGCAGTACTGGGAGCAGTTGTAGGAGAGCAGTCAAGTCATGCTGCCTGGGTCAAGGAATTGTTGACTGTAGGGCATACAGTACAGTGCCTGGGACAGGGAAAAAGCTATTTCCTGGAGAAGGAGAGATACTCATAAGAGTGTAAAGCAAAATTCCTAGGGCCACATGCGCAGATTAACAAGATTAATACACAGAAAGAACGAGGGTTGCCTGGAGCTATTCTGTAAAGGCCTAAAGTGGATGAGCCCTGAAGGAGAGCACTTGCACAGGTCAATCTGCAAAGACTGAGAAAGGTACTCTTCTTTTTTCCTGGCACTTAAGGAAAGCTCTACATAACATTAGCTGGCGATATGCTTAAGGGCCCGGTATTGCAGTCTTAAATTCCAGCAAAAACATTAAAATATCAAAATGCCAGGTTTTAACAAAAGGTTACAAAACAGGAGGCAGTGGTCCAGGCAAAGAAAATTAAAGCCTTAGAAACTTGACCAGACCTCCTGGGACATACCAGACGAAAACATTTTTTAAATGTTCCTAAATATGCTCAAATTTCTATAGGAAATCAGGAAAACAATAGATGAACACAAAGAGGATATCAGTAGAGGTGGAAGTTATGAAAGGGAACCAGACAGCTAGTTTAGACCACAGTAAGAAAAATTCGCTAGAGGGGTTCAACAGCAGATTGGAGCTGGCAGGGAAAAATAATTTGTGAACTGAAAGATGGGACAATTGAAACTATCCAGTGGGAGAAGTAGAAAGAAGAAGGAAGAGTGAACAGAGACTGAGGAACCTGTGGGACACCATTAAGTGTACCAATGTATGCATTGTGGGAGTCCCAGAAGGAAAAGGGGCAGAGACTGTTCAAAGAAATGATGGCTGAAGACATCCCAAATTTAATGAGACATGAGTATACACATCTAAGATACTCAAACTCCAAACAGGTAAGCCCAAATACACCCACTTCATGTCATATTATAATCAAATTGGCAAATGACAATTCTGAAAACCACAGGAGTAACGTGTCACGTACAAGGGAGCATCAATAAGATTGTGTCAATTTCTTAGCAAAACCGTGGTAGCAAGAAGACCGTGGGATATTTGAACTGCTGAAAGCAAAAAATCTGCCAACCAAGAAATATATATCGAGCAACACATTCTTTCAAAAATGAGGGAAAAGCTAAGACACTCCCAAATAAGTGCTGAGAGAGTTCAATATCACTAGACTGGCTGTACAAGAAATAGCTAAACAGAGTTCTGCAGATTGAAAGGAAAGGACAGTAGCCAATAGACCGAAGCGGCATGAAGAAGTGATGCAGTGTGATGGCATGGGGTAAATATAATAAGTGCCAATACTATTGTATTTTTGGCTTGTAACTCCATTTTTTACCTCTTGCAGATTCTAAAAGGCAAATGCTTAAAATGTAACGATAAATCAGTGGGTTTGTATAAACGTTATTTGTGAGAAGAACTACATAAAAGTAGGGGAATGCAGTGACGTAGGAGCATAGTTTGTGTATATTGTTGAAGTTCAATTAGTATGAGATCAAATGAAATTGTTTCAGATTTAGAATGTTAAATTTGAACCCTGTGATAACTTCAAAGAAAATATAAAATATGCAAGCTCATAGAGACAGAAATTAGAGTACAGATTAACAGGGGCAGTGGTAGAGGGCATGGAGAGTTAATACATTTTGGTTGTAGGATTTCTGTTTGGGGAATAGGAAAAGTTTAATAATTGATGTTGGTGAAGGTACTGCATTATTGTAAATATGATTAATCCCATTGTATGTTTGGGAGTGGTTGAGATGGGAAAAATTTGTTGCACATATGTTCCAACAAGTAAAAGAAAAGCAACTAGAGACAATGACAATTGAATGCAAAATAAGATCCTGGATAAGTTGTAGCAAAGCCTTAAAAGGACTTAGTGGGACATATGAAAAAATTAGAATGTAGACTGTAAGCTTTATAGCGAATGTTAAAATTTCTTGAACTTGATAGCTGCACCTAAGATGGTTACGTAAGTAAATAACTCTTTTCTTAGGAAACATACATGACAATATTGTTCAAGGAGCGTAATGTAGACAACGTACACCAAAGTGTTCAGAAGACAGGTTGGATAGATAGATGATAGATAAAATAGGTGGTAGATAAATACGTAGATATTGATAGAATGACATAGGAAATGATACAGCAGAAAGTTAAAATTGATGGTGGTTCTGGGTATCTAGTGGGTAGGGGTAAGTTGGAGTCCTCTGTATGGATCTGTGTTATTTTTGTTACTGTCCTGTAAGTTTTAATGTACTTCAAAATTAAAAGTTAAAAAAGATAGGGCGCTGCAATGGTAGCTCAGTGGCAGAATTCTTAATTATGATTTCATTATTGTGACTCTGGTAAACCCTCCAGTGTTTCTGGAGCAGCTAGAAGGAAAAATCTGAAATAAGGGAATGGTAGCTCATGACAGACTCTGGGACCTGTTCTGTAGCTGCTTGCTGAAGTGTGCTTTGAAAATTACTGCTTTTTTCTTCCTTTGCTTTGAATATATGGTATATTTTACAATAGAAAAAAATTATTGGTATCTATAGTAATATTAGATAAAATAATTTCTTGAAATAAAAAACTCGAAAATGTTTAGTAACATGGGTCATTGCTAGAGCAAAGTTGATATTTATAATAATATTCTACTTCGTATTTCGAGAACGCACAGTTTTGATAGTTAATCCAATGGTATTTTGGATAGTGCTTAATATTAAGAATTGAAGAAACTGATATCTGTATCTATTTTTTTCTTCCTAATTTTAATTTTAAATTGGCTTATGAAACATACTGTACAAATAGTCTTTGCAATGATTATTTGGATAGTTTATTTAAATATACCTGTGGATAAGCTAAGCTATCCATTATTGGTGGTTCTAAGTATATTGTTTTCTTAAATAAAAAAATTTTTTTAAGAAGAAAGTATTGCCTGTTATCTGGGCTGTTTAGGATAGAATTATTAGAGGCCCTGTCCAAGGCTATAAAACAGAGATATGGAAGAAGTTATTAAAACTGATTGGGAATAAAAAAAAAAGTGACTGAGGATTAATAAAGGAGCATACTACTGGAAATAAGCAAAATAAGAATATTGAGCATTCTGTGATCTGAATAGGCAAAACACAGAAGAGTAAGCCCAAATGTCCAAGAAATAAATGCCAAATACGTTACAGGGCTGCTTCCCAAAGAAGGTAAATTAGTATCAGAGATAAAGAGGAAATACAAGGATTTTTACACAGACATGTTGTCAATGTGCTGCAAAATAGAGAAGTATACCTGTGCATTTGAACTCCAAAAGAAGATGGAGAATTGCTTTCAAAATCAAACTATGAATGGCCATAAATTAAGACCATGAATTTTAAAATTAATCTGTTTTTTAAAGTGTTAAAAATACTACAGTTCTAACCAAAACTAATTGTTATAAATTCAACTGTCAGAAGATCTATTAAGATAGAAACTTATATGATGTGTTCCTTTATAAAAGACAGTATAGGTAGAAAAGTAAACCTCACACTTTAATATTGCAAAGAGATTTACTAATTGCCCCATATAGAAAGAAAACTGGTGATAAAATTAGCAAGCAAAATTATTTTAAGGTAAAATTTGAGAGTAATAAACTATTAGGAAAATATTTTTTAATATAGAATACATTAATAAACAGGGTTATTACGGGAATTTTATTCACTTTATTGACTTGATAGATTTACTGGGTGAATTTAAATAAGTTCAAGAGGAAATGACAATATATATAAATAAGTAAACCCAGAGTAACTTTTGCTATTCTAGCACTTTTTTTAGAGCATCAGTGGCTATGTATGCAGAAATATTATGGACCATTTTCAGGTGGCTTAATATCAGTATCCTTTGACCTCATACATTATGCTGAACAGTCCTCTCTAATGTTCTCCATGTTTTTATGTTACATATATCGCTGTAAGCAACAGTAATAATCAGTATCTCAAGCAGTGCATCATGAAATCTTTTCCTACTGTCAATATTTAATCCAGTTATTTACTATATTTCGATTATTACTCATAATATCTTGTAAGATACCTTGTAGGTTGTTACAGTGCTCACAGTAATAAAACATAATTCCTGTGAGTTTCTCTTCCCCTTTTATTACCATTTTTTAGTGTTTTGTATCCAATATCTCTGATTACTTCTGAGGCACTTCTAACTTCCAACTTCTAATCTCTCTTCACTTTCAGATCTTGACTTTAAGAGTTTATTTCAAGGGACAGGGCAAGATGGTAGCATAGTGAGGTGTAGAATTTAGTTAGTCCTCTGGGGAAGAGCAGGTGGAATAGCTGACATCCATATACAACTGTAAGGACACCAAGCTGTGAAGACTGGTGCCCCTCCCCAACTGGCACAGCAAGCTATCTCAAAGTTAGTTCCCTGAGGGAAAAAGAAGCCTTCTCAACAACGAGAATGGAAGGTAGCTCAACCAAGCTCCAGCTGCAGAATTGAGTAAATTCAGACTTCTGAATACAAGCTCTGAGAACAGATAAACCTGGTACAAGCATGAAAGGAACCGGCAGAGAAGGGGCAGAGAAGAAGGGAAAAAAACAGGATATTTTTAGTTGGATGAACTCAAGCAAAAGGGGCATATAGAGCCAGGTAACAACACAGCTTTTGATTGGCAAGTCCTGGAGGCTGGAAGCTGTCTCTGAAAAGGCTTTCTTGTTATTTTGTCACTCCATTTTATAAAAAGAAACCTCCTAACAGCTCATTAGGTAGAACTGAAAACATTCTCATACTCAGCACTGCCCCAGGCAAGGGTGGAATTAAAGTATGTCTGAGAGACAGAGTAACTAGTCAGGTGTAGGAGATAATTACCTAAAAGGCATATCTTTAAGTAGTCTCTACTGGGAACAAGGGAAGGTAGCACAGCCAAGCTCCAATTGCAGTTTTTTTTTTTTAACTTTTTTTATTGTATAGTATGGCATATACAAAACAAATAAAAAAGCGATAGTTTTCAAAGGTAGTTACAGGACAGATCCCAGAGTTTGTCATGGGCTACCACACAAATTTCTCAGATTTTTCCTTCTAGCTGCTCCAGAATATAAGAGGTTAGGAGGCTTAAATATTTATCGCCACAATTGACCTCATTCTTTTTTGTGGAAAAAAAATGTATATACAAGAAAGCAATGAATTTCAAAGCACAGCACCACAATTAGTGTAGAACGTATTTCAGAGTTTGATATGGGTTACAATTCAACAGTTTTAGGTATTTACTTCTAGCTGCTCTAAGATACTGGAGACAAAGAGATATCAGTTTAAAGATTCAGCATTATTCAGCAAACGAGCTATACAGATAAGTTGAGTAAGATTGTTGAGTAAGATTATATGCTGCACTTTGGTTCCAGACCAAATAAAACTTTCTTCCTTTGGTCTTAAAGAGTATGTATGGGTCTGAAATAGAGACATTGTCTTCCTTACCCCTGTGTACTGAATTACTTTAACCCCAACCTGATCAGCCTTGTTCTTACCTGTAAATATCAGGTGTTTTATATATATATATATGAGACCATACTATTGTTGTTCTTTTGTTTCTGGCTTATTTTGCCACACCATATGTCCCACACATTCATTCACATCGTTGCTTCCCTCACAACTTCATTCCTTTTTTGTAGCAGCACAACATTGATTCATAAGTATACACCATCGTTGGACAATCTATATCTCAATCGGTACATCCTACAGCCACTGCATTCATCAGGGATCATGTATAGTGCCCAAGTCCACAGCCCATCAACTCTCAATCTTAGATAATTTCATTGTTTCCAAGAGAAAGAAAACAATAATCACACCCTCGCCAAATAGGAAATCTAAACCTCCTCTTAACTCGTGTACCTCCCCACATTATTTGTCTCTGCTGTTGCTGTGGTAGTGCTGATGTTTTCCTTTTAAACATAGCCCATAATGTGCAATGCAGTTATCCACCACCCCACCACCCCGTACTCTGGACTTAAACACTCTTTGTACACAAATAATACTTTCAAGTAGTTTTTGCAAGAACTAATTTGTATTTCTAGTGTTTGTCAGTGGGATGCCTAAGTCTATACAACCCCTTTCAATCTTCTTCATCTTCTATATGGTAATATTACTTGTAGACCCACTAGAGAATCACCTTCCCTTCTGTTTATTCCTTTACTTTGGAGTTCAACCTCATTAGCTAACCATTCACCCATCTCTAGCTTCTATGTATCTCGAACTCCCCTATAATCTGCATTATAAACCTCTAATTTTACCTTTACCCTGGTTATAAATTGGAATCATACAGTATCTATCCTTTTGCTTCTGGCTAATTTCAGTTAGCATTATGTCCTCAAGGTTCAGCATTTTGTGATGTGCTCAAAGACATCATTTTATCTTACGGCTGAATATTCCATCGTATGTATATACCACATTTTGTTGATCCTCTTGGTAGTTGGTTTGTTTCCATCTTTTGGCAATTGTGAATAATGCTGCTATGACCATCGGTGTGCAAAAGTCTGTTTGTGTCATTGCTTTCAGCTCTTCTGGGTATATACCGAGTAGTGGTCTTGCTGGGTCATAGGACAACTCAATATTTAGTTTCCTAAGGAACCACCAAACAGTCTTCCATAGTGGCTGCAACATTATACCTTCCCACCAGCAGTGCATAAGTGTCCCAATTTCTCCACATCCTCTCCAACATTTATAGCTTCCTGTTTAATAGCAGCCATTCTTCTAGGTATCAGTTAGTGGTTTATTGTAGTCTTGATCTGCATTTCCCCTATAGCCAATGAAAATGAACATGTCTTCATGTGCTTTTGAGCCATCTATATTTGCTCTTCAGAAAAATGCCTCTTCATATCTTTAGCCCATTTTATAATTAGGTTGTTCTTTTGTTTTTGAGGTGTATGATTTCTTTGTGTATACAGGGTATCAAACATTTGTCCAATATGTGATTTCTAAATATTTTCTCCATTAAGTTGGCTGTCTCTTCACGTTTTTGACAAAGTCTTTTGAGGTGCAGAAACATTTGATTTTCAGGAGTTCCCATTTATCTATTTTTTATTTTGTTGCTTGTGCTTTGGGTGTAAAGTTTAGGAAGCTACCTCCTATTATTAGGTCTTGAAGATGTTTCCCTACATCTTCTAGAAGCTCTATGGTGCTAGTTCCTATATTTAGGTATTTGATCCACTTTGAGTTAACTTTTACATAAGGTGTAAGATAGGCATCTTCTTTCATTCTTTTGGCTATTGATATTCATTTCTTCCATGCCCATTTATTGAGAAGACAATTTTGTCCCCATTCAGAGGATTTGGGGTCCTTGTCAAAAATCAGTTGACCATACATTGGTGATCTATTTCTGCACTTTTGATTTGATTCCATTGATCAGTGCTTCTGTCTTTGTTTCAGTACCATGCCGTTTTGACCACTGTGGCTTTGTAATAGGTTTTAAAGTCAGGGAATATTAATCCTCCCACTTTGTTCTTCTTTTTTAGCATGATTTTAGCTATTTGGCATTTCTTTCCCTTCTAGATGAATTTGGTAGTTAGCTTTTCCAAATCTTCAAAGTAGGTTTTTGAAATTTTGATTGGTACTGTATTGAATCTATAGATCAATTGGGTAGAATTGACACCTTAACTATATTTAGCCTTCCTCTTCATGAGCTGGGAATGTCTTTCCACCTATTTAGATCTTCTTTGATTTCTTTTAGTAATGTTATGTAGTTTTCTGTGTACAAGTCCTTTACATTCCTGTTGAGTTCATTCCTAAGTACTTGATTCTTTTAGTTGCTATTTTGAATGGAATATTTTCCTTAACTGACTCCTCAGTTAAGTTATTACTTGTGTATAAAGACGTTACTGATTTTTGCTCATTAATTTTATATCCCATCACCTTGCGAATTTGTTGATTAGCTCAAGTAACTTTGCTGTAGATTTCTCAAGAACTTCCATATAGTATAGTATAGTATCACGTTGTCTGCAAATAATGAAAGTTTTACTTTTTCCTTTCCAATTTGAATGTCTTTTATTTCTTTGTCCTGCCTGATTACTCTAGCTAAAACTTCTAGCACAATGTTGAATAATAGTGCTGACAGTGGGCATCCTTGCCTCATTCCTGATCTTAGGGTAAAAGCTTTCAGTCTCTCTCCATTGAGTATAATGCTGGCTGTCAGTTTTTCATATATTCCCTTTATCCTTTTGCAATAATTATCTCTGATTCCTATCTTTTAGAGTGTTATCAGAAAGAATTTTGAATTTTGTCATATGCTTTTTCAGCATCAGTAGAGATGATCATGTGATTTTTCCCTTTCTATTTGTTAATATGCTGTATTACATTAATTAATTTTCTTGTGTTAAACCATCCTTGCACTCCTGGTATAAACCCCTCTTGGTGATGGTGTATAATTATTTTAATGTGTTGTTGGATTTGATTTGTTAATATTTTGTTGAGAATTTTCACATTTATGTTCATTAGGGAGATTGGCCTGTAGCTTTCCTTTCTTATAACATCTTTACCCAGTTTGGGTTTGAAATGATATTAGCTTCATAAAATGAATTAGGTAGAGTTCCTTTTTGCCGCTGATAGCTTCAGCCGGGTCGCGCGACTGGAGCACTGGGTGAGTTAGGGGGCGAGCTCGCGGGGAACAAACCTGGGTAAGCAGGACCTAGCCATCTCAGCTAGGGGACTAAAGGACTTGAACCAGAGGCCAATTAATCAGCACAAAGCTTCTTTATTGTTACATCGCAAGAGCTTAGGTACCGAAGCGGCTCAAGTACGCTAAAGACCCCGAGGTTAGGAGAGCTCTGGTTAAGTATTGGTTAGGAGGGGGAGGGAGCAGGGGCGTGGGCAAGAGGGGTAGGGGGCCAATTACACAAGCTTAGAGACAGTTGCTAGGCTGAGGGCTAAGGTTAGGTATAGAGAAGTGAAGCAAATAACAGGGAGGCTTACGGTTTAGTGGTGAGCTATGGAAATGGGCGGTTTACGACAAGAGGGGGAAGGGGGAACAATGAGCTAGGTTACAGACATGAGAGACAGGGAGAGAATACAGAAATGATTAAAAAGATTTTTTAAGTATGGCTAGGCTCCAATCCCTGAGAAATATGCCACACCTTTTTCCTCAATTTTTTAGAAAAGTTTGAGCAGGATTGGTATTAGTTCTTTTTGGAATGATTGATGAAATTCCCCTGTGAAGCCATCTGGCCTGGGTTTTTCTTTGTAGGAAGATTTTTGATGGCTTATTGAATCTCTTTACTTGTGATTGTTTTGTTGGAATCGTCTATTTCTTCCTGAGGCAGTGTAGCTTGTGTTTCCAGGAATTTGTCCATTCCATCTAAGTTTTCTAGTTTGTTGGCATATAGTTGCTCATAGTATTCTCTTATGATTTCTTTTATTTCTTCAGGGTCTGTAGTAATGCACCCCTTCTCATTTCTGATTTTCTTTATTTGCATCCTCTCTCTTCTTTGCTTTGTCAGTCTTGCTAGTGGCCCATCAATTTTATTGTTTTTCTCAAAGAACCAACTTTTGATCTTATTGATTCTTTCTGTTGTTCTTTTGTTCTCCCATTCATTTAACTCTGCTTTAATCTTTGTTATTTCTCTTCTTCGGTTTGCTTTGGAGTTAGTTTGCAGTTCTTTCTCAAGTTCCTCCACGTGAGCAGTCAAGTCCTCAATTTTTGCTCTTTCTTGCTTTTTAATATAGGCATTTAGGACAATAAATTTCCCTCTCAGTGCAGCATTTGCCACATCCCATAAGTTTTGATAAGTTGTATTCTGATTTTCATTCATCTCCAGATAGCTACTGATTTCTCTAGCAATTTCTTCTTTGACCCATTGGTTGTTTAAGAGGTGTTATTTAATCTCCATATATTTGTGAAAGTTCTCATTCCTTGGCAGTTATTGGTATCCAGCTTCATTCCATTGTGATCAGAGAAAGTGCTTTGAATAATTTCAATATTTTTAAATTCATAAAGGCCTGTTTTATGCCCCAGCATATGATCTGTCCTGGAGAACATTCCATGAGCATTCCATGAGCCTTAGAGAAGAATGTATATCCTTGTGTTTTTGGGTGTAATGATCTATATATGTCTGTTATGTCTAATTCATATATCTGTTTAACTTCTCTGTTTCCTTGTTGATCTTCTGTCTGGTTGTTCTATCTATAGAGGAGAGTGGTGTATTGAAGTCTCCTACTATTACTGTTGAAACATCTATCACTCCCTTCAGTTTTGCCAGTGTCTGTCTCATGTACTTTGGAGCTCCTTGATTGGGAGCATATACATTTCTGGTTGTTATATCTTCTTGGTTTTAAAGTCAGAGAGTGTTAGTCCTCCCACTTCATTCTTTCAATTAATTAAATTGTCCCTTTAATATATAGTGTCCTTCTTTGTCTCTTATGATGTCTTTACATTTAAAGTGTATTTTGTCTGATGTTAGTATAGCTACTCCTGCTTTCTTTTGGTTACCACTTGCGTGGAAAATCTTTTTCCACCCTTTCACTTTCAATCTGTTTGTATCCTTGTGTCTAAAATGAGCTATTGTAAGCAGCATATAGCTGGATTATATTCTTATTCCATTCTGCCAATCTGTATCTTTTAGTTGCTAAATTTAGTCTGTTAGCATTCAAAGTTATTACTGAAAAGGTATTTCTTGAATCGCCCATCCTATGTTTTTTTATTTTATTTGTCAGATCTATATATTCTTTTCCTTCTTTCTCTTTTTATATTTCAAGTTACCCTTACTGGTAGTCTTCAATTCCATGCCCTCCTCCAGACCTACCTCTCCTGTCTTTTTTTTTTTTCAACTGGCAGAACTCCCTTTAGTATTTCTTATAGGGCTGGTATCTTGTTGACATATTCTTTCAGGATTTGTTTTTCTTTGAGGATTTTAATCTCTCCCTCAGTTTTGAAGGATAGTTTGGCTGGGTACAGAATTATTGGCTGGAAATCTTTCTGTTTCAGGATCTTAAATATATCATACCACTGCCTTTTCACCTCTGTGGTGCCAGTTGCATGGTTTGAACTCAGTCTTATTTGGTTTCCTTTGTATGTAGTAGATTGTTTTTCTCCTGCCACTTTCAGGATTTTCTGCTTCTCTTCAACATTTGACATTCTGATTAGTATGTGCCTTGGGGGAGGCCTATTTGAATTTATTCCGTTTGAAGTTCGTTGAACTTTTTTTACTTGTATATGTCCTTTATAAGGGTTGGAAGTGTTGCTTCCTATGAAACGGAGCTCAAACGATATTAAGGAATGATGAGAGAGAGAGAAAGAGAGAGGGAGGGAGGGAGAGAGAGAGAGAGAGAAAGAGAAAGGAAAGAAAGAAAGGAAAGAAAGAAAAAAAGAAAGAAAGAAAGAAAGGGAAAGAAAGAAAGAGAAAGAAAGAAAAGAGAGGGAAAGAGAGAGAGAGAAAGAAAGAAAGAGAGAAAGAGAAAGAAAGAAAGAGAAAGAAAGAAAGAAAAAGAAAGAAAGGAAGGAAGGAAGAAAGGGAAGGAACGAATGAATGAAGGAAGAGAGAAAGACGGGATCAGGGGATCTGAAGCTTAGCAATAACAGACAACAGACAACTTTATTCTTAACTAGTTCCTGCTTATATACTGCAGGGTTTAGGTGACTAAAAGCATGCATACATTTCATGAAAAAAGAGTGCCTACTTATCAGTATATTACTCTCTACATACAAGAGATAGCTAACAAGACCTTGGGGCTTAAGAAAAAACAAACATTCTCTCCCTCTCAGGCTGTCCTCCAATTAAGCAGATAGCAGTCTCCACAGTTTATTGCCGATGCCACTCCGAAGCCAGTTGCTCCCAATAAATTCCGCAGGTTTTCCATTAACCCTGGCTCCTACAGGGAAGTTTTACCTCATTATATCCTCAACTACTCTTCCTAGCCCTTTACTCCTTTCTTCTCTTTCTGGGACACCAATGATTCTTATATTTGTGTGCTTTGTTTTGTCATCTTTGTCTCCTCTGTTGTTTTATTTTGGTCATTAGGCTGGGCTATATCTGTCTGCATTGTGATATGCATAGTGATCTTCTGTTGTTTTCATCACATGTAAATATCTTGATTGATTATTTTGGGAGTTGATTTCCTTCAGTAGTCTAAAGCCTTATGTTTGCGGGATGGATGTGTAACAGGATACAGGGTATGGGGCAGGGCACAACAGTACATTGATACAATGCAGCACAGGTATAGGTGCGGTTTGCAGATGTAATGCTGATTCTTGTGAACGTCAGCACCCAGTGGCCAAGGAGGATGTAGCTGTGCAGGTGCACAGGACTGGGGAGCATAACCCTGGTATGCACTGGTCAGGACACAGGACCCTTTGTGCACATGTACAGTGCTATGGCAGTGTCTTGACTTTTTAACCTTCATGGGCTGGGGGTGGATGTGACCAAGCTGCGCAGGTCAGTGCTTTCTCAGAGCTAGGAAGCGTGACTGAGGGACATTCGCATGCATGGGTCTAGGAGTGCTGTAAACTAATGTTCCCAGAGCTGAGGGGCATGACTGGGGTCCAAGCACATGCCTGGGTCTAGGAGTGCCATAAACTGATGTGCAGAGCTCGGGGTGGGTGGGGTGTGGGGTGAGGCTATGTGACACTATGGACAGGGTCAGGTGCAGCCTGTGTATGTGCCTGCAGTCTTTATGTGCTGGTGACAGCCTACAAGGTGGTAGTGCTTGGGAGGGGTTTAGGAAAGGTGGGTTGAGCTGCACTTGAGCTGAATGTGGGGGGCGGGTATGCGTGCTGTAAGTTGGTGGGGTGGGGGTGCTTGGAGCACAGGGAATGAGGGCAGGTGACGGGATTCAGGTGCATGGGATATGGGGTAAGTCACGGGTCATGGGGCTGTGCTGATGAGGGAAGCACATTCAAGGAACATGACTTGGCTTACTCCCTAGTCCCCATCTCCCTGTCCATGCACTCCTGTGGGCTCCATACTTCCACGTTAGGCTCCAGTTTTCTGCTTCTCAGTTCCTCACCTGTTGCAACCAGGGCCACTCTGTGTGGTGCAGAAGGCTCTCCCAGATCAGTTGCACTCTTGAATTGCTGTCTCAGTCACCCTCCTATCCTTTCTCTAACTTTTCCTGGGAGCGGGGCTGAATTCAATCTACCCTATTGAGCCATCTTTCCAGAACTCCTGAGCCCTATCTCTTATATACCATTTAAATTTTATGATGGAGTGCTGCTGTGCATGCCCAACATTATGGATTGGTGGGTCAGACACACCCAACTCATGATAGGTAACTCAGGCCTCATGGCAACTTGGTGGCCCATGGTTAAGCATTCAGTCTCTACTAAGGCCCAGTAGCAGGCTAAAAGCTGTTTCTTGAAAGGAGAGTAGTTATCTGCAGCATTTTGTAAGACTTTGCTCCAAAATCTTAATGATCTAAATTGTGATTCTCCTATAAAGGTCTGCCAAAGGTGCCAGACAGCATCCCTATTTGCCACTGACACCCAACACTATAGGATCTGCTAGATCATCTGGCTCAAGTAGCAGAGAAGCTTGCACAGAAAGCTGGATATGTCACAGAGCCTATTCTTGTTCTGGTCCCCACTCAAAACTAGCATCTTCTCATCAGTTGGTAAATAAGCCAGAACAGCACACCCAAATGAGGAATGCATTGTCTCTAAAATCTAAATAAGCCAATTAGGCATTATGCCTCTTTTTGGTCATAGGAGGGGCCAGAAGCAACATCTCAACATGCCATACACCACTGGACACCTAGAAATTTCACTGAGGTCCCTATATTTTTTGTTGGATTCATCTCCCATCCCCTGGCACACAAATGCCTAACCAGTAAGTGTAGAGTAGTTGCTATTTCTTGCTCACTAGATCCAATCAGCATGATATCATCAGTATAATGGGCCAATGTGATGTCTTGTGTGAGGGAAAAATAACCAAGGTCCCTGTGGACAAGATTGTGACATAGAACTGGAGAGTTGATATACTCCTGAGATCGGACAGTGAAGGTACACTGCTGACCTTTCCAGCTAAATGCAAACTGCTTCTGGTGGTTCTTACTGGCAGCTATTGATAAGAAAGCATTTGCCAGATCAATCACTGCATACCAGGAACCAGGTGATGTTTTGATTTGCTCAGGTAATGAAACCAAATCTGGAATAGTAGTAGCAATTGGGTTACCACCTGGTTAATTTTATGATAAGCCACTGCCATCCTCCAAGTCTCATCTGTTTCCTCACAGGCCAAATAGGAGAGTTAATGGGGATGTGGTGGGAATCACCACCCTTGTATCCTTCAAGTCCTTAAGAGTGGCACAAATCTCTTCAATTCCCTCAGGATTCCAGTATTTCTTCTGAGTCGCTATTTTCCTAGGTAGGGGCAGTTTTAGTGGCTTCCACTTGGCCTTTCCTACAATAATAGCCTTCCCCCTACAAGTCAGTGAACCAATGTGGGGATTCTGCCTTTTGCTGAGTATGTCGATTCCAATTATGCATTCTGGAACCAGGGAAATGTCCACAGAATGGGTCTGGTGACCCACTGGACATACTGTGAGATGGGCCTAAGCTAAAACCTCATCAATCACCTGACCTCCATAAGGCCCTACTCTTACTGGTGGACCAGAGTGACTTTTTGTATCTCCTGGAATTACTGTCATTCTGAGCCAGTGTCTAATAATCCCTGAAATAGCTGATTATTTCCTTTCCTGCAGTGTACAGCCACCCTGGGAAAGGCCATAGGTCCCCTTGAGGAAGGCTTGGAGGAAGGCTTACAGTGCAAATTTTGGGCAGTGTGAAAGGGTTCTTCCACAAGGGTACCTGGCACTCCTGTCATTCAAGAGACTCTGGGTCTGTAAACTTTCTCATGTCCAGGAATTGACTAAGGGGCCATGACTCTGTTTTTGTAATTCAAGTTAGATTTCTGTTCACTTGACCTAGAACTCTTCTGCTTATACAGCTTAAACAAGAATTTAGTAGACTGCCCATCTATTTTACTTCTAGGTGCCCCATATCTACTAGCCTATGCCACAAGTCTCCATGAGTCAGATTATTTTGACTGCTGCTTTGGGTCTGCTGTCCATTATTGTGGCCACACACACATTTTCCATGGTAACTAACTGTCACCACAAGGCTTCTACCAACTCCAGATCCAATCCCCGTTGGGTTTAAGGATTCCAGCTTTAAGTGACAGCAGTTCCTACAGTAATATCTGACCTCTGAGAGGGGTACTCCAGAGCTCTTCAGCAATGATGGAGCAAATCTCACAAATTCATTTCTCAAGGTTGTGGTGAAAGATGTGTCCTGTGGACATTCCTGTAGTGTGTGGGCAAGTCTTCTATGATAAGTCCACTCTAATATTCCAGTCTCTCTAAGATTCTGGATCCCCTCATTTACATTATCCCAGGACAGTTCTGGCATTTCGACCTTATTTAATGTTGGCCACCTTTTGATCCACGTTTCAGTTAGCCATCCAATCAAATTGTTAATACCCTTTCTAACCCCTCGAGCAATAACATTGAATGCAGAATCTCTGCTGAGTTGGCCCACATCAATAAATTCAGCCTGATCCAATTTTATATTCCTTCCACCATTTTCCCATACCCTTAATATCCATCCTACACATATTCTCTTGATTTCTGTCTATATAAATTGGAAAACTCACAGTTCTTTTGGAGTATAACTTGCCTTCTCATGGGTCGCACTTTGTACCTCACCTTTTAGGGACTTTTGGGACTTTAGTTAAAGTCTTGAAGAAAAGAGAGGTGGTGGGAGTGGGTCATGAAAAGAAACAGAAGTGTCTTTAAAGCCAATTACCTCAGGGCATTCCATTGCAGTTTTATCTGGTGAAACAGGATTAGCCAATCCAGACAGAGGATTGAGGGCTGTTATCCCAGACGAGGTGGTTACAGGGTTAGCAACAACTGATGTGTTATTCTTGTTGGATGGAGACTGGATGGCAGACTCTTCTGGGCTGTTTCCTCAAGGCAAACTGGAAGTTGGGAAGCTCTTTCCTCAGGGCAGTCTATTACAGGCCTATCTAGCAAAGGCTCTGCAGGTTCCAGGGATTACTTCTCCCCATCAGCATAATTATCAAGCCATATACCCCCATCCCACTTTTCAGGATCCCATTCTTTTTCAAGTAAAGCCCTTACTTTAACAACAGACACACTGCAAAGTTGAGATTTTAGTTACATTGTAAATCTGCTACTCACACAATGAGGTTCTATATCTAGTTTTCAGAGATCTCACGTCTGCAGCCATAGGAAACAAGATTTTCTTTCATGGAAAACATGGAAACTTTTACACCATACGGTGCTTAAGTTGCAAATTTGAAGATTTCTGCTCATCCGTTTCCTTCATCACTGTATCCAGTGTCTCTAACGACAACCAGCCAGCATCATTATACCTCTTAATTCCACAAAGCTCTGTAAAGGTGTCAAAAACACTCACCCAGAGCCTTGCCTCATATAAGCATACAGTTAGCAGAATCTAACTGATATTTTGAGTATCTCTCTTGCCAATTCACCCTGCGGACTGTCAGTGCCATCTTGATCATTGGAAACAGAGTCATTAGTGCCTCTGAGTCTAGTCTGAGTCTAGTCAGAGTAAAAAACCAATTGTAAAATTCCATTTTTATGATCCTGTTTCTCAAGAACCACTCCCGGTACCAAGGTATATTAGTCAGGGTTCTCTAGAGAAACAGAACCAACAGGCAATGTCTGTAAATATGAGATTCATAAAGGTGTCTCATGCAATTGTGGTAATGGAAGAGTCCAAAATCTGAGGGCAGGCTGTGAAACTGGTGGCGCCAGTGAAGGGTTTGGATAAACTCCACAGGAGAGGTTCACTGGCTGAAGAAGCAGTGAAAAAGTCTCTCATCTTCCTGAAAAGTCTTCAGCTGACTGGATTATGGCATTGGTGGGAGACACACCTTAGTTGATCACAGATGTGATCAGCCACAGATGCAATAAACTGACTGATGATTTAATACATCAGCCTTCCAGTGTGTTAGCCAGCCATGAAATATCCTTGCAACAGTGGTCAGGCCAGTGCCTGCCTGACCAGACAACAGGACATCATCACTTGGCCAATTTGACCTCAGACCCTAACCATCACAATGATGTAATTGGGAAAATCATTCCAACCTTTATAAAAGTCATAAATATGCAAATCAATGAGACCAAATCCACTCCAAATAGAATAAATCTGAATAGGCTGATTCCAAGACACATACTAATCAAACTGTCAAATGTTGAAGAGAAGTAAAAAGTCCTGAAAGCAGCATGAGGAAAGCAAGCTACTATATACAAAGGAAAACATATAAGACTGACTTTGAACTACTCAACAGGCACCCTGGAAGGCAAGAAGGCAGTGGTATATGTTTAAGATCCTGAACGAGAAAGGCTTTCAGCAGAGGATTCTTTACCCAGCCAAGTTACCCTTCAAAATTGAGAGAGAAATTAAAATCTTCAAAGACACACAAAGATTGATGGAACTAGCTAACAAGAGACCTGCCCTACAAGAAATACTAAAGGGTATCCTACCAGCGGACAAAACTAAAAAAAGAAGACAGGAGAGGGGAGAGCACAGAACTGAAGAATGTGAGTTACGGGAATTTAAAAAATAAAAAGAGAAAAAAGGAAAAGAGTATATAGATCTGACAAAAACTAAAGGATAAGATGGTAGAGCCAAGAACTGCTTTAACAGTAATTACTTTGAACATTAATGGACTAAACTCACCAATTACTTTTAATTAATTTATAATTTTAATACATCCTAGCAGAGGGATTTAAAAACACAATCCATCTATACGCTGTTTACAAGAGACACATCTTAGATTCACGGACTCAATCTGAAAGTGAAAGAATGGAAAAAGATCATCTGTGCAAGCTGTAACCAAAAGAAAGAAGGAATAGTCATACTAATGTTAGAATAAATAGATTTTAAATGCAAAGATGTCATAAGAGACAAAGAAGGGCACTGCATATTAATAAATGGGACAATTCACCAGGAGGAAATAATCATAGATGTTTATGCTCACAATCAAGGAGCACCAAACACTGATAAAGCTGAAGGGAGCAATTGATGTTTCAATGATAATAGTGGGAGATTTCAATATACCACTCTCCCCTATAGATAAAACAACCAGACAGAGGCTCAACAAGGAAATGGAGAACCTTAATAATAGGATAAATGAATTAGACCAAATAGACATATATAGATTATTACCTTCCAAAACATCAGGATATACATTCTTCTCTAGTGTACATGGGATGTTCTCCAGGACAGATCATATGCTGGGACACAAATTGAGTGTTTATAAATTTAATAAGATTGAAATTATTCACAGCACTTTCTATGATCACAATAGAATAAAGCTGGAAATTAATAATCACCAAAGAACCAGAGCTTTCACAAATATATGCAGATTAAGCAACATACTCTCAAATAATTAGTGTGTTAAGGAAGAAATTACTAGAGAGAGAAATTGGTAAATATCTGAGATGGATGATAATGAGAATTCAACATACCAAAACTTACAGGATGCAGCAAAGGCAGTGCTGAGAGGAAAATTTATTGCACTAAATAACTATATTTAAAAACAAGAATGAGCAAAAACTTGAGGACTTTGCTGCTCCACCTAGAGAATTTAGAGAAAGAACAGCAAACTACTCCAAAGCAAATAAAAGGGGAGAGATAATAAAAATTAAACCAGAAATAAACAAACTGAAGAACAATAAAACAATAAAAAGAATCAACGAAACCAAAGGTTGGTACTCTGAGAAAGTCAATAAAATTGGTGGCCCTCTAGCTAGATAACAAAGAAAAAGGGAGGACACAAACAAAATCAGAAATGAGAAGGGGGTTGTTACCACAGATAATGAAGAAATTTTAAAAATCATGAGAATATTATGAACAACTATACGCTAACAAACTAGACAACTGAGATGAAATTGGTAAATTCCTAGATGCACACAAATTACCTATATTGACTCAAGAAGAAATAGAAGATCTCAACAAACCAATTACAAGTAGAGAAATCCAATTAGTCATCAAAAATCCTCTCACAAAGAAAAACCCAGGATCAGAGGCTTCAAAGGTGAATTTTGTCAAACATTCCAATAGAACTAACACCAATCCTACTCAAACTCTTCCAAAAAAATGAGGAAAAAGAAATGCTACCTAACTGATTTTATGAAGTTAAAATAATTCTAATATCAAAGCCAATAAAGACACTACAAGAAAGGAAAAGTACAGACCAATCTGACCAATGAACATAGATGCAAAAATTCTAACAAAATACTAGCAAATAATAGCCAACAACACATTAAAAGAATTATACATCATGATTAAGTCAGATTTATACCAGGGCAGAATGCAAGGGTGGTTCAACATAAGAAAACCAATCAGTGTAATACAGCACACTGACAAATCAATGGAGAAAAATCACATGGTCATATGGATTGATGCTTAAAAAAAAAAAAAAGCAGATTTTGGGTGGAAGCGATTGCTGAGTGGTGGCGTCTGCTGATGTGTTCTAAGGGGACGGAGTGGGGGAAGACGTTTGCTCTCCCAGAACAGCCTATCTCAGTCCTTTCCTTAGATTACCCGTGGCGCGGAGAGTCAGGGCGGCGGCTGCGGCAGCAAGGGCGGCGGTGGCGGCGGCAGCTGCAGTGACATGTCCAGCATGAATCCCGAATACTTTTTTTTTCTTTAAAAGTACCATGACAGAGCAACTACTAGGTGAACAGAAACAGTGCACAACAGCTCCCAGGGCCACGGCAGGGAATGGACACAGAGCATACCCAAGTCTGGACTGGCTAATCTGACTGCGAGACTCGGCTGCGGTGAGATCCCCAAGCAGCGCGCGATTTCCCGAGCAGCGGCAGCTGTGGCGGCCGGAGCTCCTCCCTCCCTCCTTCCCGGGCCGGCTGAGAGTCTCGGAGAGGCAAGTTTCCCAAGCCGTGGCGGCCGGCACCCCTCTTTTGCGGGCGGCTTCCTGGTCCGGCTACGAGTCTCGGATCAGAGGGCTACCCAAGCCGCGGTGGCCCTCCCCCGCAGGCAGCTTCCTGGTCCGGTGGGGAATTCCCCAGGCCGCGGCGGCCGGTGACCGATGCCCCTCCCCCGCGGGCGGCTCCCTGGTCCGGTGGCGAATTCCCCAGGCCCGCTGTGGCCGGCAACTGACACCCCTCCAGGGAGAGGAGGGAATTTCCAACAGTGGCAGGGACTGGGTCCAACCAAACACCAATAGGGGAATTAATAAAGGAGCCACAGTGTCCCCTCAAGCTGCAGCGGCTGACGCCCCCACCATGCGCGGCCCCCCGAACAAACTGAGAGAATTGGATCGGAAATCCCCAGGCCGCGGAGATCAGTGACCAGGGGGATCCCTTCCAAACACGTGAGAAAAACGTGTGCCACGAGCGCCACCTACTGGGCAGGATAAGAAAAACAGAACCCAGAGATTTCACAGAAAAATCTTAAAACCTTGTTGGGACTGACACCCAGGGAAATCTGACTAAATGCCCAGACACCAGCAGCAGAAGATAACGGGCCATGCTCAGAAGATTGAGAATATGGCCCAGTCAAAGGAACAAACCAATATTTCAAATGAGATACAAGAGCTGAGACAACTAATGCTGAATATATGAACAGAAATGGAAAACCTCTTCAAAAATGAAATCGATAAATTGAGGGAGGACATGAAGAAGACATGGGCTGAACATAAAGAAGAAATAGAAAAACTGAAAAAACAAATCACAGAACTTATGGAAGTGAAGGACAAAGTAGAAAAGATGGAAAAAACAATGGATACCTACAATGATAGATTTAGAGACAGAAGATAGAATTAGTGATTTGGAGGATGGAACATCTGAATTCCAAAAAGAAACAGAAACTATCAGGAAAAGAATGGAAAACTTTGAACAGGGTATCAGGGAACTCAAGGACAATATGAACCGCACAAATATACGTGTTGTGGGTGTCCCAGAAGGAGAAGAGAAGGGAAAAGGAGGAGAAAAACTAATGGAAGAAATTTTCACTGAAAATTTCCCAACTCTTATGAAAGACCTAAAATTACAGATCCAAGAAGTGCAGCGCACCCCAAAGAGATTAGACCCAAATAGGCGTTCTCCAAGACACTTACTAGTTAGAATGTCAGAGGTCAAAGAGAAAGAGAGGATCTTGAAAGCAGCAAGAGAAAAACAATCCATCACATACAAGGGAAACCCAATAAGACTATGTGTAGATTTCTCAGCAGAAACCATGGAAGCTAGAAGACAGTGGGATGATATATTTAAATTACTAAAAGAGAAAAACTGCCAACCAAGACTCCTATATCCAGCAAAATTGTCCTTCAAAAATGAGGGAGAAATTAAAACATTCTCAGACAAAAAGTCACTGAGGGAATTTGTGACCAAGAGACCAGCTCTGCAAGAAATACTAAAGGGAACACTAGAGTCAGATATGAAAAGACAGAAGAGAGAGGTATGGAGAAGAGTGTACAAAGAAGGAAAATCAGATATGATATATATAATACAAAAGGCAAAATGTTAGAGGAAAATATTATCCAAACAGTAATAACACTAAATGTTAATGGACTGAATTCCCCAATCAAAAGACATAGATTGGCAGAATGGATTAAAAAACAGGATCCTTCTAAATGCTGTCTACAGGAAACACATCTTAGACCCAAAGATAAACATAGGTTGAAAGTGAAAGGTTGGGAAAAGATATTTCATGCAAATAACAACCAGAAAAGAGCAGGAGTGGCTACACTAATATCCAACAAATTAGACTTCAAATGTAAAGCAGTTAAAAGAGACAAAGAAGGACACTATATACTAATAAAAGGAACAATTAAACAAGAAGGCATAACAATCATAAATATTTACGCACCGAACCAGAATGCCCCAAAATACATGAGGAATACACTGCAAACACTGAAAAGGGAAATAGACTCATATACCATAATAGTTGGAGACTTCAATTCACTACTCTCATCAATGGACAGAACATCTAGACAGAGGATCAATAAAGAAATAGAGAATCTGAATATTACTATAAATGAGCTAGACTTAACAGACATTTATAGGACATTACATCCCACAACAGCAGGATACACTTTGAGAAAAAGGTGGATCATTCTCAAAGATAGACCATATGCTGGGTCACAAAGCAAGTCTTAACAAATTTAAAAAGACTGAAATCATACACAACACTTTCTCGGATCATAAAGGAATGAAGTTGGAAATCAATAATAGGCGGAGTGCCAGAAAATTCACAAATACGTGCAGGCTCAACAACACACTCTTAAACAACAAGTGGGTCAAAGAAGAAATTGCTAGAGAAATTAGCAAATACCTCGAGGTGAATGAAAATGAAAACACAACATATCAAAACTTATGGGACGCAGCAAAGGCAGTGCTAAGAGGGAAATTTATTGCCCTAAATGCCTATATCAGAAAAGAAGAAAAGGCAAAAATTCAGGAATTAACTGTCCACTTGGAAGAACTGGAGAAAGAACAGCAAACTAATCCCAAAGCAAGCAAAAGGAAAGAAATAACAAAGATTAGAGCAGAAATAAATGAAATTGAAAACATGAAAACAATAGAGAAAATCAATAAGGCCAGAAGTTGGTTCTATGAGAAAATCAGTAAGATTGATGGGCCCTTAGCAAGATTGACAAAAAGAAGAAGAGAGAGGATGCAAATAAATAAGATCAGAAATGGAAGAGGAGACATAACTACTGACCTCACAGAAATAAAGGAGGTAATAACGGGATACTATGAACAACTTTACTCTAATAAATACAACAATTTAGAGGAAATGGACGGGTTCCTGGAAAGACATGAACAACCAAATTTGACTCAAGAAGACATAGATGACCTCAACAAACCAATCACAAGTAAAGAAATTGAATTAGTCATTCAAAAGCTTCCTAAAAAGAAAAGTCCAGGACCAGACGGCTTCACATCTGAATTCTGTCAAACATTCCAGAAAGAATTAGTACCAACTCTCCTCAAACTCTTCAAAAAAATCGAAGTGGAGGGAAAACTACCTAATTCATTCTATGAAGCCAAGATCACCCTCATACCAAAACCAGGCAAAGATATTACAAAAAAAGAAAACTATAGGCCAATCTCTCTAATGAATATAGATGCAAAAATCTTCAATAAAATTCTAGCAAATCGTATCCAACAACACATTAAAAGAATTATACATCATGACCAAGTAGGATTCATCCCAGGTATGCAAGGATGGTTCAACATAAGAAAATCAATTAATGTAATACACCATATCAACAAATCAAAGCAGAAAAATCACATGATCATCTCAATTAATGCAGAGAAGGCATTTGACAAGATTCAACATCCTTTCCTGTTGAAAACACTTCAAAGGATAGGAATAAAAGGGAACTTCCTTAAAATGATAGAGGGAATATATGAAAAACCCACAGCTAATATCATCCTCAATGGGGAAAAATCGAAAACTTTCCCCCTAAGATCAGGAACAAGACAAGGATATCCACTATCACCACTATTATTCAACATTGTGTTGGAGGTTCTAGCCAGAGCAATTAGACAAGAAAAAGAAATACAAGGCATCAAAATTGGAAAGGAAGAAGTAAAACTATCACTGTTTGCAGACGATATGATACTATACGTCGAAAACCCAGTAAAATCCACAACAAAACTACTAGAGCTAATAAATGAGTACAGCAAAGTAGCAGGTTACAAGATCAACATTCAAAAATCTGTAGCATTTCTATACACTAGCAATGAACAAGCAGAGGGGGAAATCAAGAAACGAATCCCATTTACAATTGCAACTAAAAGAATAAAGTACCTAGAAATAAATTTAACTAAAGAGACAAAAAACCTATATAAAGAATAAACTACAAAAAACTGCTAAAAGAAATCACAGAAGACCTAAATAGATGGAAGGGCATACCGTGTTCATGGATTGGAAGACTAAATATAGTTAAGATGTCAATCCTACCTAAATTGATTTACAGATACAATGCAATACCAATCAAAATCCCAACAACTTATTTTTCAGAAATAGAAAAACCAATAAGCAAATTTATCTGGAAGGGCAGGGTGCCCCGAATTGCTAAAAACATCTTGAGGAAAAAAAAAACGAAGCTGGAGGTCTTGCACTGCCTGACTTTAAGGCATATTATGAAGCCACAGTGGTCAAAACAGCATGGTATTGGCATAAAGATAGATATATCGACCAATGGAATCGAATAGAGTGCTCAGATATAGACCCTCTCATCTATGGACATTTGATCTTTGATAAGGCAGTCAAGCCAACTCACCTGGGACAGAACAGTCTCTTCAATAAATGGTGCCTAGAGAACTGGATATCCATATGTAAAAGAATGAAAGAAGACCCATATATCACGCCCTACACAAAAGTTAACTCAAAATGGATCAAAGATCTAAACATTAGGTCTAAGACCATAAAACAGTTAGAGGAAAATGTTGGGAGATATCTTATAAATCTTACAATTGGAGGCGGTTTTATGGACCTTAAACCTAAAGCAAGAGCACTGAAGAAGGAAATAAATAAATGGGAACTCCTCAAAATTAAACACTTTTGTGCATCAAAGAACTTCATCAAGAAAGTAGAAAGACAGCCTACACAATGGGAAACAATATTTGGAAATGACATATCAGATAAAGGTCTAGTATCCAGAATTTATAAAGAGATTGTTCAACTCAACAACAAAAAGACAGCCAACCCAATTACAAAATGGGAAAAAGACTTGAATAGACACTTCTCAGAGAAGGAAATACAAATGGCCAAAAGGCACATGAAGAGATGTTCAACGTCCCTGGCCATTAGAGAAATGCAAATCAAAACCACAATGAGATATCATCTCACACCCACCAGAATGGCCATTATCAACAAAACAGAAAATGACAAGTGCTGGAGAGGATGCGGAGAAAGAGGCACACTTATCCACTGTTGGTGGGAATGTCAAATGGTGCAACCACTGTGGAAGGCAGTTTGGCGGTTCCTCAAAAAGCTGAATATAGAATTGCCATATGACCCAGCAATACCATTGCTAGGTATCTACTCAGAGGACTTAAGGGCAAAGACACAAATGGAAATTTGCACACCAATGTTTATAGCAGCATTATTTACAATTGCAAGGAGATGGAAACAGCCAAAATGTCCATCAACAGAAGAATGGCTAAACAAACTGTGGTATATACATACGATGGAATATTATGCAGCTTTAAGACAGAATAAACTTAGGAAGTATGTAACAACATGGATGGACCTTGAGAACATTATGCTGAGTGAGACTAGCCAAAAACTAAAGGACAAATACTGTATGGTCTCACTGATATGAACTGACATTTGTGAATAAACTTGAAATATGTCATTGGTAACAGAGACCATCAGGAGATAGAAATAGGGTAAGATATTGGGTAATTGGAGCTGAAGGGATACAGATTGTGCAGCAAGATTGAATGTAAAAACTCAGAAATGGACAGCACAATACTACCTGTAATGTAATTATGTTAAAACACTGAATGAAGCTGCATGTGAGAATGATAGAGAGAGGAGGGCTGGGGACATAAATGAAATCAGAAAGAAAGATAGATGTTAAAGATCAAGATGGTATAATCTAGGACTGCCTAGAGTATATAATAATAGTGAAATGTACAATGTATAAACTTTAAAAATGTTTTTGCATGAGGAAGAACAAAGGAATGTCATTATTGCAGAGTGCTGAAAATAGATGATAATTAATACTTTAAAATGTCGCCTTATGTGTGAAACTAAAGCAAAAAATGTTTATTCGTTACAAAATTTATATTTTGACTAGAACATTTCCTAATATAACTCATTTAGATAGTTTGATTGAACGTCATAAGAACTTGGAATCTGGGCCACGGTGGCTCAGCGGCACGAACGCTTTCCTGCCATGCCAGAGGACCCGGGTTCATTTCCCGGTGCCTTCCCATGTAAAAAATAAAATTAAAAAAAAAAAGGAACTTGGAATCTCAGGTAGGACATGAGATTTTGTTGGTTTTTCTAGAGTGATGCCCCAATGAATCCCAGAGTGATTTGATCAGTGACTGGAAAAGTATTTGCAAGCCCCCTTTGGGGAATGGTGAGAGTGGGGAGAAATTCAACTTCCCGCAAGTTGAATTCTTGATATTCTCACAAGCAGTGTGGACAACCAAAACTATAGGCTGAGCCCTCAGTCTTGGGGTTTGTTCATATAAAACTTAACCCCACAAAGGATAGGTCAAGTCTACTTAAAATTTAGGCCTGAGAGTCACCTCCAAGAGAGCCTCTTTTGTTGCTCAGATGTTGTCTCTCTCTCCAGCCAACATGACGAGCTGTCTCACCACCCTACCCCTCTCTGTGTGGGACATGACTCCCAGGGGTGTGGACCTTTCTGGCAATGTGGGACAGAGATCCTGGGATGAGCTGAGACTCAGCATCAAGAGACTGAGAAAAACCCTAGAATGAGCTGAGAATTAACATCAAGGGATTCAGAGAACCTTCTCGACCAAAAGGGGAAGAGTGAAATGAGACTAAGTGTCAATGGCTGAGAGATTCCAAACAGAGTCAAGAGGTTATCCTGGAAGCTATTCTTATGCATTAAGTAGATATCACCTTGTTGTTCAAGATGTAATGGAGAGGCTGGAGGGAACTGCCTGAAAATGTAGAGCTGTGTTCCAGTAACCATGTTTCTTGATGATGATTGAATAATGAGATAGCTTTCACAATGAGACTCTGTGAATGTGAGAACCTTGTTTCTGATGCTCCTTTTAGCTGCTATATCAACAGAAGAGTAGAACATATGGAATAAAAATAAATAATAGGGGGAACAAATTTTAAAATAAATTTAGTTTGAAATGCTAGTGGTAAATGAAAGCGAGGGGTAAGGGGTATGGTATGTATAATCTTTTTTTTCTCCGTTACCGTTTTATTTCTTTTTCTGTTATCTTTTTATTTCTTTTTCTAAATCGATGCAAATGTTCTAAGAAATGATGAATATGCAACTATGTGATGATATTA
The DNA here is from genome assembly GCF_023851605.1 of Tamandua tetradactyla. NCBI lineage: Eukaryota > Metazoa > Chordata > Mammalia > Pilosa > Myrmecophagidae > Tamandua > Tamandua tetradactyla. Next base: position 12,615,545 of record NC_135352.1, read on the forward strand.
AGAATTACTGATTGTATATGTAGAATGGAATGATATCTTAATGTTTTGTTTAATTTTTTTAATTAATAAAAAAAGTTTAAAAAAAATATGTAGACGCTAGAGATGGGTGAACCATTAGCTAATGAGGTTGAACTCCAATGTAAGGGAATAGATAGGAGCAAAGGTGATTCTCTAGTAGGTCTAGAAATAATATTACCATATTGAAAATGAACAAGATTGAAAGGGGTGGTATAGACCTACATGTTCCACTGGCTTGCCCTAGACATATGAATGAGTTCTTGTAAGTGTGGTAGTTAGAGTCAGTTGTCAACTTGGCAAGGTGAAAGCACCTAGTTTTGTTGCTGTGGACATGACCCGATGGTAAATGAACCTCATCTGTTGCTAATTACATCTGCAGTGGGCTAGGAGGGGTGCCTGCTGCAGTGAATGATGTTTGACTTAATTGGCTGGTGCTTAAATGAGAGAGTTCAACATAGCACAGCCCAAATAGCTCAGCATTCCTCATCTCAGCACTTGCAGCTCAGCCCATGCCTTTGAAGATGCAGAAAGAAATCACCCCGGGGAAAGTTGTTGGAACCCAGAGGCCTGAAGAGAAGGCCAGCAGAGACCATCCTGTGCCTTCCCACGTAAGAAAGAACCTCAGTGGAAAGTTAGCTGCCTTTCCTCTGAAGAACTAACAAAATAAATTTCCTTTTATTAAAAGCCAGTCCGTCTCTGGTGTGTTGCATTCTGGCAGCTAGCAAACTAGAACAGTAAGAATTACTTCAAAGATATGATTCTTGTATAAAGAGTGCTTAAGTGCAGGGTACAGAAGGAAAACTGCTATTACATGCTATGAGCTATATTCAAAAGGAAACCATCAGCAGTACCACAGCAACAGCAGAGGTAAATAATGGGTAAGGGACAAGAGTTAAGAGGAGGTTTAGTTTCCCTATTTGGCAAGAGTGTGTTTATTGGTTTTCTTTCTCTTGGAAATGAAATTATATAAAATTGAAAATGTTGATGGACTGTGGACTTTGGCCCCTTACATGATGCCTGATGAATGCAGGTGGCTGAAGGGTGCACTGACAGAGAAGTAGATGGTGATCAATGGTGTATACTTATGAACAAAGGTTGTGCTGCTACAAAAAGGAAGAATGTCGTGAGGCGTGCAATGATATGAATGAACATATGGGACATTTGGTGAGACAAAATAAGTCAGAAACAAAAGAACAATAATGGTATGGTCACTTTAGAAAATATTTATAAAAAAACAAAGGCCTAGATTGTAAGCTTTTAGAGCGAACACATTAAATCTGGAGTGGTGATTATTATTTCTGGATTTTGAGAGGCTGTTTTATATATATAACCTGATATTTAGAGATAAGAACAAAGCTGATCAAGTTGGGGTTAAAGTAATTTAGAACACAGGGGTAAGGAAGACAATGTCTATATTTTAGAACCAGACACACTCATTGAGACCAATGGAAGAAAGGTTTATTTGACCTGGAACTGAAGTTTCTGAACAATTGAAGCACAGGAAGCACAGAATAAGAAAGAGGTCCTTTAATCCTGTATAGAATATTGTAGTGCCTGGAAACATCCTAGAGTATATTAAGCAGATAATCAAAAAGTATTGACAAAGTCCCCTGAGGGAAGGGAGAAAGAGTATGGATCTATTAACCCTTACCATCAGGAAATCCCCTGATACTGTGTCAAACTTTAGGGATAACCAAATCAATAGGCCTTGCCCTTGATCATGAGGCATACTCTTGTGAAGTTTATGTAGGTAGTGGAGAAGCTTAGGCTACATATAGGCATGCCTAAGAGTTTCTTCTGGAGGACCTCTTTTGTTGCCCAGATGTGACCTCACTCTCTCTAAGCCCAACTCTGCAAGTGAAATCATTGCCCTCTCCCACACATGGGGCATGACATCCAGGGGTGAAAGTCTCCCTGGGGATGTGGAAAATGACTCCCAGGGATTAATCCAGAACTAGTACCATGGGATCAACATTTATGTCCTGACCAAAAGGGAAAAAGGAGTGTAATTAATAAAGTATCAGCGGCAGAGTTCAAACAGAGTTGAGAGGCTACTCTGGAGGTTGCTTTCATGCCAGCTTCAGGTAGACCTTGCTACCTATCATAACCTACCAAACCTCAACCAGGACCATTCCAGCCAATCTTATATATTGCCCTAAGAATAATTAGGGCAATATATAAGATTCCACAAGGGTTCCAGGCACTAGAGTAACTTTCCAGAAACCTAGAACCTCCAGATGGGTCCCTGGTCCAGATAAGTCCTGAAACCTAGCCCAGACTCTCCAGAACATCAGATAGTTCCATCTCCTTACCCCAAATTAGTGACAGACCCCTCCAATAGCAAAAATTTAGAATTGCCATAGCCCAAACAACCCTAAAGAAAGATATGGAAAAATCAAAGGTGATAGTAGAATTATACATAGAAGATAGGACTTAGCAAATGAATATGAATGCTGAATCATTAAATTGATATCTCCTTTAGTCTCCAGCATTTTAGAGCAGCTAGAAGTAAAAACCTAAAACTGTGGGATTGTAGCCCATATTAAAGTCTGAAATATGTTCTACAACTAATTGTGTTGCTGTGCTTTGAAATTTACAGCTTTTTTGTATATATGTTATTGTTCACAAAAAAAAGAAGGAAAAAAAGTCTCTTGTAATGATAAAAGAAGTATTTAAGCCCACTAGCCTCCTATATTCTGGAGCAGCTCGAAGGAAAAATATGAGAGGATCATGTGGTAGCCCAGGACAAACTCTGGTATGTGTCCTATAACCACTTGTTGAAGAATGCTTTGAAAACTACTGCTTTTATATTTCTTTTCTTTGTATGTATGTTATACTATACAATTTAAAAAGGTAAAAAAAAGTTGTATGGCAAATGACACCATAAACAAAGAATACATTAATATATTTTCAATGCGTATGACAGACAAAATTTAATATATAAACAGATCAAGAGAAAAATGTGAAGAGAAAGAAGAAATAATTGAAAAAAGAGGAAATACAAATGGCAAATAAATGTGTGAAATGATTCTTAACATCAGTAGTAAAAGAAATACAAAATAATAAAACAATATAATGGGGGTTTTTTTCATGCCTCTTCGTGGCAAAATGAAAAGACTTAAAACATCTGATGTTGGACACATGGATAAAAATGAGAAAAAAATGCTACATTAACGCCGCAGCCAGCTGTTAACATTGTTTACCATTAGAGGTTAGGAATGGCAGAAGAGAGGGAGAACATTAAATTTTTCTTTATACATCTTAGTTTCACTTTTTACACCAAACAAATATCATTTGTGTACTTAATAATATACTGTTTTTTCATCCATGTGGGAATAACCAAGGGACCAGATTTACCTTCCTACCCTAAACAACTGGAAAATGGATAAACGTATGTGAAATAATATTTTTCACACTAGGTCAAGAAACCAGGCAGGACTGATCCCTGAGAGGAGGGAAACAAATGAGGTGAGCCCTAGAATGCCCAGCTGTTGTCTGGAGGCCAGTCTCTAGATTGCAGTGCAAGGGAGAACCTTGTTTTAACCTCCTTAAAGAACAGAGCCCAGTAGTCTTGCTGGGTTAAGACAAAGATCAGAATTTCCAGTGGCAAATGCAACTAGAATTTGCAAGATAAAGCTCCAGATAGGAGGAAGATGCTCAAAAGTTCCCTGGAGTCTCCAACGGCTAATCTACTCATGAGAGATAATTACCCAAGGCTGAGGAAAGAACTACCAGAAAGCAGTGGTGAAACAATCCCCAGGGCTCATATCAGGCTGGGAATGGTTTATATTCTCATTGCCAGAGTGGAAAGGCCCTGTATTATGAAGGACACAACATAGAACATAAAATTCATAATATTTGTCATCTAATAAAACATAATTTAAAAATAATGTCTGTCATCTAATAAAAAATTATCCACCAGGCAAAAAAGCAGAAAAATATGACCTATCACCAGAAAAAAAAAATCAAAGAACCAGAAAAATAACATAAATGATAAAGTTTGCAAACAAGGACATAAAATCAGCTATTATAAATGTGCTCCAAGAAGGTAAGGAAAATAAGAACATAATGATGGGACAAGTGGAAGATATAAAATACATATAAATGGAACTTTTATCTTAAGTTTTGAATATATTGTCTGGGATTAATAGCAGATTAAATACTGAGGAAAAGGGAGGTGCAAAAGATTCAATGGTAGAATTCTCACCTGCCATGCAGGAGACCTGGGTCCGATTCCCAGTCCATGCACTTCCCAAAAATCAAACCAACAAGCAAAACAAACAAAAATTCAACAAATGGTGGTGCAATAATGGGATACTCACGAGGAAAAATAATGAAATGTGATCCTGACATACAGCATACAAACAAAAAAAAAAGAGAAAAAGATCAGTAAACTTGAAGACATAGCAATAGAAACTATCCAAAACGAAGGACAGATCAGCAAAATGAATGAAAAAACAAACAAAATACCAGTACATCAATGTGGAACAACAGTATAAGAAGGAGTGGAGGGTGAAACAGGAACAGAAAAAAAATTGTGAAGAAACAATAGCTGAAAAATATTCCAAATTTGATGAAAACTATAAATCCATAGTCCAAAGAAGTTCAATGAACTCCAAGCAAAATAAACCAAGAAAATCACGAGATACCATGATACACCCACTTGAAAACCTAATATTTAAAATGGCTGGGCAATGGGTGGGCCATGGTGGCTCAGCAGGTAAGAATGCTTGCCTGCCATGCCTGAGGACCCGGGTTCGATTCCTGGTGCCTGCCCATGTAAAAAAAAAAAAATGGCTGGGCAATATTAAGTATTGGTGGGAATGTAGAATTACAAAATCTCAAGTATTGCTGGAAGGAATGCAACCACTTTGGAAAACTGTTGGATAGTTTCTCAAAACTTTAAACATGCAGTTACCCTATGTGCCAGCTTGAAGCTGTAATGTGCCCACAGAAAAGCCAGCTCCTTTTCCTAATCCAATCCTGTGGGGGGCAGCCATGTTTCTTTTAATCCTGATTCAATATTGTGGGGTGGAGACTTTTTTTGGATTGTGTATTGGTTTGCTAAAGCTGCCAGAATGCAATATACCAGAAATGTGTTGGCTTTTATAAAGGGGATTTATTAAGTTGCAAGTTTACAGCTCTAAGGCTATAAAAATGACCAAGCTAAGATATCCAGAGAGAGATAACTTGATTCAAGAAAGGCTGATGTATCCAGAACAACTTTGTCAGCTGGGAAGCCATACCAGCAGCTGGCATCTGCTGGTCCTTTGACTTCTGGTTTCAAACATCTTCCTTGGGTTTTTTTTTCCTGCATCTCCAAATGTCTGAGTCTCATGTTGGCTCTGAAGCAACTATTCTCCAAACATCTGCATCTGAGGTTTCTCCAAAATGTTTCTGCTTTTAAAGGACACACAGCTGGGTGTGTTGTATCTCCATGGAAACAATCTGTGTCTGTTTGAAGCTATTAAGTACCCCAGAAAAGCCATGTTTTAGTCATGATCCAATCTTGTGGGGCCAGACCTATTATTTAGGGTGGAAACCTTTAATTAGATTATTTCCATGCAGATCGACCCACTCAATTATGGGTGTGACCTTTTGATTAGATGGAGATGTGACTCTGCCCATTCAAGGTGGATCTTGGTTCATTTACTAGCGTCCTTTAAAAGGGGAAACATTTTGAAGAAACCTCAGAGGCACATGATTGAAGAAGAGTTGCTTCAGAGCTGACAGAGATGCAGACATTTGGAGATGCTTGGAGTGCCAACAGACAGAGCAGATGCCTACACATGGATGTTTGGAGATGCACAGCCCAGCAGACATAACCACGTGTCTTCCCATGATATGCTAAGCAAACCAGAACCCTGAGTTGTATCCCAGAGGAGCTAAGTGAAGGCCCACAGATGCTTGGAGAGGAAACCACTGGCATCAGAAGCTGGAAGCAACAGAATTGGGAACAAGGAACAGCAGATGCCAGCCTTCCCATGTGACAGACATCAGCCTTCCTTGAGTCAAGGTATCTCTGATATCTCTAGATGCCTTACTTTAGACATTTTAGTGGCCTTAAAACTGTGAACTTGTAACTTAATAAATTCCCTTTATAAAGGTCATTCCATTTCTGGTATATTGCATTCCAGCAGCTTTAACAAATTAAAACACCTCATGATCCAGAAAGCCCATTCCTTGACATTTGCCCAAGAAAAATGAAAACAGTACACAAAGACTTGTACTCAAATATTTATAACAGTTTTATTCATAATAGCCAAAAGTTGGAAATAAGTATACATAAACTTATGAAATGGATAAATGAATTGAACAAATTGTTCATATCCATACAATAGAATGCACGACAGCAATAAAAACCCACTCTTTGACGTTTATCCAAGAAAAATGAAAACTTGGACTCAAATATTCATAAGTTTTATTCATAGTAGCCAAAAGTTGGGAAAAAACCTATGAAATGGATAAATGAATTGAATACATTGTAATATATCCCTCCATACAATGGAATACATGACAACAATAAAAAGAAACATAGATCTGATATGCACAAAACATGAGTGAATCTCAAAAATATTATAGAAAGTGAAAGAAGTCAGACATAAATGACACATTCTATTTATATAAACACTAGAAAAGGCAAAGCTAATGTCAGAAAGTAGATCATTGGCTGGGAAAGTTGTAGGCGATGGAAATGTTCTATATCAGGATTGTATGGTTAGTACATGACTGTATATATTTGTTAAAAGTCATAAAATCATACACTTAAAATTGGTAAATATTATCATCTGTAAAGCATACATCAATAAAGTTGATTTTTAAATATACTGTATTTGACTGACTCTAAGATACCGTTGATTTTGAGACAGAACCCAATTTCAGAGATGTTAGTATCTGAAAAAAATTGTATCTTGGAATCAATGAAATATGGCATAGAATATGGAAAAATGCAAATGAGAAATCAATACAGTATAATCCAGACAAATCAAGAATTTTAGAATAAAAACCAAAAAGCTTCTGGGAGGTGTCAGGGTCTGGGAGGTGCTTCTGAAGTTAAAGATCAATAATGCATAAATACATTATACATAATGTAATATTCATGTAATCTTGGATCAGGTGAGCATTTCTAAACAGCCTTAAACAAATTATCGACAGGACTGATGACAGAGAGCATATATCATAGAGGCTGAAATCACAGGCTCGTTGGCTTCATTTTCCAGCTCCAACTGAGTGATCTTAGGCCAGTCTTTTATCTTCTCTGTACCTCAGTATTCTCACCTACATAATAGAAACAATAATAATAATATCTACTTCATACAGTTTATGTAGAGAATAAATGTAGTAATAAATCTAAGCACTTAGAATAATGCCTGACACAAAATGAGTACTTTTATCATGACATAAAAATTAAAACTTATGTATGGCAAGACTGTATAAGTAAATAAAAAATCCAAGTAACATACTGGGTAAAATACACAACATATGTATCAAGCATTCTTTAAATTAATAAGAAGAGATGATAATTAAATAAAAATGAACACTCAATTCATGCATAATATCTAAATATCAAAAAAATGAGAAAATGCTTAACTTCACTAATCATCAAAGAAGTATAATTATATAACTTTTTAGCTATCATTTGGTCTATGCTTAATACATATCCAGCAATGATATTCAATGATAATATCTAAAAGCCAGGCTTTTTCTTAGATGTAAACAACAAAAGCCCCCAAATGTAGTTTAAATGCTAGTTTTATTTTTCACTCATAATAAGAAATCTGGAGGCAAGCAATCAAGAGGTGGTGTTATAAAGGGGGAAGAGTGAAATGAGACAAAGTGTCAATGGCTGAGAGATCCCAAATAGAGTCAAGAGGTTATCCTGGAGGTTATTCATATGCATTAAGTAGATATCACCTTGTTGTTCAAGATGTAGCGGAGAGGCTGGAGGGAACTGCCTGAAAATGTAGCGCTGTGTTCCAGTAGCCATGTTTCTTGATGATGATTGAGTAATGATAAAGCTTTCACAATGTGACTGCGTGATTGTGAAAACCTTGTGTCTGATGCTCCTTTTATCTACCATGTAAACAGACCAGTAGAACATATGGAATAAAAATAAGTAATAGGGGGAACAAATGTTAAAATAAATTTAGTTTGAAATGCTAGCGATCAATGAAAGGGAGGGGTAAGGGGTATGGTATGTATATTCTTTTTTTTCTGTTATCGTTCTATTTCTTTTCCAGTTGTCTTTTTATTTCTTTTTCTGAATTGATGCAAATGTTCTAAGAAATGATGAATATGCAACTATGTGATGATATTGAGAATTACTGATTATATATGTAGAATGGAATGATATGTTAATGTTTTTGTTTGTTTGTTTAATTAATTAATTTATTAATTTAAAAAATAAGAGGTGGTGTTATGGCTTTACGTTGCCATCAAGAAGCCAGGTTCTTTATCTGTCTTCTAAGCCATACTTAACATGTGGCCTTTAGCCTCAAGTTTTTTTCTAAGTAGCTTCAAAGTGGTGTTACATCTCTAGCAATGAGTTCCACGCAGGGGCGTTATGAGTTTACACTCTTTATCAAACTTTCCTATAGAGCCCCACTTGGCTACATCTCCTTACATCTCTTTTTCCAGAACCATGTCCTGGGGCCACTCCCAGGTACTTTTTATGATGGGAACTTTTCACTCTGAACAGAGTTGGTAATATGTTAAAAATGAACAGTGGATATTGGCTAAAGTATTAGCAATTTCTGCCATATCAGTGGGTGGCATGTAAAATAAGGTATCAAAGTCATAATAATAGCATAAATATACTTTTTTAAAATGAGAGAAGCTGTCTCAGCCCAACTCTGCAGGTAAGATCATTACCTTCCCCCTCCCTACTACATGGGACATGATAGCCAAGGATGTAAGTCTCTCTGGCAACTTGGGACTTGAATTGGTTTGAGCCTGGTCCTGGCACCGTGGTATCAACAGTGCCTACCTGAACAAAAGGAGGAGAAGAAATGAACAAAATAAGGTATCAGTGGCTAAGAAATTTCAAATAGAGTTGAGAGGCTATTCTGGAGGCTACTCTTATGCAAGTTTCAGACACATGTTGCTAATTGCCATGGTATGCCAAGCCTCAACAAACAGCATTCCTGTAAACCCTAACTCAGGGCTCTATCTGAGACTTTATAAAAGTTTCACTCACTAAATTTATTTTTCAGAAATTTATAACCTCCAGATGGTTCCTAGGCCAGCTCAGCTTTGAAAAACAGAGTTACCAGTCTTTTCAAGAGCATCAACCCCATACCTCTACCCCATAATGTTGACAGCTCTTATCAACATGAGGAAGTTAGAATGGCCATTGCACAAATATTCCTAAAGATTGGGAGAAGGATCAAAGGAGAGGGAGGAGCTGCATCAGAGAAGATAAGATTTAACAAATGAGCATGACTACTGAATCGTTATACTGATATTTCTTTTCAGTCTCCAGTACCTTAGAGTAGCTAGAAGGAAACACCTGAAATTGTGGAACTGTAATCCATACCATACTTTGAAGTTTGTTCTAAAACTACTTCTTAAAATGTACTCCAAAATGTATAACTTTTTTGCATATATATTATATTTCTCAATAAAAAAAGTTTAAAAAGATAGAGAGAGAGAGAGAAGCAGCAGCAGACAGTGAGACCTCCCCTATGGTGGGTTAGTGCAAAATAGTGATACTTTCATTTTAGTCATGCTATTTCACCTTCATTCTTGTGACTCATTACTTTCCTCAAATTCATTATTTGCCGAGCATCTACTCTCTAAAGGGCTTGTGCTGTGTGTTTGAGGCATAACAAATGTAACACACACACATGCATCTTGTGGTGTTAGGCATGGAGTCATTAAGGAATCCATGCAGGACAGTGAGTCGAATATTAACAGATTTATTGAGGTGAGGGAGCAGGGAGAAGGTAGGTAGGAGAGTGAAAGGGAGAAAGAAGGTGGGAGCTAGAAAATGGCTCCCACCTGGGAAAGTCAGTGAACGGAAAGAGGAAAGGGCTCCAGTTCTCTGTTCTGGGAGATGTGATTTAAAGGTACAGTGATGTCAGGAGGGGAGGGTGCATACTAGGTGGTGTGCTTTCCCTTAATTGGATAGGGGCTTGTTAACTTATGATTTTATTGATTGCTGGGGTTGTGACACACTGCTCTGTTACTGACACACTGCTCTGTCTCTTGAACATCAGGCTCTGTAAAAGAAGCTGAGCAAAAGCTGAGGGACCCCCAGTTCATGGAGTCCATTTTAAAAGCTCTTTTTCTAAGACCTGGCATTCCTGTATTTTTTTTTTTTTGCATGGGCAGGCACTGGGAATTGAACCTGGGTCTCAGGTGTAGCAGGCGAGAACTCTACCACTGAGCCACCATTGCTCACCCTCTTGCCGTTTTTAAATAGACTTGAATGGAGCTGGGGTTGGTTTTGAGTTACTGCCTTAGCTTAGCTCAAAGTAATTTTTTAAAAGGAGCACAGGGGCATTATGTTCTTTCTTTGGCCATTTCTCACTGAGTTTTGGTAAAGTTCAGGGGGACAAACCCAAAGGTTTCTTTTTAAAAGAACTTCTGTAATTAGTAACCAGTTATGAACATTTGACTAATACAAATGCAAGAACATACCAATAAATAATTAGACTGAACACACTATATTATAAGCAGGCATTAACTGCTTAAAACAGGCATTAATTTCTGTTTTATTAGCCAGGTAATATACAAGCTAGCATTAAAACATGAAAAGCATTAAAACAGGCTTACTTAAATTCATTAAATATTAGTTAATTGTTGGATTACTTATCTTTTAGGAGTATAGTCAACAGACAAATTTAGACCAGGGCCTCATATCCCATGTAGAACACACTGAATACATTCATTAACAATTAAATAGCCTTATTTAATTAAATAATGTGATAAATAACACTTAATGTGATAACACTTATCACATTAAGTTAACAATTAACTGACAATTTATCAGGCTTTGACGGGGGATGGCCATTGGGATTGAAGAAGTGACTGAGGGATGCCTCTGTAGATGGAGGGGTAGAAGGCTTAGATGGCTTTTTTATGAATGACTCCTCAGCGTTAAAGAGATTTGTTGAGGGGCAGAAAGCCTAGAAGTTTATTTATGAAGGAGTTGAAATGATAGAGGATAGAGCAGCACAGAGAAGGTAATCAATTTTTTAAGCTTGGGAGCAGGGAGCAGGGAGCATTAGACCAAGTGCTAATTGAGAGTGACATCTTGTGGCCAACATTTTTGTTTTTCTAAAGGGAATTGTGGAAGGCTTATGGAGGTTTGCTTTAGGGAGGTTTATGTGAGGCTTATGATCTTCTTGGGGACATGAGGCAGACATGTGTTGGGGCTTTGCTCATGGGGAGTTCATGACCAGGAGGCCAGGACACCACATAAAAGCAGGCCAGGGGGTCACGGTGGCTCAGCAGGCAAGAATGCTCGCCTGCCATGCCAGAGTACCTGGCTTTGATTCCCGGTGCCTGCCCATGTAAAAAAAAAAAAGAAAAGAAAAAAAGAAAAGCAGGCCAGGGTGTTCCCTGAACACCAGACAAACTTGGGGAAAAACACTCCCTAAGCATTACAGGGAGGGGGGCTCAAGTGAGACTTAACAACCAAGATCCACTGTCCTTCACAACAGCAAAGCAGGTGTCCCCGGTTTGTCAGGGACCAGAGAAGAGTATGCAGTCTTTTGTTCAAGGCATGCCCTGAATGACTTCTGCATGAAAAAACACTCTTGGAGCTAGAGAGTTCTGACTGAGTACTCAGATTTTTCAAGCCAATAAAAAACATTCAGGTAACTGACCAGGTATCTGAGTTAAAATGGGTCCAAATGCTGTGGGGCAGCTGCCTGCAGGACACAAAACTCACCTGGGTAGAAAGATGTCACTTACCTATGGCCAAATTAGTTGCAGACATTTGAGTGCTACGGATGTAAGCCAGTGTCGTGTTAAGATGATCTGAGCCAGGAAACTCAAGCCATCAATCACATGGAAGCCTAAACAACTGTGCTGGTTTGGGAAAGGAGTGACTGAGAGGCTGTCCCATTGCCCTGAGGGCTGGAAAGGCGAGCCTCAGCCTCACCTTCACTCCTGAGTTTTGGCACCATTATATTATGTGCAGAGTCATTAAGGAATCCATGCAGGACGAAGAGTCAAATATTAACAGATTTATTGAGGTGAGGAAGCAGAGAGAAGGTAGGTGGGAGAGTGAAGGGAGAAAGAAGGTGGGAGCATCAAAAAGGGCTCCCGCCTGGGGAGCCAGTAAAAGGAAAGAGAAAATGGCTCTGGTTCTCTGTTCTGGGAGTTGTGTTTTAAAGCTACAGTGACATTGGAAGGGGAGGGTGCCTACTAGGGGCTGTGTTGGATGGGGGCTGATTGGATGGGGGCTTGTTAACTTATGATTTTGTTGGTTGCTGGGGTTCTGAGACACTGGTCTGTAACTGACACACTGGTCTATCTCTCAAACATCAGGCTCTGCAAAAGAAGCTCAGGGACTCCCGGTTCACAGAGTCCATTATAAAAGTTCTTTTTCTGAGACCTGACAGTTGTCAAGAACTTTATAGTCTAATAGGACAAAACTAATATTGAAATAGAAAGCATGAAGTGTGAAAAAGGGACTGATCCAAAGCTCTGAAATTTTAGGGTGTACAGAAATGGGTTCCTTCTAGTGTCGATGAAAGAAAGATCTTAATGAAAGAAGATGGACCTGACACTGCCCTTAAAATTGGGGAAGGTTTTTATGTGCATAGAGGAGGAAGAATAGTATTCCAAATGGAAACAAAGGATTTAATTAAGACATGGAGCTGGAAAAATGTAGAGCATGTGAGAGAATAGTAACGAGTTGGTTAAAATACATGAAAGCAATAAAGTGACTATCAGCATGGAAGTAACTAAAGCTTTTTCTCCAGTGTTTATTTTGAAAGTAACTCCAGTGTTCTAGTTTGCTAGCTGCTGGAATGTAATATACCAGAAATGGAATGGCTTTTAAAAGGGGGAATTAAATAAGTTGCAAGATAGTAGTATTTAGGTTGTGGAAATGTCCCAATTAAAGCAAGTCTATAGACATGTCCAATCTAAGGCATCCAGGGGAAGATACCTTGATTCAAAAGAGCTGATGAAGTTCAGGGTTTCTCCCTCATGTTGAAAGGCACATGGCAAACATGGTCAGGGTTTCTCTCTCAGCTGGAAAGGCACATGGCAAACATGGTGTGCTGATTTGAAATGATGTATGTACCCTAGAATGTATCCTAGATGTATCCCATTTTGTAAAGGCAGCCGTTTCTTCTAATCCCTATTCAGTATTGTATGTCTGAAACTGTAATTAGACCATCTTCCTGGAGATGTGATTTAATCAAGAGTGGTTGTTAAACTGGATTAGGTAGAGGTGTGTCTCCACCCATTTGGGTGGGTCTTGATTAGTTTCTGAAGTCCTTTAAAAAAGGAAACATTTTGGAGAATGAGAGATTCAGAGAGAACAGAGAATGCTGTAGCACCATGAAGCAGAGTCCACAAGCCAGCGACCTTTGGGGATGAAGAAGGAAAACGCCTCCCAGGGAGCTTCCTGAAACCAGAAGCCAGGAGAGAAAGCTAGCAGATGATGCCATGTTTGCCATGTGCCTTTCCAGATGAGAGAGAAACCCTTAACTTAAGCGGCCTTCTTGAACCAAGGTATCTTTCCCTGGATGCCTTAGATTGGACATTTCTATAGACTTGTTTTAATTGGGACATTTTTTCAGACTGAGAACTGTAAACTAGCAACTTGTTAAGTTCCCTTTTTTAAAAGCCATTCCATTTCTGGTATATTGCTTTCCAGCAGCTAGCAAACTAGAATACATGGCATCATCTGCTAGCTTCCTCTCCAGCTCCCCGGGAGGTGCTTTCCTTCTTCATCTCCAAAAGTCGTTGGCCAGTGGACTCTCTGCTTTGTGGTTCTGTGGCATTCTGTCATCTTTCTCTGCTCTCTCTGAATCTCCCAGCTTTCTCTCTTGTTGTTCTCTAGCTTTTTTCAAAGTGCTTCTTCTTTTAAAGGATTCCAGTAAAATCAATCAAGACCCACCTGGAATGGGTGGAGACACGTCTCCACCTAATCAGGTTTAATACACTGATTGAGTCACATCTCCATGGAAATAAGCTAATTAAAGTTTCCAACATGCAATACTGAATAGGGATTCAAAGAAACGGCTGCCTTTATAAAATGGGATTAGGATTAAAACATGGCTTTTCTAGGGTACATAAACCTTTTCAAATCAGCACACCCGGTTTCAGAGGAGACCATCTTGGCTATGATTGGAGAATTCAGTACTAGATCTTTGCAACAGCCTTTAGAAAACTGCAGGCCTGTTTTTTTAAAACAAGCCAATAGAGGGAGATTACAAAAAAAATTATTTTATGCAAACGAAGTGTCAGGATGAACGTACAAATTGTGAAAATATTTTAAATATTTATAACAGTCAGAATTTTAAGTTCCAGTATTATGAATGTCCAGGATCATGAGGGCACTGCCTACTCCAAAACAACTTGACCCAGGAAAAGACACACTCTTTGAGGCTTTACTGGTCTCATAAAGGTAATATAGTTCTCCAGGGATTTCTCCAAAATAAACCAACAAGCACGCAGTTAGCCCAGAATGGGTTGACCCTGGGCTGGAGGGGAAAGGCTCTGAGGTGTAAGCAATCTGAAGATTTGAGAAGAAACTGGGAGCTGAGGTCACAGAGGTTGAATCCACCTGAGTGTCCTGGAGGTGAATCAGCACGGAGCCTGCCTGACCAGGAGTGCGCTTCCTCTGAGACTAAACTCCTAAGGTAAAGCAAGCCATGGGGACGCTGAACCTTGAGACCGCTGTGAGGTAATAGGGAAACTCAATCCCACACTCTCATTCTGACCAAAACTTCTGCTGAAGTGGTACTGGGTGAGGGATACTTCCTGGCTAGCAGAGATATACAATCAGACTTTCTGGAGAAAACCTTTCCAAGCCCACAATCCTCACCACACACACTACCAAACACACTGAAAGGCAAGCCACTAGAGTAAGAGGCAATAGAAACAAGAAAAAAAACATTTTTAGTTACTTAGGAACTAGCAATATTGGAACTGTCAGATTCACAACATAGAAAAACTAGGTTTGAAATGAAGATGTATGTACTAGGGGGAAGTTCAAAGTTCTAGGGAATGTGAATCCTAGCGAGGTCAATAAAAAGGACAAAATATTAAACACAACATCCAGGGGTGAAAGTCTCCCTGGCAACGTGGGATATGACTCCTAGGGATGAGCCTGGCCCTGGCACTGCGGGCTCAACATGCGTTACTGACCAAAATGGGGGAAAAACAAATAAGGTATCAGCGGCTGAAAGAGTTCAAACAGAGTCGAAAGGCTACTCTGGAGGCTCTTTTATGCAAGCTTCAGCTAATTATTGCTACTATCATGGTTTGCCAAACCCCAACCAAAACCATTCCTACCAACCCTAAAGAACACGTAGGGGCTTTATCTGAGATTCTACAAAGGTTTAATGCACTATCATTACTTTCCAGAAACCTACACCCTCCAGATGGATTCCTAGGCTAGGTAAGTCCTGAAACCCAGAGAGGCCATCCTCTCCAGAACATCAGCTAGTTCCATCCCCCTATCCTATGTTATCAACAGCCCTTTCCAACAAGAAAAAGTTAGAATGGGCATAGCCCAAATATCCCTAAAGATTGGGAGAAAAATCAAAGGAGAAGAAGGCATTGTAACAAAGAAGACAGGATTTAACAAATGAACATGACTGCTGAAGCATTATATTGATATTTCTTCTAGTCCTCAGTGTCCCTAGAGGAAAAAGAACTAAAATTGTGTTGTAACCCATACCAAACTCTGAAATCTGTTCTATGACTAGTTGTTGCAGTGTGCTTTGAAATTTATTGCTTTTTTGAAAATATGCTTTTTTCACAGCAAAAAGATATATATGAAACATAGCATCTTCTCTGATTATTTTGTCTGCAGATAATTCCAATTCTAGTTTGATAAATTTGAAAAAGACTTTTAGGACCATATTTTTGGGCAGAAGGGTGAGAAAGAGGGGCAAGAACTGTGATCTTTATATTTATAGCAATTTGTAGTGTTTAATTTCAAAGAAAGCATTTCTGATCTGATTTTTTTTTAATTTCATCATTGTTGATGTGGTTTCTGATACAAAATACCCTGTATCACTGTCAATATCATATTCACATTCCAATTGTCAGAGGACCTGAACTAGAGCTAAAAATATTTAACATTTTAAATATTACGGGAGTGTATAAGATTATGGATAATAATGGAAGTCTATGGAAACATAGAAGAATCTTTTTAGACCAATATGATAAAATTTTAAAGTAGTTCCTATAACTCTGTATATAGCACAAGAAATAAATAATACATATTTCAAAATTACAAAATATTATAATAAAGAAAAATATGAATTTTATACATTTTTTAAAACCTGAGTCAACTACATAGAAACAAAATCTAACAAAATTGTTACAATGTTAAGGAAAAGGATCTGCTGAAGTCCATGATTTTTAAATTCTTTGATTGAAAGGAAGGGGTACACAGAATAAATATAAGAACACTTCTGGGGGTGTAAGAATAGTTCTGTAGAAGAATTTTCATCTTATGCGAGAGACTCGGGTTCTATTACTGGCCCATGCATAACAAGAAAACAAACAAAAAAATTCAACCAATGGCGCTGCAATAACAGGGTACTCACATGGAAAAGCAATGAAATGTGACCCCCACATACAACATACAAAAAAAAATAAAAGAACACTTTTGGTAAATAAAGAAATTTAGAACTGGTCAATAAACCCAAAATTAAATGAAATTTTGCATGACAAGGAATTTGTAAAGAGTGGAGATCTGGTTACATTCTACAGGAGAAATATGTTTGTGCACACGCACACGCACACACATACCCACACACACACATACCCACACACACATATATTTGACAGAAACAAAGAATGAAAGATGTTTAAAGATTATAGTTCTTATTTTTAATTAAGATACTAGAAATAATTAAGACTTCATAATCAAAATACTAGAAACTGGGGCGGGCGATGGTGGCACAGTGTCCGAGTTCTTGCCTGCCATGCCAGAGACCTGGGTTCGATTCCCAGTGCCTGCCCATATACAGTTTCTGTTATTGCAGCCACCAAGTCCCCTTGGATGGGTCTAGCAACCCTTTCATGGGGAATTCCCCATTCCCTTTCAGACTGCAGAGGCCATACAGCCTAAGGCATGGGAGTGGAAGGCAGATTTGGGTTTTAATCTTAACTCCACCAATTACTATCTCTGTGACTCCAACACGTTCCTAAACCTCCTCTGTCTCCTCATCTATAAAATGAAGGGTAATAATAGTATAATACTTCTAAAACACTTAGTATAAAAGAAACACTAAAAGCAAGTATTATTTGGTCTAAGGCTCTACTTGAATAAACTTTCATCATCATTACTTTCACAAAGTCACCTCCCCATTTCATCCCTAAGAACATATTCTCACATCAATTTCAAATACATTTGCCTCTACTTCAAGGACTTTCCTCTCTAAATTACCATCCACAGTTCCCACTTCTCATGGTTTATTTTCAGCTCTCGGTCTATCTTCTCTAGGAACTAAAAAAATTAAAAATACCATGCTCGTTCTGTTTCAGAGCCTTCCAGATTTAGCTGAAATCCAGCTCCTTTAAATCTTAGCAGACTAACCTTCTCAGAGACTGCCTATCTATTGCAATTGTACAAGTATACCTTCGGTTCATTATGCAGCCCCTTTCCATGCTTTGTTCAATCGGTTTGTTATTATTTACGGAAGGCCTCTTCCAGCCTCATTTCCCTGTATGTGACCCTCATTCAGTTGCTGGGAATATTACAGCTTTCCAAACAGACAATGGTCTTTGACACATTTGTCCTCTGGCACAAAAAATTCCTACAACTGCTTTTCGCTTCTCCAGGTAACCTCAAAATAATAGAGGAAGCATGTCACTTAGCATTTGCTCTACACAGTATCTGGCAGTTAGCGACTGCTCTATAAATACTTAATGAACCAACCATTAGACCCCAGATAACATTGGAGTAAAAAGTTACGAATGCTGGAGATGGAAGGGATGCAGATCGCTTTCGTCCAAAACAGTCATCTCATCTTTCCGATGCTGAAAGGGAGGATGCGAGATATTAGTGGCAGAGACAAAGCTAGAAATAATTCATGTATTAACTCAACAAATATTTATTGAATGCCAACTATGGGGGAGTGGAAGAGTGCAGGGAGACAATGTTAGGAGAAACAAGCCCAAGCCTTCCAATCCCATATCCAGAGCGCTGGAAAGCTCTGTTGGAAGCTAAGGTGAAGAGGAAGTTCTGAGAAGAAGCAAAAGAGCAGTGCCCGCATGGAGGAGGAGGACAGAGAAGGGAAGAAGTGGCCCCACGCTTGGGCCGGGAGCCCGTTCCTCCGCCGAGCCACGCGAGGGCGCTGCTTTCCTCCCGGAGTCCCGGCCCCCGGGGCCGCCGACTGCTCCCCTTTTCCTGGCGGAAATGCCCGGGTGATGACGGAAACCCGGAGGGAGGAGAGAGAAAAGGCGAGAGGGACCGGGCGAGAACGCGGGGAGCGGCTGGCGGGAGGAGGTGGCGGTAGAGGACATAGTCCGGCGGGCGCGACGCTGACGTCCACGCCGCGCTCCCCACCACCTCGCCGCACCCTTCACCGCCTCCCGGAGCGCGCGGCCGGGCTGGGAAGGGCGGGCCGAGGTCCCGAGGCCGCGCGCACGGAGCAGCCCGCTGGGCTTGGGCGGGGCGCGGGGGCCAGGGCCGCCCTCCCCGGCTCCTTCCTCTCCCGCCGGGAGCTGGCGGCGGCCGCGGCGGTGGGAGAGGGGAGAGGGGAGCGGCGCTCGGCGCCGGGGCGGGGGCGGGAAGGGGGGAGGGAGGCGGCGGGGAAGGGGAGCGGGCCGCCATGGAAGACAAGGCGTTCACCAAGGAGCTGGACCAGTGGGTCGAGCAGCTGAACGAATGTAAACAGCTTAACGAGAACCAAGTGCGGACCCTGTGCGAAAAGGTGAGAAGGAAGGGAGGAGAAAGGCGGTGCGCCGGCGCGAGCGGGGGCGGGCAGCCGCGGCCTCTCGCCTTCCCTCTCCGGGCCTCTGCCCACACCCGGCTCCTGAGCCTCCCCTCCCGGCCACCCCGTGCCCCGGGCCGCGCGCGAATTCCTGGCCACCCTGGAGGTGGGCGCCCTCAGTTTGGTGATGGTGGGGAAGGGGGAAGGTCCCGCCTATCCTCTAATAAGGAGTTTACGCCACTTCAGCATTTTATGTGTGGATGACCGATAGCGGCGCTTTAGAATGCCCGAAAATGAGTCTGATGCAGCCTCTTATTTGAAGATGCACCGAAAATTAACCTGGGTGTCGTCATTACTAATAAACTTTTTAGTAAACATGAATTTTTTTTTTCCTGGGGCGATTGAGCCCTACAAAAACTCGCTAATTTGTACTGGGCCAAGCATTTGTTTGTGTGATGAGTGAATTCTGACTATGATGGCAGAAAGGTGATTTTTAAAATAGGGGTTCGTTTTAATCGAAGCAGATGGCGACTCGTCCTTCAGATTGTGTGGCTCTTGGAAGTAAAATGTTGAGTTTCAGAGACAAGACAGCAAGTCTTCATTTTGGAACAGTGCTTACTGGAAATAATAAATAGGGTATTGATTTTCGTGCAGGATAGCACATTGCAGAAAGTTATTTCATTTGTATAATATGTAAAGTTTTTTTCTTTCCCAAAGAGTTAAAAAGCGTGCAGGTGGTTAACTCGTACACAGTTGTTCTTCACTGTGTGATGTTAACACAGCTTTCTGAATTCTGTATCCATTGTTTTCCTAACCACCAAAATTATTTTGGTCTCTCCATCTTACTTTTTTTTTTACTTTTTATTTTGAAATCAGACTTACAGGACTTACAGGACAGTTGCAAAAATAGTACTAAACCTGTGCAGACAATGTCAACATACACCCCCCCACACACACACCCAGATCCTTTTTTTTTTTTAACGTTTGCAGTGTCGTCCTATCATCATCTATTTGACTGTTCCACCTTAATTACGTTAAAGTCTGCAATTTTTCTCGTTCATCTTTTACAATATAGACCAAATAATTTAATTTTCATGTATTTTTATGTTAAAAGGGCCCATTTTAAGTCCGTGTTTTTTTTAATACTTTTTAGAAAGCTGTAGTCAATAAAACTTTATATGTTTGATAGAGATATGAAGCAGATCTGTATAGGACCGGGATAGATCAGAATACAGGGTAAAGGATGATATCATGTATATTTTAAAACTTCACCTTCTGTGTGAGCCCAAAGGGAGAGATGTTTAGTTAGTGAAAAATTTCTATTTTGATTAACGTATTACCTAATTTAACTTGTATGGTCAGTTTAGTTGAACACTATAAGCATGTGGAATCTTGAATAGGGCATGAAATCTTGTTTGTTTTTCCAGGTTAGTGTGATACCGCAGTATATCCCAGAGTAATTTGGGCGATGAATAAAGAAATATTTGCGAAGTCCCCTGGGGGAATGAAGAAAACGGAGGAAATACCGAACCTCCCCATTTGGAGAATTTCTGATATCCTGTCAAGCAGTGGGGTAACCAAGTCAATAGGCTAAGCCCTCGATGGTTTTGCCCCTATGAAACCTGTTCCTGCAAAGGCTAGGCTAAGCCTCCTTAAAATTATGCTTAAGAGTCACCCCAAGAGAACCTCTTTTGTTGCTCAGATGTGGCCTCTCTCTAAGCCAGGTTTGGCAGCTGAACTCACAGCCCTCCCCACTCCCCCCATGTGGGACATGATTCCGAAGGGTATAAATATCCCTGGCAATGTTCACGAGGACCGGCATCATGGGATTGAGAAAGCCTTCTTGACCAAAAGGGGAAAGAGAGAAATGAGACGAAGTTTCAATGGCTGAGGGATTTCACACAGAGTCCAGAGGTTATTTTTATGCATGATGTGGGTATCCATTTTAGTTTATGGTGTATTGGTGTGGCTGGAAGGAAGTACTTGAAACTGTTGAGCTGTGTTCCAATAGCCCTATAAGGATAAAACTTTTACAGTGTAACTGTGTGATTGTGGAAACCTTGTGTCTGATGCTCCTTTTATCCAGAGTATGGACAGATGAGTAAAAATATGGATAAAAAAATAAGTGATAGGGTAGATAAGGGGTAAAAGAAATTGGGTAGATTGCAATACTAGTGGTTAATGAGAGGGAGGGTTAAAGGATATGGAATGTATGGGTTTTTTTTTTTTCCTTTATATTTCTTGTTCTAGAGTGATGCAGATGGTCTAAAAATGATCATGGTGATCAATACACAACTATGTGATATGTGAGCCATTGATAGTACACCGTGTATGGATTTTATGTGTGTGAAGATTTGTCCTAAAAATATTTTTTTTTAGTAAAATAAAACTTTATATGTTTGGGAGTCCCCTAGCCTCCAAAAATCGCACCAGAGAAAGAAAAGATTTTGTCAGTTTTATTAATGAAACACTTTTAAGTTTTAGTTTTAATTTTAATTATGCAACTTTGAACAAAGGAGTAATAGCTAGTGTTTTTTGTTTGTTTGTTTATTGCATGGGCAGGCACTGGGAAACGAATCCGGGTCTCCAGCATGTCAGGTGAGAACTTTGCCACTGAGCCACTGTGGCCTGCCCAGTAGTTAGTGTTTTTAAGCTAGGTTTAGTGTTCTTTTTAGGAAGTATATTGTTGCCCAGGGCCTTTATAAATTAAATATTTGTAAACACAGAATTTATTTCTGTAAATAGAACTGACAAGTAAATGGTATTTTCTTGTTTGTGAAACAAACTGATTACTTGTAGCATCGAGTTGGCATTCAGTTCCTTCTGTGATAACCTGTAATTTCCTGAGTCTTAAAAATTTACATTTTAAATAACATATCTCTCAAACTTACTTATCAAGTGAAATGTCTGGTTTTGAAATTGGCTGTATCAGTTAACCTGTGAACATTCAATATAGTCTTGAAGTTATGGAAAAAGTTGGTGGTTTGAATCAGTTTTTCCGTTTGATTTTCTAATGATTTTAAAATGTATTCCCCAAGAAAAAAATTGTACTGCTACTTTGAAATTACTATACTTGTCTTAAGAATTTCTGGAAGTTTTCTGTATTTATCAAGGAATACTGTTTTTACCCAGTCTAAAAAAAATTGCACTACCAATTCCTAGGATCTCAAAGATAATTTAAATTTATATCTTGTACTTGTTTATATCTTATCCACTTTTTTCTTTAAATGTCTGGATTTATCCACAGATCATGAGTTTTTAGGTGGAAATCACCAACCAATTTATGTGTCTTCTACCCCTCTGACAGATATGACAATGGAATGACATTGTGATAGTATCCTTTCTCTCTACTCTTGTGCGTTTTTAACTTCTCTCTGGTGAATGTACTTCAAAAGAGATTTTATATATAAGGCTATATTACGCTGAGAAATGCACATTCTCATGGAATGTTTCTAGCTGTCCCTGTTATCTGAAGCACAAATACTAGGGTTAGTAGCAAATCTGTGCAGTGACTTGACTCTGACTTGGCCTGTTTAATGCCCCACTCTTTCAGGTAGAGATAGAGAAAGAATGTAGGAGAAAAATAAAAGGTCAAACCTAACCTTTTGTTTAATGCCTTTTAACTAGGTTTAAGTTTCTTTATAATAACTTTTTGTTCCTACTAGAAATAGTACTCCTCAGATAGCTACCTTATAAGAGAGTTTTGCCATTATGGTAGTGGTTTTTCCCTTTCCATTAAATTCTTAGTCTGGCTCAGATTGCCTAATAACTAAAGGAGTCAGTTGAAATCAAGACCAAAGTGATACCAGGAAAAGTCTTATTTTGAGGTGGTGGCAAATATAAAATCCATCTTAGTGCCAGTGAGAGGATAACTACAAAAAAATTTCAATGTGTTTGGCTTCTGAGATTAATTTCTGTCTAATAAGAAATTGCATCAAATAGTAAGGCATATCTTCTCAGAAGACTACCTCTGAACTACTAATTAAATTAGCAGTCAGCTTTTGAAGGTAAATCTGAATTTGACTCACTCTTATGTATGCAGAGAAAATTGTTTCTGCAGTCCATTCTTGAAGCAGCTGTATGCACAGTAATTTTCAAAGATAGTACCTAGAGAGCCAGTCTGGTGCTATTCAGGTCATTTTGTGACTGGAACTGTGTTTAACTCCAAGCCTCAAGCAGAGTAAAAATTTTAGGCTCTTTGATCTGATAAACTTCATAACTTGGATATGAAGGCCTTGGTGATAATACTTTAGTTGGGGGCGGGGGGAGTGGGGAATTTAGGCTATTTCTATGCTAAGTGATTTTATTGTGGTAATTTTAAAGTGCCTGTTCCTACAAATTTTGAGGCTTGTGAAGAAATACAAGTATGAACTAATGAATATGTTTCTGGGCCCTGGCTTCAGCCTAGAAGTAAGCAGAAATATGTTTAGGATATTTACTTATTTCATTCTTAATGTGAACGAGCATGCTTAAATTCCTGAAAGCCAAAATCCATCTTAATGAAAATTATATCCTGGTAAAAATGAACTATTTTTGTAAGTCAAGAAAAATCTCTAGGACCATTCTTCTCTGATAGTTGCAGCTAAAAAGTAGGCTTCAGAAATTGTGGTCTTAACAACCAAGAGAGCCTAACTGGCACTTTCGTTTTAATTTCCCTTGAGCAGGAGGATTAGTGCTGGCTTTGGCATCCATTGACATTTTTTAAATGGAGTTTTGTAGAAAGTAGCTCCTTTCTTTCTTTCTGCGACAAAGAATGACATGATTACAGGGGAATGTGAAGTCAGATCTACTGACTGAACGAATCATCGTTTTCCATGCTTCTGTAAGCCAACCTCTCACAGTAGTTAGTTAAGAAACTAAATCCAGCTAGACTAGCCTGAACTATTGCTAAAGACCAGAAGCATACTTCTAAATGAAATCATCGATCTCGACTTTGTAATGGTGTATAAAATCACATATATAGGTAAATAAAAGGAAGATGTATTATAAAATTTCTTTTCACATGGAGTATGCCTTTTGTTCTCATTTGAAGATCCTGCAGAAATGTTTGTTCCATTGTCTTCAGGACAAATGATAGGAAAAACTTTGTGAATGAAGGTTTGTTTGTTTTTGGTGAAAGGAAAACAAAATGCCAGAAATTAAAGATAAAATTAATGCCCAAACTATTTATTTTCCTTAATTCTAACTTTTTTCTTAATTATTTTAGGATGAATTGCATTAAAGAACAAATATACTGATGTATGACAAATTTGACTCTGCATTAGAGCAAATAGGAATTTTGAATTGTTTTGAACAGATTTCCTTGTAATTTTTCCTTTAACTAAATATAATGAAATGTAAGCATAATCTCAGTCCTTTAACTTCTTCTGTGTTATTGAGACAGAAATCTTTTCTTTCCTACTGTCTTAGTTTGCCAGGGCTGCTATAATAATATACCATGGACTGTTTAGCTTAAATAACAGGAATTTATTGTCTCTCAGTTTGGCAGGCTAGAAATCCAAAATCAAGGTATCAGCAGACCGTGCTTTCTCCAAGGTCTATAACGTTCTGCTTGTGGCTTGCTGGCAATCAGTCTGCCTCTGTCACATGGTGCTTTTTCTCCTTTTGTCTCCTGGCTCTTTCTTCCATGTCCAAATCTCCTTTGCTAATAAGGACTTTAGTTGTAGAGGATTAAGGCCCACCGGGATTCAATTTGGCCTCATCAAAATAGTATCTTCCAAGATCCTGTTTCCAAATGAAGCCACACCCACAGGACAGGGGTTAGGACCTGCATATGTCTTGAAGAGGGACATAGTTCAGTTGCTTACATGTACCGCCACTTCAGAATGACCAAATGCTGTCTGATACATCTTGTACATTGCTTTCCAAGTCTGAATCAATTCAGTAGTCATATTGACCCTGGGAAGGAAATCTGTGTATAACAGATTGTTTCCTCCTCAGGGAATGGGGGAGCACAAGTGTATTATTTATGTCCTGGACAAGAAACACTGAGAATTGGTTTAATGGGATTTATTTTCTTTGTTCTTGTTGAAAGTAGGGAAGAAAAGAAAGGAATGGCTGAATAAATGCTACCACTGTATATTTACACCATGTATTCAACAAATTACAGTTATACCTTTCTGTGTGCCAGACACACTGTTCAAGGTGCCAAAGACTGAGCTGCATACCTCTTCCTACCCAGGAAGAGGGTAGGGGGAGAAGGATGGGCTTGAGTTTTAAGTAGGATGGTCAGAGAAATTCTTCATAATGTGATTCAGTTTTGTAATCAAAAAAGATTTTTACTCCATTACAAATTCTAGGTGTCAAAAACTTTAATAAATAATAAATGAAAAATAATACCAAAGTATGTGAAAACATAGGTTTATCAGAATCATAGTGTGAATGGGATGGGAGTTTTTTCTGTGAGTTGCCTTAGCATATCCTTTTTTTATTTGTTTTCTTTTAACTTTGTGGCTTTTTCTTTTTTTAATTGATTCTGTAGCATCTTTGAAAGTTGAAAATGTTAGCCATCTGTCAGTTGTTGAAATACTCTTTCTTGTTATGTTTTTTGTGATTTTTACTATACAAGTTTTAATGTTTTTTTGTAGTCAAAATTACCCATCTTTTCCATAAACTTTAAGGTTGCATAAGAATCACTCAATAAGCAAATAAAAAACCCAGGTCCCTTGACTCCGTCCAAGATACTGACTGATTGTATTGGGCAGGTCCAAGAATCTGTATGTTTGAAGTGCATTCCAGGTATGCTGATGTAAACATTCCAGATTGCAGTTTGAGAAATGGTGCTTTATGGCACTCTAAAATTCTGATAAATTCACCCATATTTTCTTTCCTTTTAAGAGTAATTTGAACAGTGCTTGCCTTCCTCTCATCTTAAAACATGTGATATGGAGTATGATTTTTTCTATGCCTTAGTCAGGTAACCATACTCCTTTTTAAAATTGGATCAGCGTCCAATATTTAATCTTTTGTACTCACAATGTGATGAACTGTCTCTGAGAATTCTTCTGAGAAGTTTTTTGCCATGTCACTTTCTCTGGGTCATCATCATCCTTTTCGTTACATTCACTTTCCTCATCTTTGTAAGTTTACTTTTATTGAGTTCCACTGGCCAGAATCTCTTGAATGTCAGCAGGGTCACCATTCCCACAGTTGGCTGTTTTCTTCTATATGTTTGATTTAAATCATACACATATGTATGGTTTTCATTTTTGGCATTGCCACATTTCATTTCTTTGCTGCAATTTCATCTTTGTTGACTAAATCTCTCTTTCAAGTCTCCATTTTTGTAAAATGCCACAAGTTTATTATTGGCAGACATGGAGGCAAGTATACCCTTGACTGTCTGTGTGAACTGAATCACAGCTGTACAGTGACCAGTCACCAAGACTTTGAAAGAAGTGACGTGGCTGGTCATTGGTCATGATGCACACGCCTTCGTGATGAGCATATCATGCACAGGTGGTGCTTTGTGGACTGATAGCAAAGTTTGTGCTTTATGCAGTTCTCACAGTTACTCTGGTAACTGAAATTTGAACCATGTTGTTAGAAGACTGATATTATTTAAACTGTGGTTTCTGCAATTCATGATGCCAGAACCATGTAAAGAGAGAACTGCCTGTATTAAAGAGAAATGTTAGGATAGAATTCAAATACACTAGATGTTTGTCTTATTCCGCAGGCCACAACAGTATATTTCCCATTTGTGTGGGTTTTTTTCCTCCTCATACATTTTTTTAGTTAAGATGCAATTCACATTCAACAAAAGTCAAGCTTCAACAAAAGTCATGCTTTTGCCTTTTAAAATGTTCAATTCAGTGTGTTTTAGTATTTTCAAAAAGTTGTGCACCCATCACCACTAATTCTGGAGTATTTTTGTTACCCCACAAAGAAACCCTGTGCCCTTTGGAAGTCACTCCCTCTACCTTTTTCAGCTCATCCCCTGGCAACCACTAATCTGCTGTCTCAATGGATTTGCCTGTTCTGAACATCATACAGCGTTTGGCTTTTTGTGCATACCATCTTCTACCTAGCACAGTGTTTTCAAGGTTCATCCATGTCATAGCTGTATCAGGACTTCATTCCTTTTTATAGCTAAATAATATTCTGCTGTATAGATATAGTACCCTGATTGTTTTTATAATCAAATTCTTACCACCTGTAATTTGTTTTGAAGTTAAAAAAAAATTGTTTTTTCAGATCGAGAAGCTGTACACATCTTTTTCAAGTTTTAAGCACCTCACCAATGTAGGAAAGAAAGCAAAAAACTCTCCGTTCTTATACCCTTCCCTTCCCTGTTCTCTGTATATACTTCTAGGCTTTCTATATGCAAAAAACATCTGTTGTAGGGGAGAGCCTGATTGTGCTGTGTTCTTAGTAAAATGGGATCATAAGTAAAACATCCTAAAACTTTTTTCACTTGAAACTACTACTTGGCCTTTTTTTTTCCCCAATGACATATGACTTATTCTTACTGTGTTTCCAGTATGAGGCATACATGTATTTTACTGTTGTTAATATGAAAGGAAATGTTCATTTCCTTCAATTAAAAAAAAATCACCTGTCATTTATGGAAGAGTCTTTTAACTGTAGAAGGCATGCACCCTGCTTCCATTAACCTAGCCTGTAGTATTTTTAACTTTATCTAATCTCATCTGTCTCAGTGGTCAGTCTATCCTAAGGCTTTCTTTACATGAGTTTGCATAGAGAGTAAGAAATAGCCTAAAAGTTCTGATCACAGATCATTTGTGTGTAGAGGAGAAAGAACAGAATTTTTCAAAGACCAAGTATAGTAGCTTCTTGTTACTATGGCTCTGGTGGTGGACACCAGCACAGGAATAGAATATCACCTGGTAGGAGCTATGAGAGAGTTGAGTATATTTACATATTCTACATTCCTTAAAAAAGGGTAAAGGAGAAAAGAAAGGATTTTGCTGAAATGAATCGTAGATATGAGTATAATTGTGCTGAATCCTGTGAGTCCTAGTGAATCACTAGTCCTAGTGAACCTTGAGATCATCTTGGGAACCTCTTAACCCAAAGTCACAATGTTTTTTTTTACAGTGAGAGTTACTAAATTCTGCTGTCTAGTACATCTTTCCCTGAAGGAAAACCACATTACCATAACATCACTTACTGAGTCAGGAATCTGAACAAAGGGTGTTAGTTATAAATCAGGTGATTAAAAACATCAGTTGATCTCTACAGTGGAAATAAAATATTGGGGGACATGGATTCCCATTGGCCTGAGAAAGCCCCCCTGCTCTCTTTATCTTACTCTATAGATAAAAGGTAAGGGTGCATTATTGTGCACACATAAACACATATTCTGTATCTTAACCAGTCTATGTAGTTTTGTGGAATCTGTGTTAGGTTAAGATAACCGTGTATCTGTAAAAGAGCAGTTGAATTAGATATTTACATTTTAGTGCTTCTTAAGTTTCTATATTTAAAGTAAAACAATAAATGATATGGTATATGAATCAGAGTTCCTTTTTTAGAGTTTGGTCTATCAGCTGAGAATTGATTTTTTTTTTTATGATAATAAGAGACACCAGTTCTAAATTAATTTTCTAAATTTTGCTTTTCAATTTTTTGTTTTGTTTTGTTTTTTGTCTGTACAGTATTGGAAATATGAAATAAATTTCGTTTATGGTAAGATTGTTCTTTCATTTGTGACCTGAGATATGTGTGAACCATAGTTTTCTCATTTGTCAGACTACCTCCTCTCCTTCACCCCCCCCCCAATCCCACCCCCTGGGAGTTAATCTCTGAAATTCCTTTCAGTTCTAATTAGAATTGCACCTCATTCTAGTCACAATCCAGTGATTGGTTTGGAGGGGCCGTGTGTCTAAGCTGTGAAATGAGCTGTACAGGAGTGGGTGTAGGAGACTCCTAGGAAGCTTTGTTAAAAGGGCAGAGGAGGCTCCTGTATGCCCTTTGGCCTTTTTTGCCCTTGTTGACTTCTGGCTAGGACAACAAATGCAGTGCTTACAGGTGTACCACCATTTTGTGACCAGGAGATGACAATTGTATTTACTAAGGATGACAGAGAAAAGGTAGGTGGAAAGAGCCTGCTGTCCTGATAGCACCTGAGAAACTGCATCCACCCACGGCTACCTGCATCCAGGCTGCTGTTATGTCTGAAAAATAAACTCACAGGTCAAGTCTGTCCCCACCCCCCACCCCCCAAATATCATTACAGTGATAAAATGAAGTAAGGTTTCTTTGCCTCACAATTTGAAGTTGACCCAGAAAGAATTTCAGTTTAGAGAATAATAAGTAGGTATTTCCAGATCATGCATGCATAATCAAAATCTGTCAATGTAGAATTACAGACTTCTAGATAACTGGCCTAATAAAGAATGTTGAGGGTTGTCTCAGGTTATATAGGTCTTAAAACTGGAAGGAGCACCCATACTTGCCAGTAACGAGAACAGAAATACAGGCAATGTTTATAATTCTTGTGACATCTACCAGGTTGATGTAAGGAGGAAAGGTATTTGTTGGACGCATATTTGGTACCTCTGAATCTAAAGGGAAGCTGGAAAACTGAAGCTTGGAAAATTTGCAAGGAAGGTTAGAGCCACAGTCAAAGATCATACTTGAGGAACGTTTTGTAGACAAGCCTCTGCTGAAATGGAACTGTCGTTGTCCTACTGTTTAGTGTCACTTCAGGTTAAAAGTCCTGACCAGGTACATCCTTTAGCATCACTGTAACTTTGCCTGTGAATCCCTACGGTGTGTATACAAATTCTCATAATTTTTCTTTATATTCTGTAAAATCGGTACTTTGGATTCATGTAATAGGAAAATTAGTAATCATTAGAAACAAGTGTGTGAGTGAGAGACATGTCTTTACAGAAATATGAATACTCACCCTTTACGTAGTCTTTCATGTTTCTTTCATTTTACATGTAGGCTAGCAGAGCAGAAACATTACTGTCGAAATCTCAAGTGTTTTGCTCTTTTGAACCCATTATACTCTTAAAACTTATTGAGGAATGCAAAGAGCTTTTGTTGGTGTGGGTTTTATGTATTGATATTTGCTGTATTGGAAATTAAAACAATTTTAAAAATATTTATTCATTCATTTCAAAATAGTAGAAGTGTCTTAGAGAAAGTAGATTGAGGTTAACAAGGGCTAGGGATTGGGGAAAATGGGGAGTTACTACTTAGTGGGTACAGTGTTTCTACTTTGTGTGATGAAAAAGTTTTACTAATGGATGAATGTGATAGTAGCACTACATTATGAATATGATAATGCCACTGAGTTGTAAATATAAAAAATGATTAAAATAGCAAATTGTGTTATATAAATGTATGTTATGAAAAGGAACTTAAAAATAAGAGTAAATCTATTGTATATGAAAATTAATTTTATGAAAAAATCCCTGTTTTAAAAAGTTAGCGACAGTAGTTACATTGTTTTACATTTTTGTAATTCTTTTTAATGTCTGGCTTAATGAAAGACAACTGGATTCTCATAGTATTTCCGTAAGCAGTCTGCTGTTTTGTTTCTGGCCTCACAGCGACCTAAGTGGAAAAGGGAGGACTTTGTGGACACCCCCACCCCTGAGGTCATTTTACCAAACTACTTTGAGAAATACTACATTAATTCACAACTACTGCATTGAAGTTCTGACATTAACCATCCAGAGTTAGTGCAGACATCACAGGTTAAGGGCACAGTCCTCCACAAGACTACCCGCAGTAGACGCCAGTGAAAGTTTTGGAGTTGCCAGAGCCGTTTTCACTTTTCACCAAAGGTTCTGGCTTGGCCATCACCCATCCTTAGACCACCAGTGTCTCCTTAACATAAACTCAGAGTGGCAGAGAGGGCACCATAAATAACAAAGGACCCTCCTATCACTGAGGAAATTCCTGAGAGTACACGCCCCTGGAGTAAGGACAAAAAGACCTTTCTTTAGACAGGGCCAAATTCCTTACTTTATGTGTACATTAAGTAAGCAGACAGTTTTTTCAACAAAACTACATAGTCTCAACATTACAGATCTTTGAATCTACTAAAACAAAGTCATCAATATTACAGGATATCTCTACCAAGACATAGAAAGTTAATTTAAAAAATAAATGTAGGAGGTGGGCCATGGTGACTCAGTGGTAGAGTTCTCATCTGCCATGCCAGAAACCCAGGTTCAATTCCTGGTGCCTGCCCATACAAAAAAAAAAAAAAATGAATAAACAAAGGTCGGGTGGTACGACAGTGGCTCAGTGTCAGAATTCTCACCTTCCATGCCCAAGACCCAGGTTCTATTCCTGCTACCTGCCCATGTAAAATGAATGAATTAATTAATTTTAAAAGTTGTGGGTTTACAGAAAAATCTTACAGAAAATATACTCTCTGTCATGCACAGTGATCCCTACTATTTTTTCCATGTGAGTATTCCATTATCGCTGCACCATTTGTTGATTTTGTGGGGCGGGGGGCGGGGGCAGTGTACAGACCAGGAATCTAGCCTGGGTCTTCCATGTGGCAGGTGAGAATTCTACCACTGAACTATCCATACACCCCCAGTTTCCCTATTATTAACACTTTGTATTAATGTGATACCTTTGTACAATTGATAAAACAATATTGTTATAATTATGCTATTAACTCTAGTCCATGGTTTACATTAGAGTTCACCTTTTTTGTTCAGCCTTATATTTGTTTTTTCATTTTTATTCTATTAACATATAAACTCCTATAATTTCCCATTCACCCACATACAAATATATAATTCAGTGGTGTTCTTTAGAGTCACAATGTTGTGCTATTACCATCACCATCCTCCATTACCAAAACTTTTCCATCACCTCCCCCAATCCCTACCCTGACCCCAGCCCCTGGTAACCTATATTCAAGTTTCTGACTATGAATTTATTTATTCTAATTATTTTCTATCAGTGAGCATACATATTTGTCCTTTTGTGTCTGGCTTATTTTTATTTTATTTTTTCATGCACATCTTTTATTCTTTATCTGCACATATTCTGGATAAAGGAGTGTCTGTCACAAGGTTTTTACAACCACAGTCATACAGTAAAAGTTATATAGTTACACAGTCATTATCAAAGATCAAGCCTACTGGATTACAGTTCAGCAATTTCAGGTATTTCCTTCTGGCTGTTCTAATATACTAAAAACTGAATTGAAACGTCCGTATAATGATTCAGTAGTCATAAACATTTGCTAAATCTTAATTTCTCAAGTACACCTCCTCCCTTTCATTTGATCTTTCTCTCAATCTTTAGGGATATCTGGGCAGTGACCGTTTTAACTTCTTCATGCTGAAAAAGGGTGTCAACGTTATGGGGTAGAAAATGAACCTGGTAAATGTTCATGGAGAGACTGGTACCTCTTGGTTTCAGGGCTTAACTGGCATAAGAACAATCTGAAGCCCTTAAGTTTCTGAAAAAATAAACTTACTAAGTAAAACTTTTATAGAGTCTTAGCTTTAAAGGGTATTCTTTAGAGTTTTCAAGAATACTGTTGGTTGGGGCTTGGTATAATGTGGCAATTTGCAATATCTGACTGAAGCTTGCATAAGAGTAACCTCCAGAATGACGTCTCAACTCTATTTGAAATCTCTTAGCCACTGAAATTTTGGTCAAGAAGGCATTCTCAATCCCATAATGCCAGGACCATGTTTGGCTTATTTTATTCATCGTGATGTCTTTATGTTTGATTCATGTTGTCAGATGAATCAAAACTTCATTTCCTTCCTTGTATGTATATGCCACATTTTGTTTATCCAGTCATGTATTGATGGATACTTGGGTAACTTTCGTCTTTTTGGCAGTTGTGAATAATGCTGCTGTTTTGTGCAAATATCTGTTCAGTTCCCTGCTTTCAATTATTTGAGGTATATACCTAGAAGTGGGTCATATGGTGATTCTGTATTTAATTTTCTGTGAAACTGCCAAACTGTTTTCTACAGCGGCTGCGCCATTTCACATTAGCACCAACAGTGAGTGAGTGTTCTTATTAAACCCCTTTCAAATGTGTGATTTCCAAATGTTTTCCCTGTTCTGTAAGTTATCTTTTCACTTTCTTAATTATGTCTTCTGCGCAAAAGTTTTTAATTTGATGAAGTAATATATTTTTTCTTTTGTTATTCATGCTTTTAGTATAATGTCTTAAGAATTTATTGCTTAATACAAGGTCATGAAGATTTACTCTTATCTTTTTTTCTAAGCATTTTATGGTTTTAGCTATTATATTTAGGCCATTAGTCCATTTTTAATTTTTCTGTATGGAGAGAAGTTGGACTCCAACTTCTTCCTTACGTGGAATTCCAGTTGTCCCAACTCCATTTGTTGAATAGACTGTTCTTTCCCCATTGGATGGAAAGAAGTACTTTTAAAATCTCAGCATAGTATCAGCTATAAATTACCTTGAATTACAATCAAAGCAACAAGAACCAAAATAAGACTTGATAAAGAGACAATTATTATACTTGATTAAGGAAGAAAGGAAATCTAAATAAATGATAACTGATACCATATTCATCAGTGAAAAAACTTGGTATCATAAAGAAGTCCATTCGCTCCAGATTAATCTGAAAATTCAGGAAGGCTTAACTAAAGGGTCAAAAATAGCCAGGATAGTTTTGAATAAACAGTAAACAAGGGATCTCTGCTTCCCGGTTACTATGATTGTTATAGTAATTAAATCAGTCTCTTATTTGCCACAGGTAGATAAAGCAGTAAGAGCAAGGATAAAAGTGCTACCAAGGTGGTGAGATGAACAAAAAGAAAAGATATGAATACTAAGGTTCATTCTGTGGAAAGCTGGCTCCCTCATATTTCCAGATGGTAACATCAGGCTTCAGCATTTGCTCGTAAAGCCTGAGTGTAATCCCACCATGTGGCATTCCATTATTTTCTGGACGTGGAGGGTCACCTCAGCATAGCACAGAGTGAAGACCAGGCAGGCCCAGGACTTCAACTTGGACTCTGGCTCAGCTCAGGGGACTCAGCACCACCAGCTATTAGCAGTATAGTTGATAAGATATGCAGCACTTTCAGAAAAAGGAAATTAAAGGGATCTCTGAGGGTGTATAAGATCTGTGTCCATTACAGATAAATCCAGAAACAGACTCAGGTATTTATGAAAGCTTGGCAGATATGGTATTACAAAGTAGTTCGGAAATTATGCTGGGTAGTTGGCTACCATGACTGGCAAATTGTTAGGGTGCTACATACACATTCATCATATCTGTTCTCATTACCTCACAGACCTCTTTAATTTTTTTTCCTAGTTCTGGCTCTTTTTCTCATTAGCAAGGTTCCTGATATATGAGATATTAATGAACTAGAATTTAGTTTGTGCATTTAATTTATCCATGTTCATACATAAATTCTGTACTTTATGTCCTCCCCTGTATATACTTGGACCTAAATACAAAAGTTGGAATAAAGAAGTTGAAAGTTCGCTTGTGAATTTGTGTAAGAATGTGTGCTTATGTAAAAATTTGAATATTAATTTTTGACTTTTTAAAAACAGCTTTGTTGAGCTATAATTCCCATACCATACAATTCATCCATTTAAAGTGTACAATTCAGTAGCTTTTTGTATATTCACAAAATTGTGCGTCTATCATGATTTTAGAACATTTCGTTACCCCGAAAAAAACCCTGCATGCCTTAGCCTTCACTTTCCACCCCCTGTCTCCTGGCCCTATAGATTTGCCTATTCTGGGCATTTCATATAAATGAAATCATACAATATGTGGTCGTTTGTGACTGCCTTCTTTCACTAAGCGTAATGTTTCCAGGATTGTAGCATGTGTTAGTACTTCATTTATTTTTATTGCTGAATAGTACTCCTTTATATATATATATGCCACATTTTATTTATTCATTCATCAGTTGATGAATATGTGGGTTGTTTTCACTTTTTAGTACTATAAATAATGCTCCTTTGAACATTTGTGTGCAAATTTTTGTGTGGACATAAGTTTCATTTCTCCTGGTTTAATACCTAGGAGTGGACTTGCTAGTTCATATAGTAACCCTGTCTAACCTTTTGAAGAATTGCCAGACTTTTCTACAGCAGCTATACCATTTTACATTCTCACCAGCCGTGTTTGAGACTTCTGGTTTCTCATAGTCTCACTAACACTTGCTATTACCTGTTTGTTTATTATAGCCATATTAGGAGTGTAAAGTGATGTCACACAGTGATTTGATTTTATGCTTTTAAGATATATTTCAAGTGTTTTTTCCTCATTTATTTTAATAGACTAGAAGTCATGTTTTTTAAGTTTGTAATAGTTTGCCGTAGAAGAATCTTAATTTTTAATTGTTGATTTCACTTTTATAACAGGCTAAGGAAATTTTAACAAAAGAATCAAATGTGCAAGAAGTTCGTTGTCCTGTTACCGTCTGTGGAGATGTTCATGGTCAATTTCATGATCTTATGGAACTCTTTAGAATTGGTGGGAAATCACCAGATACAAACTATCTATTCATGGGTGACTATGTTGACAGAGGTTATTATTCTGTGGAGACTGTGACTCTTCTTGTGGCATTAAAGGTATGTTTAATGAAAATTGATTTTCTTTCTTTTAAGTGTTAAATCATGTAAAAGGCTAGAATAGCAGTATTACATTCTCTTTTCTTCTGTATTATGGTTCGTTCAGTTTATAGCCCCTTAAAATAGCTGGCATTACATTAAAAAGAAAAAAAAAATGATAATTAAACCTCTCCTGTCCCTTTCTGGTATCCATAGTTAAAGCCTTAAAATGATACTTGATTATTGTCAGCTATCCCTCATATTTGGTCAGTTAGCAAGTCTTTTTAAATTTTTGTTTTGAAATGTCTCTACTCCTGCATCTTACTATTTTTGCTGTTATCACAACATCCATATTCTCATCATTTCACACATAGATTAAACCAGCATTTCTGCCTCTAAGATCTGACCCCTCCAAATCTACCTTGTATGTACTGTCACATGAAATCTCCCTTATAGGATACAATCATCTTATTGCTCACTTATTCCCCAAACTCGAGTAATTCTGTGCCGCTTACAGAATCAGTCTCAAACTCCTAGCTTAATGTTGGGCACATAATGGATGCTTAATAAATCTGTGTGAATTGAAGTATGCATTTGTGCATCTTACTTGATTTACAGAATCTGATTCTTTTTCATATTTCTTAACACGCATATCCTTACTAAATGGTATTTATGTTTTGTCCTGGAAGGGAGATCACTAATACACTTGCAATCTGATCCAGATTTGGCAAAAACCTATTTGGTATTTATCTTAGCATTTGGTACTCAGCAAATATTCTTCCTTTGGGAAGTAAAGATCAAAAAGGGAGGAAGAAGCCAGACTATGGAAAACATTTCAGGTCCCAGCATCTGATTTCCAGAATCCATTCTGCAGTAGTATTAGCATTCTGAAAAGATATAGGAGACTGGTGCTAATTTGAGAATGAAGAAGGTGATACAAACAGAATCAAAAGTTTATTATAGTAATCAGGTATCAGTTGATAACGACTCCATTGAGGGTGGACATTGGTAAAGGACAGCTATAAAAATACCTCAAAGGTTAGTTAATTACGACCTGGTGACCTGAGAGCATGAATGAGAAACTTACTAACGTTTAATTTTTTAGTAGACAAAATGGCCATTTAAAAAAGGGTTCAAAGATTGGTGTGCTTAAGACAATGCTAGCAAAAATAGGATTGTATCATGGCTTTCTTTTGCTTTTCTCCCAGGTGCGTTATCCAGAACGCATTACAATATTGAGAGGAAACCATGAAAGCCGACAAATTACCCAAGTATATGGCTTTTATGATGAATGTCTGCGAAAGTATGGAAATGCCAATGTTTGGAAATATTTCACAGATCTATTTGATTATCTTCCGCTTACAGCTTTAGTAGATGGACAGGTGTGTATGTATGTATGTGTGCATACTTAACATTTTGGGAGGGATAGTTAAAAGTAGGAAAAGATTTTCAGTTAGTAATTTTGAGTCTGCCTTTATATGACATGTGTTTATGCATATCCTTGGCCTTTTCTGCCACTTTTCCTTAAACTTGAAATTTCAGAGCAAGGAATTGGGTAATTTATATATTTTATATATATATATTTAGACCAGCATATTTCCCTCTTGTTTCTGAGATACATGTACAAATCTTTTCACCAAAGAATATACCAATGTGATTTTTTTATTAGAGATAAATATTGCAAATAATTCTCTGGTGTATACTACTAGGAAAGCAGAGCTTTTTACAGCTGTCTCCATTTATGTACATAGTGTCTGCTGGTTACCATTAATAACTTTTCATTCCATTTGCATGGTACTTGCAAGCAATTATATAGTATCTTATATCATTTTCACTAATTAAGTAAATGCTTTGTGTCCACCTGTAACAAGCTTTGCAGTCATAGTATAAAATATTCAGAAACCTTAAGAAAGAATTGTGCAAATGTAATGCTAGTTTCAAGACATAATCACTGTTAACATGAACTGATTTAAATTTTAATATAAAACATAAAATGTAACGTAGAATACATCAATTATAAAATCTCCTGAGTTGTCAAGGATGTCGTAAATATTCTTATGGACTGCTGATGGGATTATAATTTGGCCTTTCTGGGTGTTCCTGACAGTCTACATTTTCCCAACCCTGCTTTTTCAACACTGCAGTAATTTATTTAAAAGGACACTGTTTTGTCTAGACTTGCTAAAATGAAAGAAACAATGTGAATTTAAAGGGTGTTCAATTTCAATTAAGGTTGCTTTCAGTTTTTAAAAGAATAGATAAATATTAACATAATTAATGGACATAATGATTTTAGAAGAGTAGTCTATTAGTGTTGATGGTGAATGTAGTTTTTAAAGTGGGTTTATTATTAGAACTTTAAATTATTTATTCCTCTTCCCTCTGCTCCCCTAAGCTCTTAACCTTCTATGATTCATTGAGCTTTTCTTTCATAGCCCTTTTTTTCTCCTTTATTGTAAAATATACCATATATACAAAGCAAAGAAGGAGAAAAGCAAGTTTTCAAAGTACTCTTCAACAAGTAATTACAAGGCAGATCCCAGAGTTTGTCACAAGCTCCCGTACCATGCTCTCAGATTTTTCCTTCTAGTTACTCCAGAATATAGGAGGCTGAGAGGCATAAATATTTTTTTATCATCCCAATGGACTTGTTTTTTTCCTTTTTTGTGAAAAATAAAATATATACAACAAAGCAATAAATTTCAAAGCACAGCACCACCATTAGTTGTAGAACATATTGCAGCATTTGGCATGGGTTGCAGTTCCACAATTTTAGGTTTTTACTTGTAGCTGCTCTAAGATACTGGAGACTTAAAAGAGATATCAATTTAATAATTCAACAATCATGTTCATTTGTTAAATCCTATCTTCTCTGTATAACTCCACAATCACGTTTGATCTTTTTATCCTTCTCTTTAAGGGTGTTTGGGCTGTGGACATTCTCTCGTGTTTGAAAGGGTCTGTCACTAATATAGGGTAGGGAGATGGAACTATCTGATGTTCTGAAGGGGCTGGTTTCAGGACTTATTTGGTCCAGGGACCCATCTGGAGATTGAAGGTTTCTGAAAAGTTACTCTAGTGCATGGAGCCCTTGTGGAATCTTATATATTGCCCAAGGTGTTCTTTAGGTTTGACTGGAATGGTTCTGATTGAGGTTTGTCAGGTTATCCCTTCATAGTACTTTTAAGCAACTAAACAGCCAATACGCACACACCATTGGGAACAGATAATTTATTGGAAGACTTTATGTACCTCAGAAATCAAATGGATATAAAACATATATATTTGGGGTTGTAACAATATGACAAATTTACTTAGCAATATAGACAGTGATAGCATTTGTTACTCAGCAAACAGAAACTAGATAGTCTTTATAGTTATTATTTATATATATATGTTTATAAGTATTTATATGTGTGCATAGCATACTATTTTGTTATGTATACACATAAATATTTTGTACTAGAAATTAAATAGGAGAAAAATATATTTGTTTCAGAACTTTTATAGTTTTTTAAGAATTCTAAGAAAAGAAAAAGACTCCAGATTATTTATAAATGATTGACAGACCAAAACTTTTATGTAAACAAAGGGTAAAATGCAAGGAAATACTCAATCTTATGTACATTTTTTAGAAAACAAGAAAGAAAATACTGTGAATAAACTTTTAAATCAAAGAATAAAACAAAATAAACTTAAGCAACGTATCAATTAAAAATAAAAGCGCATATTGTTTTAGATTTTACTTTTTAGTCACATTCTATGTTATTTCATAACATTAAAAACTATCTAAGAAAAAAATAAATAAAAATAAAAGCGCAGACATTAAACTGTCATTCTAAGAGTATGAAGGTTATCATAATAGGTGAAGTACAGGATGTCAAAATGTCAGATAACAGAGTGTCCCAATTCTGTTTTGGCAATCACAGGCATTCCTAAGAAAGATGTTTAAGCTGAAACCTGAGGATGAGAGTAAATAGCAGAACAGAGAAAAGTAGGAGGTTTTATTTTCCGAAGACAGCCACGTCATCATCTCCATTTGATTTTGATATTCTTCTTTTTGAGAGATGGGTCTGTGTTTCTTTTCCCTGAATCTGGCAGTCTTCTAACTGTAGTTAAAGTGATGCTATGTGACTTCTGAGACCAGACCACAAAACACATACAGCTTTTGTCTGGTTCTCATGGGACCATGACTCTTAGAGCTCAGCCACCAGATTGTAAGGAAGCCTGAGCAGCTGGTGACAAAGAGCTGAGACTCTCTCCAAATCTTAACCCTGGCTGAGCTCCCAGCTGACCATCAGCATGTGAGTGCACCACCTTGAAAGGGATCCTCCAGTCCCCAGTTTAGCTGCCCGTGGAAGCCACATAGAGCAGGGATGAAACATCCCCACTGAATTCTTCCCAAATTTCAGGTTCTTCAGCAAAATAAATGAATGCTATTGTTTAAAAAAGATAGAAATATAAAAAGCAGAAATAGATACCACCAAATAAAAGAGCTGATCAGTATGGCCAAAAGCAGATTTTTGAAAAGTTAGTTTAATGGTCAAAACGTATCTAGAAAAAAAGATAGAACACTAAAACACGAGTGAGAAAGAAGGTGTAACTTTGGGTATTATGAATCATAATAGATACAGCTTTATTCCAATAAATTTGAAAGCCCAGATTAAATGTGTTATAGCAAAATATTAAAATTGTTTTGAAGAGGTTAGACTACCAAGCTTTGAAGGAATTAAAAAAGTAACTGAAGATACAGCTCCCAGGTTTAGGCAGTTTTATAAGTTAATTCTATAAAATTGTTAAGGGGCAGTTAATTTCTTTGTTTTAGAGCTTCAGAAAAGATGGAGAGCTTCACAACTCAGTTATACAGCTAGTGTAGCCTAATACCAAGGTAGACATGGGAAGTGCAGAAAAATAAAGTCATAGGCCAAAATCATTTGGAAAAAAGCCAGTATCTATCATTTAAAACTTGGTAGTGAAGAAAATAATAAAATTAAGAAATAATCAGATAAGGAAACTTACACTGAAAATACTTAGTGAAACACTGGTAACCTCCGTCAAAACTAGAAGAAGCATGCACTCTAAATCTTGTATTAAATTTTATTTTGGAAGTCTGAGAGTGCACTGAGATGAAAAGGATATAAATATTGAAAAGGAAAAAACAAAAATATCAGTTTTGGAAATGACATGATTAAGTTCTCCAAAAGCCTTAAGAAAACTGAAAAACTATTGGAACCAGTAACGTTAATCAATAAAATGCTTGCTGTAAGAAGAACAAAAAATTTTATACAGTAACAGTTACTAATAGAAAATGTAATGGCAGCTCACAGGGTTGGATAGCCCATTCATCAAGAAACAGGAAAATCTATATAAAATACTTAGTATAATAAGGAAAAGCAGAGGAAGTAAATTTAATATTAATAATTATCTCTGATGATAGATTTGGCCTTATTTCTCTTTGCATTTTATGGATTTTCCACAGTGAATATTAAACTTTATTTTGAAAAGTGATACTTAAACCATTCTTTACTCTCCATTAACTTTTAGCAATAAATGAAACAAATACTTTTTGTTTTTTAATTCATAAACAGATATTCTGCCTCCACGGTGGTCTCTCTCCGTCCATAGATACACTGGATCATATAAGAGCCCTGGATCGTTTACAAGAAGTTCCACATGAGGTAAAT
The DNA here is from genome assembly GCF_023851605.1 of Tamandua tetradactyla. Taxonomy (NCBI): domain Eukaryota; kingdom Metazoa; phylum Chordata; class Mammalia; order Pilosa; family Myrmecophagidae; genus Tamandua; species Tamandua tetradactyla. Next base: position 12,656,848 of record NC_135352.1, read on the forward strand.
TTAGGAAGAATAAGAAAAGAAAAGAATCATAAATGTAATCACATTATGCTAAAGCTAAGTTAGTTAAATGTGACTGCTATTAGTTTATAACATGTACTTCATTTTCTTGTCTAGGGCCCAATGTGTGATTTGTTGTGGTCAGATCCAGATGATCGTGGTGGATGGGGGATTTCTCCACGTGGTGCTGGCTACACTTTTGGACAAGACATTTCTGAAACGTTTAACCATGCCAATGGTCTCACACTGGTTTCTCGTGCCCACCAACTTGTAATGGAGGTATGTACTATTACTACAGGATGATCTTTATTTCAAAATAAATATGTACATTTGTAATAAGACTTCCTGCCTTAGAATATAGGAAACATTTCTCCCACTGCTTATGAAAGGAGGAAAAATTGGTGATTTTAGCAAGTAGGAAATGTACAAATTGCACAGAACAAAAATATTTGCATTGAAATTTTCCTTTTAGAATACTTTATTCTCACCTGTTTACCATGAAGTTGTTAATCAAAGGATCATTTATAAGAGATTTTAGACTTCAACAGTCTGCATGTTAGATTTTTAACTCATGTTTGAAATTAAGAGTTAAGGAAAACTTGCAAAAATACAAAAAAAATTCCTTTTTGTCCTTCATGTTCCCTATATGTAAATATTTTACCAGTTTTGCTTCATCATTCATTCTCTCTGTCCTCCTTTCACTTTCTTCTTCCCATACACACATTACTTCCTTGTGAACCATTTGAATCTAAGTTGCAGACGTAATGCTCCTTTACTTCCAAATTTCCATGTTTATTTTGTAAAGACAACATTATTTTATATAACCACAGTGTATTTCAGCAGGAAGTTAGTACTGTCAATATAGTGCTATTGTCTAAACACTTTATTCAAATTTAATTAATTACCCAGTAAATATTCTTTATAGCAAAATGTAATCGTGTTATGTGTTACTCAGTCCAAAATGCTGCATCTAGTCATCACATATCTTCACTCTCCTTTGATATGGAAATAATTCTCTACACTTTCTTTGTTTTGTATGATCTTAACAGTTTGGAAGAATACAACTGATTTATTTTTAAGAAGTACCCCTCAGTTTGGGGTTTGACTAATGCTTCTCTATAATTATAGATTCAAGTTATACATTTTTGGCAGGCATACCACAGAATTGATATTCTTTCCTTCTCACTGAATCATATCGGGGGACATGAAACTTATTTGTTCCATTTTGGAGATAGTAACTTGGATGTTAGTTAAGATAGTGTCTGTCAGATTTCTCCACTGTGATGTTGCTATTGTGTAATTGCTGAGGGAATAGAAATAGAATATATTCATTCCAGAGCCGTAGGGAATTGCTCAAAATATTAAAGAAAATTCTGTCAAATCAATAGAGGTAAAGAGGTGGGAGCATGTGGTATATAAAAAACAAATTCATATAGTAAAAGTAAATCTTTTTGTATCAGAAATCATAAATACAAATAGTTGTTTTGACTAAAGGACTGAGACTCAAATTGGATAAGCCATCAAAGTATCTCTTGCTTGTGGTTTCATTATGTGGGACATACCTAAAACATAATGAAACCACAAGCAAGAGATAAAGAGAAGGAAAATGTTGTATTGGTATATCAAGCAGATAATTACCCAAAATATAGCTAATAATAATGAGTCATAATAGCTTTTTGATCAAAAGGATCACTGGAAATAGAAGATATTACTGATGAGAATTATTTCCATATCAAAGCATGGCCCCATTTCCTAGGAAAAAGTAATTCTAAACTTGTATTTACCAAGTACTAGCTTCAGAATATATAATGTAAAGAGAAATTGTGGCAGAGTGTTCAATACACATCTTAGCTAAGATCTCCTGCATAGATCAAGCGGGAAAAAGTTGGTAGAGATTAAGATTGAAGCAACATAATAAATATGGGTTCCATGTAAGAGAACCCTCTGCCCACCAGTTACATAGTATTCCATTCTGTGCAAGTGCACAATCTATTAAGGATGAATACCATATCCTATAAGGAAATTCTACATTCCCACAGCGAATATTTATAATGTTTTAGTTTCCTAAACTTACTTATGTCAGAACCATCATAATATAAAATATTGATTTTTTGTTTGTTTTAATACTGCAGGGATACAATTGGTGTCATGATCGGAATGTGGTTACTATCTTCAGTGCACCCAATTATTGTTACCGTTGTGGGAACCAGGCTGCTATCATGGAGTTAGATGACACTTTAAAGTATTCCTTGTAAGTAACTTTAAATTTAATTGTATATAGTCAATGTTTAGGAAAAAAATTTTAATGTAGATATTAAATTTAAAAATTTTAATGTAGATATGCTTCTGGAATGCTGCAGTGAAGAGTGTGGTATACCTTCTCCCTCCAAAAACAATCATTTAACTGGAGAAAATTATCAAAAGCAATTACTTAAAGTTTTTGAGACTTGTCCTAAGGGTATACAACAAATGGAAAAATATTTTCAAGAAAATGTACTAAATCTCTAGTAATAGCCAGAGTTTGTGACATTTGAGCCACCACTTTCATCTGCTCACCACCACCACCCATTCCCATAAACAATTTATAAAAACTACTCTTCCAGGCACTGTTATCTGGCCAGGCATGGATTAAAAAGATGAAGGCTCATTCCCCCATCACCATTTTTCCCCAAGGCTAGTGCTATCATTTCATTTCTCAGCTACTCTGGTCCTGAGTTCCAGCAACTCTACTTGATCGAGGAGGCTGAGACTCCTTCCCACACCTAGCCACTAGGGTATTAGCTCTACTATTGGCAGGTCAGGAGTATTGGATCCCCAGTGGCCCTTGGCACAACACCTGCTCACAAAACAAGGGTGTCACTTTGAGAAACATACTGCAGTGCCTGCCCCCAGCTCTGGAGCTGTAGGGAAACAATGGGACACGATTTACCTAGAAGTTCTGCCCAGGGGGAAAGATAGGACAAAAAAAATGTCAGCTGTGCCTAAGGAAATTGACCTTAATTATAACAAAGCATAGAGAATTCCAAGCCTAAGACAGTGGATATCATGATGGAGAGTAATTAAGAGGGCTTTTAATACTAGTATCCCATGATTCTATTAGCAACAAGCAGAACAACAGAACAATCAGAAGTTTAATAAATAGAACTACTGAAACACTTGTCATCATTGCTAGGGGTAAGGAGTATGGTATTATGAATTTTTTTTGTTTTCTTTTTATTTTTCTGAATTGATACAAATGTTCTAAGAAATGATCATGATGATGACTGTACAACTGTGTGATGGTATTGTGAATTACTGATTATAAATGTAGAATGGAATGATCATATGGTAAAAAAAAAATGTTGGTATGTCGGTTCATTGTTTATAATAAAAATATTTTTTAAATAAAAAAAAAATGGGGCAGGTTACAGTCGCTCAGCAGGCAAGAATGCTGCCATGCCAGAGGACCCGGGTTTGATTCCCGGTGCCTGCCCATGTGGAAAAAAAAAAAAAAAAAAGCCAAAGACTACAAAAAATAAAAAAGGAGTTCAATAGAACTAGAAAGAGACAGCAAGAAGGCTGTATACATGTGCCAAACTACACCCATTCAGGAGCAATCAGTGCAGGTCTTGGGGCACACTAAAAAATATCCCCCAAGCTGCAAATAGATTAATCAACAAAGCATGGCACTCTTAGGGACTTTAAAGGAAAAAAATGTGAGCAGGGCCACAGAGTTTGCACACTGTGATGGAAATGGACTTTACTGAGTTATTTCAGCCAAGTCATTAAATGAATAATAAATAACCGAGCAAACGACATCAATCCTCAGAGGGATCAATATCCAGAGTTACTCCAGTATATTATCTATAATGTCCAGTTTTCAACAACAACAAAAATTGCAGGAAACAAGAAAGTTTTTTGATCCATAGTTAAGAAAAACAGGCCATAGAAACCACTTTTGAAGTGGCCCAGGTGTTAAACTTATCAGAACTCAGAACTTAAAGGTCATAAATACGTTCAAAGAACTAAGGGAAATCATGTCTAAAGAATTAAATGAAGGTATCCATAAATCACCAAACAGAGAATATCCATAAAGAGAACTTATTTGAAAACCCTATGGAAATTCTGGAGTTGAAGAGTACAGTAAATGAACTAAAAAAATTGCTAGAAGGCCTGAACATTAGATTTGAGCTGGCCGAAGAAGGAATCTGTGAAACTGAAGATAAATCAAGGGATTGTACAATCTGAAGAACAGAAAAAAGTAATGGAGAAAAATGGATAGTGTCTCTGAGAAATGTGAGGCAACATTAAGCATACAAACAAAAGCATAAGACTTCCAAAAAGAGAAGAGAGAGAAAGAGGAACAGAAAATATTCAAGGAAATAATGAGTGGAAGCTGCCCAAGTTTGATGAAAAAACTCAAACAAGAATCTTGTATCCCAAATCAAGGTAAATTAAAGGCATTTCTAGATAAACAATTAAGTTGAGAGAATTAGTTGCTAGCAGATGTGTCTTAAAGGAAATATTAAAGGGAGTTTTTCAGGTTGAAAGCATCTCACATCATACAGCAATTCATATCTATACACACAAAAATAAGAGTATTAGTAATGTAGTTCTGTAGGTAATTATAAGAGATGGTACAATTGCATATTTCTTCTGCTCTCTACTTTTAACTGACTTATAAAAACCAGTTACATAACACAATATACATATCATTGTATTGTTGGGCTTATTAAGAAATATGTATCTATATAGATACATACATAATATAAATATATTACATTTATAGATATATAAATGTAATATATTTGATAATAACAGCACAAAGTTATTATCAAACTTTGTGTGTGAACAAAGCTATATTGGAGTAAGGAAATGACACCATATGACAATTAGAATCCAAAGTAAGTAATAAAGAAACTGAAAAACAGTAAGAAAGTTAAAATAATAAAACCTATAAATACATACTCTTGATCTCTCAGCTTTCTAAAACACATAAGAGTATATAAAGTAATAATTATAACAATGTATTTTTGAATTTCTATCATATACAGGTATAGCATATGTAGGACCAAAAAGGAAGAGGAGGATAGAAAAGAGCTATATAGGAATAAAGTTTCTTTAATTCACTGGAATTAAGTTACCATAAATCTGGAGTAGATCTTCATACATTAAATGTATATTGTAAGCTGTAAAGCAACCACTAATAAATTGATTCAAAGAAAGTAATTTTACAGTAATGAAAATACTTATTAGGAAATTACCTGTTAGTGTGACTAAGCAAGTACATTCTTATTAACATATAAAGGGGTGCTAATGTGGCCTTTTTTCCTGACAGATTATGAAAACGTTATGACTTGTATCAAGCTCCCTTATATGATATTACCAAACAGACTTACAAGACATAGATTTAGTGTTTTGCCTACATGCTGTAATTAAATATCTATTAATATTTTCCTGTTGCCTTTTCTATGAATGTACATAATGTGTATTAATAAAAGAGGTGGGATAAATAAAACAATTTTAGTAAAAAATAAAAAAGAAAGAAAAGAAAATTACCTGTAATAGAAAGTAGTAAAGGAGAAACAGAGGAAAAAAAGACATGGAACATTCAGAAAACAAAGCAAAGTGTCAGGTGTAGCTTCAAACATATCAGTAATATTAAATGTGAATGGATAAGTGATTAAATCAAGGCAGATTACTGATTATTTTTATTAATCTGTACAATTATATGATGTCTATATGACACATACTTTAGATTCAAAGACACAAATAGAATAAAAGTAAAACAATGAAAAAAGATATGCCATGCAACCCAAAACCAAGAAAAGTTGGAACACCTACACTAATATCAGGGGAAAAAATAGGCTTTAAAGCAAAAATTGTTACTAGAGATAAAGACAGACATTTCATAAAGATAGTAGTCAATCACATCAGGAACATTTAACAATTAATAAATATAAAAAATTCATAACAAATGAACATATATGTACCTAACAGTTGAGTTCAAAAATACATGAAGCACAAAGACAAATTTGAAGCACAGTGGACAATTCAATGGTAATAGTTGGAGACTTAATCACTATTTTCAATAATGGATAGAACTACACAGAAGAAATAGCCGTGAAAGGGAAGACACTATAAACAGACCTATCATACCTATATCTAACACTGCACCCATTAATGACAGTATACAGTTTCTTGTCTGCTCCAAGATAGACAAAAAGTTAGGCTGTAAGACAAGCTTCAGTAAATTTAAAAGGATTGGAATCACAAAGTGTTTTTCCCCCAACTACATTGGAATGAAATTAGAAATGGGTAAGAGTAGAGGATTTGAAAAATTCATAGATCTGTGGAAATTAAACAGCACGCTCTTAGATGACTAGTGAGTCAAAGGAGAAAAAAAAAAGAAAAATTGAAAATACTTGCTGTGAAAGAAAACAAAAATACAACACAACAATTTGTGGGATGCAGCAAAAATAGTGCTTAGGGGAAAACTGTGGAGCTGTAAACACATACTTAAAAAGAAAAAAGGGGTGGTGCAATGGTGGCTCATTGACAGAATTCAGAGACCCGGGTTCAATTCCTGGTGCCTGCCCATGCAAAAAGAAAAGACAAAGATCTCAAATCAATAACCTAACCTTCAACCATAAGACACTGGAGAAAGAAGAGCAAACTAAACCCAAACCACGCTGGCGGAAGGAACCAATGAAGATAAAGTAGAAATCTTTGAAAAAATCAACAAAATTCACAAGTCTATCACCAGACCTTCCAGAAATAAAAAGCATTATCAGGAAATACTAAAAACATATGACAACAGATTAGATACATTAGAAGAAATGAACAACTTCCTAGAAAGACAAAAACTACAGAAATTGGCTCAAGAAGAATCATAAAATCAGAATAAACCTAGGTGGTTGAATTATAGTTTTTAATTTTCCACAAAGAAATGCCCAGGCCCAGAGATGACTTCACTGGTGAGGTCTCTACTACTTCTTTAAAGAAGAATTAACACCAAAGTAATCCAGAAAACGGAAATAGGGAAATTTCAGGCCATTCCATGTGATGTGTGTTGTTATGCTGCTATGAAAACCAAAGCATCACAACAAAAAAAAAATACACCAGTTTCCTATTTGAATATAGATACAAAAGTCTGCAACAAAATACTAGCAAATTAAATCTAGCAGTATATAATGAAGGATTATAAATCATGATCAAGTGGGATTTATCCCTGAAGTGCATTTGTTTTGGTAAAAATAATCAATGTGTAATGCACCTTATTAATAGAATAAAAACAAAAACATCATCTTAGAAGCAGTAAAACGATTTGACAAAATCCAATAGCCTTTCATAATAAAAGGACTCAATAAACTAGGAATAAAAGGGGCCTTCCTTAACCTAATAAAGAATATCTTAAAAAAAAAAAAAAAAAAAGCCCACAGCTAACTAATCGTGTGATAATGAAAGACTGAATGTGTTTGTCCTAAAATCAAGAACAAGCATATCTACTATGCCACTTTGACTCAACATTATACTGTAGGTTCTCAGAACCTCTTGACAAGAATAAGAAATAAAGGACATCCAGATTGTAAATATATAAGAGCTCCATCTGTATATGCATATGGCACCTTACCTTTAAGCAATTTGAGGTATATTCACACACCATACAATTCATCCAAAGTGTACAGTCAGTGGCTGTTAGTATAATCACAGAGTTGTGCATTCATCACCAGTCAATTTTAGAACATTTTTATTACTTCAAAAATAAAAAACCCATATCCCTTATACCTCCACTCCGTTATTGACACTTACCATTGCTGTCATATGCTTTGTTACAATTACTGACAGAATATTAAAATATTACTAATTATTGCCCATAGTTTGCATTAGGTATACTTTTTCCCATTTACCACCCTATTCTTTTTTTTAAATACAAAAAAAACACCAAATAAATGTAAACATTCCCATTTTGATCATTGCATTCGACATATATAATCAGTAATTCACAATACCATCACATAGTTGCATATTCATCGTCATGATCATTTCTTAGAACATTTGCATCAATTCAGAAAAAGAAATAAAAAGAACAGAAAAAGAAATAAAACGAAAACAAAAAAAAAAATTATACATACCATACCTCTTCCCCCTAACTTTCATTGATCACTAGCATTTCAAACTAACTTACTTTAACATTTGTTCCCCCTGTTATTTATTTTTATTCCATATGTTCTACTTGTCTGTTGACAGGGTAGGTAAAAGCAGCATCAGACACAAGGTTTTCACAATCACACAGTCACATTGTGAAACATATCATTATATAGTCATCATCAAGAAACATGGCTACTGGAACACAGCTCTACATTTTCAGGCAGTTCCCTCCAGCCTCTCTGTAATGTCTTAACTAAAAAGGTGATATCTGTTTAATGCGTAAGAATAACCTCCAGGATAACCTCTCGACTGTGTTTGGAATCTCTCAGCTGTTGACATTTACTTTGTCTCATTTCACTCTTCCCCCTTTTGGTCGAGAAGTTTTTCTCAATCCCCTGATGCTGAGTCTCAGCTCATTCTAGGATTTCTGTCCCACGTTGCCAAGAAGGTCCACACCCCTAGGAGTTATGGTCCCATTCATACAGGGGGAGGGTGATGAGTTTCCTTGTTGTATTGGCTGGAAAGAGAGGCCACATCTGAGCAACAAAAGAGATTCTCTTGGGGGTGACTCTTAGGCCTAATTTTAAATAGGCTTGACCTATCCTTTGTGGGGTTAAGTTTCATATGAACAAACATCAATACTGGGGGCTCGGCCTATAGCTTTGGTTGTCCACACTGCTTGTGAGAATATCAAGAATTCAATTTGGGGAAGTTGAATTTTCCCCCGTTCTAACCATTCCCTAAAGGGGACTTTGCAAATACATTTTTATTCACTGATCAAATCACTCTGGGATTTATTGGGGCATCACTTTGGACAAACCAAAAAAATCTCATGTCATATTCAAGGTTCCATGTACTTACGGTGTTCAATTAAGGTGTCTACATAAGTTATATTAGGAAATGCACTAGTCAAAATATAAATTTTATACCTAATAAACATTTTTTCCTTTAGTCTCACACATAAGTTGAAATTTTAAAGTATTAATTACCATCTGTTTTCAGCACCCTGCAGTAATGACATTCCTTTGTTCTTCCTCATGCAAAAACATTTTTAAAATTTGTACATTTAGTCACTATCATTATACACTCTAGGCATTCCTAGATTATACCATCTCAGTCTTTATTGTCTATCTCTCTTTCTGATTTCATTTGTGCCCCCAGCTCTCCTTACTCTATCTTTCTCACATTCAGCTTCATTCAGTGTTTTAACATAATTGTATTACAGTTAGGTAGTATTGTGCTGTCCAATTCTGAGTTTTTACATTCAGCTATATCCCTTCAGCTCCAGTTACCCAATATCTTACCCTATTTCTGTCTCCTGATGGTCTCTCTTTTACCAGTGAAATTCTCCAAGTTTATTCACTAATGTCAGGTCATATCAGTGAGACCAGAAGTATTTATCCTTTTGTTTCTAGCTAATCTCACTCAGCACAATGTCCTTAAGGTCCATCCATGTTATTACATATTTTATAACTTTATTCTGTCTTACAGCTGCATAATATTCCATTGTATGTATATACCACAGTTTGTTTAACCACTCTTCTGTTGATGGACTTTTTGGCTGTTTCCATCTCTTCGCAATTGTAAATAATGCTGCTATAAACATTAGTGTGCAAATCTCTGTTTGTGTCCTTGCCCTCATGTCCTCTGAGTAGATACCTAGTAATGGTATTGCTGGGTCATATGGCAATTCTTATTTAGCTTTTTGAGGAACCGCCAAACTACCTTCCACAATGGTTGTACCATTTGACATTCCCATCAGCAGTGAATAAGTGTGCCTCTTTCTCCAGCACTTGTCATTTTCTGTTTTATTGATAATGGCCTTTCTGGTGGGTGTAAGATGTTATCTCATTGTGGTTTTGATTTGTATTTCTCTAATAGCCAGGGAGGTTGAATATCTCTTCATGTGCCTTTTGGCCATTTGTATTTCCTCTTCTGAGAAGTGTTTGTTAAGTCTTTTGCCCGTTTTGTAATTCGATTGGTTGTTTTTTTGCTGTTGAGTTGAACAGTCTCTTTATAAATTCTGGATACTGGACCTTTATCTGATATGTCGTTTCCAAATATTGTTTCCCATTGTGTAAGCTGTCTTTTTACTTTCTTGATGAAGTTCTTTGATGTGCAAAAGAGTTTAATTTTGAGGAGTTCCCATTTCTTTCTTTCTTACTTCAATGCTCTTGCTTTGGGTGTAAGGCCTAGGAAACCACCTCCAAGTATAAGATTTATAAGATATTTCCCTACATTTTCTTCTAACAGTTTTATGGTCTTAGATCTAACATTTAGATCTTTGATCTATTTTGAGTTAATTTTTGTATAGGGTGTGAGATATGGGTCCTCTTTCATTCTTTTGCATATGGATATCCAGTTCTGTAGGCACCATTTATTGAAGAGACTGTTCTGTCCAGGTGAGTTGGCTTGACTACCTTATCAAAGATTAATTGTCCATAGATGAGAGGGTCTATATCTGAACACTCTATTCAATTCCATTGGTCAGCATATCTATCTTTATGCCAGTACCATGCTGTTTAGTTCACTGTAGCTTCATAATACGCCTTACAGTCAGGTAGTGTGAGACCTCCGACTTCATTTTTTTTTTCCTTGGGATATTTTTAGCTATATGGGGCACCCTGCCCTTCCAGATAATTTTGGTTATTGGTTTTTCTATTTCTGAAAAGGAAGTTGGGATTTTAATTGGTATTGCATTGAATCTGTAAATCAGTTTAGGTAGAATTGACATCTTAACTATATTTAGTCTTCCAATCCATGAACACAGTATGCTCTTCCATCTGTTTAGGTCTTCTTTGATTTCTTTTAACAATTTCTTGTAGTGTTCTTTGTATAGGTCTTTTGTGTCTTTAATTAAATTTATTCCTAAATATTTTATTCTTTTGGTTGCAATTGTAAATGGATTTTTTTTCATGATTTCCCCCAATTGTTCCTTGCTAGTGTATAGAAACACTACAGATTTTTGAGTGTTGATCCTGTAACCTGCCACTTTGCTGTACTCATTTATTAGCTCTAGTAGTTTTGCTGTGGATTTTGGGGGTTTTTTGACGTATAGTATCATATCATCTGCAAACAGTGAGTGTTTTACTTCTTCCTTTCCAATTTTTGATGCCGTGTATTTCTTTTTCTTGTCTAATTGCTCTAGCTAGAACTTCCAACACAATGTTGAATAAAAGTGGTGATAGTGGACATCATGTCTTGTTCCTGATCTTAAGGGGAAAATTTTCAGTTTTTCCCCATTGAGGATGATATTAGCTGTGGGTTTTTCATATATTCCCTTTATCATTTTAAGGAAGTTCCCTTGTATTCCTATCCTTTGAAGTGTTTTCAACAGGAAAAGAAGTTGAATTTTGTCTAATACCTTTTCTGCATCAATCGAGATGATCATGTAGTTCTTCTGCTTTGATTTGTTGATATGGTGTATTACATTAATTGATTTTCTTCTGTTGAACCATCCTCGCATACCTGGGATGAATCCTACTTGGTCATGATGTTTAATCTTTTAATGTGTGTCTGGATTCGATTTGCTAGAATTTTGTTGAGGATTTTTGCATCTATATTCATTAGAGAGATTGGTCTGTAGTTTTCCTTTTTTGTAATATCTTTGTCTGGCTTTGGTATGAGGGTGATGTTGGCTTCGTAGAATGAGTTAGGTAGCTTTCTCTCCTCTTCAATTTTTTTTGAAGAGTTTGAGCAGGATTGGTACTAATTCTTTCTGGAATGTTTGGTAGAAGTCACATGTGAAGCCATCTAGTCCTGGACTTTTCTTTTTGGGAGCTTCTTAATGACTGGTTCAGTTTCTTTACTTGTGATAGGTTTGTTGAGGCCATCTCTTTCTTTTCAAGTCAAAGTTGGTTGCTTATGCCTCTCTAGAAAGTTGTCCATTTCATCTACATTGTTGTATTTATTAGCGTAAAGTTGTTCATAGTATCCTGTTATTACCTCCTTTATTTCTGTGAGGTCAGTGGTTATGTCTCCTCTTCCATTTCTGATCTTATTGATTTGAGTCCTCTCTCCTCTTCTTTTTGTTAGTCTTACTAAGGGCCCATCAATCTTATTGATTTTCTCATAGAACCAACTTCTGGTCTTATTAATTTTCTCTATTGTTTTCATGTTCTCAGTTTCATTTATTTCTGCTCTTATCTTTGTTATTTCTTTCCTTTTGCTTGCTTTGGGGTTAGTTTGCTGTTCTTTCTCCAGTTCTTCCAAGTGGACAGTTAATTCCCGAATTTTTGCTCTTTCTTCTGTTTTGATATTGGCATTTAGGGCAATAAATTTCCCTCTTAGCACTGCCTTTGCTGCGTCCCATAGGTTTTGATATGTTGTGTTTTCGTTTTCATTTGCCTCGAGATATTTACTAATTTCTCTTGTGATTTCTTCCTTGACCCACTTGTTGTTTAAGAATGTGTTGTTGAGCCTCAACGTATTTGTGAATTTTCTGGTGCTCTGCCTATTATTGATTTCCATCTTCATTCCTTTATGATCTGAGAAAGTGTTTTGTATGATTTCAATCTTTTTAAATTTATTGAGGCTAGCTTTGTGACATAGCATATGGTCTATCCTTGAGAATGATCCATGAGCACTTGAGAAAAAGGTGTATCCTGCTGTTGTGGGGTGTAATGTTCTATAAATGTCTGTTAAGTCTAGCTCCTTTATTGTATTATTCAAATTCACTGTTTCTTTATTGATCCTCTGTCTAGATGTTCTGTCATTGATGAGAGTGGGGAATTGAAGTCTCCAACTGTTATGGAGATATGTTTATTTCTCTTCTCAGTGTTTTCAGTGTTTGCCACCTGTACTTTGGAGCATTCTGGTTCGGTGCATAAATATTAATGATTGTTATGTCTTCTTGTTGAATTGTTCCTTTTATTAATACATCGTGTTCTTCGTTGTCTCTTTTAACTGTTTCACATTTGAAGTTTAATTTGTTGGATATTAGTGTAGCTACTTCTTCTCTTTTCTGATTTTTATTTGCATGAAATATCTTTTCCCAACCTTTCACTTTCAACCTCTGTTTATCCTTGGGTCTAAGATGCGTTTCCTGTCGACAGCATATAGTTGGGTCCTGTTTCTTAATCCATTCTGCCAGTCTATGTCTTTTGATTGGGGAGTTTAATCCATTAACATTTGGTGTTATTACTGTACAGGTAGTACTTTCTTCTACCGTTTTGCGTTTTGTATTTTATATGTCATATCTAAATTTCCTTTTACTTTTACTGATAGTCTTCATTTCTACACTCTTTTCTCCACACCTCTTTCTCCTTTTGTCTTTTCATATCTGCCTCTAGTGCCCCCTTTAGTATTTCTTGCAAAGCCGGTCTCTTGGTCACAGATTTTCTCAGTAATTTTTTGTCTGAAAATGTTTTAATTTTTCCCTCATTTTTGAAGGACAATTTTGCTGGATATAGAATTCTTGGTTGACAGTTTTTCTCTTTTAGTAATTTAGATGTATCACCCACTGTCTTCTCGCCTCCATGGTTTCTGCTGAGAAATCTACGCAGTCTTATTGGGCTTCCCTTGTATGTGATGGATTGCTTTTCTCTTGCTGCTTTCAAGATTCTCTGTTTCTCTTTCACATCTGACATTCTGATTAGTAGGTGTCTTGGAGTATGTCTATTTGGATCTGTTCTCTTTGGGGCATGCTGTACTTCCTGGATCTGTAATTTTAAGTCTTTCACAAGAGTTGGGAAATTTTCAGTGATAATTTCTTTCCTCCATTAGTTTTTCTCCTCTTTTTCCCTTCTCTTCTCCTTCTCGGACACCCACAACACGTATATGCATGTACTTCATGTCGTCATTCAATTCCCTGAGTCCCTGCTCATATTTTTCCATTTTTTCCCCTATATTTTCGTTTTCTTGTCAGATTTCAGATGTTCAGCCCTCCAGTTCACTAATCCTATGTTCTGCCTCTTGAAATCTACCATTGTAGGTTTCCATTGTTTTTTTTCATCTCTTCTACTGTGCCTTTCATTCTCATAAGTTCTGTGATTTGTTTTTTCAGACTTTTGATTTCTTCTTTTTGTTCATTCCTTGCCTTTATATCCTCCCTCAGTTCATTGATTTGGTTTTGATGAGGTTTTCCATGTCTGTTCATATATTATGAATTAATTGTTTCAACTGCTACATCTCATTTGAATTGTTGGTTTATTCCTTTGACTGGGCCATATCTTCAGTTTTCCTAATGTGATTTGTTATTTTTTTGCTGGCGTCTAGGCATTTAATTACCTTAATTAGTTTATTCTGGAGATTGCTTTCACTTCTTTTACCTAGGGTTTTCTTGCTGGATGAATTTGTTGTCTGTCTGTTCTTTGACATTCAATCCAGCTTTTTCTGGACTTCTAACTTAGGTTTTGTTTAACAGAGGAGAATTTTTCAGTTCTTGTTTTCTTGTTTCTTCCCCCTCTGTATGGTGCCTTTTTCCTCCTACCAGGAGGAAAGAGTCACCTGCGTCAGTTTTCGCTGAGGGTGAGACCCAGCAAGTTGAAAGACACTCGTGTTAAGTCTCTGGACTGTTTTTCTTATCCTTTGCAGTAGGTGGCGCTTGTCTGCCTACGGATCCCACCAGCATAAGATGATGTAGTACCTTTAATTTTGCCAGACTCTCCCTGCTGGGGGCGTGGTGGAGACAGAGGAGAGGGTCTAGGGTTTTAATGGCTTCAAATAACCAAGCCCTTGTGTCTGAATTCCTTAAGGGAGGGATTCCACCTGAGTTGGGCTTCACCTCTTCCCTGGGGCTGGCACAGGTTCCAGACAAGCCCTCAAATGAGCTTGTTTCTGTCTAAGCCTGGGGCATTGCAGCCTGAGAAGCCCTGCCGCTGTATCCAAAGGCAGTCAAATCTTTGTAGAAACACAGCCCCAGAAACCTCCTTTTTTTTTTTTCTTTTTCTGTCAGCCCTGCCCCCTTGGCTCTGTGGCAAAAATGAGCGACCTCAGCTTTGACCAGGTTCACCTGAGCTGGGGGCCTATTTTCAGTAGTCAGAATTTCTTAGTTAATTCCACAATTGGTGTTTGGTAGTGCTCAGCCCCTGCTTCTGGTCAAGTCTCTTTCCTTTCCCCTCTGGGAAGTAGCCAGTTGGGGGGGGGGGCGGGGAACCAGCTGCCAAGGCTTGGGGAACTCACAGTTCTGGGGAGGTTCACAGCCATCCAGCTGGTCCAGACTGGGGTACACTATGTGTCCGGTCACTGACGTGGCCCCAGAAACAGTTCTGTACTGTTTCTGGTTATTTAGTAGCTGTACTGGAGGACAGACTAAATCACGCACATTGCTAAGCCGCCATCTTGGCCTGGAACTCACCACACTATACTTAATACCTTGTAATAGTGATGTGCATTTGTTCTCATTCATGAAAAAACATTCTTTTTATATTTTTACTATTAGCTACAGTCATCTCCCACAACTGGGTTTACTGTGTCATACAGTCCCATGTGGTATCCTCTAGCTTTCCTTCTAGTGACATACACAACCTTAAACTTCCTCTTTCATCTTTCAACCATTTTCACATACATAATGTAGCACTGTTAATTGAACTTACAATAATGTGAGTCCATAATAGTAAGATCATACAAGATTTGTCCTTTGGTGTATGATTTATGTCACTCAGCGTGATGTCCTCAAGGTTCATCAATCTTGTCGCATGCATCAGGACTTCATTCCTCCTTACATCTGAATAATACTCTTTCATATGTATATACACATTTGGTTTATCCATTCATCAGTTGATGGTCATTTGGGTTTCTTCCATTTTTGGCAGTTGTGAATAAAGCCACCTTGAACATCAGTGTGCTAATGTCTGTTTTGGTCCCTGCTTTTAGTTCTACAGAGTATATACTTAGCAGCAGGGTTGCCAGATCATATGGCAGTTCTATACTTAGCTTCCTGGGGAACTGCCAAACTGTCTTCCACTGTGGCTGCACCATTTAACATTCCCACCAGCAGTAGATGAGTGTTTATATATTTCTTCTCTCCAACACTTGTCTTTTTTTGTTTCTTTTAGTAGTAGGCCGTTGTAGTAGGTGTGAAATGATATTTCAGTTTGGTTTTGATTTGCATTTCCCTAACAGGTAATGGTGGTCAGCATCTTTTCATGTGCTTATTAGCTATTTGTATTTCCTCTTTGGAAAAATGTATATTCAGGTGTTTTGCCCATTTTTCAATTGTGTTTTGTCTTTTTATTGTTGAGTTGTAGAATTTCTTTAAATATCCTTGATATTGAGCCTTTAACAGATATGTGGTTCCTAAATAATTTCTCATTGAATGCGCTGCCTTTTCACCTTCTTGGCAAAGAACTTTGAAGTGCATTTTGGGGAGATCCCAATTGTCTGTCTTTTCTTTCATTGATCAGACTTTCAGTGTTAAGCCTAAGAAACCACCACCTGCCACAAGATCTTAAAGATCTTCCCTACATTTTCTTGTAGCAATTTTATAGTTAAATAAAATAAATTTGGTAATTGACTTTTCTGTTTCTGTAAAGTAGGCTGTTGAAGTTTTGATTGGGATTATGTTTAATCTGTAATTCAATTTGGGTAGAATTGACATCTTAATATTTATTCTTTCACTCCATGAACATGAAATGTCCTTCCATTTATTTAGGTCTTAATTTTTTGTAATTTTCTGAGTATAGCTTCTTCACATCTTTAAAGTTTTTCCTAGATATTTGATTCTTTTACTTGTTATTGTCAATGGAAATTTTTTCTTGATTGTTTCCTCAGATTGTTCCATTACTAGTATATACAAACACTACTGATTTTTGCATGTTGATCTTTTATCCTGCCGATTTGCTGCCACATGTTTATTAGCTCTAATAGCTTCATTGTAGAGTTCTTGGGACTTTCTAAATTGGGATTTTTCTTTGGGATTTGGACGGCTGTTACTTTTTTTTCTTCCTTGATTGCTCTAGCTAGAACTTCTGATACTGTTTTGAATAACTATGGTGACACTGGGCATCCTTTTCCCCTATCTCATGGGAGAGTTTTAAGTTTTTCAGCATTGAATATTGTGGGATCTCAGTGTTGACTGTGGGTTTTTCAAATATGTCCTTAATCATGTTGAGGAAGCTTCCTTCTGTTCCCATCTTTCAAAGTGTTTTTACCAAGAAAGGATGCCAGTTATGTGCATAAATATTTGATTGTTATTTCTTCTTGGTGAATTGCTTCTTTTATTTATATATAGTGTCCTTTTTTTGTCTCCTGTAACAGTTTCGCATTTAAAGTCTACTTTTCCTGATTTTAGTACAGCTACTTTGGCTGT
The DNA here is from genome assembly GCF_023851605.1 of Tamandua tetradactyla. Taxonomy (NCBI): domain Eukaryota; kingdom Metazoa; phylum Chordata; class Mammalia; order Pilosa; family Myrmecophagidae; genus Tamandua; species Tamandua tetradactyla. The sequence goes on from NC_135352.1 coordinate 12,674,225, forward strand.
TTTTTGGTTACTGTTTATGTGGAATATCTTTTTCCAACCTTTTACTTACAGTCTATTTGTGTTCTTGGATCTAAGGTGCGTCTCTTCTAGACCCCATATAGATGGGTCATATGTTTTTATCCACTTTGCTATCTGTATCTTTTAATAGGGGAGTGCTTTGGTTTGCTAAAGCTGCTAGAATGGGATTTTGTTAAGTTACAAGTTTAGAGTTCTGAGGTCTTAAAAATGTCCAAACTTAGGCATCAAGAGAAAGATAACCTTGACTAAGAAAGAGCTGATGATGTTTGGGGTTTCTCTGTCAGCTGTGAAGGCACATGGGTCTTTTGCTAACTTTTTCTCCTGACTTCTTCAAATGTCTTTATTTAGATGTCTTCCTGGGGGCATTTTCCTACTGCATCTCCATCCTTTTCTGTGTCAGCTTTGAAGCTTCTTCCAAAATGTTTCCCTCTTAAAGGACTCCAGTAAGCAACCACACTTTGAATGGGTAGAAACACATCTCCATGGAAACCACCTAATCAAAAAGGTTCCACTCAACAATATTAAATCAGGATTAAAGAACAGCTTTTCTGGGGTACATAACAGTTTCAAAAGCACAGGGGGGTTAATCCATTTAAATAAAATTAGTAATACTTAATGTTATTACTGTAAAGGCCATACTTCAACCATTTTATCCTTTGGTGGTTTGAATGGGTAGAAACACATCTCCATGGAAACCACCTAATCAAAAAGGTTCCACTCAACAATATTAAATCAGGATTAAAGAACAGCTTTTCTGGGGTACATAACAGTTTCAAAAGCACAGGGGGGTTAATCCATTTAAATAAAATTAGTAATACTTAATGTTATTACTGTAAAGGCCATACTTCAACCATTTTATCCTTTGGTGGTTTTTTTTTATTTGTGAAATATAATATTTATGCATACCACCACCAAAAAAAAAAAAAACCACAAAAATTTTCAAAGTACATTTTAATATGTAGTTACAAAACAGATTTCAAGTTTGGGGTTACCATTCCCCAATTTCTGGTTTTCCCTTCTAGCTGGTCCAAACACTGGAGACGAACATAAATATAGTGATTCAGCAGTCATACTCATTTGTTAAATACTATCATTCTGCTATAGCTCCTCCTTCTCCTTTGAACCTTCTCCCAATTTATAAGGGTCTTTGGGCTATTGCCATTCTAAGCTTTTCATTTTGAGAAGGGGTGTCAACAATATAGGATTGGGGGGGTGGAATTAGCTGATGCTCTTGGAGAGACTAACCTTTCTGATTTTCAGGGCTTATCTGGCTTAGGAACCCTGTAGAGGTTATGGGTTTCTGGAAAGTGAAACTTTTAGTACATGAAACTTTTGTAGAGTCTCAGAGCGTTGAGTATTCTTAAGGGTTAACAGAAATGATGTTGGTTGGGGGTTGGCAGACCATGGTAATTAGCAATATCTAGCTGAAGCTTGCATAAGAGGAGTAGCCTTCAGAATAGCCTCAACTCCATTGAAATTTTCTCAGCCACTGATACATTTTGTTACATTTCTTATTCCCCTTTTGGTATGAAGGCATTGTCGATCCCATGGTGCCAGGGCCAGGCAACTATGTGATGATATTAAGAATTACCGATTGTATATGTAGAATGGAATGATATCTAAATGTTTTGTTTGTTAATTTTTTTTAATTAATAAAAAAAGTTAAAAAAGATATTCTTTCATGTATATGTTTCTAAAGCATTAGCATTCTTTCTCCACAATTATGAAATTGAAGGCTGCATTTAGAATGCATCATGAATAAGAAATTATTCTAAAAACCTTAATGTGGGTTTTCTGTAAATACCCAAGTAAAGATATTTGTTACTTGATAAAGTTTTTGTTCATGAATTATCTGTTTAGTTTTTAAAATGCTGTTTCTTTTCAGTATAAGTTTGTTTTATTTTGCTCAAGTTTAACACAGATATCCTATGTATAGATTAGTGGCTATTACCTCTTCATTTTAGGCAATATAAACTGCTTTCATTGTTTTGATTCCTTAGTCTCCCTGTGTATCTAATAGTTGCAACCCAGTTAAAAGTGTTGGTTTTGAATACATGTATTTTTTGGATGACATGTAATACTCCTTTTCACTATAAAAGTCTTAATTCCCCTGGGATAGAACAGTTTGTTGTTTTATTTTTTTGGCAGACTGGTTTAAGATTAATTCAGTCCATCAGTCAGTATTAAACTTCATAAGAGACACATTATTTATTCAGTAAAGTACAGACATACCTTGGAGATATTCCAGATCCAGTTCCAGGCCTCTGTAGTAAAGCAAGTCACACAAATTTCTAGGTTTCCTAATGCTTATGAAAGCTATGTTTAAGCAGTATTGTAGGCTTCTAAATATGTAATAAATAACATCATGTCTAAAAAACACATTCCTTAATCAAAAAATATTAATCATCATCTGAGCCTTCAGTAAGTCTTAATTTTCTTGCTGGTGGAGGGTCTTCCCTTGATGTTGATGGTTGCTAAAGTTTGGGGTGGCTATGGCAATTCCTTAAAATACGACTGTTTTTGTTTGCTAGCTTCTGGAATGTGATATACCAGAAATGGAATGGCTTTTAAAGGGGGGGGATTTAGTAAGTTCCAAGTGTACAGTTCTAAGGCCATGAAAATATCCAAATTAAGGCAAAGCTGTAAGTGTGTCCAAATTAAAGCATCCAGGGAAAGATACTTTGGTTCAAGAAGGCTAATGATGTTCACGCTTTCTCTCTCTCAACTGGAAAGGAACATTGAGATGTCTGCTAGCTTCCTCTCCAGGCTTCTCCAGTGCCTTCCATGGGGATGTTTTCTTTCTTCATGTCCAACAGCCTCTGGCTGTGTGGGCTCTGTTGGTTCTGGTGGCTCTGTAGCTTTTTCCAAAATAGTTCCTTCTTCAAGGGTTTCAGTAAGCAAACACAACTTGAATGGTGGAGATGCATCTCCATGGAAACCATGTAATCCGAAGTTATCACCCACAATTGGGTGGGTCATATTCTCCATGGAAACCATCAAAAAGATTCCATTCAGGAATATTGAATGAGGATTAAAGGACATGGCTTTTCTGGGGTACATAATAGCTTCAAGCTGGCACAAAGACGAAAATGACGTTTGCCACCTCAGTTGACTTACTTTCACAAGAGTTTTCTCTATAGCGTTCAGGGCTGTTGGATAGCATTTTACCCACAGTAGAACTTTTCAGAATTGTAGTCAATCCTGTCAAACTCTGCTGCTCTTTTACCAACTAAGTTAATGTAATATTCTCAGTCTTTTGTTGACATTTCAACAGTGCTCACAGCATCTTCACCAGGAGTAGATTGCATCACAGAAAACTACTTTTCTTTGCTTATTCCTAAGACACAACTCCTTGTCCATTCAAGTCTTATGAGATTGCAACAATTTAGCCCTATCTTCAGTCTTCAGGTTTAGGTCTCTTGCTGTTTCCATCACATTGGCAGTTACTTCTTTCACTGAAGTTTTGAACCCCTCAAAATGGAGAGTTGGAGTCAACTTCTTCCAAACTCCTTTATCCCTTCCTATGAATCACAAATGTTTTTAATTACATCTAGAATGGGGAATCCTTTCAGTATACTTTACCCAGATCCATCAGAGAAATCACTATCCATGGAGCTATAGCCATACAAAATGTATTTCTAAATAATAAGACTTGAATGTCAGAATTATTCCATGGGTAGCAGAATGGATGTGTCAACAGGTATGAAAATATTAATCTCATGCATCTCTGTCAGAACTCTTGGGTAAGCAGGTGCTGTGTCAGTGAGCAGTAATGTTCTGAAAGGGATCTTTTTCTGAGCAGTTGCCTCTGGACCATGGGATTAAAATACTCAGCCACTTTGTAAGCAGATGTTTTGCCATGCAGGCTTTGTTTTCCATTTAGAGAGTGCAGGCAGGGTAGACAGCATAATTGTTAAGGGCCGTAGGATTTTCAGAATAGTCAACAGGCATTGGCTTCAACTTAAAGTCACCAGCTGCCCTTGACAAGAGAGTCAGCCTGTCCTTTGAACCTTTGAAGTCAGGCATTGGCCTCTCCTTTCTACCTATCAAATGCCCAAATGGCATCTTCTTCCAATATAAGGCTGCATCATCTATATTGAAAATCTGTTGTTTAGTGTAGCCACCTTCCTCAATGATCTTAGGTAGATCTTCTGGATAACTTGCTTGTATCTTCTGCATTAGCACTTGCTACTTCACCTTGCACTTTTATATTATGGAGATGATTTTTTTTCCATAAACATAAACCAAGCTCAGCTTGACACTTTTCTTCTACAGTTTCTCACCTCTTTTCAGCCTTCATAAAATTGAACACAGTTAGGGCCTTGCTCTGGATTATGCTTTGGTTTAAGGGAATACTGTGGCTGGTTTGATATTCTATTCAGACCACAAAAATTTTCTCCATGTCAGCAGTAAAGCTGTTTCACTTTCTTAACATTCGCATATTCACTAGAGTAGCACTGTTAACTTCCTTCAAGAACTTTTCCTTTGCATTCACAGCTTCGGCTGTTTGGTGTAAGAGGCCTAGCTTTCAGCCTTATCACAGCGTTCAGCATGTCTTCCTCACTAAGCATAATCATTTCTAGTTTTTTATTTAAAGTGAAAGGCGACTCTTCTTTTCACTTGTACACTTGGAGGCCATTGTGCAGTTATTAATTGGTCCAATTTCAATATTGTTGTATCTCAGGGAATAGGGAGGGCCAAAAAGAATGAGAGAGACCGGGGATCAGCCTGTCAGCGGAACAATCAAAACACAGAACATTTATCAGTTAAGTTTGCCGTCTTATTTGGGCATAGTTCATAAGGTGCTCCAGGACAATTACAATAATAATATCAAAGATCACTGATCACACATCATTATAACAGATATGTTAATAATGAAAAAATTTGTTGAGAGTATAGGTTTCTATTTTGCTGTATAGATTACAAAATACTTTCTTTACGTATAGCCCCTCATTTGGCCTCACACCAGATTCATTTTATATGATACAATTGGAAGGCTTAAGTTAGCCTTGACTTATTTAAAATCTCCCCAAAATAAGTGGTAAAAAGTGACTAGAATTTTGGTCTTCTGTCTCCACTGTGCTAGGTTGATATCATTGCTTGTGTTCATTAAAAGCAACTTCACATTGGGTGGTGCAGTGGTTGGCTTAGTGGCAGAATTCTCACCTGCCATGCTGGAGACCCAGGTTCGATTCCTGGTGCCTGCCTATGCAAAAAAAAAAAAAAGGCAATGTCACATTAATGATCTCCATAAGTAACTATTAGGAGCAGTGGCATCATTCCATGCTATTGGAATGGGTCGAAGGGGTTTGTGATCTTGTAAATAGGAAAGCTGTCAGTTAAGAACTGTATTGTTTATCTACTAGCCATGTATATTTTATCATGTTTATAAGAATGTACCTTATTAGTAACAAATTATTAGTTTGATGTTTAACAATAGTGCCTTTTAGTAAATTATTTTACAACCAAAAAAAAAGAAAAATGGCAAGAGCTTCAAAAAGGAAAAGGAATTTTAAGTTATAATATTTTCTTTTTCTTGGTCATCCTGAATTGGAATGGTCTGAATGAAGTGATTCCTGAAACCTTTCCACTCACCCCAGTACACCTAAGTTACACTTCCATCCATAACAGTGTGAGAGGAAAGAAGGTAGAAGATACTTCGCTAAAAAATATTTTTAACGCTGCCCTTTTTTCTCTGATAAAAATGAAATGTGTAATACAAAACTAGACTTACTATTTATGTTACTATAGAGTTTCCTGTTGCTATGTTTTGTATACCTTTTATGCTTAGGTATTGAACCATGCATTTTGTTTGTTGTTTGCTTAAATTCTAAACCCCTGTGAAATAGTTTCATAGGGGAGAAAATTTTACTCAGCTGCAGTGACTTACCCAGGGACATCCCAGTTGTCAACAACACAATAGAGATTTTCATTGTAAGGATAGTTATATAAATAGCCAGGTGAAGCAAGGACAAGTGATACCAAAGATGTATTAAGAAAAGTTTATTAGTACTCACAGGTCCTAGAACAGAGAGGAGCAGCCAGCCTCACAGGTCACACAAGGAAGCAAGGCAGGGGCGTAGGCTCAGCCAAGCAGGTGGGAAATAAAAGGTTATTGTTGAACTGGAGTGGTTGGTCAAGCAACCATAGGGACCACATGAGTGGTCCTTATCCCAAGTGACAGTGTTTGTCTCAGTGCTGGAATATTGTTATTAACTACTTAGAGTTTAAAATCACGCACACACAGTAATTTTACTTAAATAGCTTTATTCAGTGACCCACCTAGCCATTTTATTAAATACATTTTGTGTGTTTTTATATTATCTGCTTTTCCTTTTTGCAAAGAAAATGTACTTATCAAAGTTCAACAATAAACATTAAGTTACAGGGGAAAAAAAAAAGTAGGTGGTGAGAGCTGGTTTATATTTGACTTTTGTGAATGCAGTAACCCAGAATAGGATGTGGGGCAGAGAAAGAGAAGCTGTTTGTCTTGCATAAGCAGTTGTCAGGGGTGGATACCAAGGGACCTAACAATAGGGTCTAAGATGCTGAGGCTATGTGCCAGTTTTCTGTTCGTTTGTTTTTACAGCTTCCTATTTTTTTTAATTTGCTACCAGGTGGGAGCCCAGGGCTACTCTTTCTACTGGAATACTGTGTTCTTCATTGATTTGTCTGCCCACTAAATTGAATTGTTTAATCATTTGCTTTATTTTTTGCCATTTACAGCCTTCAGTTTGACCCAGCACCTCGCCGTGGAGAGCCTCATGTCACCCGGCGCACCCCAGACTACTTCCTATAACTTGTTCTTCAGAAAACCTGCCTTTGTATGTGGAAGTATACCTGGCTTTTTAAAATATATATTTAAAAACAAATTAAAAAGCAACAGTAATCTATGTGTTTCTGTAACAAATTGGGATCTAGCTTGGCATTAAACAACATCATGGACCAAAATGTGCCATACTAATGATGAGCATTTAGCACAATTGGAGACTGAAATTCAGTACTACACTATGTTCTAGATCAGTCAGTCTTAACAGTTTGTCTGCTCTGTTTGTAGTAGCCATTTTTTTCTGGACTATTCAAACAAAAAGGGTAACTAACTCCTTTCTCTCCTTTTGCACTTATGTGAAAATTTTAGTTCTAGTGTTTAACTGGCATGGATTAATAGAGTTAGAATTTTATTTTTAAGGAAAATTCATACAAGCTAACTTCCATCTACTCCATCATCACCTTTATTTTATTGAAATGTATAATTAACTAAAGACAAGATTCTTCTTGGGAATATGTTGCCATAACATTTAAGGAGATTTCCCTTCATTTAAACTAAATTACTGTTTTAAGTTGATCTGCATATTTCTGTATATTTGTCATGACAGTGCTTGCATCCTATTTGGTGTACTGAGCAAATAAACTTTCCATTTTAAACAAGAACACTTCGATTTACTGTGATGACATTAAATGAAAACTTCACTATTATTGAAACTTGATATAAAGTCTCTCAACCCATCATAGACAGATATGCTAAAGTAATTTAAAATGTGTTGTGCTTTGTAGGGCTTATTTTCAAAAGAAAAGATTTAAATATTAATTGACAACTTTCAGACCATTTAAAAAAAACAGCCATTCTTACTTATAAACATCATTTGATAAAAGGTGATTTGTAAAGAAAAATGTTATTTTATCTATCTTTTGATCTAGAAACTAAAATTGGTCTCCAAAAGAGACTAACTTTTAATAATGTTAGAAATAGTAAGTGTATAATATGTAGTACATATATAACATAAATTTCAAAGAATAGAGAGGAAAATATGGAGTAAGGTAGGTGAAGGTTAGGGATAGAAGAAAACAACATTTTTTAAAAAGCAAGTCTCAGAAAATTTCACAGAATTGATACACAAGACCTGACTGACCACAGCACACTGAACTCAGAGTCAGTAGCAGGAATATAATTTTTAAAAATATTCTGAAGTTTTAAAACTGATTAAGTCAAAGGCCAAATTGAAATCATGATGAAAACTTTAAAATTCTTAAAATGGAATTTGAGAAAAGTGGATGATTATGAAAGAAATTTCTGTACAAATGTGTGGGCCAAACAGCTAAAATAGCCAAAACAAGTTTGATAAACAGGAACAAGTTGGAGTACTTTCACTTCCCCATTTAAAAACTGTCTTGAGAATACAGTTTAAGATATTGTGTTAAAGGTTTAAGGAATAGGCATAGAGATCATTAGAACAGCATTGAGAGTCAAGAAATAAAACTGAGTATTTATATATAGTCAGTAGACTTTTAAAACTGGACAAAGCAGTTTTTGAGAGAAGGCCTGTCCATTCATCAAATATTGCTAGGACAAGTGGATTGCTAGGCCATGCAAAAAGATTAAGATGCTTACTTATCTCACACCATATACAAAAATTAACCTGAAATGGATTCTACACTAAAGTATGAGCTAAAACAAACCTTCAGAGAAAACACAGGAGACAATATTTCCGACCTTAGGCAAAGATTTCTTAAATTTTAGACACCAAAAGCATAGTCCATAAAATTTTTAAATTGATAGGCTGCATCTGGTAAAACTTAGCTTTTGTGCCTCAAATGACAGTATTATCAAAAAGCTAAATGTAGAATTACCACATGACCTGACAATTCTAAGGATACCCAAAAGAGCTGAAAACAGTGACTCGGATATTTGTACACCAATATTTATATCATCATTGTTCACAATAGCCCAAAGATGGTGACAACCTAAGTGTCCATTGACAGTTGGATGAACAAAACGTGAATGCACATATTTAAATAGTATTCAACCATTAAAGGGAAATGAGAGGGAGGGGCCAAGATGGCAGTCTAGTGAGGTGTGGGATTTAGTTCGTCCTCCAGAGCAGCTAATAAATAACGAGGAACAGTACAGAACAACTGCTGGGACCATATCAGTGAACGGACACACAGCGTACCCCAGTCTGGACCAGCTGGACTGGCTGCAAGCCCACCAGAACTGTGAATTCCCCAAGCCATGGCAGCCAGCGCCTTGCCCCAACAGGCTGCTTCCCAGAGGGGAAAGGAAAGAGTTTACCAACAGCAGGGGCTGAGTGCAACCAAACTCCAATTGCGGAATTAACAAATTCTGAATACTAAAAATAGGTCCCCAGCTCAGCTGACCCTGAGTAAAAGTGGAGGTCACTGGTTTTTGCCCCGGCGCCAAGGAGGCAGGACTGACGGAAAAAGAAAAAAAGATTTTTTTTAGATTTGAAAAGGTCTGGGCTCTGAAGGAAAGGAGGGAGCACATAGGACTTGGAGATACACAGAGCAATGTACCAACTTATGCTCTTAATTGGCAAACCCAAGGAACAGGGGTCCTGCTCTGAAAAGGATTTTTCTCTTTTCTTTTGTTGGCTGTGTTTCTATAGCTTGACTGCTCTTTGGATGCAGCTGCAAGGCTTCTTGGGCTCCAATGCCCCAGGCATTGGCAGAATTAAACTTGTTTGACTGTTTGTCTGGAGCCTGTGCCTTCCTCAGGAGAGGGGTGGAGCCGAGCTCTAGTGGAATCCCTCCCTCAAGTAGTTCAGACCCCACAGTCTGGAAAAGTGAAGCAATTAAAACCAGACTACAACCTCTCCTCTCTCCACCACGCCCCCAGCAGGGAGAGTTTGCTGAAGTTAAAGGTACCGCATCACCTTATGCTGGTGGGACCTGCAGGCTGACAAGTGCCACATACTGGGCAATACAGGTAAAACGGGGAGTCCAGAGGCTTCATAGAAAATCTGCTGGGTCTCACACTCAGGGAAAACTAACACAGGTGACTTTCCTCCCAACAGGAGGCCAGTTTGGTCTGGGAAAATCTAGCTAGGATCTATAATACCTAAGTAGACACCTAAGGAGGAGAAAAAAGGTACCATACAGCAAGGCAAGAAACAAGAAAACAAGAACTGAACATTTCTGATCTGTTAAAACCTAAGCTAGAGGTACAGAATAAGCTGAACTGAATGTCTAAGAACAAATAGACAACAAAGTCATCCAGCAAGAAAATCCTAGGTAAAAAACTGAAAACAAGCTCCAGAATAAACTAATTAAGGTACTTAAATGTCTAGATGCCAGCAAACAATAGCAAATCACACTAGGAAAACTGAAGCTATATGACCCAGTCAGAGGAACAAACCAGCAATTCAAATGAGATACAGGAGTTGAAACAATTCAGAATTTTCAAACAGACATGGAAAACCTCATCAAAAAACAAATCAATGAACTGAGGGAGGCTATAAAGAAGGCAAGGAATAAGGAATGAACAAAAATAAGAAATGGAAAGTCTGAAAAAACAAATCACAGAACTTATGGAAATGAAAGGCAAGGTAAAAGAGATGAAAAAAACAATGGAAACCAAAATTGTCAGGTTTCAAGAGGAAGAAGATAGGATTAGTGAACCAAAGGATGGAACATCTGAAATCTGACAAGAAAATGAAAATATAGGGGAAAAAATGGAAAAATATGAGCAGGGACTCAGGGAATTGAATGACAACATGAAGCACACTAATATGTGTTGTGGGTATCCCAGAAGAAGAAAAGAAGGTAAAAGGAGGAGAAAAACTAATGGAGGAAATTATCACTGAAAATTTCCCAACTCTTATGAAAGACTTAAAATTGCAGATCCAAGAAGTGCAGCATACCCCAAAGAGAACAGATCCAAATGGACATACTCCAAGACATTTACTAATCAGAATGTCAGAGGTCAAAGAGAAAGAGAGGATCTTGAAAGCAGCAAGAGAAAAGTAATCCATCACATACAAGGAAAACCCAATAAGACTATGCTTAGATTTCTCAGCAGAAATCATGGAGGTGAGAAGACAGTGGGTGATACATCTAAATTACTAAAAGAGAAAAACTGCCAACCAAGAATTCTATACCCAGCAAAATTTTCCTTCAAAAATGAGGGAGAAATTAAAACATTTTCAGACAAAAAATCACTGAGAGAATTTATGACCAAGAGACCAGCTCTGCAAGAAATACTAAAGGGAGCACTAGAGGAACATATGAAAAGACAGGAGAGAGAGGTGTGGAGAAGAGTGTAGAAATGAAGACTATCAGTAAAGGTAAAAGAAGGAAATTTAGGTATGACATATAAAATCCAAAAGGCAGGAAGATGGCGGCTTAGTAAGATGCGCGGGTCTTAGTTCCTTCTCCAGAACAGCTACTAAAGAAACAGAAACAGTACAGAACAGCTCCTAGAGCCACGACAGAGAACAGAAACACAGGGTACCCCATTCTGGAACGGCTAAACCGGCTAAGAGAATCTGCTGCAGTGAGGTCCCCGAGAGGCACGCGCTTCCCCGGGCCATGGCGGCTGGAGGCCGGAGCCCCTCCCTCCCTCCTTGCCGGGCCGGCTGGGAGATTTGGATCGGCGGTGCCTCAAGCTGCGGCGGCCGGCGCCCCCCTTGTCATGCGCGGCTTCCCGGGCCAGCTGGGAGCTTTGGATTGGCACCCCCACAAGCTGCGGCGGCCGGCGACCCCCATCCACGCACGACTTCCCAGGCCAGCTGGGAGATTTGGATTGGAGGTCCCCCAAGCCGCGGAGACCGGCGACCGGAGCCCCTTCCACACACGTGGCTTCCCGGGCCAGCTGGGAACTTTGGATCAGCACCCCCCCAAAGCCGTGGCGGCCGGCGCCACCCCTCACGCAGCTTCCCGGGCCGGCTAGGAGATTTGGATCGGGACTCCCCCAAGCCGCGGCGGCCGGCGCCTCCTGCCACAAGCAGCTTCCCAGGCCAGCTGGGAGATTTGGATCGGCACTCCCCCAAGCCATGGCAGCCGACGCCCCCCGCCACACATGGCTTTCCGGGCCGGCTGGGAGATTTGAATCGGCAATCCGCCAAGCCGCATCGGTTGGCGACCCTCCCCCACAGCGAGAGTCTTCCAAAGTTAAAGGAGCCACAGCATCTTTTACTGGTGGGACCCACAGACAGATGAGCACCACATACTGGGCAGGATAAGAAAAACAGAGCCCAGAGACTTCACAGGAAAGCCTTTCAACCTGCTGGGTCCCGCACCCAGGGAAATCTGATTAAATGCCCAGATGCCAGCAAAAAATAACAAATCACACCAGGAAAATTGAAGATATGGCCCAGTCAAAGGAACAAACCAATAGCTCAAATGAGATACAGGAGCTGAGACAACTAATTCTGAATATACGAACAGAAATGGAAAACCTCTTCAAAAACCAAATCAATAAATTGAGTGAGGACATGAAGAAGGCATGGGCTGAACAAAAAGAAGAAATGGAAAGTCTGAAAAAACAAATCACACAACTTATGGGATTGAAGGACAAAGTAGAAAACATGGAAAAAACAATGGAAACCTACAATGGTAGATTTAAAGAGACAGAGGCTAGAATTGGTGAACTGGAGGATGGAACATCTGAATTCCAAAAAGAAACAGAAACTATAGGGAAAAGAATGGAAAAATTTGAGCAGGGGATCAGGGATTGAATGATAATATGAAGTGCACAAATATACGTGTTGTGGGTATCCCAGAAGGAGAAGAGAAGGGAAAAGGAGGAGAAAAACTAATGGAAGAAATTATCACCGAAAGTTTCCCAACTCTTATGAAAGACCTAAAATTACAGATCCAAGAAGTGCAGTGCACCCCAAAGAGAATAGACCCAAAGAGGCGTTCTCCAAGACACATACTAGTTAGAATGTCAGAGGTCAAAGAGAAAGAGAGGATCTTGAAAGCAGCAAGAGAAAAACAATCCATCACATACAAGGGAAACCCAAAAGACAATGTGTAGATTTCTCAGCAGAAACCATGGAAGCTAGAAGACAGTGGGATGATATATTTAAATTACTAAAAGAGAAAAACTGCCAACCAAGACTTCTATATCCAGCAAAATTTTCCTTCAAAAATGAGGGAGAAATTAAAACATTTTCAGACAAAAAGTGTACTGAGAGAATTTGTGACCAAGACACCAGCTCTGCAAGAAATACTAAAGGGAGCACTAGAGTCAGATACGAAAAGACAGAAGAGAGAGGTATGGAGAACAGTGTAGAAAGAAGGAAAATCAGATATGATTTACATAATACAAAAGGCAAAATGGTAGAGGAAAATATTATCCAAACAGTAATAACACTAAATGTTAATGAACTGAATTCCCCAATCAAAAGACATAGACTGGCAGAATGGATTAAAAAACAGGATCCTTCTATATGCTGTCTACAGGAAACACATCTTAGACCCAAAGATAAACATAGGTTGAAAGTGAAAGGTTGGGAAAAGATATTTCATGCAAATAACAACCAGAAAAGAGCAGGAGTAGCTATACTAATATCCAACAAATTAGACTTCAAATGTAAAACAGTTAAAAGAGACAAAGAAGGATACTATCTACTAATAAAAGGAACAATTAAACAAGAACACATAACAATCATAAATATTTATGCACCGAACCAGAATGCCCCAAAATATGTGAGGAATACACTGCAAACACTGAAAAGGGAAATAGACACATATACCATAATAGTTGGAGACTTCAATTTGCCACTCTCATCAATGGACAGAACATCTAGACAGAGGATCAGCAAAGAAATACAGAATTTGAATATTACAATAAATGAGCTAGACTTAACAGATATTTATAGGCCATTACACCCCACAACAGCAGGATACACCTTTTTCTCAAGTTCTCATGGATCATTCTCAAAGATAGGCCATATGCTGGGTCATAAAGCTAGTCTTAACAAATTTAAAAAGATTAAAATCATACACAACACTTTCTCGGATCATAAAGGAATGATTTGGAAATCAATAAAAGGCGGAGTGCCAGAAAATTCGCAAATACGTGGAGGCTCAACAACACACTCTTAAACAACGAGTGGGTCAAGGAAGAAATTGCAAGAGAAATTAGTAAATATCTCGAGGCAAATGAAAATGAAAACACAACATATCAAAACCTATGGGACGCAGCAAACGCAGTGCTAAGAGAGAAATTTATTGCCCTAAATGCCTATATCAGAAAAGAAGAAAAGGCAAAAATTCAGGAATTAACTGTCCACTTGGAAGAACTGGAGAAAGAACAGCAAACTAACCCCAAAGCAAGCAAAAGGAAAGAAATAACAAAGATTAGAGCAGAAATAAATGAAATTCAGAACGTGAAAACAATAGAGAAAATCAATAAGACCAGAAGTTGGTTCTATGAGAAAATCAACAAGATTGATGGGCCCTTAGCAAGATTGACAAAAAGAAGAAGAGAGAGGACGCAAATCAATAAGATCAGAAATGAAAGAGGAGACATAACCACTGACCTCACAGAAATAAAGGAGTTAATAACAGGATACTATGAACAACTTTACGCTAATAAATACAACAATTTAGATGAAATGGACGGGTTCCTGGAAAGGCATGAACAACCAACTTTGACTCAAGAAGAAATACATGACCTCAACAAACCAATCACAAGTAAAGAAAATGAATCAGTCATTCAAAAGCTTCCCAAAAAGAAAAGTCCAGGACCAGACGGCTTCACATGTGACTTCTACCAAACATTCCAGAAAGAATTAGTACCAACTCTCCTCAAACTCTTCAAAAAAATTGAAGTGGAAGGAAAGCTACATAATTCATTCTATGAAGCCAACATCACCCTCATAGCAAAACCAGGCAAAGATATTATAAAAAAAGAAAACTAAAGACCAATCTCTCTAATGAATATAGATGCAAAAATCCTCAACAAAATTCTAGCAAATCGAATCCAGCAATACATTAAAAGAATTATATATCATGATCAAGTAGGATTCATCCCAGGTCTGCAAGGATGGTTCAACATAAGAAAATCAATTAATGTAATACACCATATAAACAAATCAAAGCAGAAAAATCACATGATCATCTCAATTGATGCAGAGAAGGCATTTGACAAGATTCAACATCCTTTCCTGTTGAAAACACTTCAAAGGATAGGAATACAAGGGAACTTCCTTAAAATGATAGAGGGAATATATGAAAAACCCACAGCTAATATCATCCTCAATGGGGAAAAATTGAAAACTTTCCCCCTAAGATCAGGAACAAGACAAGGATGTCCATTATCACCACTATTATTCAACATCGTGTTGGAGGTTCTAGCCAGAGCAATTAGACAAGAAAAAGAAATACAAGGCATCAAAATTGGAAAGGAAGAAGTAAAACTATCACTGTTTGCAGACAATACGATACTATACGTCGAAAACCCGAAAAAATCCACAACAAAACTACTAGAGCTAATAAATGAGTACAGCAATGTAGCAGGTTACAAGATCAACATTCAAAAAACTGTAGCATTTCTATACACTCGCAATGAACAACCTGAGGGGGAAATCAAGAAACGAATTCCATTTACAATTGCAACTAAAAGAATAAGATACCTAGGAATAAATTTAACTAAAGAGACAAAAAACCTATATAAAGAAAACTACAAAAAACTGTTAAAAGAAATCACAGAAGACCTAAATAGATGGAAGGGCATACTGTGTTCATGGATTGGAAGACTAAATATGGTTAAGATGTCAATCCTACCTAAATTGATTTACAGATTCAATGCAATACCAATCAAAATCCCAACAACTTATTTTTCGGAAATAGAAAAACCAATAAGCAAATTTATCTGGAAGGGCAGGGTGCCCCGAATTGCTAAAAGTATCTTGAGGGAAAAAAACGAAGCTGGAGGTCTTGCACTGCCGGACTTTAAGGCATATTATGAAGCCACAGTGGTCAAAACAGCATGGTATTGGCATAAAGATAGATATATCGACCAATGGAATCGAATAGAGTGCTCAGATATAGACCCTCTCATCTATGGACATTTCATCTTTGATAAGGCAGTCAAGCCAACTCACCTGGGACAGAACAGTCTCTTCAATAAATGGTGCCTAGAGAACTGGATATCCATATGCAAAAGAATGAAAGAGGACCCGTATCTTACACCCTATACAAAAGTTAACTCAAAATGGATCAAAGATCTAAACATTAGGTCTAAGACCATAAAACAGTTAGAGGAAAATGTAGGGAGATATCTTATGAAACTTACAATTGCAGGCGGTTTTATGGACCTTAAACCTAAAGCAAGAGTACTGAAGAAAGAAATAAATAAATGGGAGCTCCTCAAAATTAAACACTTTTGTGCATCAAAGAACTTCATCAAGAAAGTAGAAAGACAGCCTACACAATGGGAGACAATATTTGGAAATGACATATCAGATAAAGGTCTAGTATCCAGAATTTATAAAGAGATTGTTCAACTCAACAACAAAAAGGCAGCCAACCCAATTACAAAATGGGAAAAAGATTTGAACAGACATCTCTCAGAAGAGGAAATACAAATGCCCAAAAGACACATGAAGAGATGCTCAATGTCCCTGGCCATTAGAGAAATACAAATCAAAACCACAATGAGATATCATCTCACACCCACCAGAATGGCCATTATCAACAAAACAAAAAATGACAAGTGCCGGAGAGGATGCGGAGAAAGAGGCACACTTATCCACTGTTGGTGGGAATGTCAAATGGTGCAACCACTGTGGAAGGCAGTTTGGCGGTTTCTCAAAAACCTGAATATAGAATTGCCATATGACCCAGCAATACCATTGCTAGATATCTACTCAGAGGACTTAAGGGCAAAGACACAAATGGACATTTGCACACCAATGTTTACAGCAGCGTTATTTACAATTGCAAAGAGATGGAAACAGCCAAAATGTCCAGCAACAGAAGAATGGCTAAACAAACTGTGGTATATACATACGATGGAATATTATGCAGCTTTAAGACAAGATAAACTTATGAAGCATGTAATAACATGGATGGACCTAGAGAATATTATGCTGAGAGAGACTAGCCAAAAACTAAAGGACAAATACTGTATAGTTCCACTGATGTAAACCGACATTAGAGAATAAACTTGGAATATGTCATTGGTAACAGAGACCATCAGGAGTTAGAAACAGGGTAAGACAATGGGTAACTGGAGTTGAAGGATTATAGACTGTGCAACAGAACTAGATACAAAAACTCAAAAATGGACAGCACAATACTCTGTAATTGTAATGTAATTATGTTAAAACACTGAATGAAGCTGCATCTGAGCTATAGTTTTTTTTGTTTGTGTTTTTTGTTTTTTCCTTTTTTTAATATATTTTTTTATTTTTTATTTTTATTTTTATTTTTTTCTCTATATTATCATTCTATATCTTTTTCTGTTGTTTTGCTAGTTCTTTTCCTAAATTGATGCAAATGTACTAAGGAATGATGATCACACATCTATGTGATGATATTAAGAATTATTGATTGCATATGTACAATAGAATGATTTCTAAATGTTGTGTTAGTTAATTTTTTTTAATTAATAAAAAAAAATCCTTAAAGAAAAAGAGGAACTATTTAAAAAGAGAAAAGCATCTTGGAAACCAAAAAAAAAAAAAAAAAAATCCAAAAGGCAAAGGGGTAGAAGAAAGTACTTTCATGCAGTAATAACACTAAATGTTAATGGATTAAACTCCCCAATCAAAAGACATAGACTGGCAAAATGGATTAAGAAATAGGACCCACCTATATGCTGTCTACAGGAAACGCATCTTAGACCCAAGGATAAATGTAAGTTGAAAGTGAAAGGTTGGGAAAAAATATTTCATGCAAATAACAATCAGAAAAGATCAGGAGTAGCTATACTAATATCCAACAAATTAGGCTTCAAATGTAAAACAGTTAAAAGAGAAAACAAAGGACAACTATGTATTAATAAAAGGAACAATTCAACAAGAAGACAAATAATTATAAATATTTATGCACCAAGCCAGAATGCTCCAAAATACGAGGCAAACACTAAAAAGAGAAATCAACCATAATAGTTTGAGACTTCAATTTCCCACTCTCATCAATGGACAGAACATGTAGACAGACATCAATAAAGAAACAATTTGAATAATACAATAAATGAGCTAGAGTTAACAGACATTTATAGAATTTTACACCTGACAACAGCAGGATACAGCTTTTTCTCAAGTGCTCATGGATCATTCTCAAAGATAGACCATATGGTGGTCACAAAGCAAGTCTTAATAAATTTAAAAAGACTGAAATCCTGCAAAACACTTTCTCAGATCATAAAGGAATGAAGTTGGAAATCAATAATAGGCAGAGTGCCAGAAAATTCACAAATATTTAGAGGCTCAATGACACACTCTTAAACAATCAGTGGGTCAAGGAAGAAATTACAAGAGAAATCAGGAAATATCTCGAGGCAAATGAAAATGAAAATGACATATCAAAATTTACGGGATGCAGCAAAGGCAGTGCTCAGAGGGAATTTTATTGTCCTAAATGCCTATATCAAAAAATGAGTAAAGAGCAAAAATCGAGGAATTAACTGTCCACTTGGAAGAACTAGAGAAAGAACAGCAAACTAACCCCAAAGCAAGCAAAAGGAAAGAAATAATGACATTAAAGCAGAAGTGTGGTAGTTAGATTCAGTTCTTAACTTGGCCAGGTGAAGTTACCTAGTTCTGTTGCTGTGGACATGAGCCAATATGAACGTCATCTGTTGCTCATTACATCTACACTCAGCTAAGAGGCATGCCTGCTCTAATGAATGATGATTGATTTAATTGGCTGGTGCTTAAATGAGAGAGCTCAACGTAGCACAGCCCAAGCAGCTCAGCATACCTTATCTCAGCACTCACAGCTCAGCCCAGGCCTTTGGAGATGCAGAAAGTAATCACCCCAGGGAAAGTGCTGGAACCCAGAACCTGGAGAGAAGGCCAGCAGAGATCACCCTGTACCATCCCATGTAAGAAAGAATCTCAGTTAAAAGTTACTGCCTTTTCAATCAAAACCACAATGAGATATCATTTCACACCCACCAGAATGGCCATTATCAATAAAACCGAAAATGACAAGTGCTGGAGAGGATGTGGAGAAAGAGGCACACCTATCTGCTGTTGGTGGGAATGTCAAATGGTACAAATGCTATGGAAGGCAGTTTGGAGGTTCATCAAAAAGCTAAACATAGAATTCCCATATGACCCGGCAATACCATTGCTAGGTATCTATTCAGAGGACATGAGGGAAAGGACACAAATGGACATTTGCACACAAATTTTATAGCAGTATTACTTACAATTGTGAAGAGATAGAAACAGACAAAATGTCCATCAACAGACGAGTGGCTAAACAAACTGTGGTATATACATACGATGGAATATTATGCAGCTGTAAGACAGAATAAAGCCATGAAGTATGCAACAACATGGATGGACCTTAAAGACACTATGCTGAGTGAGATTAGCCAGAAACAAAAGGACAAATACTGTATGGTCTCACTGATATGAACTGACATTAGTGAATAAACTTGGAGAATTCGTTGGTAAAAGAGACCCTCAGGAGATTGAAATAGGGTAAGATATTGGGTACTTGGGGCTGAAGGGATATAGATTGTGTTTGTATAAAAACTCAGAAATGGTTACCACAATATTACCTAACTGTAATACAATTATATTAAAACACTGAATGTGTGAATGATAGAGGGAGGAGGGCAGGGGGCACAAATGAAATCAGAAAGAAAGATAGATGATAAAGACTGAGATGGTATAATCTAGGAATGCTTAAAGTGTATAATGATAGTGACTGAATGTACAAATTTTTAAAATGTTTTTGCATAAGGAAGAACAAAGGAATGTCATTACTGCAGGGTGTTGACAATCAATGGTAATTCTATTTAAAAATTTTAACTTATGTGGAAGACTATAGCAAAAACTGCTTATTTGGTACAAAGTTTATATTTTGACTAGTGCATTTCCTAATATAACTTATGTAGATAGCTTAATTGAACACCATAAGTACATGGAACATTGAGTAGGGCATGAGATTTTGTTGGTTTCTCCAGAGTGATGCGCTGATAAATCCCAGAGTGATTTGAAAAGTGAATTAAAAAGTATTTGCAAAGTCCCCTTTGGGGAATGGTGAGAAAGGGGGAAAATTGAACTTCCCCAAGTTGAATTCTTGATATTCTCACAAGCAGTGTGGACAACCAAAGCAATGGGCTGAGCCCCCAACTTGGGGGTTGTTCATATGAAACTTAACCCCACGAGAACCTCTTAAAATTAGGCCTAAGAGTTACCCCCAAGAGAACCTCTTTTGTTGCTCAGATGTGGCCTCTCTCTCCAGCCAACACAACAAGCAAACTCACCACCCTTCCTCTGTCTACATGGGACATGACTCCCAGGGGTGTGGACCTTCCTGGCAACTTGGGACAGAAATCCTAGAATGAGCTGAGATTCAGCATCAAGGGATTAGGGGTAAGAGAGAAACGAGACAAAATAAAGTGTCAATGGCTGAGAGATTCCAAACAGAGTTGAGAGGTTATCCTATAGGCTATTCTTACGCATTAAATAGATATCACCTTGTTAGTCAAGATGTAATGGAGAGGCTGGAGGGAACTGCCTGAAAATGTGGAGCTGTGTTCCAGTAGCCATGTCTCTTGGAGATGATTGTATAATGACACAGTTTTCACAATGTTACTGTGTGATTGTGAAAACCTTGTGGTCTGATGCTCCTTTTATCTACCTTATCAACAGATGAGTAGAGCATATGGAATAAAAATAAATAATAGTGGGAACAAATGTTAAAGTAAATTTAGATTGAAATTCTAGTAATCAATGAAAGGGAGGGGCAAGGGGTATGGCAGGTATGAATTTTTTTCTGTTGTCTTTTTATTTCTTTTTCTGAATTAATGCAAATGTTCTAAGAAATTATCATGATGAATATGCAACTCTGTGATGATATTGTGAATTACTCATTATATATGTAGAACAGAATGATCATAAGAATATTTATGTTTGTTATATTTTTTAATTAAAAATTATTTTTAAAAATATGAATAAGGGGAAAAAATGTTAAATTTAGTAGATTGAAATGCTAGTGATCAATGAAAGGGAGGGGTAAGGGGTGTGATATGTATGAATTTTTTTTCTGTTTTCTTTTTATTTCTTTTTTTGAATTGATGCAAATATTCTAATGATCATGAAGATGAATATACAACTATGTGATGAAAAAAGAATGTTCATATTGTATGTTGATTGTTTTTATTAATAAAAATTTGTTCAAAAATTTAGAATTGCCATATCCCAAACAACCCCAAAGAGAGGTATGGAAAGATCAAAGGTGATGTGGAATTATACACAGAAGATAGGACTTAACAAATGAATATGAATGTTGAATCATTAAATTGATATCTCTTAGTCTGCAGTATTTTAGCACAGCTAGAAGTAAAAACCTAAAACTGTGGAACTGTAACCCATGTCAAAGTCTGAAATATGTTCTACAACTAATTATGGTGCTGTGATTTGAAATTTATAGATTTTTACAGATATATGTTATTGTTTACAAAAAAAGAAGGAAAAAATTCAATTGCAATGATAAAAACATATTTAAACCCTCTAGTCTCCTATATTCTGAAGCAGCAAGAAGAAAAAATATGAGAGGATCATATGCTATCCCATGACAAACTCTGGGATCTATCCTGTTACCAGTTTTAGAAGAGTTATTTGAAAACTATTACTTTTTCATTTCTTTGCTTTGTACATATGTTATACTATGCCATAAAAAATTTTTTTAATCAAATCAATCAATTGATAGAGGATATAAAGAAGACATTAGGGCAGGCCACGGTGGCTCAGCAGGTAAGAATGCTTGCCTGCCAAGCCCGAGGACCCGGGTTCGATTCCCGGTGCCTGCCCATGTAAAAAAGAATACATTAGGTGAACATAAGGAACGCAAAAGTCTGAAAAATCAAATTGCAGAACTTTTGAGAATGAAAGGCACAACAGAAAAGTTGATAAAAACAATGGAGACCTATAAAAACAGATTTGAAGAGGTAGAAGAAAGGATTGGTGAACTGGAAGACAGGACATCTGAAATCTTACATGAAGAAAATATAGGGAAAAGAATGGGAAAATACGACCATAGTAACAGGGAACTGAATGACAAAATGAAGTACATGAATGTAAACTGTTATGGGTATCTGAAAAGGAGAAGGGGAAAAGGAAGAGAAAGGTGAATGAAGGAAATTATCACTGAAAATTTTCCATCTCTTATGAAAGACATAGAATTACAGGTCTAAAAATAAGGCACACCCGAAACAGAATAGATCCAAATAGACCTACTGCAAGAAACCTACTAATCAAATTGTCCAATATCAAAGACAAAGGGAGAATTTTGAAGGCAACAAGAGAAAAGCAATCCATCACATACAAGGGAAGCTCAGTAAGACTATATATATAGAGAGAGAGAGAATAGATAGATATCTATATATCTATACATATATAGATAGAGATTTTTAAGTTTTTTTATTGTATAGTATAATATATACACAAAGTGAAGAAATAAAAAAAGCAAAAGTTCAAAGCACTGTTCAACAAGTAGTTACAGGCCAGATCCCAGAGTTTCTTATGGATGACCATGCCATACTCTCATATTTTTCCTTCTCACTGCTCCAGAATGCAGGAGGCTAGAGGGCTTAAATATTTTTTTATCATCACAATTGATTTTTTCCTTTTTTTGTGTGTGCAAAAAATAACATATATACAAAAAAGTTGTAAATTTCAAAACACAGCACTACAATTAGTTGTAGAACATATTTCAGACTTTGACATGGGTTACAGTTCCACAATTTCAGATTTTCACTTCTAGCTGCTTTAAATATTGTAGACTAAAAGATATCAACTTATTGATTGAGCATTCATGTTCATTTGTTAAATCCTATCTTCTCTGTACAACTCTGCCATCACCTTTAACCTCTATATACTTCTCTTTAGGGGAGTTTGGGCTATTGCAATTCTAAATTTTTCATATTGGAAGGGTATGTCAGTAATATGGGGTAGGCAGATGTTCTGGAGAAACTGGGATATGTTTCAGGAATCATCTGGACCAGGGAAACATCTGGAGGTTGTAGGTTTCTGGAAAGATACTCTAGTGCTTGGAACCCTTATGAAATCTAATATATTGACCTAGTTGTTGTATAAGATTGGCTGGAATGGTCCTGGTTAGGGGTTAGCAGGTTATGATAGGTAGCAAGGTCAACCTAAAGCTTGTGTGAGAGCAACCTCCAGAGTAGGTCTTGGCTGTCTTTGAACTCTCTCTCTGCCACTGATACTTTATTATTTACACTTCTTTTCCCCTTTTGGTCAGGATGGAATTGTTGATCCCATGGAGCCAGCTCTGGATTCATCCCTGGGAGTCATCTCCCACCAGGGAGACTTTCACCCCTGGATATAATGTCCCACATAGTGGGGAGGGCAATGATTTCATTTGTAGAGTTGGACTTAGAGAGAGTGAGGCCACATCTCAGCAACAAAAGAGGTCCTCAAAAAGTAACTCTTCGGCATGCTTATAGGTAGACTAAGTTTCTCCTCTATCTACATAAGCTTCACAAGAGTAAGCCTCATGATCAAGGGCATGGTCTATTGATTTGGGTGTCCCTAAAGTTTAACACAGTATCAGGGGATTCCCTGATGGTAAATTTAATAGTTCCATAGTCTTTCTCCCCTTCCTCAGGGAACTTTGCCAATACTTTCTGATTATCTGCTTAATATACTCTAGGATGTTTCCAGGCATTACAATAATCTATACAGGATTTAAGGACCTCTATCTTATTCTGTGCTTCCTGTGTTTCAATTGTTCAAATGAGCTATACAGATAAGTTAAATTAGATTGTGCACTACAGAAAATTTCAGTTCCAGACCAAATAAATCTTTCTTCCATTGGCCTCAAGGTGTATGTGTGGTTCTAAAATATAGACACTGTCTTTCTCAACCCTATATTCTGAATTGCTTTAACCCCAACCTGTTCGGCTTCTTTCTTATCTCTAAATATCAGGTTATATATATACAGCCTCTCAAAATCAAGAAATAATAATCACCACTCCAGACTTAATGTGTCTGCCCTAAAAGCTTACAATCTAGGCCCCTGTTTTCTTATAAGCATTTTCTAAAGGTGACCATACCATTGTTCTTTTTTTGTTTATGGCTTATGTTGTCTCACCAAATGTCATAACGTTCATTCATAAGTATACACCATCATTCACCAATCTACTTCTCTATCAGTGCATCCTTCAGCCACCTTTATGCTGGTCATAAAAGTGGAATCATACAGTTATTTGTCCTTTTATGCTTAGCTAATTTCACTCAGCATTATGTTCTCATGGTTCATCCATCTTGTCATGTGCTTCAAGACATCAGTTTGTCTTACTGTGGCATAATATTCCATTGTATGTATATACCACATTTTGTTGATCCACTCATCTGTTGATGGGCATTTGGTTTGTTTCCATCTTTTAGTGATTGTGAATAAAGCTGCTACAAACATCGGTGTACAAATGTCTGTTGGTGTCATTGCTTTCAGCTCTACTGGGTATACACCAAGTAGTGCTTGAAGGGAAAAATAAGAAGTCAAAGCAACAGCTTTGAAAATTATCTGCAGACTCAACACTGAGACCTGTGATTTATGATGGAATGTTAACTTTAGAACACTAAAGTCAGCCAAAGTTGAGAAACATCTGCTTGGCTAACATTCCAGAAAAAGAATGAGCAAAAACCTGCTCTTTGTCCCTTAATCACTACCCCAATAAAGAAGGAACAGGCAGTCTCTTGGTCTGTACTAATGCTAGAAAACAAACACATACCTAAGGTTATTTCTGTGCACTTTCTGGTTCACTGAGAAAAAATAAATAAGGTGCTGAGCAAGTGCTCAAGACTCTTGTCCTTTGAGACATGAGTCCCCTGCTCTCATCTAAAAAGACTCCTCTGTGTGGGTGTCTTTATTTTTCAGATTCCTCAGCCTCTCTTGTTGAGCTGGTCTCAACATGCTAGTGCTGGGACACAGGGAAACTCAATATTTAGTTTTTTAAGGAAACACCAGTTTTTCATAGTAGCTGCCCCATTATACATTCCCACCAGTAGTGCATAAGTATTCCAGTTTCTCCACATCTCCAATATTTATAGTTTCCTGTTTGTTTAATAGCAGCCATTCTTATAGGTGTGATGTGGCATCTCATTGTAGTATTGATCTGCATTTCCCTTATAGCCAATGAAAATGAGCATCTCTTCATGTGCTTTGAGCCATCTGTATTTGCTCTTCAGAAAAATGCCTACTCATATCTTTAACCCATTTTATAATTGGGTTGTTTGTTCTTTTGTTGTTGAATTGTATGATTTTTTGTGTGTATACAGGAATTCAAACCTTTGTCTGATATGTGGTTTTCAAATATTTTCTCCCAGTGAGTTGGCTGCCTCTTCACCTTTTTGACAAAGTCTTTTGAGGTGCAGAAGCATTTGATTTTGAGGAGTTTCCATTTATCTATTTTTTCTTTTGTTGTTTGTGCTTTGGGTGTAAAGTTTAGGAAGCTATCTCCTATTACTAGGTCTTGAAGATGTTTCCCTACATTTTCTTCTAGAAGCATTATGATGCTAGTTGTTATATTTAAGTGTTGCATCCACGTCGAGTTAAATTTTGGGTAGGGTGTAAGATAAGAGTCCTCTTTCATTCTTTTGGCTATTGATATCCAGTTCTTCCATGCCCAATTATTGAAAAGACTATTTTGTCCCAGTTCAGAGGATTTGGGGGCCTTGTCAAAAATCAGTTGACCATAGATTTGGTGGTCTATTTCTGCACTCTTGATTCGATTCCATTGGTCAATGCTTCCTTCTTTGTTCCAGTACCATGCTGTTTTGACCATGGTGGCTTTATAATAAGTTTTAAAGTCAGGGAGTGTTAATCCTCCAACTTCATTCCTCTTTTCTAGGATGCTTTTACCTATTCTACATCTCTTTCCCTTCAAGATGAATTTGGTAATTAGTTTTTCCAAATCTTCAAAGTAGGCTGTTGGCATTTTGATTGGTACTGTGTTGAATCTGTAGATCAATTTGGGGAGAACTGACATCTTAATTATATTTGGCCTACCTATGCATGAGCAGGGAATGTCTTTCCACCTATTTAGATCTCCTTTGATTTCTTTTAGCAATGTTATGTAGTTTTCTATGTACACATTCTTTACATCCCTAGTTAAGTTCATTCCTGTGTACTTCATTCTTTTAGTTGCTATTTTGAATGGAATTTTTCCCTTCACTTACTTCTCAACTAAGTCATTGCTTGTGTATAGAAATGTTACCAATTTTTGCATATTCATTTTATATCCCACCAACTTGCTGAATTTGTTTATTAGCCCAAGTAACTTTGCTGTAGATTTCTCAGGATCTTCCAAGTATAGTATCCTATCATCTGCAAATAATGAGAGTTTTACTTCTTCCTTTCCAATTTGGATGCCTGTTATTTCTTTGTCCTGCCTGACTGCTCTAGCTAGAACTTCTAGCACAATATTTAATAAAAGTGGTGACTGTGGGCATCCTTGTCTTGTACCTGATCTTAGAGGGAAAGTTTTCAGTCTCTCTCCATTGAGTACAATGCTGGCTATCGGTTTTTCATATATTCCCTTTATCTTATGGAGGTAGTTACCTTTGATTCCTATCTTTTGGAGTGTTCTTATCAGAAAAGGATGCTGGATTTTGTTGAATGCTTTTTCAGCATCAATCGAGATGATCATGTGATTTTTCCCTTTCCATTTGTTAATGTGATGTATTACATTAATTGCTTTTCTCATATTGAACCATCCTTGCATTCCTGGTATAAACCCCACTTGGTCATGGTGTATAATTCTTTTACTGTGTTATTGGATTCGATTTGCTAATATTTAATTGAGAATTTTTGCATCTATGTTCATTATGGAGATTGGCCTGTAGTTTTCCTTTCTTATAGCATCTTTACCCAGTTTTGGTATTAAAATGATATTAGCTTCATAAAATGCGTTAGGTAGATTTCCTTTTTCCTCAATTTTTTGAAAAAGCATGAGCAGGATTGGTGTTAGTTCTTTTTTGGAATGTTTGATAAAATTCCCCTGGGAAGCCATCTAGCCCTGGGCTTTTCTTTGTAGGAAGATTTTTGATGACTGCTTGAATCTCTTTAATTTGGTTGGTTTGGGGGAATCTTCTATTTCTTCCTGAGTCAGTGTAGCTTGTTTGTATGTCTCCATTAATTTGTCCCTTTCATCTAAGTTGTCTAATTTGTTGACATATTTGTTCATAATATCCTCTTATGATTTCTTTTATTTCTTCAGGGTTTGTGGTAATGCATCCCTTCTTGTTTCTGATTTTATTTATTTGTATCTTCTCTCTTTTTTTCTTTGTCAGTGTTGCTAATGGCCTATCAATTTTATTGATTTTCTCAAAGAACAAACTTTTGGTTTCATTGATTCCTTCTATTGTTCTTTTGTTCTCCCATTCATTTATTTCTGCTTTAATCTTTGTTATTTCTCTTTTTCTATTTGCTTTGGGGTTAGTTTGCTGTTCCCTCTCAATTTCCTCCAGGTGTGCTGTTAAGTCCTCAATTTTTGCTCTTTTTTGTTTTTTAATATAGGCATTTAGGGTAATAAATTTCCTTCTCAGCACAGCCTTCACCACACCCCTTATGCTCTGATAAGTTGTATTCTCATTTTCATTCATCTCCAAATAGCTACTGATTTCTCTAGTAATTTCTTATTTGACCCACTGGTTGTTTAAGAGTGTGTTATTTAATCTCCATATATTTGTGAATATTCCTTCTCATTCTTTGGTGGTTATTGAGATCAAGCTTCATCCTATTGTGATTAGAGAAAGTACTTTGAATAATTTCAATGTTTTTAAATTTCTAAAGACCTGTTTTGTGCCCCAGCATATGATCTATCCTGGAGAATGTTTCATGAGCACTAGAGAAGAATGTATATCCTTGTGCTTTGGGGTGCAATGACCTATATTTATCTGTTAGGTCTAATTCATTTATCAAGTTATTTAACTTCTGTATTTCCTTGTTGATGTTCTGTCTGGTTGTTCTATCTATAGAGAAGAGTGGTGTTTTGAAGTCTCCTACTAATGTTGAAGCATCTATCACTCCCTTCAGTTTTTTCAATGTCTATCTCATGTACTTTGGAACTCTTTAAGCTTATGATTGTTATATCTTCTTGGTGAATTGACCCTTTAATTAGTATATAGTGTCCTTCTTTGTATCTTATGGTGTCTTTACATTTAAAGTCTATTTTGCCTGACATTAGTGTAGCTATGCCTGCTTTCTTTTGTTACAACTTGTGTGGAAAATTTTTTTCCATCCTTTCGGTTCCAATCTATTTTGTATGTATATACTACAGCTTGCTTACCCACTCGTCTGCTCATGCACATTTGGGCTGTTCCTAGCTCTTTGCAATTATAAATAATGCTGCTATAAACATTGGTGTGCAAATGTCCATTTGTGTTCTTGCCCTCATGTCCTCTGAGTAGATACCTAGCAATGGTATTACTGGATCATATGGCAATTCTATACTTAGCTTCTTGAGGAACCACCACACTGTCTTCCACAGTGGTTGTACTATTTCCCCCAACAGTGGATAAGTATGCCTCTTTCTCCACATCCTCTCCAGCACTTGTCATTTTCTGTTCTATGGCTAATAGCCATTCTGGTAGGTGAGAGATGATATTTCATTGTGGTTTTGATTTGCATTTCCCTAATGGCCAATGAAGTTGAGCATCTTTTCATATGCATTTTAACCTTATATTTCCTCTTCTATAAAGTGTCTGCTCATGTCTTTTGTCCATTTTTCAGTTAGGTTGTTTGTGTTTTTACTTGTTGAGTTTAATATGCTGGTTATTAAACCCTTATCTAATATGTGGTTTATTTATATATATATATATTCTATATATTGTCTCCCATTGCATAGGTGGCCTTTTTACTTTCCTGACAAAATTCTTTGATGCACAAAAGTGTTTAATTTTCAGGAGATACCAATTATCTATTTCTATTTTCATTGCTCATGCTTTGGGTGTAAGGTCTAGGAAACGATCTCCTATCACAAGATGTATAAGGTATTTCCCTACATTTTCTTCTAAAAATTTAGGTAAAAGACCTAAACATTAAAGATTATATCTTTTATCCATTTTGAGTTAATTTTTGCATATAGTGTGAGATATGGATCCTCTTTCATTCTTTTGAATATGGATATCCAGTTCTCCAAGCACCATTTATTGAAGAGGCTACTGTGTCCCAGGTCAGTTGTCTTGACTGCCTTATCAAAGATCAAGTGTCCAACCAAAGCTATAGGCTGAGCCCCCAGTCTTGGGGTTTATTCATATGAAACTTAAACCCTTAAAGGATACATCAACCCTACTTAAAATTAGGCCTAAGAGTCACCCCCAAGTGAACCTCTTTCATTGCTCAGATGTGGCCTCTCTCTCTCCAGCCAACACAACAAGCAAACTCACCACCCTCCCCCTGTCTATGTGGGACATGACTCCCAGGGGTGTGGACCTTCCTGGCAATGTGGGACAGAAATCCCAGAATGAGCTGAGACTCAGCATCAAGGGATTGAGAAAACCTTCTCGACCAAAAGGGGGAAGAGTGAAATGAGACAAAGTGTCAATGGCTGAAAGATTCCAAACAGAGTTGAGAGGTTATCCAGGAGGTTATTCTTAAGCATTAAGTAGATACCACCTTGTTATTCGAGATGTAATGGAGAGGCTGGAGGGAAATGCCTGAAAATGTAGAGCTGTGTTCCAGTAGCCATGTTTCTTGAAGATGATTGTATAATGATAAGCTTTCACAATGTGACTGTGTGATTGTGAAAACCTTGTGTCTGATGCTCCTTTCATCTACCTTGTCAACAGACAAGTAGAACATATGGAATAAAAATAAGTAATAGGGGGAACAAATGTTAAAATAAATTTAGTTTGAAATGCTAGTGATCAATGAAAGGGAGGGGTAAGGGGTATGGTATGTATAAATTTTCTTTCTGTTTTTGTTTTATTTATTTTTCTGAATAGATGCAAATGTTCCAAGAAATGATCATGATGATGAATATGAAACTATGTGATGATACTGTTTTTACTGATTATATATGTAAAATGAAATGATCAAAATAGGAATGTTTGTGTTTGTTTGGTGTTTTTTGGTATTTAAAAAAAACTTTTTTTAATTTTTTATTAATTTAAAAAAAAATTACAAGAAGCACAAACATTCCCAACACATACACTCAGCAATTCACAATATCATCACATAGTTGCATATTCATCATCATGATCATTTCCCACACATTTGCATCAATTCATAAAAAGACATAAAAAGACAACAGAAAAATAAAACAAAAACAAACAAAAAAATTTACATACCATACCGCTTACCCCTCCCTTTCATTGATCGCTAGCATTTCAAACTAAATTTATTTTAACATTTGTTCCCCTATTATTTATTTTTATTCCATATATTCTACTCATCTGTTGACAAGGTAGATAAAAGAAGCATCAGACACAAGGTTTTCACAATCACACAGTCACATTGTGGAAGCTATATCATTATACAATCATCATCAAGAAACATGGCTCCTGGAACACAGCTCTACATTTTCAGGCAGTTCCCTCCAGCCTCTCCATTACATCTTGAATAACAAGATGATATCTACTTGATGCATAAGAATAACCTCCAGGATAACCTCTCGACTCGGTTTGGAATCTCTCAGCCATTGACACTTAGTCTCATTAACCTCTTCCCCCTTTTGGTTGAGAAGGTTTTCTCAATCCCTTGATGCTGAGTCTCAGCTCATTCTAGGGTTTTTCTCAATTCCTTGATGCTGAGACTCTGCTCATTCCAAGATCTCTGTCCCACGTTGCCAGGAAGACACCCTGGGAGTCATGTCCCACATAGAGAGGGGTAGGGTGGTGAGACTGCTCGTTGTGTTGGCTGGAGAGAGAGGCCACATCTGAGCAACAAAAGAGGCTCTCCTGGGGGTGACTCTTAGGCCTAAATTTTAAGTAGACTTGACCTATCCTTTGTGGGGTTAAGTTTCATATGAACAAACCCCAAGACTGGGGGCTCTGCCTATAGCTTTGGTTGTCCACACTGTTTGTGAGATAGAATATCATGAATTCAACTTGGGGAAGTTGAATTTCTCCCCGTTCTCACCACTCCCCGAAGGGGGCTTTGCAGATACATTCCCACTCACTGACTGAATCACTCTGGGATTCATCGGGGCATCACTCTGGACAAACCAACAAAATCTCATGTCCTACCTGAGATTCCAAGTACTTATGGTATGCAATCAAACTATCTACATAAGTTATATTAGGAAATGCACTAGTCAAAATATTAATTTTGTAACAAATAAACATTTTTTGCTTTAGTCTCACACAGAAGGTGGCATTTTAAAGTATTAATTACCATCTATTTTCAGTACCCTGCAATAATGACATTCCTTTGTTCTTCCTCATGCAAAAACATTTTTAAAATTGTACCTTGTACATTTCACTGTTATTATACACTCTAGGCATTCCTAGATTATACCATCTCAATCTTTAACATCTATATTTCTGATTTCAATATGTCCCAAGCCCTCCTCCCTGTATCATTCTCACATGCAGCTTCATTCAGTGTTTTAACATAATTATATTACAGTTAGGTAGTATTGTGCTGTCCATTTCTGAATTTTTGTATCTAGTCCTATTGCACAGTCTGTATCCCTTCAGCTCCAATTACCCAATATCTTACCCTATTTCTATCTCCTGATGGTCTCTGTTATGAACAAAATGTTCCAAGTTTATTCACTAATGTCAGTTCATATCAATGAGACCATACAGTATTTGTCCTTTAGTTTTTGTCTAGTCTCACTCAGCATAATGTTCTCGAGGTCCATCCATGTTGTTACATACTTCCTAAGTTTATTCTGTCTTAAAGCTGCATAATATTCCATCATATGTATATACCACAGTTTGTTTAGCCACTCGTCTGTTGATGGACATTTTGGCTCTTTCCATCTCCTTGCAATTGTAAATAATGCTGCTATAAACATTGGTGTGCAAATGTCCGTTTGTGTCTTTGCCCTTATGTCCTCAGAGTAGATACCTAGCAATGGTATTGCTGGGGGAAAAAAAATTTTTTTTAATTAAAAAAAAAAAGATCAAGTGCCCATAGATGAGAGGGTCTATTTCTGAGCACTCAATTGATTCTCTTGGTCAGTGTGGTAGTTAGATTCTGGTGTCAACTTGGCTAGGTGAAGGTGCCTAGTTCTATTGCTGTGGCCATAAGCCAATGGCATGTGAACATCATCTGTTGCTGCTTACATCTGCAGTAGGCTAAGAGGCATGCCTACTGCAATGAATGATGTTTGATTTAATTGGCTAGTGCTTAAATGAGAGAGCTCAACATAGCACAGCCAAAGCAGTTCAGCATACCTCATCTCAGCACAAGCAGTTCAGCCTAGGCCTTTGGAGATGCAGAAAGGAACTCCTAGGGATGTAAAACTCCCTGACAACATGGGACATGACTCCTGGGAATGAGCCAGGACCTGGTGTCATGGAATTGAGAAAGCCTTTTGACCAAAAAGGGGAAGACAGAACTTAGATAAAATGAAGTTTTAGTGGCTGAGAGATTTCAAACAGTGTCAAGGGGATATCCTGGAGGTTATTCTTAGCATTATATAGATACCCTTTTTTAAGTCTGTAGTATTTAAAGAGGCTTAAGGGAGGTACCTGAAACTGTTGAGCTGTATTCAAGTAGCCTTGATTCTTAAGATGATTGTATAACTATATAGCTTTTACAATGTGACCATGTGATTTTGAAAACTTTGTGTCTGATCCTCTCTTTATCTGGGATGTGGACAGATGAGTAAAGAAAATAAGGACAAAGAATAAAGAAAGAATGGAGGGAGATAAGGGGTAAATAAATTGGGTAGCTGGAATAATAATGGTCAGTAAGAGGGAGGGGCAAGAAGTATGGAATGTATGATTTTTTTTCCCTTTTATTTCTTTTCCTGGAATGACGCAAGTATTCTAATAATGATCATAGTGATGAGTGCATGTGCCAGTTTGCAAGTTTTATTTACCCTAGAAAAGCAATGTTTTAATCCTGACCCAATCTTGTGGGAGCAGCCATTTCTTTTAATCCTGATTGAATACTGTAATTTGAAAATGTTTGATTAGATTAACTTTGTGGAGATGTGGCACACCCAATTGTGGATGTGATCTTTTGATTATATGAAGCTGTGACTCCACCCATTCCAGGTGGGTCTTGTTTAGTTTACTGAAATCCTTTAAAAGAGGAAACATTTGAGAGAGAAATTTGAGAGCCACCAGAACTGACAGAGCCAACAGAACAGACTGAGCCCCAGAGAAGCCATTGAAGAATCATGCAGAGACAGCTAGGAGACATCACCATGTGCATTTCTAGCTGAGAGAGAAACCCTGAACATCACTGGCCTTCTTGAACTAAGATATCTTTCCCTGGATACCTTAATTTGTTTTCATTTTTGTTTGTTTTGTTTTGCATGGGCAGGCATCGGGAATCAAACCTGGGTCTCCAGCATGGCAGGCAAGAATTCTGCCATTGAGCCAACATTGCACCACCTTGGATATCTTAATTTGGACATTTTTATAGCCTTGTCTTATTTTGGGCATCATCATGGCCTTAAAACTGTAAACTTGCAACTTAATATATTCCCCTTTCCAAAAGGCATTCATTTCAGGTATACTGCATTCTGGAAGCATTTGAGAATCTAATACAGTGCACAAGTATGTAATGATATTGTAAGTCATTGATTGTATACTTCAGATGGGCTGTATGTGTGTGAAGATATGTCAATAAAAATATTTTTTTTTAAATCAGTGGTATTGAGGACAGTAGGGCAAGATGGCAGCTTAGTGAGGTATGGAATTTAGTTCATCCTCCACAGCAGCTAGTAAATAGCCAGGAACAGTACAGAACAACTGCTTGGGCTACATCAGTGACCAAATACACATCGTACACAAGTCTGGACAAGCAGGACCATCTGAGACTACACACAGAACTGTAAGTCACCCAAGCCACAAAGGCCAACACCCCTTACCCACAGTCATGGCAGCCTGGTTCCCTCAAGGGAAAGGAAACAGACTTTATTAGCAGCAAGGGCTTCATTCAACCAAGCTCCAATTGTGGAATTAATTAAGAAATTTTGACTACTGCAAATAAGCCCCCAACACAGCTTATCATGGAATAAGGTACTAAGAGTTTTTGCCTGGGGAAGAGAGCAGGTGGGGAAGATGGAAAAAGAAAACAACCTGAGGCTTTTTGAGTTGGACAACACCAAACACTGGAAAAGAACTGGGCCCTAAAAAAAATAAGGGGGCACATAGAGCCTGGAGATACATAAACATAGAACCACATACCAACTTGAGGTTTTGATTGACAAATCCAAGGAATGGAGTCCTGCTCTGAAAGGATTTTTTTTTCTTTGTCTCTATTACATAACATCTCATTAGATAGAACTGGAAGGACAAAAATAGGTTGACAAAAAAAGGTTGGGAAAAGATATTTCATGCAAACAACCATCAGAAAAGAGCAGGAGTAGCTATACTAATATCCAATAAATTAGACTCAAATGTAAAACAATTAAAAGTGACAAAGAAAGCCACTATATTTTAATAAAAGGTACAATTCAATAAGAAGACATAACAATCATAAATATTTACACACCGAGCCAGAGTGCTCCAAAATACATGAGACAAAAACACTGACAACACTAAAGGGAGAAATAGACCCCTCTACTGTAATAGTTGGAGACTTCAATTTCCTCTCATCAATGAATACAACATCTAGATGGAGAATAAAGAAGCAGAGAATCTGAATAACATAATAAATGAACTAGACTTAACAGATATTTACAGAGCATTACACTCCACAACAGCAGGATACACATTTTTCTCAAATGATCATGGATCATTCTCAAGGATAGACTATATGCTGGGTCACAAAGCAAGCCTCAATAAATTCAAAACAACTGAAGTAATACAAAACACTCTCTTGGATCATAATGGAATGAGGTTGGAAATCAATAACAGGCAGAGGGCCAGAAAATTCACATACAAAAAAATGGAGGCTAAACAACACACTCTTAAACAACCAGTAGGTCAAGGAACAGATTACAAGAGAAATCAGTAAATACATAGATGCAAATGAAAATGAAAAGACAACATATCAAAATTTATGGGATGTAACAAAGGCAGCTTTAAGAAGGACATTTATTGCCTTAGATTGGCTTATATTAAAAAAGAAGAAAGAGTAAAAATTGAGGAATTAACTGTTAACTTTGGGGAAAAAATAGAGAAAGAACAGCAAACGAATCCAAAGCAAACAAAAGGAAATAAATAATGAAAATTAGAGCAGCAATAAATGAAATTGAGAACATTAAAACCATTGAGAAACTCAACAAAACCAGAAGTTGATTTTTTGAGAAAATCAATTGACCTTAGCTAGGCTGACAAAAAGAAAAAGAGAAAGGATGCAAAGAAAATCAGAAATCGAAGAGGAGACATAACCACTCCTCACGCAGACATAAAGGAGATAATGAGAGGATACTATGAACAACTTTATGCTTATAAACTAGACAACATAGATGAGATGAACAACTTTCTAGAAAGGCACAAACAACCAACATTGACTCGAGAAGAAACAGATGACCTCAACAAACAAATCACAAGTAAAGACACTGAATCAGTCATCAAGAAGCTCCCAAAAAATAAAAGTCCCAGAAACACATGGCTTTACATGTGAATTCTATCAGGCATTCAAGAAAGAATTTGTACCAATCCTGCTCAAACTCTTCAAAAAAATTGAAGAGGAGAGAAAGATACCCAACTCATTCTATGAAGCCAACATTACCCTCATACCAAAGCCAGACAAAGATACTATGAGAAAAGAAAACTACAGACCAATCTCTCTAATGACTACAGATGCAGAAATCCTCAACAAAATACTTGCAAGTCAAATCCAGCAGCACATTAAAATAATTATATGCCATGACTAAGTGACATTTATTCCAGGTATGTAAGGATGATTCAACATAAGACAATCAGTTCATATAATCAACAAATCAAAGCAGAAAAACCACATGATCATTTTGATTGATGCAGAAAAGGCATCTGACAAAATTCCACATCCTTTCTTGATGAAAACATTTCAAATGATAGGAGTAGAAGGGAACTTCCTCAACATGATAAAAGTAGTATATGATTCCTAAGATCAGGAACAAGACAAGGATGTCCACTGTCACCATTGTTATTCAACATTGTGCTGGAAGCTCTTGCCAGAGCAGTTAACCAAGAAAAAGAAATAAAAGGCATCTGAATTAGAAAGGAAGAAGTAAAACTCTCATTGTTTGCAGATGATATGACACTATATGTCAAAATCCTGAGAAATTCACAGCAAAGCTTCTAGAGCTAATAAATCAGTGGCAAAGTGTTAGGATACAAGATCAACAGCCAAAAATCAGTAGTGTTTCTATGAGCAACCTGAGGAGGAAATCAAGAAAAAAATTCCATTTACACTAGCAACCAGAATCAAATATTTAGGAGTAAACTTAACTAAGAATACAAAAGACCTTTACACAGAAAACTACAAGAAACTGCTAAAAGAAATTATGGAAAACCTAAATAAATGGAAGGGCATATCCTGTTCATGGACTGGAAGACTAAATATAGCTAATATGTCAATTCTACCCAAATCGATATACAGATTCAATGCAATACCATTTAAAATCCCAACAACTTAATTTGCAGAAGTAAAGAAACCATTGACCAAATTTATTTGGAAGCATAGGGTGCCCTGAATAGCTAAAACTATCTTGAGAAAGAAAAATGAAGTGAGAGGTCTCATACTATCTGACTTTAAAGCATCTTACAAAGTGGTCAAAATAGCATGTTATTTGTATTAAGATAAATATACTGACCAATGGAGTCAAATAGGGTGTTAAAAAAAAAGCCAATTCACTGGGACAGAGCAGCCTCTTCCATAAATGGTGCATGTAGAACTGGATATTCATATGCAAAAGAATGAGAGAGGATCCATATCTCACACCTTATACAAAAATTTAATCAAAGGGATCAAAGACCTAAACATTAGAGCTAAAACCATAAAACTTTCAGAAGAAAATGCAGGGAAATATAAATCTTATAATAGGAGGCGGTTTCCTAGATCTTACACCCAAAACATAAGCAATGAAGAAAGAAATAGATGAATGGGAACTCCTCAAAATTAAACACTTTTGTGCATGAAAGAAATTTGTCAAGAAAGTAAAAACCAACCTATGCAATGGGAGACAATATTTGGAAACCACATATCAGACAAGGGTTTAGTATCCAGAATATATAAAAAGATTCTTCAACTCAACAATGAAAAGACAAACAACCTAATTAATAAATGGGCAAAAGACATGAACAGACACTTCTCAGAGGAGGAAAAACAAATAGCTAAAAGGCACATGAAAAGTTGCTCAACTTCCCTGGCTAATAGAGAAATGCAAATCAAACCCACAATGAGATATCATCTCACACCCTCTAGAATGGCCATCACCAAAAACAAAACAAAACAAAACAACAACCACAAAAAATGACAAGTACTGGAGAGAATGTGGAGAAAGAGCCACAATTATCCATTGTTGGTCAGAATGTAAAATGGTACAACCACAGTGGAAGCAGTTTGGCAGTTCATCAGGAAGCTAAGTATAGAATTGCTATTTGATCCAGTAATCCCATTGCTAGGTATCTGTTCAGAGGACATGAGGGCAAGAACACAAATGGACATTTTCACACCAATCTTTATAGCAGCATTATTTACAATTGCCAAGAGATGGTAACAGCCCAAATGTCCATCAATGAATGAGTGGCTAAACAAGCTGTGGTATATCCATATGATAGGATATTATCGCAGCTGTATGATGGAATAAAGTCATGAAGCATGTATCAATATGAATGGCTCTTGAAGACATTATGCTGAGTAAAATCAGCCAGAAAAAAAAGGACAAATACTGTATGGTCTCACTGATATGAACTAACATTAATGAGTGAACTTGAAGAATTGTAGTTAAGTAATCAGGAGATAAAAGTAGGGTTGAGATTGGGTAATTGGTGCTGAAGGAATGTAGGTTGTACAACAGGGCTGATTGTAAAAATTCCGAAATGGAGAGCACAATACTACCTGATTGTTACACAATAATGTAAGTACACTGAATGAAGCTGAATGTGAGCATGATAGGGGGAGGAGGGCTGGGGGCTATATGAAACCAGAAGGAAAGATAAATGATAAGGGCTGAGATGGTATAATTTAGGAATGCCTAGGATATATAATGATGGTAATTAAATGTACAAATAAAAAATGTTTTTGCATAAGGAAGAACAAAGGAATGTAAGTATTGCAGGGTGTTGAAAACAGATAGTATATAGGAAAAAGTACAATCAATGCAAGCTAGGGTCTATAGGCAACGAACATTGTAATAGGCCTCAAATGAATGTAACAAAGGCATTCTGCCAAACTAAATGTCAAAAATGAGAGGACTGGTAAAGGGGTATGGATTCTTTGTGGTAGAAAAGGAAATGTCTTCAGATACAGTATGGCTGTGAAGGCATGTCTATACATTTAGGCTGGATTGTATGATGTGTGAATAAAACAAAAAATGGCCAGAGAGAAACAAGTGCTAGAGAAAATGTGGAGGTAAAAATGTACCTATTCATTGTTGGTAAGGTACATTTGAAATGAGAGGTGCAGCCCCTTGGAAGGCAGTGTGGTGGTTCCACAAGAGGCTAGGGGTGGGTTTGCCATATGATTCTGAATCCCCACTGCTCAGTATATACCTGGAGGAGCTGAGTGTATATACTTGGAGGAGCGGAGTGTATAAAATGAATGGACATTTGCACACAGGTAGGTGTCTCTGGGGACAGTATTCGTGATCTACAATGAATGGAAGTGGCCTAAGGGTACAATGACTGAGGAATGAAAGGTGGAACTATAGCATATACACACAATGGACTTCTGAGTGGCCACAAGAAGGAATGAAGTTGTGAGGCATGCAACTAGAGGAATGAACCTTAAGAGCTGTATATTGAATGAAATGTCAGGGACAAAAAGACAAATATTATCATTCTTCAATTATATGGACTAACTATAATATAAAAATTTGGTGAGCTAAATTTGATAGCTTGAGATATCAGGTTAGGGCATATTGTAAAGGGTCCTAGATTGTAAGCTCTTACAGCAGTCATATTTATTCAGGAGGTGTAACTGTTAATTCTAAATTCTCAGACACTGCAATGTTTGTATATAACATGGTCTTTCCCAGAAACTTTGTGTATTTATGTTACACCTGAGACTCAGAGTTAGAGCTCTGAAGCTATGAAACTCAGCAGCACCCCATATAGGAACTATTTATAAAAAGTTGAAAAAGTGATAGGACATTGAGTAGAGATATGAATGAAGTTGATCTGGATAGGACTGAGGTATATCAGAAGACTGGGTAAAGTATGATATCATCCTTTATTTTAAAACTTCAACTTCTATGTGAGACTAAAGGGAGAAATGTTTATTTGGTTCAAAATTTATATTTTGGCTAGTGCATTTCCTAATTAACTTGTATAATCAGTTTAAGTTAAACACCATAAGTACATGGAATCTTGAATAGGACATGAGACTCTGTTGTTTTGTCCAGGTTAGTGTGATGCCTGATAAATCCCAGAGTGATTTTGACAGTGAATAAAGAAGCATTTGCAAAGACCCCCTGGGGGAATGGTGAGGAAGGGGGAAATATTCAACTTCCCATTTGGAGAATTTCTGATATTCTTGCAAGCAATGGGGACAACAAAATCAATAGTCTGAGCCCTCAATCTTGGGGCTTGCCCCTGTGAAACTCATCCTGAAAATGATAGGATAAGTCAGCATAAAATTAGGCCTAAGGGGGTGCAGGGGTGGTTCAGT
This sequence comes from Tamandua tetradactyla, assembly GCF_023851605.1. Taxonomy (NCBI): domain Eukaryota; kingdom Metazoa; phylum Chordata; class Mammalia; order Pilosa; family Myrmecophagidae; genus Tamandua; species Tamandua tetradactyla. Next base: position 12,714,089 of record NC_135352.1, read on the forward strand.
GGTAGCCTTCCATGTGGGAGATCTGGGTTTGATTCCTGGACCCTGCACACACACATAAAAATTAGGCCTAAGCGTTACCCCCAGAGAGCCTCTTTTGTTGCTCAAATGTAGCCTCTCTCTCTAAGTTGACATGGCACGTGAACTCACTGCTCTTCCCCTACCCCCTATGTGAGACATGACTCCCAGGGGTGTGGATCTCCCTGGCAACATGGAACAGAAATCCTGGGATGAGCCAGGACCCAGCATCAAGGGATTGAAAAAACCTTTTTGACCAAAAGGGGGAAGAGAGAAATGAGACAAAAAGTGTCAGTAGCTGATAGATTTCAAACAGAGTTGAGAGGTTGTCCTGGAGGTTATGCTCATGGATTATACCGATATCCCCATTTTAGTTTATGTTATACTGGACTGGGTAGAGGGAAGTACCTAAAACTGTAGAGCTGTGTTCTTGTAGCTATGTTTCTTGAAGATGATTGTATAATGATATAGCTTTTACAATGATATAGCTTTTACCAAAAAAATGATATAGCTTTTACAATGTGATCGTGTGATTGTGAAAACCTTATGTCTGATGCTCCTTTTATCTAAGGTATGGATAAACAAGTGAAAATATATATGGATAAAAATAAACAAAAATAATAGGAGGAACAAAGGTTAAAATAAATTGAGTAGATTGAAATCCTAGAGGTCAATGAGAGGGAGGTGTAAGGGGTATGGTATATAGGAGTCTTTTCTTTTTTATTTCTTTTGCTGGAGTGAGGCAAATGTTAAAGAATGATCATGTTGGTTTGTCCAGAATGATGCCCCAATAAATCCCAGAGCGATTTGAACAGTGAATAAAAAATATTTGCAAAGTCCCCTTAGGAAAATGGTGAGAACGGGGGAAAATTCAACTTCCCCAAGTTGAATTCTTGATATTCTCACAAGCAGTGTGGACAATCAAAGCTATAGGCTGAGCTCCTAGTCTTGAGGTTTGTTCATATGAAACTTAAACCCACAAAGGATACATCAACCCTACTTAAAATTAGGCCTAAGAGTCACCCCCAAGAGAACCTCTTTTGTTGCTCAGATGTGGCCTCTCTCTCCAGCCAATGCAACAAGCAAACTCACCACCCTCCCCCTGTCTATGTGGGACATGGCTCCCAGGGGTGTGGACCTTCCTGGCAACGTGGGACAGAAATCCTAGAATGAGCTGAGATTCAGCATCAAGGGATTGAGAAAAACCCTAGAATGAGCTGAGACTCAGCATCAAGGGATTGAGAAAACCTTCTTGACCAAAAGGGGGAAGAGTGAGATGAGACAAAGTGGCAATGGCTGAGAGATTCCAGAGTCAAGAGGTTATCCTGGAGGTTATTCTTACGCATTAAGTAGATACCACCTTGTTATTCGAGATGTAATGGAGAGGCTGGAGGGAACTGCCTGAAAATGTAGAGCTGTGTTTCAGTAGCCATGTTTCCTGAAGATGACTGTATAATGATATAGCTTTCACAATGTGACTGTATGATTGTGAAAACCATGTGTCTGATGCTCCTTTTATCTACGTTGCCAACAGATGAGTAGAACATATAGAATAAAAATAAATAATAGGGGGAACAAATGTTAAAATAAATTTAGTTTGAAATGCTAGTGATCAATGAAAGGGAGGGGTAAGGGGTATGGTATGTATAATTTTTTTTTCTGTTTTCATTTTATTTCTTTTTCTGAATAGATAGAAATGTTCCAAGAAATGATCATGATGATGAATATGCAACTATGTGATGATATTGTGGATTACTGATTATATATGTAGAATGAAATGATCAAAATAGGAATGTTTGCATTTTTTTGGTATTTAAAAAATAAAATAAAAAATTATTTAAAAAAAAGAATGATCATGGTGATGAATACACAACCATGCGACAATATTGTGAGCCACTGATTGTACACCATATATGGAATGTTTGTAGTTCGAGAATGTTTATATGGTTGTTTGTTTTCCAATAAAAAATATTTTTAAAAACACAATGAGATATCATCTCACACCTGCTAGAATGGCCATCATCAAAAAAACAGAAAGCAACAAGTGCTGGAGAGGATGTGGAGAAAGAGGTACACTTATCCACTGTTGGTCAGAATGTAAAATAGCACAACCACTCTGGAAGGCAGTTTAGGGAGCTAAGATAGATGCCATATGATCCAGCAATCCCATTGCTAGGTATTTATTCAGAGGACGTGAGGGCAAGGGCACAAATGGACATTTGCACACCAATGTTTATAGCAGTATTATTTGGAATTGCCAAGAGATAGAAGCAGCCCAAATATCCAGCAATGGATGAATGGCCAAAAAGTTGTGGTAGATACATATGATGGAATATTATACAGCTGTAAGACAGAATAAAGTCATGAAGCATGTAACAATGTAGACAGATCTTGAGGATATCATGCTGAGTGAAATCAGCCAGAAACGAAAGGACAAACACTGTGTAGTCTCACTAATATGAACTATGTGATATTGTGAGCCATTGATTGTGCACCATGTATAGAAAGTATGTGTGTGAAGATCTGTCAAAAAATTGAAAAATTAAGAATTACTGATTGCATATGTAGAATGGAAGGATTTCTAAATGTTGTGTTAATTTCTTTTTTTCTTTAATTAATAAAAAAATGTAAGCAAGGTTTATATATATATATATATATGTATGTGTGTATATATATATATATATATATATATATATATATATAAGACAACAAGAAAAAAATTGAAAAAAATATCAGTGCTATAAGTACACTAGTAATGAGCAAAATGAAGAAGAAATTGGGGAAATCATACCAAAAAAAAAATACGTAGGAATAAACTTTACCAAGAATATAAATGACCTATATTCAGAATACTACAAAATACTGCTAAAAAAAGAAATCAAGAAGACCTGAATAAATGAAAGGACATTATATTTTAATGGATTGGAACACTAAGTATTGTGAAGGTGTCAATTATACCAAAATTGATTTACAGATTCAATGCAATGCTAAACAAAATTCTAACAGCCTACTTTACAGAAATCAGAAAGCCAATAATCAAATTTATATGGTACGGTAAGAGGCCATAAATAGCCAAAACTTCTTGAAAAAGAAGAATGGACTCTGAAATCTGTTCTATACATAATTGTGCTGTGCTTTGAAATTTATTGCTTGTCTATGTATTATTTTTCACAAAAAAGAAAAAAAAGAATAGAGTTGGAATAGCTATACTTCCTGACTTTAAAACATTTTACAAAGCTACAGTGATCAAAACAGCTTGGTACTGGCATAAAGATAGTCTTATTGATCAATGGAATTGAATTGAGAGTTCAGAAATGGACTCTCACATCTGTGCTCAAACTGGTTTTTGACAAGGCTGCCAAAGTCCATTCATTTGGGAAAGAATAATCTCTTTAACAAATGGCTCTAGTAAAACTGAATATCCATATCCAAAAACATGAAAGAGGACCTCTCTTACACCTGCTACAAAAATTAACTCAAATTGATCAAAGACCTAAATATAAGATCCAGTACCATAAAACTCCTAAAGAAAACGTAGGGAATCATCTTCAAGCTCTTGTATAGGAGATGGTTTCTGAGACCTTACCTTCAATTGCACAAGCAGTGAAAGAAAAAAAAAAAGATAAATGGGACCTCCTCAAAATTAAAATCTTCTGTGCTTCAAAGCATTTTGTTATGAAGGTGACAAAGCAGCCTACTCAATGGAAGAAAATATTTGGAAACCACATGTATTAGTTAGGGTTCTCTAGAGAAATAGAATCAACAGGGAGCACTTGCAAATATAAAATTTATAAAAGTGTCTCATGTGACTGTGGGAACACAGAGTCCAAAATCTGCAGGGCAGGCTGTGAAGCAGAGGATTCCGATGGAGGGCCTGGACAAACTCTACAGGAAAGGCTCACCAGCCGAGACAGGAAGAGGCTGTCTCCTTTAAATCCTCCTTAAAAGGCTTCCAGTGATCAGATTAAAATTTCTCATTGCAGAAGACACTCCCCTTTGGCTGATTACAAAGGTAATCAGCTGTGAATGTAGCTGACATGATCATGAGTTAATTCTATGAAATGTCCTCATCACAACAGACAGGCCAGCACTTGTCCAACCAGACAAACAGGTATCACCACTTGGCCAAGTTGACACATGAACCTAACCATGATACCACGTATCTGGTAAGGGCTTGACAACCATAATAAATAAAGAAATCCTACAACTCAACAATAAAAAGACAAATAAATATTAAAAAGTGGACAAAAGTCATGAATGGATATTTTTCCAAGGAGGAAATACAGATGGCTAAAAACACATGAAAAGATGCTCAGCTTCAACAACTGTTAGGGAACTGCAAACCAAAACCCCAATGAGACATCATTTCACACCTACTAGAATGGCCACTATTAAACAAATGGAAAACTACAAGTGTTGGAGATAAGGCAGAGAAAAATGAAAACTTATTCATTGCTGGTAGGAATGTAAAATGGCATAGCCACTGTGGAACATAATTTAACAGTGTGATGGTTTGAAGCTGTATGTACCCCAGAAAAGATGTTTTAAAAATTAGTCCATTCCTGTGGGTGTAAACATATTGTAGCATGGGACCTTTTGATTAGGTTACTTCAGTGGATGTGTACCCCAGGTGGATCTTGATCCTCTCATTGGAACCTTTTATAAGAGATGAAATTCAGAGAAGTTCAGAGAGAAAAGCCAGAGAGGCTGAGAAGGTCACAAAGAAACAGAGAGGAAACCACTGAAGCCAGAAGCCAGAAGCTGGAAGCAACGAAACCCAAACCTGTGGGAGAAGGGAGAGACCAGGATATTTGCCATGAGACTGAACATGCAGTTTGGGGGAGAAGGAATCACCTGTTGATGCCTTGATTTGGACATCCTCATGGCTGAAGAATAGTGTGCTGGTTTGAAACTGTTATATACCCTAGAAAAGCCTTGTTCTTCTAATCTTGATTCAATATTGTAGGGTGGGACTTTTTTCTCCAATGTTGCCGGGTGAGATCTTTTTTAAAAATATTTTTGACAACTATTCACACACATACAGTTCATACATGGTGTCAAATCAGTGGCTCACAATATCATCACATAATTGTGTATTCATCACAATAATCATTTTTTAGAACATTTGCATCATTCCATAAAAAGAAAAAAGAAAAAAACTCATACATCTCAGAGCCCTTACCCCGCCCTCTCATTGACCACTACTATTCCAATCTACCTAATTTATTTTACCCCCATCCCCCTTATTATATATTTATTTTTATCCATATATTTTTTACTCATCTGTCCATACCCTGAATATACGAAGCATCAGACAAAAGCATCACAATCACACCATCACACTGGAAAAGCCATATTGTGATACAATAATCTTCAAGAATCAAGGCTACTGGAATACAGCTCAACAATTTCAGTTATTTCCCTCTAGCTATTCTAATCCACTAAAAACTAAAATGGGATATCTATATAATGCATAAGAATAACCTTCAGAATGACCTCTCAACTCTATTTGAAATCTTTCAGCCACTGAAACTTTGTTTCCTTTCTCTTCCCCCTTTTGATCAAGAAGCTTTTCTCAATCCCATGAAACCAGGTCCAAGCTCATTCCCTGGAGTCATGTCCCACATTGCTAAGGAGATGTACACCCCTGGAAGTCATGTCCCATGTAGCAGGGGAAGGCAACAAGTTTACCTGTTGGCTTCAAGAGAAAGGCCACATATGAGCAACAAGAGGTTCTCTAGGGGTGACTCTTAGGTATAATTACAGTTTTAATGGTCTTAAAACTGTAAACTTGTAACATAATACATTTCCTTTATAAAAGCCATTCCATTTTTAGTATATAGCATTCTGGCAGCATTTACCAAACTAAAACACAATTCAATTTAAAAATGGGCAAAAACTAGGGCAACTTTCCAAAAACCTACAACATCCAGATGGGTCCCTGGATCAGATAAGCCCTGAAATGCAGAGGGCTAAGCCTCTCCAGTACATCAACTAGTTCCATCCTCCTATCCCATATTATTAACTGTCCCAACATGAAAAAGTTAGAATGGCCATAGCCCAAATATTCTAAAGAATGGGAGAAAGATCACAGGTGATGGTGGGGTTATACAGAGAAGGTCAAGTTTAACAAATGAGTATTCTACTGAATCATTATATTGATATTTCTTTCAGTCTCCAGTATCTTACAACAGCTAGAAGTAAAAGCCTAAAATTGTGGAATTGTAACCCATACCAAACTCTGAAATCTGTTCTACAACTAATTGTTGCAATGTGCTTTGAAATTTACTGTTTTATATAAAAGGAAGACACAAAAAATCAACAGTCGGTGGCACATAACACAGCAAGCAGACTCACCATCCTCCCCCGTCTATGTGGAACATGACTACCAGGGTTGTGGATCTTCCTGGCAGCATGGGACAGAAATCCCAGAATGAGCTGAGATTCAGCATCAAGGGATTGAGAAAACCTTCTTGGCCAAAAGGGGGAAGAGTGAAATGAGACAAAGTGTCAATGGCTGAGAGATTCCAAACAGAGTCCAGAGGTTATCCTGGAGGTTATTCTTATGCATTAAGTAGATATCACCTTGTTATCCAAGATGTAATGGAGAGGCTGGAGGGAACTGCCTGAAAATGTAGAGCTGTGTTCCAGTAGCCATGTTTCTTGATGATGATTGTATAATGATAAAGCTTTCACAATGTGACTGTGTAATTGTGAAAACCTTGTGTCTGATGCTCCTTTTATCTACCTTGTCAACAGATAAGAGGAACATATGGAATAAAAATAAATATTAGGGGGAACAAATGTTAAAATAGATTTAGTTTGAAATGCTAGTGATCAATGAAAGGGATCAGTAAGAGGTATGGCATGTAAAATTTTTTTTCTTTGTTTGTTATATTTTTCTGCTGTTTTTTTATTTCTTTTTCTGAATTGATGCTAATGTTCTGGGAAATGATCATGATGATGAATATGCAACTATGTGATGATATTGTGAATTGCTGAGTGTATGTGTTGGGAATGTTTGTGTTTCTTGTAATTTTTTTTAATTAATAAAAAATTTTTTTAAAAAGTCAGTGGCACAATGGTGACTCAGTGGCAGAATTCTCACCTGCCATGCCAGAGACCTGAGTTCAGTTCCTGAAGACTGCCCATTGAAAAACAAAATTACAGTCTTACAAATCCATCCATTAAAAATAACTCTATCAAAAAGATACAGATTAGTCCAAGATGGTAGCTTAGTGAGGTGTGGAATTTAGTTCGTCCTCCAGAGCAGGAGTAAAAAGCCAGGAACAGCACAGAACAATTGCTGGTGCCACATCAGTGACCTTAACAGACAGTGTACACCAGTCTGCACATGCTGGACCAGCTACGATCCCAAAGTGTAAATCCCCCAAGCCGTGAAGTCTGGCACCACTCCCCCACAGGCTTGTTCCCTGAGGGGAAAGGAAAGAGACTTTACTAGCAGCAAGGGTTTAGCTCAACCAAGCCCCAATGGTGGAATTAATTAACAAATTCTGACTACTGAAAATAGGCCCCAGCTCACATAAACTTCCAATAAGAGCTAAAGGTACTAGGAGTTTTTGTCCCAACAGAGAAGGAGCAGGGCTGACGGGAAAAAAAAAAAAAAACATAAAACAAAACAGAGGATTTTTGGATAGGACAGCAAAAAATATTAAATAAATAAATAAATAAAGGGGTGGGGCACATGGAGCCTGTAGATACATAGAGCAACTTACCAACTTAAGCTCTCAATTTACAAATGGGAGGAATGGGGGTCCAGCTCTGAGAAGGACTTTTTGTGTGTGTGCTTTGTTTCTACTACTTAACAGCTCATTAGATACAACTGCAAGGCTTGCCTGTTTCAACTGCCTCAGACAAGGGTGGAATTAAGCTTGGCTGAGACACAAAGCAGCTGGTCAGGTGAAAGGAGTTAATTCCCTGAAGGTTGTGCCTTCCCCAGAAGAGGGGTGGGGCCTAACTCAGGTGGATTCCCTCCCTCAAGGAATTCAGACCCCAGGGTCTGGAAAACTGAAGTGATTAAAGCCAGGCTACAACCTCTCCTTTGTCTCAACCACACCCCTATCAGGGAGAGTCTGCTGAAGTTAAAGGTACTGCATCACTTTATGCTTGTGGGAAACCCCAGGCAGATAAACACCACATACTGGGCAGGACAGGAAAAATAGTCTAGAGGCTCCATAGGAAATTCTGTCAACCTGCTGGGTCTCACCCTCAGGGAATGCAGGTGACTGTTTCCTTCTGAGAGGAGGCCAGTCTGGTCTGGGAAAATCTGGCTGGGGTCTATAATATCTAAGTAGACCCTCCTAAAAAAAATGGCTCCATATAGGCAGGACAAGAAACAGAAAAACAAGAACTGAAAAGTTCTGATCTGTTAAACAAAATTTATGCTAGAGGTCTAGAATAAGCTGAACTGAATGTCAAAGAACAGAGAACAAAACAATCCAGCAAGAAAATCCAGGTAAAAGAGTAAACTAATTAAGGAAATAAATGCCTAGACACCAGCAAAAAAATAAGTGAGTCATATCAGGCAAATCAAAGATACGGCCCAAAGGAACAAACCAACAATTCAAATGAGATATAGGTATTGAAACAACTAATTCAGGATGTTCAAATAGACATGGAAAATCTGATAAAAATCAAATCAATGAGTGAGGGAACAAAAAGAAGAAATCAAAAGTCTGAGAAAACAAATCATAGAACTTATGGCAATGCAATGCACAGTAGAAGAGATTAAAAAAAAAAACCAATGGAAACCCACATTAGACTTGAAGAGGCAGAAGATAGGATTAGTGAACAGAGGACTGGACATCTGAAATCTGATACACAAAAGAAAATATAGGGGAAAGAATGGAAAAATATGAGCAGGGCCTCCAGGAATTGAATGATAACAAGAACTACACTAATATATGTGTTGTGGGTGTCCAAGAAGGAGAAGAGAAAAGAAGGAGAAAAACTAATGGAGGAAATTATCACTGAAAATTTCCCATCTCTTATGAAAGACATAAAATTTTAGTTCCTAGAAATGCAGCATACCCCAAACAGAATAGATCCAAATAGACGTACTCCAAGACAATTAGTAATCAGACTGTCAGATGTCAAATAGAGAGAACTTTGAAAGCAGCAAGAGAAAAGCAATCCATCACATACAAGGGAAGCCCAGTAAGACTGTGTGGATTTCTCAACAGAAACCATGGAGGCAAGAAGACAGTGTTATGATATATTTAAGATTCTAAAAGACAAAAACTGCCAACCAAGAATTCTATATCCAACAAAATTGTCCTTCAAAAATAAGGGGGAGATTAAAACATTTTCCAACAAACAATTACTGAGAGAATTTGTGACCAAGAGACCAGTCCTGTAGTAATACTAAAGGGAGTACTACAGGCAGACAGGGAAAGACAGGAGAGAGAGGTGTGGAGAAGAGTGTAGAAATGAAGATTATGAGTAAAGGGGAAAAAATTAGATATGACACATGTGCTGGTTTGAAAGGATGTATGTCCCCTAGAAAAGCCATGTTTTAATCTAAATCCCATTTCATAAAGGCAGAATCCTATTCAATACTGTACGTTTGAAACTGTAATTAGATCATCTCCCTGGAGATGTGATTTAATCAAGAGTGGTTGTTAAGCTGGATTAGGTGATGGCATGTCTCCACCTATTTGGATGGGTCTTGATTGGTTTACTGGAGTCCTATAAAAGAGGGAACATTTTGGAGAATAAGAGAGATTCAGAGAGAGCAGAGAATGCTGCAGCACCACAAAGCAGAGAGTTCATGAGCCAGCAACCTTTAGAGATGAAGAAGGAAAATGCCTCCCGGGGAGCTTCATGAAACCAGAAGCCACAAGAGAAAGCTACCAGATGACACCGTGTTCACCATGTGCCCTTCCAGCTGAGAGAGAAGCCCTGACTGTGTTCACCATGTGCCTTCTTACTTGAGAGAGAAACACTGAACTTCATCAGCCTTCTTGAATCAAAGTATCTTTCCCTGGATGGATGCATCTGATTGGACATTTCTATAGACTTGTTTTAACTGGGACATATTCTCAGCCTTAGAACTGTAAACCAGCAACTTATTAAATTCCCCTTTTTAAAAGTCATTCCATTTCTGGCATATTGCATTCCAGCAGCTAGCAAACTAGAACAATATATAAAAGGCAAAATGGTAGAAGAAAGTACTGCCTTTACAGTAATAACACAAAATATTATTAACTCCCCAATCAAAAGATATCAACTGGCAGAATGAATTTTTAAACAGAACCCATCTATATGCTGTCTACAGGAGACTCAGTTTAGACCCAAGGACAAAAATATGTTGAAAATGAAAGTCCAGGAACAGATACTTCATGCAAACAACAATCAGAAAAGAGCAGGAGTAGCTATACTAATATCCAACAACTAGATAAAGCAATTAAAAGTGACAAAGAAGGACACTATGTATTAATAAAAGGAACAATTTAACATGAATACATAACAATCATAAATATTTATGCACTGAGCCGGAGTGCTCCAAAATACATGAGGCAAACACTGACATCACTGAAAAGAGAAATAGACACATCTACCATAATAGTTGGAGACTTCATTCCCGCTCTCATCAATGGATAAAACATCTAGACAGAAGATCAATAAAGAAACAGAGAATCTGAATAATACAATAAGCAAACTAGACTTAACTGACATTTATAGAACATTAAACCCCACAATAGCAGTGTATTAGTTAGGGTTCTCTAGAGAAACAGAATCAACAGGGAACACTTGCAAATATAAAATTTATAAAAGTGTCTCACATGACCGCAGGAACACAGAGTCCAAAATCCACAAGCGAGGCTGCGAAGCCGACAACTCCTATGGATGGCCTGGATGAACTCCACAGGAGAGGCTCACCAGCCAAAGCAGGAATGGAACCTGTCTCCTTTGAGTCCTCCTTAAAAGGCTTCCCATGATTAGATTTAGCATCACTAATTGCAGAACACACTCCCCTTTGGCTGATTACAAATGGAATCAGCTGTGGATGCAGCGGACATGATCATGACCTAATCCTATGAAATGTCCTCATTGCAACAGACAGGCCAGCGCTTGCCAATCAGATAAACAGGTACTACAACTTGGCCAAATTGACACGTGTCCCTAACCATGACAGTCCACCCCTTGTCAACTTGCCACCTATATATATATCACTTAAACCATACTTAATTTCCAAATGGAAACAAATAAGCACACAATTTTTCTTTTACCTGACAAAACTCAACTGTCCTGCATATAACTGGAAGCACATCAAATCTCTCCAGAATAGGGTGCAAACCCTTGGACAACATTCATTCTTAAACTTGATATCTTACAACTTAAATAGTATAATATGAACAAAACAGCATTACAGTCCTTGTTTCTGTAACCGATCACATGGTCGAAGTTCATATTTATCACTTCCTTCTTCCACTACCCATTCCATGTTCCCTTTACCCTCAGCAAGCACTTCAGCTGGCCGTGGTTCTTTGCCTGGTGGGGTGACCCAAACCTTCATTCCTGAAGTTTCAAAGCCATTAGTAGTCCTGCCTGGATTGTGTTGTTGCAGTTTTCCATTGATTTTAATCACAGGGCATGGTAGTACTAAGAGACGCCCCAGGGGATCTCCTATATTCCAAGAAAACTGTTCTTTACCTCCATTATGTAGTTGCAGTCCTACTTCCTTCTGATAGTCAGGGTCAATTGCCCCAGACAATAATGTAATCCCATTATTGGCTTGTTGATCCAGACGTATAAGTAGCCCAAAGTGACAAGGTGGCAATCTTAACTTCCAGTTCAGTGGTATCACTGTTGTTTCTCCTGGAGGGAGCACACCCCATTTTGGAACTAAAACCTGTAGACCAGCAGAACTCACGGTAGCAGGGACAGGAAGCAAAAATTTTCATAGTGGATCACTAGGGGTAATAGTGAGTGGTACCACACCCATTTCCACCCCTTGGTTCCTGGACCCATGGATCCTGGCTATGGGAGAAACAGCACCATATAGCGGACGCTGATTCAGAGCATACACAGCTTCCTGGAGAACATTACCCCAGCCTTTCAAGTTGTTGACACCTAGTTGGCACTGTAATTGAGTTTTCAAAAGGCCATTCCACCGTTCTATCAATCCAGCTGCTTCGGGATGATGGGAAACATGGTAAGACCAGAGAATTCCATGAGCGTGTGCCCATTCCTGCACTTCATTTGCTGTGAAGTGTGTTCCTTGATCCGAAGCAATGCTATGTGGAATACCATGATGATGGGTAAGGCATTCTGTAAGCCCACAGATAGTAGTTTTGGCAGAAGCATTGTGTGCAGGGAAAGCAAACCCATATCCAGAGTATGTGTCTATTCCAGTTAGAACAAATCACTGCCCCTTCCATGAAGGGAGTGGTCCAATGTAATCAACCTGTCACCATGTAGCTGGCTGATCACCTCAGGGAATGGTGCCATATCGGGGGCTGAGTGTGGGTCTCTGCTGCTGGCAGATTGGGCACTCAGCAGTGGCTGTAGCCAGGTCAGCCTTGGTGAGTGGAAGTCCATGTTGCTGAGCCCATGCATAACCTCCATCCCTACCACCATGACCACTTTGTTCATGAGCCTATTGGGCAATGACGGGAGTTGCTGGGGAAAGAGGTTGACTGGTATCCACAGAACGGGTCATCTTATCCACTTGATTATTAAAATCTTCCTCTGCTGAAGTCACTCTCTGGTGTGCATTCACATGGGACACAAATATCTTCATGTTTTTAGCCCACTCAGAAAGGTCTATCCACATACTTCTTCCCCAGATCTCTTTGTCACCAATTTTCCAATTATGGTCTTTCCAAGTCCCTGACCATCCAGCCAAACCATTAGCAACAGCCCATGAGTCAGTATACAAACACACCTCTGGCCAGTTTTCCTTCCAAGCAAAATGAACAACCAGGTGCACTGCTTGAAGTTCTGCCCACTGGGAGGATTTCCCCTCACCACTGTCCTTCAAGGACATCCCAGAAAGGGGTTGTAATGCTGCAGCTGTCCACTTTGGGGTAGTACCTACATATCGTGCTGAACCATCTGTAAACCAGGCCCGAACTTTTTCTTCGTCAGTCAATTCACTGTAAGGAACTCCCCAAGAGGCCATAGCTCTGGTCTGGGAAAGAGAAGGTAATGTGGCAGGAGTGGAAACCATGGGCATTTGGGCCACTTCTTCATGTAACTTACTTGTGCCTTCAGGACCTGCTCTGGCTCTATCTCGTATATACCATTTCCATTTTACAATAGAGTGCTGCTGTGCACGCCCAACTTTTGGCTTGGTGGGTCAGACAACACCCAACTCATGATAGGCAACTCAGGTCTCATGGTAACTTGGTGGCCCATGGTTAAGCATTCAGTCTCTACTAAGGCCCGGTAGTAGGCCAAAAGCTGTTTCTCAAAAGGAGAGTAGTTACCTGCAGCAGATGGTAAGGCTTTGCTCCAAAATCCTAAGGGTCTGCATTGTGATTCTCCTATAGGGGCCTGCCAAAGGCTCCAGACAGCATCTCTATTTGCCACTGACACTTCCAGCACCATTGGATTTGCTGGATCATATGGCCGAAGTGGCAGAGCTGCTTGTACAGCAGCCTGGACCTGTTGCAGAGACTCCTCTTGTTCAGGTTCCCACTCAAAATTAGCAGCTTTTCTGGTCACTTGATTAATGGGCCGGAGTAGCACACCCAAATGAGGAATATGTTGTTGCCAAAATCTAAAGAGACCAACTAGGCATTGTGCCTCTTTTTTGGTTGTGGGAGGGGCCAGATGCAGCAACTTATCCTTCACCTTAGAAGGGATATCTCGACATGCCCCACACCACTGGACACCTAGAAATTTTACTGAGGTGGAAGTCCCTGTATTTTTGTTGGATTTATCTCCCATCCTCTGACATGCAAATGCCTTACCAGTAAATCTAGAGTAGTTGCTACTTCTTGCTCACTAGGTCCAATCAACATGATATCATCAATATAATGGACCAGTGTGATGTCTTGTCGGAGGCAGAAACAATCAAGGTCTCTGAGAACAAGATTATGACATAGGGCTGGAGAGTTGATATACCCCTGAAGTAGGACAGTGAAAGTATATTGCTGAATATACTTTCAGCAAAAAACAGTTTGAAAGCAAACTGTTTCTGGTGGTCCTTACTAATAGCTATTGAGAAAAAAGCATTTGCCAGATCAATAGCTGCATACCAGGTACCAGGGGATGTACTGATTTGCTTAAGCAATGATACTACATCTGGAACAGCAGCTGCAATTGGAGTTACCACCTAGTTGAGTTTACGATAATTCACTGTTATTCTCCAAGACCCATCTGTTTTGTACACAGGCCAAATAGGAGAGTTGAATGGGGATGTGGTGGGAATCACCACCCCTGCATCTTTCAAGTCCTTAAGAGTGGCAGTAATCTCTGCAATCCCTCCAGGAATACGGTATTGCTTCTGATTTACTATTTTGCTTGGTAGGGGCAGTTCTAGTGGCTTCCACTTGGCCTTTCCCACCATAATAGCCCTTACTGCACGAGTTAGAGAACCAACGTGGGGATTCTGCCAGTTGCTCAGTATGTCTATGCCAATTATACATTCCAGAACTGGGGAAATAACTACAGGATGGGTCCAGGGGCCCACTGGACCCACAGTGAGACGGACCTGAGCTAAAACTCCATTGATCACCTGGCCTCCATAAGCCCCCACTCTGACTGGCAGTCCAGAGTGATGTTTTGGGTCCCCTGGAATTAATGTCACTTCTGAACCAGTGTCTAACAATCCCCAAAATATCTGATCATTTCCTTTTCCCCAATGCACAGTTACCCTGGTAAAAGGCCATCAGTCTCCTTGGGGAAGACTTAGAGGAAGATCAACAGTATAAATTTGTGGCAGTGTAACAGGTTTCTCCCCCATAGGGACCTAGCCTCCCCTTCATTCAAGCGGCTCTGGGTCTGTAAACTGCTTCAAGTCTGGAAACTGATTAAGGGGCCATGACTCTGTGTTTGTGTAATTCAGGTTAGACTTCTGTTCCCTTGACCTAGAACCCTTTTGTTTATACAGCTCCAACAAGAATTTAGTAGACTGCCCTTCTATTGTATTTCTAGGTACCCCATGATTTACTAGCCAATGCCACAAATCTCTGCATGTCATATAATTCTGATGTCTCCTTTGAGTTTGCTGTCTATTATAATAGCCGCATCTACCCTATCTTTGGTGATTAAGTGCTGCAACCTGGCTTCTGCCAACTCGTAATGCTGTCATCCCCATTGTGTTTAAGGATTCCAGCTCAGTGACAGCAGTTCCTACAGTAATATCTGACCTACAGAGAAGTGCAACCACAGAGCTCTTGAGGGATGATGGTGCTAGTCTCACAAATTTATTTCTCACTGTTCTGGTAAAAGGTGCATCCTCCGGACATTCCTGGGGTGTAAGAGCAGGCTTTGCATGATAAATCCACTCTAACATTCCAATCTCTCTAAGACTCTGGATCCCCTCATCTACATTATACCAGGACAGTTCTGGCATTTCAACCTCAGGTAATGTTGGCCACCTTTTGATCCATGTTTCAACCAACCACCCAAACAAGCTGTTAACACCTTTTCTAACTGCTTGAGCTATAACAATGAATGCAGAATCTCTGCTTAGTGGGCCCATATCAATAAATTCAGCCTGATCCAGCCTTATGTTCCTCCCACCATTATCCCACACTCTTAAAATCCATTACCACACATATTCCCCTGATTTCTGTCTATATAAATTGGAAAACTCACACAGTTCTTTTGGAGTATAATGTACCTCCTCATGTGTGATACTTTGTACCTCACCTTTAGGGGCCTGTTGGGACTTTAGTCTAGTTATATGTCTAGAAGAAATGAGGGGTGGTGGGGGTGGGTCATGAAAAGAATTAGAAATATCTTCCAAGCCATTTGCTTCAGGGTCTTTATTTGCAGTTTCACCTGGTGAAACAGGATTCATCACTCTAGGGCTAATCCCTTCAGGAGGAGGTTGGGTGGCCAATTCCTCAAGGTAGGCTGGAGGTGGGGCGACTATGTCCTCAGGGCAGACTATTACAGGGTTATCTAGAGAAGACTCAGCATGGCCTAGGGTTTCAACCTCGCCCCCAACATCATTATCCATCCATGTCACCATCCCATTTTTCAGGATCCCACTTCTTTCCAATCAATACCCTCACTTTAACGGCAGACACCATGCAAGACTGAGATTTCAGTTTACATTGTAAAGTTGCTACTCTAACAATAAGATTCTGAGTCTGATTTTCAGAGATCTCAAGTCTACAGCTACAGGAAATAAGATTTTCCTTCAGGATACTCATAGAAACGTCTACATCTTTCAGACGGCGCTTAAGCTTCTCGTTTGAAGTCTTAAGCCCATCCCGTTCACCCCTTAATGTAGACAGTGTATCTAACAACAACCAACCAACATCTCTATAACTCTTATTTCTACAAAACTCTGTAAAGGTGTCAAAAACATTATCCCCCAGAGTCTGGCTTCATACAAGCGAAGCATTAGGAGAATTGAATGATGATATTTTGACTATCTCCTTTGCCAACTCACTCCATGGATTGGGAGTGTCATTCTGATTATGGGAATCAGAGTACTTAGTGTCTCTGAGTCCAGTCAGAGTAGAAAACCATTCATAAAAACCCATTTTTAAGATTCTGTTCCTTAAGAACCACTCCCGGTACCAAGATGTATTAGTTAGGGTTCTCTAGAGAAACAGAATCAACAGGGAACACTTGCAAATATAAAATTTATAAAAGTGTCCTATGTGACCACAGGAATGCAGAGTCCAAAATCCACAGGCCAGGCTGCAAAGCTGACGACTCCTATGGATGGCCTGGATGAACTCCACAGGAGAGGCTCACCAGCCAAAGCAGGAATGGAACCTGTCTCCTCTGAGTCCTCCTTAAAAGGCTTCCCATGATTAGATTTAGCATCACTAATTGCAGAACACACTCCCCTTTGGCTGATTACAAATGGAATCAGCTGTGGATGCAGCGGACATGATCATGACCTAATCCTATGAAATGTCCTCATTGCAACAGACAGGCCAGCGCTTGCCCAATCAGATAAACAGGTATCACAACTTGGCCAAGTTGACACATGTCCCTAGCCATGACAAGCATGATACACCTTTTTCTCAAGAATTCATGGATCATTCTCAAGGATAGACCATATGCTGGGTCACAAAGCAAGTTTCAATAAATTTAGAAGGATTGATATCATACTTGTTAAAGGAATGAAGTTGGAAATCAATAACAGATAAATTTACAAATATATGGAGGCTAACAAATATACTCTTAGACAACTAGTGGGTCAAGGAAGAAATTACAAGAGAAATCAGTAAATATCTTAAGGCAAATGAAAAGAAAACACAACATATCAAAATTTATGGGATACAGCAAAGGCAGTGCAAAGAGGAAAATTTATTGCCCTAAATGCCTATATCGAAAAGAAGAAAGAGCAAAAATTGAGGAATTAACTGTTCACTTGGAAGGACTACAGTAAAAAAATGTTTTGCATGAGGAACAACAAAGGAATGTCAATATTGCAAGGGGCTGAAAATAGATGGTAATCGATATTTTAAAACTTCCACTTCTGTGTGAAACTTAAGCAAAAAATGTTTATTTGGTACAAAATTTATATTTTGACTAGTGCATTTCCTAATATAACTTATATGGACAGTTTAATTGAACACCATAAGTACATAGAACCTTGAAAAGGCCATGAAATTTTGTAGGTTTGTCCAGAGTGATGCCCCAATAAATCCCAGAGTGATTTGAACAAAAGAATAAAAGAGTGAAAGTATTTGCAAAGTCCCCTTGGGGGAATGGTTTGAAAGGGGGAAATTTTAATTTCCCCATTTGGAGATATCCTGATATTCTCACAAGCAGTGGGGACAACCAAATCAATAGGCCAAGCCCTCCGTCTTGAGGTTTGTTCATATGAAATTTATACACACAAACAATAGATTAATTCTACTTAAATTAGGCCTAAGAGTCACCCTCACAGAACCTCTTTTGTTGCTCAGATGAGGCCTCTCTCTCTCAGCCAACATAGCAAGCAAACTCACCACCCTCCCCCTCTCTATGTGGGACATGAGGTGTAAAACTCCCAGGGGTGTAAACCTCCCAGGGGTGTAAACCTACCTGGCAACATGGGACAGAAATCTTGGGATGAGCTGGGACTCAGCATCAAGTGATTGAGAAAGCCTCAACCAAAAGGGGGAAGAGAGAAATGAGACAAAGTAAAGTGTCAGTGGCTGAGAGATTTCAGACAGAGTCGAGAGGTTATTCTGGAGGCTATTCTTACACTTTATATAGATATCCCCTTTTTAGTTTACAGTGTATTAGAGTGGCTAGAGAGAAGTGGCTGAAACTGTAAGCTGTGTTCCAGTAACCATGTTTCTTGAAGATGATTGTATAATGATATAGCTTTCACAATGTGACTATGTGATTGTGAAAACCTTGTGTCTGATGCTCCTTTTATCTAGGGTATGGACAGATGAGTAAAACATAGGGATTAAAAAGAAATAAATAATAGAGGGAACAAATGTCAAAATAAATTTAGTAGATTGAAATGCTAGTGATCAATGAAAGGGAGTGATAAGGGGTATAGAAAAAATTAGGAGAAACAAAGGCTAAAATATATTGGGTAGATGGAATACTAGCAATCAATGAGAGAGAGGGGTAAGGGGTATGGTATGTATGAGTTTTTTCTTTTTCTGAATTGATGTAAATGTTCTAAGAAATGATCACAGTGATGAATATTTAACTAATGTGATGATACTGTGAGTTACTGATCATATACCAAGAATGGAATCATCATATGGTAAGAATGTTTATGTTTTTATGTTATGTTTAAAAAAAATTTTTTAATTTAAAAAAATAAATAAATGATAGGGGGAACAAAGGTTAAAATAAATTGAGTAGATTGAAATACCACTGATCAATGAAGGGGAATGGTAAGGGGTTGTGGTAGTTAGATTCAGTTGTCAACTTGGCCAGGTGAAGGTGCCTACTTCTGTTATTATGGACAAGAGCCAATGATGTGTGACCCTCATCTGTTGCTCATTACATCTGCAATCGGCTAGGAGGCATGCCTGCTGCAATGAATAATGTTTAATTGGATGGTGCTTAAATGAAAGAGCACAACATAGCACAGCCCAAGCAGCTCAGCATACCTCATCTCAGCACAAGTAGCTCAGCCCAGGCCTTTTGAGAAGCACCCCGGGGAATGTTGTTGGAACCTGGAGACCTGGAGAGAAGGCCAGCAGAGATCACCCTGAGCCTTCCCACATAAGAAAGAACCTCATTTGAAAGTTGGCTGCCTTTGCTCTGAAGAACTAACGAAATGAATCCCCTTTTATTAAAAGTCAATCCATCTCTGGTGTGTTGCATTCCAGCAGCTAGCAAATTGCAACAGGGGTATAGAAAAAAAAAAAACAGGGGAACAAAGGTTAAAATATGATGGAGATGTCATAATTTCTTGCCAACATGGCTGCCATGGTTGATGCAGGGCAACACAAAATGGCCTAGCCCATGACCAGCTTTCTTCCCGGAACTGGCGGTGGTTCGCGCCAAAAGTGCTAACCTTAAATCTACCCTCCACCCTAGCAACAATGGCCACCAATCCCAGCCCAACACGTGTCCCTGCATGTTCCCAGCCTATATAAGCCTGTGCACTTCCTCAGTAAAGCAGACGCCTTCCACTCACCCCTGAGGGTTGTCTCCTGAGTCGTGTGCTGTGTGCTCTGTGCTCTGTGTCTGTGTGACTGACTCAGTACTCCCCAGCCATCAGCTACCCAACAAGTGGCGCCCAACGTGGGGCACTTCCATGGTTCTCCGTGATAGCCGCCCCCTTCGGGAGTTCCCCATGATAGCCACCCCCTTCGGTGGTTCTCCATGATAGCAACCCCCCTTGGCGGTTCTCCGTGATAGCCGCCCCCTTCGGTGGTTCTCAGTGACAGCCACCCCCTTCTCAGTAAGTGGCCCCCTCAGTGGTTTCTCTGTGCATACCGCCCCCTCTAAATTCTCTTAGCATGGGCAACGCTCCCTCCTCTGATTTCATGCCTCAGGCTTGAGCCATCCATGCCTTATTGACCGTGAGGCGGGTTAAAATCCTCGAAAAAACCTTGCACGAGTACTGGGCCGTCATTCGGCGGTTAAACCCCTGGCTCGAAAATGCCTCAATATGGGACCCAACTACTTGGTCCAAACCCCTTCAGCAGGTTCGCTCTGCTGAGGAGCAGGAGGGCAAAACCTTTACGTTAGGGCTTGTTCCCACCCTCCTTGCAATACATGCCTGTCTCATGGGAGCCCCTTCTGAGGCACTTTCAGTTTCGCCTGCCATGCCGGCTTCATCCTCTCCACCACCCATCTCCACGCCTGATCCTCCGTCTGTTTCCGAACCCAAGCTTTCCCCGCCTCTATACAAACCATTCTCCTCCTCCACGGTAGCATCACTAGATCCTTCCTTACCCTTACCCCCTGCGGCCATCGCCACCATGGCTGCCCCACCCCCTGCTCCTCCTTCACTCCCCCCTCCTTCTGCTCCTCCCCCATACCTCCTCTTCCCCCTAGCTTGAAGGCCTGTTGCATCAATTCCCGCTAAATCATTTTGCTTAAGATTCATTGCAGGCGCGGCTGAGAGGAGATTAGTCCTGGAAAGAAGATTGAAGAATTCTATCGCGAGCTAAAACACACGCTGCCAAGCACCCTCTGGCCTAACACCCTCCCCACCCGCATGCACTCCCACCTCATACCCTTGTCTAAACTTTGGCCTTGTTGCAAAGATGCATCAACCACATATCCACGTTCTCCATTATAGCCAGCCTAAGCTGCGTGTCACAGTCCTCCTGGGTGATGATCAGCAGGCAGCCAATGATGGGTAAGGCCTCTTGGGGAGGCAACCTAAGACAGGTGCTGCTGCCTCTCACTTCCGGCAGCTTAGCTGGTAGCCAATGATGGGTAAGACCTCCTGAGGAAGCAACCTAAGACAGGCACAGTTACCCGGAAAGCTAAAAAACAAAAAAGGAGGAATTGATGGAGATGTCATAATTTCTTGCCAACATGGCTGCTGTGGTTAATGCAGGGCAGCACAAAATGGCCACCAAAAGTGCTAACCTTAAATCTGCCCTCCACCCTAGCAACAACGGCCACCAATCCCAGCCCGACACGTGTCCCTGCATGCTCCCAGCCTATATAAGCCTGTGCACTTCCTCAATAAAGCGGACGCCTTCCACTCACCCCTGAGGGTTGTATCCTGAGTCGTGTGCTGTGTGCTGTGTGTCTGTGTGACTGACTCAGTTCGGCCGCTTACCCCCAGCCATCAGCTACCCAACAAAAATATATTGAGTAAATCCTAAAGAATACCTAAGGCAATATATAAAATTCCACAAGGGTTCCATGCACTAGAGTAACTTTCCAGAAACCTACAACCTCCAGATGGGTCCCTGGTGCATGTAAGTCCTGAAACCTAGCCCAGCCTCTCCAGAACATCAGATAGTTCCACCTTCCCTCCCCCATATTAGTGACAGATCCTTCCAATATGAAAAATTTAGAATGGCCATAGCCCAAACACCCCTAAAGACAGGCATGGAAGGACCAAAGGTAACGGTGGAGTTATACAGAGAACATAGGATTTAACAAAGGAATATGAATGCTGAATCATTAAATTGATATCTTTTAGTCTCTAGTATTTTAGAGCAGCTAGAAGTAAAAACCTAAAATTGTGAAATTGTAACCCATGTCAAACTCTGAAATATGTCCTACAATTAACTGTGCTATGCTTTGAAATTTATAGCTTTTTTGTATATATCTTATCTTTCACAAAAAAGGGAGAAAAAAAGTCGCTTGTGATGACAAAAAAATATTTAAGCCCTCCAGCCTCCTATATTCTGGAGCAGCTAGGAGGAAAAATATGAGAGGATTGTATGGTGGCCAAGGACAAACTCTGGGCTCTGTCCTTAAACCACTTGTTGAAGAGTGCTTTGAAAACTGTTGCTTTTTTATTTCTTTTCTTTGTATACATGTTATACTTTACAATAAAAAAGTTAAAAATAAATAAATATATATATTGGGTAGATGGAAATACTACTGGTCAATGAGAGGGAGGGGTAAGGTGTACATACATAAGGGTACAAACATACATAAGATTTTTCTTTTTATTTCTTTTCTGGAGTGATGCAAATGTTCTAAGAAATTATCATGGTGAGGAATATACAACTGTGTGATGATATTGTGAGCCACTGATTGGCCACCAAGTATGGAATGTTCATATGTTAAGAATGTTTGTGTTTTGTTTGCTTGTGGGGTGTTTTGGCTTAACAACAAGAATTTATTGTTTCATGGTTTCAGAAGCTTTCACCTGGGTCGGTTTCTTCTGGCTAGCTGGCAGTCTGAGGTTCCTTGGCTTTTCCATCACATGGCAATGCTCAAGGCTGCAGCAGCTTCTTTCTCTTCTGGGTTCTGTTGATTTCCAGCTTCTAGAAGCTTCCAATGACTTCTTTTTCTGTCTGAATTTCATTCTGTTTATAGATTTCATTTTGTGTTAAGCCCAAAATGATTCTTATACCACATCTTAATTGAAGCAATCTCTTTAAGAGTCCTGTTTACAGTGGGTCCACACCACAGGACCAGGGGTGGGAAGCTGAACGTGCCTCTTGTGGGGCACATGATTCATTCCCCAACAGCATGCATCCACCATTAGAGTGTCACACAAAATAGTTCCGCAGAATGTTTGTGTTTGTATGTTATTTTGTCAATAAAAATACTGTTCAAAAATTAGGCCTTAGAGTCACCCCCAGAGAACCTCTTTTGTTGCTCAGATGTGGCCTCTCTCTCTCTAAGCCAAATGGCAAACTCACTACACTCCCCCCTCTTCATGGGATATGACTCCCAGGGTTGTAAACCTCCCTGGCAATGTGGGACAGAAATTCTGGGATGAGCTGGGACTCGGCAACAAGGGACTGAGAAAACCTTCTCAACCAAAAGGGGGAAGAAAGAAATGAGACAAAAGAAATTGTCAGTGGCTGAGAGATTTCAAATAGAATCAAGAGGTTACCCTGGAGGTTATTCTTACGCATTATATAGATACCTCCTTTTTAGTTTATGGTGCATTAGAGTGGCTAGAGTAAAGTACCTGAAACTGTAGAGCTGTGTTCCAGTAGCCATGTTTCTGGAAGATGATTGTATAATGATACAGTTTTTGCAATGTGACTGTGTGATTGTGAAAACCTTGTGTCTGATGCTCCTTTTATCTAGGGTATGGACAGATGAGTAAAAAATATGGATAAAAAATAAACAAATAATAGGGGAAACAAAGGTTAAAATAAATTTAGTAGATTGAAATACTACTGGTCAATGAGAGGGAGGAGTAAGGCATGTATGGCATGTATGAATGTTTCCTTTTTCCTTTTTTTTGCTGGAGAGATGGAAATGTTCAAAAAAATTATCATGGTGATGAATACACAACTATGTGATCATACTGTGAGCCACTGATTGTACACCATGTACAGAATGGTATGTTTGTTTGTTGAGTACAATAAAAATATTTTTTTAAAAGATACATATTAGCAAAATAGATCAAAAGAATGCAGGATCCAAATATATGTTGTTTACAAGAAACTCACTTTAGACCCAAACACACAAATAGATTGAAAGTGAAAAGATGGAAAGAGGTATTCTATACAAATAGTAACCAAAAAATAACTGTGGTAGCTATACAAATATTGCACAAAAAATAGACTTTGTCAAAAGATGTTATAAGATACAAGGAAGAATACCATGTATTAATAAAAGCAGTGAGCCACCAAGATGAAATAATCATGAATATTTATGTATCTAACCATAGTACTTCAAAACACTGGAACAACTGAAGGAAAGATAGACACCTTTACAAAAACAGAGATTTCAATGCACCACTCTCATCAACAGACAAAACACCTAGACAGAACATCAGTAAGAAAACAGAGAACTTGAATAATACGATAAATAAACAAGACCTAATAAACATATTCAGAATATTGCACACACAAACAACAAGATATACATTCTTCTAAAGTGTACATGGATTATTCTCCATGAGAGAACGCATGTAAAAAACAAAACAAATAAACAAAAAACCAAAAAGCTACAAGCGATGGAGAGGATGTAGAGAAAGAGGAACACTCATTCACTGCTCGTGGGAATGTGAAGTGGTACACCCACTGTGAAAGACACTTTTTTAGTTCCTCAGAAAGCTAAGTATAGAATTGCCATATGATCCGGCAATACCATTACTAGGTATATACCCAGAAGAACTGAAAGCAGGGACATGAACATACATTTTCACACCAATGTTCATAGCATTATTCACAGTTGCCAAAAGATGGAAGCAGCCCAAGTGTCCATCAACCGCAGAATGGAAAAACCAAATTTGGTATATATTTAAGTGATGAATATTATTCAACAGTAAGAAAGAATGAAATCCTGATGATGTGACAACATGAATGAACCTGGAAGACCTGGATCATAAATATTGTATGATCTCACTAATATGAACTAAGTAGAATAAGCAAACTCATAAGCTTAGAATCTAGAAAACAGGTTAACATCGAATATAAGAGGGGTAGAGAATGGGGGGCTGATGCTTCGTTTGTGCAGAATTTTTTGATAAGGTTGATTCTAAATATTTGGAAATGGATAGAGGTGCTAATAGCACATTACTGTGAGTATAATTAATAGCACTGAGTTATGTGTGTGAATGTGGCTAAAGGGGTAGTTTTAGCCAGTGCATTTTACTAGAAGGAAAGTTAGAAGATAAAATATGGGACTGTATAACATAGTATACATAGACTGCATAACACAACCCTGTGGTGGTTGATGACTGTGATGAATAGTACAAATATAAGAATATTCTTTCATTAATTGTAACAAATTATGTCACTATTACAAGGTCTTAATAGTAGGGCGGTAAATGGGAAAAACACACCTAATGCAAATTACGGACTATAGTTAACAGTAGTATTTTAGTATTCCTTAATAATAAATAAATTTATAGAGACAGAATTAGATTGATGGTTATATCGGGCTTGAGCATTAACTGCTAGGGGGTAGGGTTTTCCTTTTGTAGTAATGAAAATGTTCTAAAATTGTGGTGATGAGTTCACAACTCTGTGATTGTACTAAAAGCCATCGATTGTACACCTTGAATGGATTGTATCGTATGTGGATATATCGCAATAAAACTGCTAAAAAATTTAAAGCTTTTATGTACAAAAAGGATACCTTCAAGAAAGCAAAAAGACAATCTACAGAATGGGAGATAATAGTTGCTAACCACATATTGGTCAAGGACTTATTATCCAGAATATATAAGGAAGTTTTACAATACAACAACAAAAAGACAAAACAACCCAATTTTAAAAATGAAGAAAGGATTTGAAGAGACATTTTGCCATAGAAGGCATACAGATAGCCAATAGCACATGAAAAGATACACAGTATATCATTATCCACTAGGGAGATGAAAATTAGAAACCACAATGAGATATTACTTCACACCTACAAGTATTGATATTATTTTAAAAGTGGAAAAATAACAAAAGCTGTAGAGGATATGGAGAAACTAGAACTGTAGTGCATTGTTGGTGGGAACATAAAATGATGCACCCACTGTGGAAAGCAATATGGTGGGCCCCCAAAAGTTAAATATAGAATTACCACATTTCCCAGCAATTCTACTCCTACCCAACAGAATGTGAAAACAGCATCTCAAACAGGTACTATACACCAATGCTCATTGCAATAGCCAGAAGGTGGAAACAACCCAAGTGTCCATCAACAAATAATGGATAAACAAAATGTGGTATATACAATAGAATGATATGTGGCATAAGAAAAAATGAAGTCCTGAGACATGCTGTGTCCTAGTTTGCTAGCTGCCGGAATGCAATATACCAGAAATGGAATGGCTTTTAAAAAGGGGAATTTAATAAGTTGCAGGTTTACAGTTCTAAGGCCAAGAAAATATCCCAATTAAAACATGTCTATAGAAATGTCCAATCTAAGGCATCCAGGGAAAGATACCTGGGTTCAAGAAGGCTGATGACATTCAGGGTTTCTCTCTCAAGTGAGAAGGCACATGGTGAGTGCGGTCAGGGTTTCTCTTTCGGCTGGAAGGGCACATGGCGAACACAGCATCACCAGCTAGCTTTCTCTCTTGGCTTCCTATTTTGTGAAGCTCCCTGAGAGGCATTTTCCTTCTTCATCTCCAAAGGCTGCTGGCTGGTAGACTCTGCTTCTCATGGCTATGTCATTCTCTGCTCTCTCAGAGATCTCTCATTCCCCAAAATGTTTTCTCTTTTATAGGACTTTGGAAACTTATCAAGACCCACCCAAATGGGTGGAGATATGTCTCCCCTAATCCAGTTTAACAACCATTCTTGATTAAATCACATCTCTGGGGAGATGATTTAATTACAGTTTCAAGCATACAATGCTGAATGGGGATTAGAAGAAACAGCTGCCTTTACAAAATGAGATTAGGATTAAAATATGGCTTTTCTAGGGTACATATATCCTTTCAAACCAGCACATGCTACAACCTGGAAGAACCTTGAAAACATTACGCTCAGTGAAACAAGCAGATTTCTAAGCACAAAGATTCCTATAAGAGAGGTCTAGAACTAGCAGCTCTGCAGAGATAGAAAATAGGTTGGGAGATTACCAGAGGATGAGAAAAGGGGGAAAAGGAGAGAGTGTGTTTGGTGGAGATGGAGTGTGTGCAAATACAATTAAAAAAAAATTTACAACACAAGCTACGCATTAGAATCACCTGGATTCGAAAAAAATAAATAAATAATACTACACCTGGCACCATCCCCACATGTTCCAATTCAGTTGTTCTTGGGTAAGGATAAGCTTTTTTTTTTTTAATATCCGTGGGTGTTTCTAATGTGCATCCAGAATTGAGAACTACTGATAAAAAAAAAAAAAGGTAAGACTCATTCAATAACTTAAAAAATTGAAACATAAAAACACTTAATTTCACCTTAGTTGTTGAAAGATATTTTTGCTAGGTATGGAATTCTATCATGACCCATAGAATCGGAGCCCATAGGCTTCAATACCACTAATGGTGGGCTGCTGTTATTTTATGCATAGGGTAGGGGCTTCAGTACAAGAAAGTTTTTCTCAGTAATGGTAGACAACTGTTTGGCAACTGTGTAATTTCACCTTCCCCGTGGTAGAAAATTTTTGCTTTTACCCTTTTACCACATAGCAATTAATGGTTGCTTGGTTCCTGGAAGAGGCAGACAGATTTTGCTTCTATTCGTTCTCCAGAAGTAATAGGTTTTCACCAGTGCCCTGAGGATAATGATATTTGCTGTACCTCCCCCAGCAACTTAAGAACTTGGCTTTGTAGATGCAAAGAGTCCCAGGAAGCCAGTGGGCTTTGTGCTGATTTCCCTCAGCTACCAATAGTCTCTTCCATGTTTCTACTAGGATCAGCTTTCTCTTGTCTTCTGAACAGTTCTCAATTATTCTCATGAACACCTGGTGGAGGACCACGGAGAAGAGCCTTAGACCTTATGTCTAATGTCCCCAGATATTCTAAACCAGGACTGGCTTCATGGCATGTGACCTGTATAGTTTGGCTTCATGGCGTGTGACCTGTATAGTTACATAGGGTCTCCCACTTAGAAGGGCTCCACACTTGGTTTAGTTCTTTGCTGCCACCATCATGCAGTATTTACAAACTTTTGAATTAGTCCCTACGTTTTCTTTTTGCACCAAGACCCACAAATTAAATATCCTGTCCTGCTCCAAATGGATACACTGATAAAAGCTCAGCTTTTAAAACTTCTTTATAACCTTAGCTGAATTTTTATTCTCTGCTTCAGCAGCCACCTCTTTCTCCCGTGTTGTGCCAAAAGGAAGACAGTTTGTGTCCTGCCTTCCCTTGGAGTGGATTACCCCTCTTTGGAATTCAGTTCGTATGGTTGCTTTGCAACCTCAGCTCTCCGAGGGCTCACAAAATTACGATTTTGTAGATCTTACAACTTTTTCTTTTTAGGGTGGGAACAACATTCTTTGCAGCTTCCTACATCTTAAAAGGAAGTGGGGGTGGGGGGGGGTGAGGGCAGTTCAGTGCTAGAATTCTCGCCTGCCATGCAGAAGACCTGGGTTTGATTCCTGGTCCATGCATTCCCCAAACAAACAAAAACAAACAATTCAACAAATGGTGCTGCAATAATGGGATGCTCATATGGAAAAAGAATGAAATGTGACCCCTCTATATAGCATACAAAAAAAAACAGTGCAAGTCCGAACATGTTGGACCATTTAGAACTTCTTATATTTAGGTTCCCCATTTCAGTGGGCCATTAACCAATTAAAGCCAGTTCCCCCTTTTTAAGGAGGAATTTCATATTTTTTTATTTAAAATTTTCCTTAAAAAAAATCTGACTGCTTTTTCTCTTTTTCTTCTCACAACAAAATACCCACCAATGTCACTGCCATAACAGAATAGCTCACCACATGTATTTATTCTTCTGAGAGGTGGCATCTCCTCCATTATTGAATTGAAAGGGGTGATTTCCTATGTCGTCTATACAGTGAGAGAAGAGAATTTACAAAATGAAGCAAGAACAGAGATGAAGAGTAGTAAAATAAAGGAAAATTATCTGAGTGAGGATATGTGGGGACTTTTTGCACTAAAAGGGTTGTCAGCATAAGGTCATGTAGGTAACATTCATCAAATATTTAGGGGCTACCATTTTCACAACTAACATTTGTGCATATAATAAAATTACGTATTATTCGAAAATTCTTACAAAAACATTGTGCCAGTTTGAATCTGTGGTGTACGCCAGAAAAGCCATGTCCTTTAATCCTTATACAATATTGCCGGGTGGGGGCTCTTTGATTGTTTTCATAGAGATGTGACCCACCCAATTGTGTGTGGTAAGTGTGGATCAGATGGTTTCCATGAATATGCATCTCCACCCATTCAAGGCAGGGTTGCTTACTGGAGCCGTTTTAGAGGGAACCATTTTGGAAACAGCTTTCCAGCCAGGAAAACCCATGTAGCCAGGAACCTTTTAGAGATGAAGAAGGAAAATGCCCCCAGGGGAGCTTCATGAACTAAGAATCCTGAAGAGAAAACTAACAGATGTTACTATGTTCGCCATGTGCCTTTCCAGTTGAGAGAGAAATCCTGAACATCATCCACCTTCTAGAACCAAGGTATCGTTCCCTGGATGCCTTAGATTGGACATTTCTATAGCCTTGCTTTAACCTGAACATTTTCACCGCCTTAGAACTGTAAACTTACAACTTAATAAATTCCCCCCTTGTAAAAAGTCATTCTGTTTCTGGTGTATGGCATTCCGGCAGCTTGAAAATTGGAACAAGCATTCTAAGTCCTCCCAGCTTGCGGGTGGCAGTCGAGCATAGCCTCCCCCCACCATGTGCCCTAAGGACTCCTGCAGCCCCCAAAAGAGAGGCCAGTGGTAACAGGCCAGACAACGGGTATGAGGAGGGGGTCAGGACCTTTCGCCCTTGGATTCTGAACCACCCTTGCCTTCCTTCTCTGCAGCTTTCCCAAGCCACCTTCCGGTGCAAGATCCTCAACCATAACTGGAATTTGGCCTCTGATATTGCCTCCTGAGTCTGCACCACCCTGTGCCCACTGCACCTCGTGACGGGCCACACCTACCAGGACGACCTGGCCTCCCAGGCGAGGGGTCCATGGCATGGAAGACCTCACGGGGCCAGCACAGTTGCTCCAGGGTGGCCCCCACTGAAAAGTTTAGGAGGCAAAACAGTGAGAAAGAAGGACGATAGACCAGGAAATTTAAAGCTAGCGGGTTTACTTTTGCGCTCCTGAGCTGAGCTCACCAAATCCAAAATGGAGGGAGGTGAGTCAGGCCTGGGTGATGGCGTGGGCGGTTTTTAAACAAGGGGTTCAGGTGACTTCCAGAAGGGGTGGTTCATCAGTTCCGGAAGTCAGGTGTCCAGAAGGGGCGGTTCCAGAAGCCATGTTGGGAGGGGTGACACAGCCCCCACAGCTCCAGTTGCAGTGTCCTTCCCGCTTCCCCGGACCTAACACCCACCTCACCTGCACCCGCTCCAGCCCACTGGGGACAGACGGGAGACCTGCCACTGGGTCCTCTCCGGGGACCTGTGCCTCAGGACCTTTCAAACAGACGGCTTCCAAGACCTGCAAGGTGCAGGGCGCCCCGCCGCTGGTCAACAATAAGTACCTGAACATGCGGATCATCGACGCGCTAGGGTGGCCCGGCTCGAAGGCCACCAGCAAGCTTACCATCTTCTTCCAGAACTTCCAGGAGTGCGCGGGCCAGAAGGTGTGTGGGGCACAGACCGACGAGCTCCTGGCTGCCTTCGCCAAGCGCGCACAGAACAAGCACAGGGCCAGCAGCCTGAAGGTCGGGGAGGAGATGTCGGGCCAGTTTGTAGAGATCCAGGCCAAGGGCGCCCCATCGTGGTGCGCCAGGTGAGCCCCTACCTGGCGGTGGGCTGCGAAGTGGAGGAGCAAGACAGCCGGGTTTCGGCCCCCACCCCCACCCCCCATGCAACAATTGCATGTCGAGGCCTTCCCTGCCTTGCCTTGGCCAGCCCTGCGCCCGCGGTCCCCGGAGGCCTTCCCCGACGAGACAACCGTGGCCAAGTGCAAGAAGAAGCTGCCGGTGGAGGACCTGGGCTCCCAAGCCTGTGTCTGACCTTTTGAAGTTCATGCGGCCCGCCTACCACGCCCAGGAGGAAGTCAAGGTGCTTCCCTCCTGTAAGACAAGCTGCACCTGTAGGAGGGGCCTCGGGAACTGCTTGGCCCCTCGTTTTCGGCCCTGTTCACTGCAAGCAATCAGCGACTAGGACTGAGAGAGGCGAGAGGTTTGCCTGTCCTGTTCCTGGTTGCTCTGTCTCAGGGGCAGAATGGCCAGCATGGACCCTGTGGCTCTGCCATCTCCACAGAGTTTGGGGAGTGGGGCAACTGCTTGACCAGTGGGGCTGAGGGATGGTGACATCACAGCTGTCCATTGGGGAGGGCTGGGGGTCATGGGACGGTCCCTGTGCTCTCTGTAGTGCAAGGTTGTGGTGACTGGGACAGTGGGGTCTATGACAGTAGAGATGTGTGAGAGGGAAAGCAGTTCCACACCACCTCCCAGCGCCCCAGGGTGAATGTGTAGCTCAGAGCCCTTCAAGCTGAGGAAGTGACAGAGACGCTAGAAACTGTAAAAGTCCAGCCCTCATGGGAGAAAAGATGTGGAACTATTAAACCTTACCATCCAGGAATTCCTGATACTGTGTTAAACTTTAGGGACACCCAAAGCAATAGGCCATGCCCTCGATCATGAGGCTTACTCTTGTGAAACTCATGTAGGTAGCACAGAAGCTTAGACTACCTATAGGCATGCCTAAGAGTAACTTCTGGAGGACTTCTGCTCAGATGTGGTCTCAGTCTCTCTGAGCCCAACTCTGCAAGAAATCATTGTCCGCCACGCCATGTGGGACATGACATCCAGGGGTGAAATTCTCCCTGAAGACATAGGAGATGACTCCCAGGGATGAATCAAACCTGGCACCGTGGAATCAACAATTCCATCCCCACCAAAAGGGGGAAAAGAAGTGTAATTAATAAAGTATCAGTGACAGAGAGTTCAAATAAAGCTGAGAGGCAACTCTGGAAGTTGTTCTTACTCAAGCTTCAGGTAGACCTTGCTACCTATCATAACCTGCCAACCCCCAACCAGGACCATTCCAGCCAATCCTAAAGAACACCTAGGGCAATATATAAGATTCCGCAAGGGTTCCAGGCACTAGAGTAACTTTCCAGAAACCTACAACCTCCAGATGAGTCCCTGGTTCAGATAAGTCCTGTAACCTAGCCCAGCCTCTCCAGAACATCAGATAGTTCCATCTTCCTACCCCATATTAGTGACAGATTCTTTCAATATGAAAAATTTAGAATGGCCATAGCCCAAACACCCCTAAAGAGAGGCATGGAAAGATCAAAGGCGATGATGGAGTTAAACAGATAAGACAGGATTTAACAAATGAATATGAATGCTGAATCATTAAATTGATATCTCTTTTAGTCTCCAGTATTTTAGAGCAGCTAGAAGTAAAAACCTGAAACTGTGGAATTGTAATGCATATCAAACTCTGAAATATGTTCTACAACTAATTGTGGTCCTGTGTTTTGAAATTTATAGCTTTTTTGTATATATGCTATTTTTCACAAAAAAAGAAGGAAAAAAGTTGATTGTGATTAATAAAAAATATTTAGGCCCTCTAGCCTCCTATATTCTGGAGCAGCTAGAAGGAAAATATGAGAAAATTGTATGGTAGCCCATGACAAACTGGGATCCATCCTGTAACTACCTGTTGAAGAGTGCTTTGAAAACTATTGCTTTTTTATTTCTTTGGTTTGTATATATGTTATACTATACAATAAAAAGTTAAAAATCAAAAACATAAAATAAATTAAAAAAAAAAAAGCCCAGCCTTCCTCAAAAAAGAAAAAAGAGTCCAGCTCTCCTTTCCACCCAACCCCTTCCAGGCTCTTGAACACCGGAACGAATCCCAGGCAGGGCCTCCATAGCCCTCCCCCTTTCCCTTCATGACTTGGGACACCCCCTCAGCACTCTTCACAAATCCATGTGATCTGTTGGCCAAAAGGCTGGGCACCCTGGTGACTTCCTTGCCTGACCTGGCGGCTGAGGGGACTCCATCACGTCCATACTGGCTGCCGTGGGCCCACGCCCCGGTCCCAGGTCCCAGGCTCCTGCCCAAAAAAGCCCCCCAGCGGTAGAGATGATTCGCAGAGTGGCCCATGCGTTCAGCGAAGCCCCTGGTGAGCTCAGATACCCACCTCTGGCCCCTTCCGCGCCCACCTCCCCACTATGCAGAGGGAGCTGAGCCCTTGGTTCTAATTCTTTGAAAGGAGAACAGACCCGCCAGCTGATGATCCTTCCCCTCCAGAAGAGAGCAGAAGTCCTAGGCAGGGAGCTAGGGCCTTGGGGTGTGAGCAGGAGATCCAGTGGGCTGGCAGGTCGGGGGGAGCTCAGGCCCCAGTCCCGGTGTTGGAAGTGAGAAGTGAAGCACTTTCTTTCGGCTGTGTTTTGTGGTGTTCTGCTTGGCAGTGGGGACCCCTCACTGCGTTCTGTGCCTCTGACCTGCATGGACTGTCTCCACATGCACATACTGTGAATTCATTAACACTACATGCAAGTCAAGTTTGAGTTTTTGTTTCCTTAAAGAAGAAGAAAACAATAGCAAATGGATTTAACTGAAAAAGGATTCAAGCTATTTTTTTCTGGGCCATTAAAAAAAATGAAGCTATTTTATTTAAATCAGAGCCTTCTCACATATCATTTGACACATCTAGGAGTTTATCTTAAGCCTGTTGATATTTTTTTTATCGTAGAAAATTATACAAACAGTAGAGAGAAGAGAGTAATATACCCAGTATACCATTCACTCAGCTTTAAGTTATTCATCCATATGTCCATCTACTGCCTTCCCAATTATTCTGAATCATATTTCCTATCATATTGCAGTGTATCTTTAAAGATAAGGATTCTCTCTCTCTCCCTTTTCACCTAATCACAATATTAGCAAGATTAGTAATTCCTTAATCATAGGCAGGAGGGTTATAGGACAAAGGAATATTACTAACCAAGATTCTAAACATTACTTCTAGTGTTAATCTGAGAATTGAATCAGTTGATGCAGTTGTCTCTTCGAGACAATCTGTTCATATTAATGCCTTTTTAAGCCATCAGTAGTTCCTTTCTCTGAATTCAGAGGGAGAACACTGCTTTTGTAACCAAGGAGACAATTAAGCATCTTATTTTTAGTCCTGTAGTGGTACAGGCAATCAATACTGTCTGTCCTTTGTGTTAAAGAAAAATGTATAACCAAGCAAATAAATAATGGCCCTAAAGATTAAAATTGGTGAGGGAGACCTTTATTCCACAGACTTTAGATACTATGTGCATTAGTTCCCCAGGGCTGCCATAACAAATTATCACAAACTGGTGACAGCTAGAAAACATGCTTACCCTAGCTGAGCTTAGCAGTCTGCTCTCTATACTTAGTTCCCAGAAGGGCATTGACTACACATTCTCAGTTCTGCTTATAGGAATAAGATAAATAATAGCATCAAGAACACCCTGTAGCACAGTGCATCACTGACTTCCTCCTCAAAAGACACAAATTTGACATTCCTGAGGATCAGCTAAGAAAAGAGTCATGAAGATCTTGCACATCAATATCTAAATCTAATCAGTATAGCTGGAACAAGATATACTTGAGAAATTGCTCACGCCCTCCTCGCAAAGATCCAGCCATCATCACTGACCTGACAAAAAAGAATCATGTGGACATTAGTTTTTGATTCCTACCCACTTTCCTGTACCTATGAAAACCCTGATTTACATCCCAACTTTGAACTGGTTTGGAGACGATGCCTCTAATTCCTTGCAATTGTACTTGCAATAAATCACCTTCACGCTGAGAGACGTCTCTCCTTTGTAGCCCTGGAGCATGCAGGCCCTTTATTGGAAAGAGCCATGCTTACAGTATCACTGTATAGCTTAGAACAGATATTCATTCTCTCATTGTTCTGGTTGGAAGTATATCAAGGTGTCAGCAGGACCATGCTTCTTCTGAAGACTGTAGGTAAGAATCCTTCCCTGCTTCTTCTAAGCTTCTGGTGGTTGCCAGCATTCCTTGGCTTGTAGCAGCATCACTACAATTTCTGCCACTGTCTTCACATGGCCATCTGTCTGTGCGTCTGTCTCCCAATCTCCATCTCCTCATAAGGACAGAGCCATGGATGGGATTTAGGGCCCACCTTAATCCTATAGGACCTCCTCTTGATTGATTACATCAGCAAAGACCCTATTTCCAAATAAGGTCACTGTCACAAGTACTGGGGATGTAGGCTTTAAAATATCTTTTGGGGACTCAACTCAACTCACT
The DNA here is from genome assembly GCF_023851605.1 of Tamandua tetradactyla. Lineage (NCBI taxonomy): Eukaryota > Metazoa > Chordata > Mammalia > Pilosa > Myrmecophagidae > Tamandua > Tamandua tetradactyla. The sequence goes on from NC_135352.1 coordinate 12,749,138, forward strand.
ATGCTATTTGTTAATTAATTCAGCTTCTTGACAGGTTAGCCTCTCCATAAGGCTACCCACCACATGGTTTTACTCAGAGGGAGTGATCCAAGACAGCCCCAAGACAGAAGCCATGGTCTTTATAACCTAAGCTTGGAAGTGACATGCTACCACCTCTGTTGTGTTCTATTGGTGACAAAGATCAACCCCAGTACAATGTGGAAGGGCATTACACAAGGGTGTGACTTTCTGGAGTCAGGGATATTTGGAGCCATCTTGGAGCCTGCTTCCCCATTTTCCAAAGTAACAGAATCACTTGGCAACTTTCATAATAATCAGCTTTTATTAAATAGTTTAGACCCTTTTTTAAAGGGTCTAAAACCACATCATAATTTTTTAAAAATCATTAAAGACATTATGGCAAAACTAAATGGCAACAAGTGGGGGGGTATAGTGGAGGGTATAGGGGAGGGTATATATTCTTTGTAGAAGAAAAGGAAATGTCTTCATGTAAGTTATGCTGGTGAAGGCATGTCTGTTGACTTAGGATGGATTGATATGATGTGCAAATAAAACTGTTTAAAAACGAACAGAGAGGGGGTGCAAGGATAGTTCTCACCTGCCATGCGGGAGACATGGGTTTGATTCCTGGCCTGTGCACTCCCCTTCCCCACACAAAAAGGTGCTGCAAAAACAGGATACTCACCATTCAGCATACAAAAGAAAAAGTGATCAGAGAGAAATAAGTGCTGGAGAAAATGGACAGAAAGATATGTACCTATTCATTGTTGGTAGGGAAGCTGAGAGGAGCAGCCCCTTGGAGGGCAGTGTTTCATAGGAGGTTAGGGGTGGGGTTGCCATATGGTCCCACAACCCTGTTGCTCGGTACATACCTAGAAGAACCGAGCGTGGGGACATGGATGGACATTTGCACACTGGTGTTTATGGCCAAAGAGTTCATGATTCACAGTGGATGGCAGTGGGCTAAGGGTATGAATGAAGGAAGGAAGGGGAAACGGGGATATATACATACAATGGACTACTAAGCAGCTGCAGGAAGGAATGGAGTGGTGAGGCATGCAACTAGGTGAAAGAACCTTAAGGACCATTTGTTGAATGAAATGGCAGAAACAAAGAGACAAATATTATCATGCCTCATTCACATGAATTAACTATAATGTACCAACTCAGTGAATTGAAGAGGAAAGCATGGGTTAAGAAGTCAGGGCCTATTGTAAAGGGTTCTGGAGTTGTTACTGTTATTTCTAAATTTATATACAAACTAAACTGTTTGTATATAACCTGGTTGTTCCCAAGAACTTCAGGTATTGTGGGATGCCTGGGACTCAGAGTTGGAGCTCTGGAGCTGTGAAGGTTGGCATTACCTTGAAAGGTTGAGAAGGGCTTTGACTGGAGATGTGAATGAAGCTGATCTGGATAGGACGGGGGTAAATCAGAATACAGGGCAATGGATGATATGGTCCATATTTTAGAACTTCAAATTCTGTGTGGGACTAAGGGGAGAGATTTTTATTTGGTCAAAATTTATATTTTGAGTAATTACATAATTTAACTTGTATGGTCAGTTTAGTTGAACACTCTAAGTACATGGAGTCTCGAAAGGGCCTGAGATCTTGTTGGTTTGTGTGGGTTGGTGTGATGCCTGTATATGTCCCAGAGTAATTTAGATGATGAATGAAGGAGTGCTTGAAAAGTCCCTTTGGGGGATTGGTAGAAAGGAGAAAATATTCAACTTCCCTATTTGGGGAATTCCTGATATTCTCACAAGCAGTGGGGACAACTAGGTCAGTGGGCTGAGCCCTTGGTCTTGGGGTTCGTCCCTATGAAACTTATTTCTGTAAAGGAAAGGTTAGGCCTACCAGTGGTTGTGCCTGGGAATCACCCCCAAAGGGCCTCTTTTGTTGCTCTCTCTCTAGGCTAACTCATCAGTTGAACTCACTACATTTCCCTCCTATGTGGGACATGGCTCCTGGAGGTGTAAGTCTCTCTGGTAGCATGGAACAGAACTCCTGGGATGAGCCACGACCCAGCACTGTGGGATTGAGGACTTCTTGACCAAAAGGGGGAACAGAGAAATGAGACAAAATGAAGTATCGGTGGCTGGGAGACTTCAAGTGAAGTTGAGAAGGTTATTTTTATGCATTATATAAACACCCCTTTTTAGTTTATGGTTTATTGGAGTGGCTGGAGGAAAATACCTGAAACTGTTGAGCTGTGTCCTAGTAGCCTTGATTCTTGAAGACAACTGTGTAACAATAGAGCTTTTACAATGTGACTGTGATTGTGAAAACCTTGTGTCTGATGCTCCTTTTATCCAGGGTTTGGACAGATAAGTAAAAAAATAAGGACAATAAATAAATAAATAATAGGGGGAGGATAAAGGGTAAAAGGGGTAGATTGAAATACTGGTGGTCAATGAGAGGGAGGGGTATGGGGTATTGGATGTATGAGTATTTTCTATTTCTTCTTCTGGAGTGATGCAAATGTTCTAAAAAGGATCACAGTGATGAATACACAAGTATGTGATGATATTGTGAGCCACTGATTAGATACTTTTTTTTTTCCCATGGGCAGACACCAATAATCAAACCCGGGTCTCCGGCATGGCAGGCAAGATCTCTACCTGCTACCATTGCCCACCCTAATTATATATTTTAGATGGACTGTATGGTATGTGAAGATATCTAATTTTTTTTCCAAAAAAGAACTTGAAAGCCTTAAAGAGCTTTGAAACTTTTAAGTTTTTAATTTCTAGAAATACATCAGACTAAACATTCCTACTTTTAAGACTAAAAAGATTCAACTAAATTGTGAAATACCCATAATATAGTAGGTAAAATGGAGTGACAACCAAGAAACCAAAGTCATGTGACTGTTTAACATACTGAGAAATGATGTCAGCCTGGAAAAATATCAACTGCCGAGTTTTTATTGTATTCATTTTCACCTCATTCTCACTTGGTGTATTTTAAGATGTCAGTTCCACAAATTAATGCATGCAAATTTCTAATTTATATACAGATATTCCCATGAATATCAACATTATTTACTACCTTGAGCTCAACCAAGGTTTGGTACAATGTTTAAATCATTCTTTCAACTGTGAAAAATAATGTATATAAAAAGTCAAAGCACATGGGAACAATTAGTTATAGAACAGATTTCAGAGTTTGATATGGGTTAGAGTTCCACAATTTTAGGTTTTTCCTTCTAGATGCTCCAAAATACTGGAGACTAAACGAATTTTCAACAAAATGATACAGCAGTCACACTCATTTGTAAAATTTTCTCTGTTATAGCTCCACTTTCTCCTTTGATCTTTTTCCCAATCTCTAGGGGTATTTGGGCTACACTAATTCTAAATTTTTCATGTTGGAAAGAGCTGTTGATAATATGGGATAGGGGGATGGAACTAGTTGAGGCTGACCCCTCTGGATTTCAGGACTTATCTGGCCTAGAAACCATCTGGAGGTTGTAGTTTTCTGGAAAGTAATCATAGTGCATGGAACCTATGTAGCATCTCAGATAAAGCCCTAGGTACTCTTTAGGGTAAGAAGGAATGGCTTTTGTGGGGATTTGGTAAACCGCAATAAACAGCAGTATCTAGCTGAAGCTTGTATAAAAAGTAGCCTCCAGAGTAGCCTCTCAACTCTATTTGAACTCTCTCAGCCACTGATACCTTATTTATCACAATTCTTCACCTTTTGGTCAGGAAGGCATTGTCAATCCCACGGTGACAGGGCCAGGGTCATCCCTGGAAATCATATCCCACATTGTCAGGGAGACTTTCAACCCTGGATGTCATACACAACATAGGAGGAAGGGTATTGACTTTACTTGCAGAGTTGGGCTTAAGAGAGTGAGAGGCCACATCTGAGCAACAAAAAAGGTCCTCAGGAAATAACTCTTAGGTATAATTACAGGTAGGCTCAGCTTCTCTGCTACAGAAATAAGCTTCACTAGAGGAAGCCTCAAGATCAAAGGTTTGCAGTATGGACAACCAAAGCAATAGGCTGAGCCCCCAATCTTGGGCTTTGTTCATATGAAACTTAACCCCACAAAGGATAGGTCAAGCCTACTTAAAATTAGGCCTAAGAGTCACCCCCAAGAGAACGTCTTTTGTTGCTCAGATGTGGCCTCTCTCTCCAGCCAACATGACAAACAAACTCACTGCCCTCCCCGTGTCTGCATGGGACATGACTCCCAGGGGTTGGCAACGTGGGACAGAAATCCTAGAATGAGCTGAGACTCAGCATCACGGGATTGAGAAAATCTTCTCAACCAAAAGGGGGAACAGCAAAATGAGACAAAATAAAGTATCAATGGCTGAGAGATTCCAGAGTCGAGAGGTTATCCTGGAGGTTATTCTTAATGCATTAAATAGGTATCACCTTGTTAGTCAAGATGTAAGGGAGAGGCTGGAGGGAACTGCCTGAAAATGTAGAGCTGTGTTCCAGTAGCCATGTTTCTTGAAGATGATTGCATAATGATACAGTTTTCACAATGTGACTGTGTGATTGTGAAAACGTTGTGTCTGATGCTCCTTTTATTTACCTTATCAACAGATGAGTAAAATATATGGAATAAAAATAAATAATAGGGGGAACAAATGTTAAAATAAATTTAGATTGAAATGTTAGTGATCAATGAAAGGGAGGGGTAAGGGGTATGGTATGTATGAAGTTTTTACTGTTTTTTCTGACTTGATGCAAATGTTCTAAGAAATCATCATGTTGATGAATATGTAGAATGGAATGATCATAAGTTAAGAATGTTTGAGTTTTTTTAGTTGTATTTTTTTTGATTCTTTTAAAAAGTGCAACAAAAAAAAAAGATCAAAGGTTTGACTATTGATTTCGGAGTCCCTAATGTTTGAGAAAGTATCAGGGGTTTCCCTGGTGATTAAGTTAAATGGTTCCATATTCTTTTTCCCATTCCTCAAGGGACATTGCCAATACTTTTTAATTATCTGCTCAATACACTATGGGATGTATCCAGGCATTACATTAAGCTGTACTGAATTACAAGCCCTCATTCCCATTCTGGGCTTTATGTGTTTGAGATGTTTAAATGGTCTATCCAGACAGGTTGAGTTAGATTATGTGCTACAGAAAATTTAGGTTCTGGACAAAATAAACCTCTCTTTCTTTGGTCTCACAGAGTAGGCGCAGTTCTAAAATACAATGTCCTTCTTATCCCTGTGTTCTGATTTACCTCAGTACCGACCCACTAGGCTCTGCTCTTATCCCTAATTGAAGCCTGATCTCTTTTTCAATTTCTTTAACAGTTGTTGTATGTGGCAATGCTGACCTTCAGACCTGCAGATCTCCTACTCTGAGTCTTACATGTCACACAGGTACCCAAAGTTCCAAGGAAATACCAAGTTATACATACATAGCACAGGATCTCAAAATCTAGAAATAACAACTACAGTTCTGGACTAAAAGTGACTGATAAAAGAATTTACAATCCAGGCCCCAATCTTCTTCTAAGTATTTTCTAAATGACACCATACAATCTTTGCTCTTTTGTTTCTGGCTTATTTTGCATCACATAATGCACTCCCAGGTTCCTTCACATTGTTGCATGCCTCACAACTTCATTCCTTTCTGTGGCAGCACAATATTTGGTTATATGTATACACCACAGTTCACCATTCTACTTCTTAGTCAGTGGATCCTTCAGCAACCTCCACTCACTGGGCATCATGTATAATGTCCAAAGTCAACAGTCCATATCTCACATTATCATTACTTAGTGGTATAATCATCAACATTCTTAATTTCAGACAATTTTCACTGCTCCCAAGAGAAAAATAACCGATAAACCACACCCTCACCAAACAGAAAATCCAAACCTCTCTTTAACTCTTGTCCTCCCTCCCCCATTTTTTTACTGCTGGGTTTGCTGTGGTACTACTGATGTTTTCCTGTTAAACATAACCCACAGCATGCAATAGTAGTTTTCCCCCTATACTCGACATTACAAACTCTTTGGACAAGATTCATACCTTTGAAGTAGTTCATGCAAGAACTTGTTTTTATTCATAGTGTTAATTGGCGGGATACATGGCTCTATACAACCCCTTTCAATCACGTTCACCTTCAATGTGGCATTATTATCTATAAACCCACTAATTCACTGCCTTCACTTCTATCTATCCCCTTACATTTAAGTTCAACTTCATTAGCTAACCATTTACCCATCTCTAGCTTCCATGTATCTCTAGGTCCCCTATATTCTGTATTATAAGCCTCTGAATTTACCTTTATCAAGGTCATAAAAGTGAAATTGGTATGGCACAATTTTAAAGTGAATCCTTTATTGTCCTGTATGGTCACGGCATAACTGATTTTGTGTAGAACAAGTAGTTCTCACTTCTTAATTAAAGAGCAGAGTTGCTCTGTTCTTTCTCTTCCACAATGAGTACAGTATCCACGGTAATTCCTATGTCTTCCAACGAACAAGTACGGTCCACTTCCAGAGGCCTTCTGGGAAAGGAAGTAGAAAGGCTGTACAGGGATGTGTGGTAACCAGTTTTCATCATCCAGTCAAATAAGACCTAAAAGACAGAAAAGTATAGTCATTGTCAAATACTTGTATGCACTTGTGTCCCTCTCAATCTCCATATTTTACACTTCTTTGACTGTAAATACAGCTAGGAGTAATGCAACAGAGCTTTCATACCTTACAAAGAAACTTCCCAGAGTTTTAAAGGAAAATAGCATGCTATTTTTGAGAAGCCAACAACTATAATAGCTTTTTATTTTTTTCAGAAACCTTGGGATGGCAGGCACCTACAAACAGCAGAGGCATTTAACAGTTATGAAAGCCCTGCCCAAACAGAAAGATTATACAGTATATAGGTTGAGAACAAAAGGGTAGCACTAAAAAAATTAAAAAGATTTAGATCACACTCTAAATCACATAGGAACTTTGTCAAAATAACCATGTCCTAGCCCCAAAGACTCTGCACAGGTCATCCCTATAGTTTTAAAAAATTTCCTATCATGAAGATTCCTCCTATGGTAATTATCACAATTTCCATTTACTGTTGCCTGTCAAGCATTATGTGTTCAAGGAGCATGATGTATAATCAGGCTCAAAGTTTAGAAAATAGAGCCAGATATAGACAGACTGACTGACTGATAGGATCAAAGGATATTGTTCTAGTTTGCTAGATGCCGGAATGCAATATACCAGAAACGGAATGGCTTTTAAAAGGGGGAACTTAATGAGTTCTAGTTTACAGTTGTAAACTATTGTTAAGGCTGAGAAAATGTCCCAATTAAAACAAGTCTATAGAAATGTCCAATTGAAGGCATCCAGGGAAAGATGCCTCCATTCAAGAAGGCCGATGAAGTTCAGGGTTTCTTTCTCAAGTGGAAAGGTACATGGTGAACACAGTCAGAGTTTTTCTCTCATCTGGAAAGGCACATGGTGAACACAGTGGGTTCCTCTCTCATCTGGAAGGGTACATGGTGAACATGGCATCCTCTGCTAGCTTCTTTTCCTGGCTTCCTGTTTCATGAAGTTCCCCAGGAGGCATTTTCCTTCTTCATCTCCAAAAGTCACTGGCTGGTGGACTCTGCTTTTCATGGCTATGTCATTCTTTCCTGGCTCTCTCTGAATTGCCCATTTTTCAAAATGTTTCCTGTCTTATAGGACTCCAATAAACCCATCAAGACCCACCCAAATGGGTAGAGACATGTCGTCACCTAATCCAGCTTAACAACCACTCTTGACTAAATCACCTCATCCAGGGTGATGATCTGATTACAGTTTCAAACATAGAGTATTGAATAGGGGTTATTCTATCTTTATGAAATGGGATTTTGATTAAAACATGGCTTTTCTAGGGGGCATACATCCTTTCAAACCAGCACAGATGGATAGATAGAATGATGCCACAGAAGCGGCAAAATGTTAAAATTGTTGGATTGGGTTATGAGAGACAGGGATACCTTGGAATTCTCTGTAAGGGTTTTGTATTACTTTTGCAATGATTTTGAAAGTTTTAAACTATTTCAAAATAAAAAGTTTAAGAAACAAAACAAAAAATAATGCCTGTCCCCAAATGAATTTTACTTTACTCCAAATGAATTTTACTTTACTTCAAATAAAGATGGCTTTTGGCTTGAAAGGTGGATGGATGATAGATGTTCTAGGGGAAGCTACAGCATCAAATTTAGGCAATCCCAGTTTTCAACTGTTAGTCACCATCTGAGAACCTACTGATATTCCATGAAACAAATGTTGGGGAAAAGAAAAAAAGAAGTCTGGGACTCCCTCTTCTCCAGGCTAATAACAGAAAAAAACACATGTACATCTTTGTCATAATTTTTAAAGCTCCATAATTTTCCAATATAAAATGTCCTAATTTAATTAATCCTACATAAATACTTATACCTTTGAACAGCTATCCTACATACAGTAAATTCTCATAAATGAAATTATTGGGTCTAAACATATATAAACACATTCTGCTAAATTCTCCACAGGAACACTGACCCAATTTACATTCACACCAACAATTTATGAAAATCCTTGTTTTCCCCACACACTTGCCAAAACTGGGTACCATTCTTTTTTAATGTTTGGCTACCTGATAGCAATGCATCTCATTTTAATTTGCACTTCTTTGATTTTAAGTGAGGCCAAACTTTTTCTTTCTTCATATTTTCACCTGTTACTTGTTCTTTCTTCTTTGGGAAATCCTGCTTATGCTCTTTATCTGCTATATTACTGACGTGTTTATTTTTTACTTGATTCGTATCAAGTAAAAATGGACTATCATAGACAGTACAAATATTTTTCATAGTTTATCTTTTAACTTAATAATTTTTCTCTTTATAGAATTTTTAACTGTTATGTCGTCAAATTGATCAGCATTTTGCATTATGGCCCATGATATTTTTGTCATAGAGCAATAACTGCAACAATCATGAAAGAAAATTATTCACATATACATAAATAATTCTGTATTTAAATACACTTGAAAATGGAAATACACAAAAATAATTATTGATTTTAATGTCAGAGGGCAGATCCCTTTTTTCCTTCTCTCTACTTTTCTACGTTTCCCAATATTCATAATGATCACAGTATTGTTTAAAAAAAAACTATCAGGACAAAAGGAAACAATTTCCTTGAGAATGAAAATTACATAAAAACAATAGGGCTTGGATTTATAATCTATCAGGAGATAACGGACTTAATATTGGCTGCTTCCTAAGGATTTGAAAGCCCTCTTACCACTAAGCTATGAAAATGTAATTAAAACAAAAAAGAACAAACAAAAATTTAATGCAGAGACAACAGTTCAAAAATGTAATGTGGAGACAACAGTTCAAAAAGGCCCACCAGGCCTATTTATCCAAATTTCTGCCATGTACAGCCCTTTATTCTCACCTGACAAAGTATTAAATGACAGTGTGATAATACCTCCCACTGCAAGAGCATAAGCTGTTGCCAAATTCATCAAAAAATAAAATTTCTCATAATATGAATCTCCCCACTTACCTGTGAACTGCAAGTCTTAAAAAACCTTCTCTTCAGGATACTTCCACTTGGACATCGGAGAGCTACAGTAATTACCTGAGGAATAAAAATGTTCAGATAGGAATTCTAATCCATTGCCCTTTGCAATTCAAAAATTACCTCTATTACTACCTCTATTAAATATCTAGAATTATAATACTATATTATATTATATAAGAGGTTTCATAGCAATTTAGCTCTGAGAGTAGGAGACCAATGTGGAGGTCCAGATAAAATTCACTCTAAACATGGAACTAACATTTCAGAAAATGAAAATTAAACATCTCCCTATAGATTCAGATCAGTGACAGAGCCTTCCAAAGAGGACACCACAGACTCAATGCTTCTGTCTGATAATATCCCCATTGGAGTTTGGCTTCACAACAGACTATCAAACAAAGATCCAGTGCCATCTCATTCTACAGGCAGGAAAAATACCAGAAGGGAAGGAATAAAAACGTGACCCAATCTCCTCTACTACTATGCCCTGTACACCAGTCCTACATCATCTCAAGCAGATGCGAGACTAGCCCAGAATTTGTCCCAGTTGGTAGGAGCTCTAATAGTCACCCCTCTCCTTGGAGCAGTTCCTGTTTTATCTACTCTACATACTCAATTTCCCCATAATTCATCCTTTGGTAAAACAGTTAAATGGCTAAAAAGAGCTTTAAAATTTAAGAACATTATAAAAACAGAAAATGTTAAATTAGCAACTTATACTGATATTCATTCCTTGCCTGCCAGGGAGCCCTTCATACACAGCTAACGTTACCATTAATTACTCTGGGAGTTACGTAGGCATCTGTTCTAGTTTGCTAGCTGCCAGAATGCAATATACCAGAAACGGAACGGCTTTTAAAAGGGGTGATTTAATGAGTTGCTAGTTTACAATTCTAAGGCCAAGAAAATGTCCCAATTACAACAAGTCTATAGTAATGTCCAATCAAAGGCATCCAGGGAAAGATACCTTGGTTCAAGAAAGCCGATGAAGTTCAGGGTTTCTCTCTCAAGTGAGATGGCACATGGCAAGCACAGTCAGGGCTTCTCTCTCAACTAGAAGGGCACATGGCAAATACGGCATCATCTGCTAGCTTTCTCTCCCGGCCCCCCACTTCATGAAGCTCCCCGGGAGGCATCTTCCCTCCCCATCTCCAAAGGTCACTGGCTGGTGGACTCTCTGCTTCGTGGTGCTGCAGCATTCTCTGCCCTCTCTGAGTCTCTCATTCTCCAAAATGTTTCCTCTTCTATAGGACTCCAGCAAACTAATCAAGACCCACCCAAATGGGTGGAGACATGTCATCCCCCAATCCAGTTCAACAACCACTCCCGACCAAACCGCACCATCCAGGGAGATGATCCAATCACAGCCTCAAACATACAGTATTGAATGGAGACCATTCTACCCTTATGAAATGGGACTTATACCAAAACACGGCTTTTCTTAGGGGGCATACTTCCTTTCAAACCAGCACATTCCACCCTCTGGCCCCTAAAAAGACATGTTTTTCCCATATACAAAATATTTAATTTCATAACAATATCAGATATCCTTAAACCTTTCAGTAGCAATACAAACAAAGTATCAAATTAGAGACAGTATAAAATCTCATCAAATCAGTTACAGGCATGGTCTGTCCTAAGGCAAAATTCTCTCCATTTGCTCTGGACCTTTGAAAACTCATAACAAGTTATTTGCTGCCAACATATAAAGGAGGAACATTCATAGGATTCATATACACATTTCCATAGGGAGGAAGGAACACAGGGGTCACGGGACCTATACAGTTTCGAAACCCGCAGGGCAAAGTCCATTAGATTTCAAATCTGAGACTCATTTATCCTCAGGGCTTTAGAAAGCGGCAGTCCCACCCTTTCCAAATGCCTACGCCTGCCTCTCTCTGAATGCAACCTTGGGGGATAGTGGGAAGACCACCTTTCTCTTGGCTCCACCCTCTCCAAGCATTGGGGCTGCACCTGGGCTCTCTGCCATCTCCCAGGCACACACTCAACCCCTCTATGTGGTGGCAGCCAGGCTTTCCCCAAACTCCAAAGAATATGCTTCACCCTCTCCAAGGTCTGAGGCGGCATGACTCTTCCACTGCAACGAGGTGGAAGGCCCATTTTCTGCCTTTGGAGCAAACTCACCCTCTCCATGGGCTTGGGTGGGTCCACTCTCCTGGCCCGAGGCTTCTTGACTTCAGACCTCAGTCTCCAAGGTTTTGCCTCTGAAGTTATTTTTCCTCCAATGTGTCCCTTCTCTGAACCCCTCAGTCCAGACTGGCAGTGGCTCTGTTCATACAGGTCCCACAGCACTCTCATTGGTTTTCTATGCAGTAGCCTTGGATCATGCCCATCAGACATAAGGAGTTTCCACAAATCCTTCCTGGATAACTCCATGTCCGATCCTGACTTTCTCTGAAATGGCTGACTGGTTTCACATTTGGTTAAATCCTCCCACAGGACACTATTCTCTGGGGTCTCCTTTCCTGGAGGCCCAGAATTTTCCAGAACTTCAATCTCTGGTTTCTTTGTACCCAAGAGTTCAGTTCTCAGCTTATCTCTTTCCTGTCGCATTTCACTATAAGCTGCAAGGAGAAACCAGACTGCACTTTTGATATTTAATTTGGAGATCTCTTCTGCTAAATATCCAAGTTCATGGTTTTTAAAATCTGCCTTCCAGCCAAAGCCACTAGTCAATTTTGCCAGATTATCTGCCATTTTAAAACAAGGATCGCCTTCCTTCCCGTTTGCAATAACACACACCTCATTTCTGTCTAAGGCCTCATCAGAGGTATCTTTAGAGTCCACATTTCTACCAACAGTCTCTCCAAAGCATTCTAGGCCTTCTCTATCAAGCTTCTCACAACTCTTCCAGAATCTTTCCCATATCCATTTAAAAAGCCATTCCAACATGTTTGGTATTTGCAAACTGCAGCAGCAGCACCCCACTCTCTGGTACCAAAATCTGTTCTAGTTTGCTAGCTGCCGGAATGCAATATACCAGAAACGGAATGGCTTTTAAAAGGGGTGATTTAATGAGTTGCTAGTTTACAGTTCTAAGGCCAAGAAAATGTCCCAATTACAACAAGTCTGTAGTAATGTCCAATCAAAGGCATCCAGGGAAAGATACCTTGGTTCAAGAAAGCCGATGAAGTTCAGGGTTTCTCTCTCAAGTGAGGTGGCACATGGCAAGCACAGTCAGGGCTTCTCTCTCAGCTGGAAGGGCACATGGCAAATACGGCATCATCTGCTAGCTTTCTCTCCTGGCCCCCCACTTCATGAAGCTCCCCAGGAGGCATCTTCCCTCCCCATCTCCAAAGGTCACTGGCTGGTGGACTCTCTGCTTCGTGGTGCTGCAGCATTCTCTGCCCTCTCTGAGTCTCTCATTCTCCAAAATGTTTCCTCTTCTATAGGACTCCAGCAAACTAATCAAGACCCACCCAAATGGGTGGAGACATGTCATCCCCCAATCCAGTTCAACACCACTCCCGACCAAACCACACCATCCAGGGAGATGATCCAATCACAGCCTCAAACATACAGTATTGAATGGAGACCATTCTACCCTTATGAAATGGGACTTATACCAAAACACGGCTTTTCTTAGGGGGCATACTTCCTTTCAAACCAGCACAGCACCCTATTGTATAAAAAAGGTTTTAGAGCAGCAAACCCTCTCAGGAAAGCCATGTTAGGAATATTTCCACTCAAGTAGTTAAGGTATTTGATGCACACTGAAATCATGCCATGTTATTTGGAATTTCTATACTGCCATTACTTCTACTAAAGAAAAGTTTTATCAAACCCCAACCAACATCATTCCTGTTACCCCTAAAGAACACCTAGGGCTCTGTGTGAGATTCTACAAAAGCTTCAGGCACAAAGTTTACTTTCCAGAAACCTATAACTTCCAGCAGGTTCCTAGGCCAGGTAAGTCCTGAAAACCCAGAGGGTCCAGCCTCTCCAGAACATCAAGTAATTCCATTCCCCTATCCCATCTTATCAACATACATTTTCAACATGAAAAAGTTAGAACAGACATAATCTAAATATTCCTAAAGATTGGGAGAAAGATCAAAGGAGGAGTTAGAAAAGATAACTTGCTAGAAGTGTAACAAATGAGTATGACTGCTGATTCACTATATTAATACCCTTTTAGTCTCCTGTGTCCTGGGGCAGGAGAAGGAAAAAACTGAAATTGTGGAACTGTATCCCATACCAAACTTTGAAATCTGTTCTATAACAACTTGTTACAATGCACTTTGAAATCTGTTGCTTTTTTGTGTATATTTTATATATATTTCACATTTAAAATTTTTTAAAATAACAATAATAATTACCCTATTGGGGGGAACGGACTCTTCGTACTATGAGTGCATCTTCCTGTGTGGTATGATGATTTCAGAATTAAAAGTTAAAGAAAAAATAAGTGCATTGAATACTGTAAAAGTGTCAAGCATACAACTGTGGTAGTCTTAACAAAACTTCATTATGTAATAAAAGTTGCTCATGCCAATTAATTCAATGTATGTGGTACATACAAATTTGCCTTAATTTTTTTGTTACTTTATTAACAAAAACAGAGCGGGGAGAATCTGGGAGAAGAAAACAGGAACAGTACAGCTTACAGAGTGAATAAAGGGGAGAATATGGGCTACAGCGGGGAGGCCTCGGTTCAGTCCTGACTCTAATGGTAGGCACCTCTGAAACTTCCTACCTGTGGCTTCAGCTTCAAGTGCGAAGATGGGATGAGATGTTTTCTTAGGTTCACTCTAGCTTTAAAATATCACTAGTCAGACACACACTTTAATGATAATAACATAAAATGTCATCTCTCAAATATTGGGAAAAGAGAGGAAACAAAATGGAATGTTATAAAGAGAAAAACACTGACTGCAATGACAGGACCAGTCTTTCTCTATCGCAAGGATTTCTTAACCTCTTCAGGGCCATGGGCCTGAGAATCTATAGAAAAACATAAGCACAAAAAGGTGTAATTCAAGGGGTTCACTGACAACTTGAATTCTGTGATAAATGGGTAACAAATGGCTGTTCTGAAGGAATAATGTCATGTGTTTCAAAACCAAGGTAAATTCATAAAAAGGAGCTCCCTGTCAAATCTGAGCTATATTTAATTACTTCTCTATTATAAAATGGTTGTCATGGATACTAACCCAGAACTCGATAAAAGTGAGAAAGTCAAAGGTCAGGATAGAGGTGTCACAGGCCTGAATTTGTCAGGTACAGTAAGGGGTGAATTAGACGTCTTTTAAAAAAATGTCACTCTCTTGGGTGGTTCAGGAGCTGGGTTGCAGGCTTCATGGTCTCTATTTTTCTGGGGCTTTGGGTTTTCCTCAGACTTCCAAAGTACCAAAATTATATATTGCAAATATGTTGACAAACATGCCAACTACTTAGCTACTTTTATGACTACCTGAAAAATGGCTTTTAGGAGAGTGTAGTTTTGGTTTGGTTTTTTTTTTTTTTTAGGAGAGTGTAGTTTTGAGTGCTGAGAAACAGAAAGCTATGAAGGCTTTCCTTATGGATTTATTGTCAAAATGACTTATTGGCTTTAAAGACATGCTTCCCATACATTAGAGGTGAGTCTGTAAAAATAAGCTGGGCAAGGAAGGAAGGCAGCAAGGACTATAACAAAGCAGTTGGGGAAAGAGGAAGCTCTGAGCAAGCGGTGATTCACTTCCACCCCAGCCCCCCAATAGCAAACCATCCCTGACATTAAAATGTCTACAAAGTAGTGCACTGTTTATCTTCTCTTTTTAGGGGAAAATTACATTTGAAGTCATCTGCCTGTTCTGATTCTGTATAAGGAACTCAAGTGCTGACATGACATTTTGGAAAAACTTATGCACCCTATCTCCACTTGAAGCAATGGGTGCACTCTGAAAAACTAACTAAGCAGACAGCAGGCTTCCAAAACAGGACTGGAGCTGAAGAGTTTACTCTTATATCATACTCAAAACAAGGTCGAACTACAGACCAGTCGTTTAAGCAGTTATCTTATCTTTTCTTTCTAAACCCAACTTTAAATAAGATTATTTACTTATCTGTTAAACAAAGACTATTTAATTTTAAGGAAAAAAAAAAGCTTACTTTTTCAGCTGTTTTTGGAGGTTCTTCAGGTAAATCAAGAACCTAAAGAAAAATAAGTATTGGCAACAGGAATGTAAAGATTTTCAAGAAGTAAAAAATAATCTCAGGGGAAGACTTCCTTCCAACATGGAGATTAGATAGATCTAAGCTTAATGAATCTATTACTTTAATAAACATCAAATAAGAAAGTTACAACAAGAATGAGAGCTATATTAGCAACCATTTTTGGGTAAACAAGCTTATGCTAACAACAGATCATAAAAATAGTAGTTGAGATAAGTTACCAATCTACACACATTGAAAGAATTTTGTTTTAATGATTTTGCCAAGAGTAAATATTAACATGAATTAACTTCAATAAGAACCCCAAATTGTTTAGGTTCATATGTACATACATTTTAACTTGAGTGCATCATTTTCCTTCGTGATCCTTCTAGGGAATGGCAGATAATCACTCGTTTGGGTTGTTCTCATCACTTACCCACATTTCCCTATTTCTGTTAATCTATTAAGGAAATAGGTGTCCTGACCTATTTTTGTCTCATTAAAACACTTGTTTCTTCTCATTAAAACACTTGTTAGCTACCATTTCACTTCCAGGAACCCTTTCTATTTTTTAATACCACAGACTCCATATTTTCTTACATTTTATTCAATAAACTGTATTTATTAAATAATGAACCATGTGTTGTTTCCCTTTGCTATCAAAAGCATGTGACTGTCAACCAAAACTTATGAGCATAAAATAATTAGTGATATTAGCAAACCACAAATACACCTGAATTTTTTAACTAAAACATTAGTTTTTTGGGGAAATATTAAAAATAGTTCATTAACCTTACTCTCATCCTCAAGAATCACCATAGGATGAGGGACTCTCAAATTGAGGTACGAAACATGAGAGACTACTTTCCATGAATAGGCCACCAGCTTTCCCTAAGACTCAGTAAAAAGAGATTTCTTATTTCCAACTTTTTCTAGTTCCAAGTCAGAGTCAATTTAGGGATTTATAATTTGAAAGTAGAAAAGCAGGAACAATAGACTTGAGCACTGTTCCAAAGAAAAGAGCTTCCAACCGGTTCCTCAGAAGAGACAGGGAGGAAAATCATGCACTCATTTTAAAAGGCAGTATTAGCAGAAGCGCCTGTGTCTGGCACAGACACCCTGCCTGGGGGCTACCCACTTATGGAAAACACCCTGCGACAGCAAAATGACCCCCACCTGCGTGAGTCATCTATGGAGAAGACTGACCCACCCAAATGCACTATCTACCACCAGGCACCACCCTGGAGAGAAGGGATGAAGGAAGGGGTAGAGGGAATAAATAAAGCTAATCTACAAAAGCAAATGGCCCCATCTTGCAAAAAAAAAAGTCAGTACTAGCCACTCACTGAAGATGGCTCAATAATGACTTAAACTAGCTAACTGGAATGTTCTACTCATAAACATATTTTCCATTTTGACATAATCAAAAAGAATTGTTTTCTGAACACATCTATTGCCTATCTTCATAGCTTCCCTTGATGTTTGATTCAGAACATTAATATTAAATAAGGAAAGTGATCCTTAATGAAGCTGGGTATTTTTAGGCCAGTTTTAATCTTCACCTAATCTACTACCTCCCATAGAGGACAATATTCCTACTGTATATTGATACAGTGAAGTGAATACACATTAAGTAATGAACCTTCTTCTGTGTGGACCGTTCAGGAGGTTGTGAAAGTTTGGTTACAGGTTCAGGCAAATTCCGTCTCCTTGCGGCTTCTCTGCTTGAAGTTTCAGATGTCTGACTGGCATTTCCAGGTACCAACTCTTCATCACCCTGGTCAAGGAAAACAGACAATTTTTAAAGAGATGCTCTCTAGTTTTCATGCCACTCACAGTGGGTATTTCTGTCATGCTGAAGGCATTTCAGTAGGAAAATATAAGTAGGTCATCATTTAGACCCAGAAAATGAATACATTATCTCCTTTGACAAGAAAATTCAGGGCTTAATCTCTTGTAGAAACTACTCTTATCTAGCTCTAGGTTAAAGATAAAAGGCTGAGACAGCTCCTTTCCATCTCTGATTGCCTCCAAATAGAACACATTTGTTTCTTTTTTAATTTTTTAATTTTATTTTTTTAAATACCAAAAAAACACCAGACAAATGCAAACATTCCTATTTTGATCATTCCATTCTACATATATAATCAGTAATTCACAATATCATCACATAGTTGCACATTCATTATCACGATCACTTCCTGGAATATTTGCATCTATTCAGAAAAAGAAATAAAACGAAAGCAGAAAAAAAAATTTATACATACCATACCCCTTGTCCCTCCCTTTCACTGATCACTAGCATTTCAAATTAAATTTATTTTAACACTTAGAACACGTATTTTAAAAAGAAAAAATTAAAGTGTATGTCTATGACCATGCAAAACTTCTGTAGCTGAATATGCCTCTAGTATCTTTTTTAAAAACCCTTTTATTGTAGTACATATACATCTCATAATTCCTCATTTTAATCACTTTCAAGTGTAAAATACAGTAGTATTAATTAAATCACAATATTGTGCCTCCATCATCAATATCCATTACCTCAACCTTATTATCTTGTCATATATGAATATATTTAGGTTTTCAAATTCAAACTCTGATCTTTATTTACATAAATCACTTTAGTAGGCAAAGGATTTTATTCCAGAAATCATAAAAATTACTTTTTATTAATATCATCTATTAAACTTTCTCCTTACCTAAATGATTCATTTAAATGTTAAATTCTCAAATACACACTTGCTGGTTCAAAACATCTTTCCTTGTCTGCAAACCTAAGGAAAAAAGTTCTCTTTAACAAAAGACTAAAATAGTCACCAATCTGGTGAGGTTTCCCCATTTCTTGATTTTAGGAGAATTTGGTGGAAGCAGCATAGGAGAGAGAAGACAAGACATTTTGATGCTAGACAGTGAACAGGTCAAGCCTAGGCTGCCCTACTGCAAACTCTCAGGCTGCGTTAGCTGATGATACACTTGTTTCTACCTCTAACCTTCTGATTCTCATGTTCTATCATAGTCCTAAGAGCCTTTAGTCATAATAAGACCAGCGGTCTACCCTGTCCCTGACTTTTTATCATCCCTACAAGTCAGGCTAAAATATATACTGGGAATGGCCAGTATCAATGACACAGAAAACGACAAATGTTGGAGAGGATGTGGAGAAAGAGGAACACTTATCCATTGTTGGTGGGAATGTCAAATGGTACAACCACTATGGAAGGCAGTCTGGTGTTCCCCAAAAAGCTAAATATAGAATTGCCATATGACCCGGCAATACCATCACTAGGTATCTACTCACAGGACATGAGGGCAAGGACACAAACAGGCATTTGCACACCAATGTTTATAGCAGCATTATTTACAATTGTGAAGAGATGGAAACAGCCAAAATGTCCATCAACAGACAAGTAGCTAAACAACCTGGTATATACATATGATGGAATATTATGCAGCTGTAAGACAGAATAAAGTTATGAAGTATGTAACAACATGGATGGACTTTAAGGACATTATGCTGAGTGAGATTAGCCAGAAACAAAAGGACAAATACTGTATGGTCTCACTGATATGAACTGATATTAGTGAATGAAGTTGGAGAATTTCATTGGTCACAGAGACCATCAGGAGATAGAAATAGGGTAAGATATTGGGTAATTGGAGCTAAAGGGATACAGATTGTGCAACAGGACTGAATGTAAAAACTCAGAAATGGACAGCACAATACTACTTAACTGTAATACAATTATGTTAAAACACTGAATGAAACTGAATGTGAGAATGATAGAGGGAGAAGGGCTGGGGGCACAAATGAAATCAGAAAGAAAGATAGACGATAAAGACTAAGATGGTATAATCTAGGAATGCCTAGAGTGTATAATGATGGTGACTAAATATACAAATTTAAAAAATTGTTTTTGCATGAGGAAGAACACAGGAATGTCATTACTGCAGGGTGTTAAAACTGACAGTAATATTTTAAAATTTCAACTTATGTGTGAGACTAAAGCAAAAAATGTTTATTTAGTACAAAATTTATATTTTGACTAGGGCATTTCCTAATATAACTTATGTAGACAGCTTGGTTGAGCAACATAAGTACATGGAACCTTGGGTAGGACATGAGATTTTGTTGGTTTGTCCAGAGTGATGCCCCAATGAATCCCAGAGTGATTTGATCAGTGAGTGGAAAAGTATTTGCAAAGTCCCCTTTGGGGAATGGTGAGAATGGGGGAAAATTCAACCTCCCCAAGTTGAATTCTTGATATTCTCACAAGCAGTGTGGGCAACCAAAGCTATAGGCTGAACCCCTAGTCTTTGGGTTTTTTCATATGAAACTTAACCCCACAAAGGATAGGTCAAGCCTACTTAAAATTAGGCCTAAGAGTCACCCCCAAGAAACCTTCTTTTGTTGCTCAGATGTGGCCTCTCCCTCCAGCCAACACAATAAGCAAACTCACCACCTTCCCCCTGTCTATGTGGGACATGACACCCAGGTATGTGGACCTTCCTGGCAACGTGGGACAGAAATCCTGGAATGAGCTGAGACTCAGCATCAAGGGATAGAGAAAACCCCAAATCCTGGAATGAGCTGAGACTCAGCATCAAGGGATAGAGAAAACCCCCAGAATGAGCTGAGAGGGATTGAGAAAACCTTCTCCACCAAAAGGAGGAACAGCGAAATGAGACAAAATAAAGTGCCAATGGCTGAGAGATTCCAGAGTTGAGAGGCTATCCTGGAGGTTATTCTTACGCATTAGATAGATATCACCTTGTTAGTCAAGATATAATGGAGAGGCTGGAGGGAACTGCCTGAAAATGTAGAGCTGTGTTCCAGCAGCCATGTTTATTGAAGATGATTGTATAATGATATAGCTTTCACAATGTGACTGTGTGATTGTGAAAACCTTGTGTCTGATGCTCCTTTTATCTACCTTATCAACAGACGAGTAAAACATGTGGAATAAAAATAAATAATACGGGGAACAAATGTTAAAATAAACTTAGATTGAAATGCTAGTGATCAATGAAAGGAGGGGCAGGGGGTATGGTATGTATGAATTTTTTTCTATTATCTTTTTCTTTTTCTGAATTGATGCAAATGTTCTATGGAATGATCATGGTGATGAATGTGCAGCTGTGTGATGATGTGAATTACAGATTATATATGTAGAACAGAATGATCATATGTTAAGAATGTATTTCTTTCTTGTCTTTTTTTAATTTAAAAATCAATTAAAAATTAAAAAAATAAATTAATAGGGGAACAAATGTTAAAATAAACTTAGATTGAAATGCTACTGATCAATGAAAGGGAGTAATAAAAAAATTTTAAAATAAATAAATAATGGGAACAAATGTTAAAATAAACTTAGATTGAAACGCTAGTGATCAATGATAGGGAGGGGTAAGGGATATGGTATGTATGAATTTTTTTCTGTTGTCTTTTTATTTCTTTTTCTGAATTGACGCAAATGTTCTAAGAAATGATCATGATGATGAATACGCAACTATGTGATGATATTGTGAATTACTGATTATATATGTAGAACAGAATGATTGTATGTTAAGAATGCTTGTGTTTCTTTCTTGTCATATTTTTTTTAAAAATTTAAAAATCAATAAAAAAAATTTATATATATATATAAACACACACACATACTGGGGGCCACGGTGGCTCAGCAGGCAGAGTTCCTGCCTGCCAAGCCAGAGACCCGGGTTTGTTTCGCGGTGCCTGTCCATGCAAAAATAAATAAATAAATAATTTAAAACAAACAAATAAATAAATAAACTGGGCTGTGTAGCTCATTAGAACTGAAACACAGGAAGTGTAAAATAAGAAACTATTTAACTTTACCATGAGGGAATCCCCTGATACTGTGCCAAACTTTATGGACACCCAAATCAATAGGTCATGCCCTCGATCATGAGGCTTACTCTATAAAGTTTATCTAAGTAGCAGAGAAGTTTGACTACCTATAGGCATGCCTAAGAGTTACTTCTGGAGGACCTCTGTTGTTGCTCAGATGTGGCCTCAACTTTGCAAGTGAAATCATTGTCCTCCTCCTTACATGGGACATGACATCCAGGGGTGAAAGTCTCCCTGGTGATGTGGGAGATGACTCCCAGGGATGAATACAGACCTGGCACCATGGGATCAACAATTACATCAAACAATTACAATCAAACAATTACAAAAGGGGAAAAGAAGTGCAATTAATAAAATATCAGTGGTAGAGAGAACTCTAATAGAGCCAAGAGGCTACTCTGAAGGTTGCTCTCACACAAGCTTCAGTTAGACCTTGCTACCTATCATAACCTGGAACCAGAAGCATTCCAGCCAATCCTAAAGAACACCTAGGGCAATATATAAGATTCCACAAGGGTTCCATGCACTAGAGTAACTTTGCAGAAACCTACAACCTCCAGATGGGTCTCTGGTTCAGATAAGTCCTGTAACTTAGCCCAGCCTCTCCAGAACATCAGATAGTTCCATCTCTCTACCCCATATTAGAGACAGATCCATCCAATATCAAAAATTTAGAATTGCCATAGCCCAAACAAACCCAAAGAGAGGTATGGAAAAATCAAAGGTGATGGTGGAATTATACATAGAAGATAGGATTTAACAAATGAATATGAATGCTGAATCATTAAACTGATATCTCCAGTATTTTAGAGCCGCTAGAAGTAAAAATCTAAAATTGTGAAATTGTAACCCATGTCAAAGTCTGAAATATGTTCTACAACTAATTGTGGTGCTGTGCTTTAAAATTTATAGCTTTTTTGTATAGATGTTATTGTTCACAAAAAAAAGAAGGAAAAGAAGTCAATTGTAATGATTAAAAAAAAAGTATTTAAGCCTTCTAGCCTCCTATATTCTGGAGCAACTAGAAGGAAAAAATATAAGAGGATCATATGGTAGCCCATGACAAACTCTTGTATCTATCCTGAAACCACTTGCTGAAGAGTGCTTTGAAAACTATTGTTTTTTTATGTCTTTGCTTTGTATATGTATTATACTACACAATAAAAAAAGTAAAAAAAAAAAAATACGTATATACCTACTGGAAGCACTATGAAGACACAAAGGAAAGAAAAAGTAATTTACATTGTGACTATTTCAGAAACAGATTAACAGGCTAAAATCAAGCTACCAATGTCTAACTTCCCAAAAGTTAACAGAAAATAAAGTCAAACCAGTAGTGAAAGCCTACACAGAGCTATGGCATTTTCTATTGCCCACTGCTCACATTAATTACCTACCCATGATTATTTTAGGATATATTTATCATTATGAAATGAACAAAAATTGATTCTGATTCACTATAACAATTCTTTTTACCTTTACTGGATCATTTTCCTTTTCAAGATAGTGAAAGGTATATGTGGTAAATTAATTACATACCCTAAGAAAAGACATGTTCTCAATCTTACTCCACATCTCTGTGGATATGAACCCATGGTAAATAGGACATTTTGAAGACGTTCTTTTTAGGTTAGGTATGGCCAACTGAAACAGAGACGGACACATGGGAGCCAGAAGTCAGCAGAAACCAGAAGAGGAGACACAGGAGAAAGAGATGGCCATTGATGGGAGGCCAAGAGGCAAGTCAAGGATGCCTAAGACCACAGTAAGCCAGTACCAGGACATTACAGACTTCGAGGAGAAAGCACAGCCTTGCTGAGGATGTGACTTTCAGTTTCTAGCCTCTGAAATGGTGAGACAATAAATACTTGTTATTAAAGTCAAGCCATACAGCCTGGCAAACGGAGACTGTTCAATAAACACAAAGCAAAAAAGACAAAAATATCTTTGGGATAGAAATGGTCTTGCACAGAAAAATCTTTGGACAGTTACTCTAAGACTTAAGATTTTTATACATATTCTTTTTGCTCTGTAAGAAAACTGAAGATGGTAAATTTCCATTAGCAAGTGACAAAACTCACACTATTAACTAATTAACTATTTTAGCAAGTGGTAAAAATAGTTAAATGGTAATTTGACTTTTAAAAAACAAAGCCAGATATCACGAATATAAAGTGAACTTATAATACCTTGGAGTTCTTATTTGAGGAAAGATCTTAATGCTTTTATGCAGGAAAACACACTGGTTTTGGTGCCAGTTTTCTCAAAGACTACCTGATGTTACAGCTTTTCATGGATCCAAGTCATATCCTCTATAAGCACCGAAAGCCACTTAACCTCAACACACAAACACACTGAATAAAAACTGATGTACAATCACTATCAGAATCCAAAAACCCGGACTGTACAAACAGTTTAACATCATTTTCAATTAGAATTATCTATAATTATAAAAGGAAACACAATGGACAGTAGAATTCAAAATATAAAATAAGAATATTGTCTAACCCCAAGCTTGTAACCACTGCTTAACTTCCAGGTTTCTCCCGACATTTGATAAAAGCGCTCCTCCAGTTTTTTCAATTTCATTTCCTGGTGAGGTTTTAAAACCTTCTCTATGTATCTGCTGGCCTGTTCAGAAAAATAAATTAGATACTGTTACTATACATCAGTGTTCCACAAATTTACATTATCTATGAAGTTGTAAATAAGAACTGATTAAGAAAATATGCTTTCCTACTTCATTTTGCCGAAAAAGGCTATACACTTTTTTGCATCAAAACAAAAAGTTTAATTAAAAAAATTAAATAACAAACATAGGCAAGTATAACAATATGAAGTAACAACAAATAAAGGAATACTGTACTACTTCAAAACAATCGTGCCTTGGGCTGCCATCAGAAACAGATACACAAACAAATACACACACACACACACACACACACACACACATATATATACAATGTGAATGTTTTGTGGATTTAACAAAACTTATCTGAATATTCTTACAATTTTATTTTAAAGCCTTATAATCTGATACTAAACTTTTTTTTAGACAAAGAATATCTAAGCATGAATTAAGAAATAACTGTGGAGAAAATTTATGAGTTGAAATTAAAAGGCAAAGATATTGCACTTTCTGGGGGAAAACTCAACTTCCCCAAGTGGAGAGTTCTTGATATTCTAACAAGCAGTGGGGACAACCAAAGCAATAGGCAGAGCCCTCAATCTGGGGATTTGTCCATATGAAACTTAACCCTGCAAAGGACAGGCTAAGCCCACTTAAAATGAGGCCTAAGAGTCACCCCAGGGATCCTCTTGTTGCTCAGATGTGGCCTCTCTCTCAGCCAACATGACAAGCAAACTGACTGCCCTCCCCTTCTCTACATGGGACATGACTCCCAGGGGTGTGGACCTTCCTGACAACATGCGATAGAAATCCTAGAATGAGCTGGGACTTGGCTTCAAGGGATTGAGAAAACCTTCTCGATCACAAGGGTGAAGAGACAAAATAAAATTTCAATGGCTGAGAGATTCCAAACAGAGTCGAGAGGTTATCCTGGAGGTTAGTCTTATGCATTATATAGATATCACCTTTTTAGTTAAGGTGTAATGGAGAGGTTGGAGGGAACTGCCTGAAAATGTTGAGCTGTGTTCCAGTAGCCATGTTTCTTGAAGATGATTGTATAATGATACAACTTTCGCAATGTGACTGTGTGATCGTGAAATAATTAATTAATTAATTAATTAATTTTTAAAAAGATATTGTACTTCCTGTAATTCTAGAGTTGAAGGGCTGACTTCTCTTGGGATATGCTCCTCCTATATTGAAAAGCAAAGTATTTGTTCTGTTGTTTACAACAACAACAAATGTTCAAATGTGCTTAAATGGTAGCCTGCCTACATATATCCTTTTAATTGTATTTTCACTGCAACAAAAAGTTACTAGGAGCTGAGGGTATGTTGGGGATTGAATCATGTACCCCATAAAGACATGGTTAAATCCTAATCTCCTCCCTCCATCCCCACTCCAGCCCCATTTGTAAATAGGAACTCCGAAGATGCTACTTATAGTAAAATTATATAGGAAAAGGATAAACTGAGAACTGACTTGTTAAGGTGGACTCATTTGTGAACAGGACCTTTGAAGATATTTAGAAGAAGCCAAACTGAATTAGGGTAGACAATCTACATAAAAACTTTATTAGCCATGGAAATTGGACATGGAAATAAAAGCCAGAAGTCAGTAGAAACCGGAGTAGCAGACACAAATGGAGAGATCACCATGTGAGGGAGCTACAGACTCTAAGAGAAAGGAAGGCCTGCCAGTATCCTGATGTTGGACTCCTAGCCTCTAAAACCATGAGATAATAAACTGCCAGTAAGTGCTGTTTGTCATAGCGTCCCTGACAAACCATGACAGTTTGGTACTGGAAAGTAGGGTGCCGCTATTTCAAATCTTTAAAAATGCAGAAGTGGCTTTGGAATTATGTAAAGGGGGAGGATGAAGAATTTCGAAGCACTTCATAGAACCAAGATTGCTATTGGAGAGAAAGCTTTTAAAATCATAGAGAATACATATATCGTCACAAACAAAATGTTGGTAGAAATATGGACACATAAAGGTACATCCAGTGAGGTCTTAAAAGGAAATGATGAATGAATGTGTCAGTAGAAACTGGGGAGGAAGATAGTGATATAGTGAGGTGTGGAATTTAGTTCATTCTCCGTGGCAACTAGTAAATAGCCAGGAACTGTATGTAAAAACTGTTTGGAGGACTTCAGTGACTAGATGGCACACATCAAACAGCAGTCAGTAACAGGTGAAATGGCTGAGATCCCACACAGGACTTTAAGTCTTCCAAGCCACACAGGACGACCATCCCCAACCCAAGCACAGCTGGCTGTTCCCAGGAAAAAGTTACAGGACCTACCAGGGGCAAGAAAGGTAGCTCAACCAAGCTCCAGCTGTGGAATTAATTTTAAAAATTCATTCTGAAACAGGCCCCGAGCACAGAAAAACCTACAGTTAAGCACTAAATGAACCAGGAGTTTTCATCCTGGCAGAGAGGGGGTAGGGATGATGGAAAAAACAACCAACCAACCAACCAGAGGCTTTGCTGAGTTGGACAACACAAAATAGTGGAAAAGGGTTGGGCCCCAAGAAAAGGAGGCACATAGAACCCAGGGACCCACACAGAGCCACATACCAACTCCAGCTCTTGATTGGCAAACACAGGGAGCTGGGCTCTGGCTCGGAAATGGCTTTTTTCTTTTTTTAATCTCCTTTCTTCATTTTTTTACTTCTTATCAGCTCATTAGATAGAACTGCAAGTGCTCTCAGGCTTCAGCCGAGACCCAGATAAGGGGAGAAATTAAAGGCTGTCTGGGACACAAGGTATATAGTCAGGTGAATGGGGACAATTCCCTAAAAGGTACATCTTCTACAAGAAAAAAAGGCGGTGCCCCACTCAAGTGGCAGCCCTCCTTCAGGGAATTCAGGCACCAGGGGCTGGAAAACAGGAGTAACATAAGCCTGACCTTAGCCTCTGTCTCAACAAAAACACTGGCACAGAGAGGGTCAGCTTAGAATTAAAGGCACCTCATCAGGTCACACTGGGGGAAGGTGTGGGCTGACAAGTGCCACATGCTGGGCCATATACGAAAACCAGAGTCAGAGGCCTCATAGGAACGTCTGCAGGCCTGCTGGGTCTTTACCTCAGAGAAGCTTGGTACTGCCTACCCTCTCCTCCAAAGATGCAAGCCTGTTTAGTCTAGTAGATTCTGACTGGAGTCAATCATATCTCAGGAGATCCTCCTCATAAAAGTTTCCATATATGTGGGGCAAGAACCAGAAAAACAAAGCTGAAAAATTCTGATCAGTTAAACAAAAGCTATGTTAGAGGTCTAGAATAAGTTAAACTGAATGCCAAAGAACAGATAGAGAACAAAGCCAACCAACAAGAAAACCCTAGGCAAAAGAGTGAAAAGACCTCCAGAATAAACTAATTAAGAAAATCAAATGCCTAGATGCCAACAAAAAGTAACGAGTTACACAAGGAATGGCCCAGGCAAAGGAACAAAACAACATTTCAAATAATATACAAGAGTTGAAACAATTAATTAAGGATGTTTGAATAGACATGCAAAATTACATCAAAAATCAAATCAACGACTTGCGAGAAGACAAGACAAAAGACATGAAAGGTATAATGAAGACACTGGGCAAATATAAAGAACTCAAAAGTCTAAAAAACCAAATGGCAGAATTTATGTCAAGAAAGACACAATAGAAGAGATGAAAAAAATATGGAGACCTACAGCAGCAAATTTAAAGAAACAGAATAAAGGATTAGTGAACTAGAGGACAGGACATCTGAAATCCTAAACACAAAAG
Source organism: Tamandua tetradactyla (assembly GCF_023851605.1). Lineage (NCBI taxonomy): Eukaryota > Metazoa > Chordata > Mammalia > Pilosa > Myrmecophagidae > Tamandua > Tamandua tetradactyla. The sequence continues at coordinate 12,777,100 of NC_135352.1, forward strand.
AAAAGGTAGGGAAAAGATTGGGAAAATATGAACAGTGTCTCAGGGAACTGAGTGACAACATGAAGTACACGAACATAGGTGTGATGGGTATCCCAGAAGGAAAAGAGAAGGGAAAAGGGGCAGAAAAGACAAATAGAGGAAAGTAATATTGAAAATTTCCTTGCTCTTATGAAAGACATAAAATTACAGATCCAAGAAATGCAGTGTAGGCCAAACAAAATATATCCGCATAGACCTACTCCAAGATACTTACTAATAGATTTTGTCAAAAGTTAATGACAAAGAGACAATTCTGAAAGCAGCAAGAGAAAAGCTATCCATCACATACAAGGGAAGCTTGAGAAGACTATGTATAGATTTCTCAGAAGAAACCATGGAGGCAAGAAGGCAGTGGCATGATATATTTTATTCTAAAAGAGAAAAATTGCCAACCAAGAATTCTTCACCCATAAAACTGTCTAAAAATAAGGGGGAGTTTAAAATATTTTCAGTTACTGACAGAGTTTGTGACTCAGAGACCAGCCTTACACAAACTACTCAAAGGAGCACTACAGGCAGATAGGAAAATACAGGAGAATAAGATCTGGAGAAGAGTGTAGAAATGAAGACTATCAGTAAAGGTAAAAAGATATGACATATGAAACCCACAAGACAAAACGGTAGAAGAAAGTACTGCCTTTACAATAGTAACATTAAATGTTAATGGATTAACACCCCCAAACAAAAGACACAGACTGGCAGAACAGACTAAAAAACAGAACCCATCTATATGCTGTTTCCAGGAGATTTACTTTACATCTCACGTCAAAAACAGACTGAAAGTGAAAGGTTGGAAAAAATATTAGGCACAAACAACAAACAGAAAAGGGCAGGCATAGTTATACTAATATCTTTGTAAAACAATTAAAAGAGACAAAGAAGGACACTATATATCAATAAAAGAAACAATTCAACAGGAAGACATAACAATCATAAATATTTACGCACTGAACAAGAGTGCCCCAAACACATGAGGGAAACACTGACAACATTGAAGGAAGATGTAAACACCTCTAAATCAACAGTTGGATACTTCAATTCCCTGCTTTCTTCAATGGACAGAACTTCTACACAGAGGATCAACAAGGAAACAGAGATTTTGTAAAATACAACAAATGATATAGACTTTTCCAGTACATTACACCCCACAATAGCAGGATACATATTTTTCTCAAGTGCTCATGGATAATTCTCAAAGACAGACGAAATGTTGGGTCACAAAACAAATCTCAAAAAATTTTAAAAGACTGAAATCATACAAAACACTTTCTCAGATCATAAAAGGAATGAAGTTGGAAATCAGTAAGAGGCAGAGGGCCAAAAAATTCACAATTAAACAATCAGTGGGTCATGGAAAAAATTACAAGAGGATTCAGTAAATATCTCGAGGCAACTGAAAATGAAAACACAAAATTTATGGGATGCAGCAAAGGCAGTACTAAGAGGGAAATTTAGCGCCTTATGCCTATATTAAAAAAGAAGAAAAAGCAAAAATCAAGGAATTAATTGTTCATTTGGAAGAACTAGAGAAAGAACTGTAAGCTAAGCCAAAGCAAACAAAAGGAAAAAAATAATGATTAGGGCAGAAATAAATGAAATTGAGAATATGAAAACTATCAAGAAAATCAACAAAACCAGAAGGTAGTTCTTTGAGTAAATCAATAACATTGATGGACCCTTAGCAAGGCTAAAGGTCTAACAAAAGAAAAAGAGAGAGGATGCAAATAAAATCAGAATGGAAGAGGAGACATAACCACTGACCCTGCAGAGATAAAGGAGGTAGTGAGAGGATACTATAAGCAACTATAGGCTAATAAACTAGACAACATGGATGAAATAGACAACTTCTTAAAAAGGCATGAACAACCAACATTGACTTGAGAAGAAATATACAACCTCAACAAACCAATCACAAGTAAAGACACTGAATCAGTCATCAAGAAGCTCTCAAAAGAGAAAAGTCCAGGACCAGATGGCATCACATGTGAATTCTACCAAGCATTCAAGAAAGAATTAGAACCAATCTTGCTCAAACTCTTCAAAAACACTGAAGATGAGGGAAGGTTACCTAACTCATTCTATGAAGCCAATATCACCCTCATACCAAAGCCAGACAAAGATACTATGAGAAAAAAAAAATTACAGATCAATCAATCTCTCTAATGAATATAGATGTAAAAATCCTCAACAAAATACTTGCAAATTGAATCCAGCACACATTAAAAGAATTATACACCATAACCAAGTGGGATTTATTCCAGGTATGCAAGGATGGTTCAACATAAGAAAATCAATTAATGGAATACACTGTATCAACAAATCAAAGCAGCAAAACCACATGATCATCTCGATTGATGCAGAAAAGGGATTTGACAAAATTCAACATTCTTCCTTGATGAAAACACTTCAAAGGATAGGAATAGAAGGGAATTTCCTCAACATGATAAAGGGAATATGTGAAAACCCATAACTAGCATCATCCTCAATGGGGAAAGTCTGAAATTCCCCCTAAGATCAGGAATAAGACAAGGATGTTCACTGTCATCACTGTTATTCAACACTGTGCTGGAAGTTAAGCCAGAGCAATTAGACAAGAAAAACAAATACAAGGCATTCAAATTGGAAAGGAAGAAGTAAAAATCTCAGCTTGTAGATGATAGGATACTATATGTCAAAAATCCTGGAAAATCCACAGCAAAGCTACCAGAGCAAATAAAATGAGTATAGCAAAGTGGCAAGGTACAAGATCAACACCCAAAAATCAGTAGTGTTTCTATACACTAATAATGAGCAATCTGAGGAGGAAATAAAGGAAAAAAAATCCATTTACAATAGCAACCAAAAGAATAAAATATTCAGGAATAAATTTAACCAAGCACACAAAAGACCTATACACAGAAAACTACAAGAAATTGCTAAAAGAAATCAGGGAAGACCTAAATAAATGGAAGGGCATATTGTGCTCATGGATTGTAAGACTAAATACAGTTAAGATGTCATTTTTATCCAAATTGATTTATAGATTCAATGCAATACCAATTAAAATCCCAAAATCTTACCCTGCAGAAATAGAAAATCCAATAACCAAATTTATTGGGAAAGGCAGGGTGTCCCGAATAGCTAAAAATATCTTCAGAAAGAAAAATTAAGTTGATGTCTCACATTACCTGACTTTAAAGCATATTATGAAGCTACAGTGGTCAAAACAGCATGGCACTGGCATAAAGATATATATACTGACCAAAGGAATCAAACAGAGTGTTCAGATGTAGACCTTCTCATCTATGGACAACTGATCCTTGATAAGGCAGTCAAGCCAACTTGCCTGGGACAGAACAATCTCTTCAATAAATGGTGCTTGCAGAACTGATATCCACACACAAAAGAATGAAAGAGGATCCATATCTCACACCCTATACAAAAGTTAACTCAAAATGGATCGAAGACCTAAACATTAGAGCTAAAACCATAGAACTTCAGAAGAAATATAGAGAAATATCTTATGAAAATTATAACAGGAGGCAGTTTCCTAGATCATAAACACCCAAAGCAGGAGCATTGAAGAAAGAAACAGATAAATAGGAACTCCTCAAAATTAAACACTTTTATGCACCAAAGAATTTGGTCAAGAAAGTAAAAAGGCAGCCTGAGCAATGGGAGACAATATTTGGAAACCACCTATCAGATACAGTTTAGTATCCAGAATGTACAAAGAGATTTCTCAAAAACAAAAAGACAACTCAATTTTAAAAATGGGCAAAATGCATGAATAGACCCTTCTCAGAAGAGAAAAGAAATACAAATGGCTAAAAGGAACATGAAAAGATGCTCAAATTCACTAATGGGAAATGCAAATCAAAATCACAATGAGGTACCATCTCACACCCACTAGAATGGTCATTATCAAAAAAACAGAAAGCAAAAAGTGCTGGAGAGGATGTGGAGAAAGAAGCACACTTATCCATTGTTGGTGGGAATTGTAAAATGGTTGGACCACTGTAGAAGGCAGTTTGGTGGTTCCTCAGGAAGCTATGTATAGAATTGCCTTATGATCCAGCAAACCCATTGCTAGGTCTCTATTCAGAGGACATGAGAGCAAGGACACAAACAGATATTTGCACACCAATTTTATAGCAGCATTATCTACAACTGCCAAGAGATGGAAACAGCCCAAATATTCATCAACAGATGAGTGGCTAAACAATATGCATATAATGGAATATTATGCAGTCCTAAGACAGAATAAAGTCATGAAGCATATAAGAATATAGATGGACCTTGAGGACATTATGCTGAATAAAATTAGCCAAAAACAAAGAGAGATATACTGTATACCAATATGAACTAACATTAATGAGTGAACTTTGAGAATTTAAGTTAAGAACACAGGGTACTGGGAAATAGAAATAGGGTAGAGAATGGGCAATTGGTGCTGATGGAATACAGACTGTGCAACAAGACTGACTGTACAAAATCAGATATAGATAGCACAATACTACCTGATTATAGCATAACAATGTAAGTACACTAAATGAAGATGAATGTGAATATGGTTGAGGGAGAAGGGCTGGGGGTATGTATGAAACCAGAAGGTAAGACAGAAGAGAGACTGAGACAGTATAATTTAGGAATGCCTAGAGTGTACAATTATGGTGATTAAACGTACACATTAAAAAATGTTTTTGCAGGAGGACGAACAAAGGAATATAAGTATTGCAGGGTGTTGAAAATAAGACAATGCAATCAATGTAAGCTAGTGTCTATGTAATACCCTTCCACTGAATGTAACAAAGGCATTATGCCAAAACTGAATGTCAACAGGCTGGGGGATTGGGAAAGGGGTATGGATTCTTTATGGAAGAAAAGGAAATGTCTTCAGATAGAGTATGGTGGTGAAGGCATGTCTGCACACTTAGGCTGGATTGTAGATGTATGAATAAAACCATTTAAAGATGGTCCGAGGAAAACAAGTGCTAGAGAAAATGCGGAGAAAAGGATGTACCTATTCACTATCAGTAGGGAACTGAGAGGTGTAGCCCCTTGGAGAGCAGTGTGGTGGTTCCACAGGAAGCTGGGGGTGGGTTTGCCATATGATTCTGAAACCTAATGCTTAGTATATACCTGGAGGAACTAAGCTTGCGGACATAAATGGACATTTGCACACTGGTGTTACTGATCCAAAAGGAATGGAGGTGGCCTAAGGGTACCACGACTGAGGAATGGAAAGGGGAACTGTTTTATATACATACAATGGACTACTGAGCAGCCAGAAGAAGGGGTGAAGTTGTGAGGCATGCAACTAGATGAATGAACCTTAAGAACTGTATGTAGAATGAAATGTCAGGAACAAAAAAAAAGACAAATATTATTATGCTTCAATTATATGGACTAACAATGATATAAAAATTCAGTGAACCAAATTCAAGAGCATGGATTATTGGGGGCTTACTGTAAAGGGTCCTAGATTATAAACTCTTACAGCAATCAATATATTCAGGAAGTGTAATTACTAATTCTAAGTTCTGACATACTGAGCTGTTTGTGTATAACACGGTTTTCTCAGAAACTTCAGGTATTTATGTGACACCTGAGACTCAAGAGTCAGAGCTCTGAAGCTATGAAAGTCAGCAGAACCCCATAAGGAACTGTTTAAAAAGTTGAAAAAGTGATCAGACATTGAGCAGAGACAAAGTAAACTGATCTGGATAGGACTAAGGTATATCAGAAGACTGGGTAAAAGATGATATCCATATCTTAAAACTTCAACTTCTGTTTGAGGGAGAGATGTTTATTTGGTGTAAAATTTATATCTGGGTAGTATATTTCCTAATTAAACTTGTATAGTCAGTTTAGTTGAACATCATAAGTATAGGGAATCTTGAACAGGGCATGAGATTTTGTTGGTTTGTCTAGGTTAGTGTGATGCCTCAATAAATCCCAGAGTGATTTAGACAGTGAATAAAGAAATATTGCAAAATTCCCTTAGGGGAATTAGGAGAAAGGGGGAAAGATTCAACTACCCTATTTGGAGAATTTCTGATATTATCACAAGCAGTAGGGACAACCAAATCAATAGGCCAAGACCTCAATCTTGGGGTTCACCCCTATGAAACTTACTCCTACAAAGGAAAGCCTCAGCCTATGCAAAATTAGGCCTAAGAGTCACCCCTAGAGAACCTCTTTTCTTGCTCAGATGTAGCCTCTCTCTCCAAGCCTTTTGTTGCTCAGATGTAGCCTCTCTCTCCAAGCTGACATGCAAATGAATCCATTGCCCTCTCCTTCCTAAGTGGGACATGACTCCCAGGGGTGTAAATCTCCCTGGCAATATGGGACAGAAATTCCAGGAGGACTTGGGACCTGGCATCAAGAAATTGAGAAAACCTTCATGACCAAAAAGGGGAAGAGAGAAATGAGACAAAATAAAGTGTCAGTGGCTAAGAGATTTCAAACAGAGGCAAGAATCAAGCGTCTAGGAATAAACTTAACTAGAGATGTGAAGAACATGTACACAGAAAAATACATAATACTGCTAAAAGAAATCAAAGGTCTAAATAGGTGGAAAGACATTCCCTGCTCATGGATAGGAAGGTTAAATATAGTTAAGATGTTAACTCTACCCAAAAAGATTCAATGCAGTTCCAATCAAAATTCTTAAGAACCTACTTTGAAGACTTGGAAAAACTAGTTACCAAATTCATCTGGAAGTGAAAGAGACCCTGAATAGCTAAAAGCAACCTAAAAAATAAGAATGAAGTGGGAGGAGTAATACTTCCTGATTTTAAAACTTATTATAAAGCCACAGTGGTCAAAACAGCATGGTACTGGCACAAAGATAGAAGCACTGACCAATGGAATCAACTCAAGAGCATACAAATAGACCACCAAATCTATGCTCAACTTATCTTCAACAAGGCCCTTAAATGCACTGACAGGGACAAAATAGTCTTTTCAATAAATGGGCATGGGAGCAATGGACATCAATAGTTAAAAGAACGAAAGAGGACCCTTACCTTACACCCAATACAAAAATTAACTCAAAGTGGATCAAATATCTAAATATAAGAAAAGTTCCCCTAAAGCTCCTAGAAGACAATGTAGGGAAACATCTTCAAGACCAACTAATAGGAGGCACCTTCCTAAACACTCAAAACACAAGCAACAAAAGATAAAACAGATAAACGGGAACTCCTCAAAATCAAATGTGTCTTCACCTCAAAAGACTGTCAAAAAGGTGAAGAGGCAGCCATCTCAATGGGAGAAAATATCTGGAAACCACACATCAGATAAAGATTTGATATCCTGTATACACAAAGAAATTATACAATTCAACAATAAAAGAACAAGCAACCCAATTTTAAAGTGTGCTAAAGATAAGAATAGACATTTTTCTGAAGCGCAAATATGGATGGCTAAAACTCAGGAGTTGCTCATTCTCATTAGCTATAAGGCAAAGGCAGATCAAGACTACAATGAGATATTACCTCACACTTATAAGAATGGCTGCTATTAAACAGGAAACTACAAATATTGTAGAGGATGTGGAGAGACTGGGACACTTAAACACTGCCTGTGAGAATCTATAATGGTACAGTCACTATGGGAGGCAGTTTGGTAGTTCCTTAAGAAACTAAATACCCAGTTGCTCTATGACCCAGCAATACTACTGCTTGGTATATACTCAGAAGAGCTGAAAGCAGTGACACAAACAGACATTTGCACACTGAAATTCACAGCAGCACAATTCACAATCACCAAAAGATGGAATCAATCCAAGAGGTCCATTGACAGATAAATGGATTAACAAAATGTGGTATATACATATGATGGAATATTAGGCAGTAGTAAGATGAAATGACATCCTGAACCACAACACAAGATAGATGAGTTTTGAGAACATAATGCTGAGTGAAATAAGCCAGACATAAAAGGATAGATATTGTACGGCTCCATTTTTATGACCATGGTAAAGGTAAAATCAGAGGCTTATAATACAGACTATATGGGACTTAGAGATACACAGAAGCTTGAGATGGGTGAACAGTTAGCTAATGAGGTTGAACTTAATTGTAAGGGAATAGATAGAAGTGAAGGCAGTTCACTCGTGGCTCAATAAGTAATATTACCACATTGAAGGTGAACGTGTTTGAAAGGGGTTGCATAGATTCATGGGTCCCATTAATCAACACTACAAATATAAATAAGTTCTTGCACGAACTACTGAAAAAAAAAAGTATTGGTGATGAGGTGGAAATACTGGAACTCTTGTGCATTGTTGGTGGGGACGTAAAATGGTAAATCTGCAAGTGAAAACAGATTGGTCGTTCATCAGAAAGTTAAGAGTACCAATACTATGACTCAGCAATTCAACTCCTAAGTGTTCATCCCAAGGAACTAAAAACAGGTACTCCAACAAACAGTTGTTTACAAATGTTCACAGCAGCACTATTTACAATACCTAAAAGGTAGAAACAATCCAAATATCAATCAATGAATGAATGGAAAATAAATTGTGGTATACCCATATTATGGAATATTATTTTCAGAAAAAGGAATAATGTACAAATAGATGGTTCAATGTGGATAAACTTGAAAATATTATACTAAGTGAAAGAAGACAGACACAAAATATCAAATGTATGATCCTTTTATATGAAATATCCAGAATCGGTAAATCTATAGTGACAGAAATCAGATTGGGAGCTTGCCAGAGCTGGGGGCAAAAGGGAAGTGACTACCTAACTGGGACAGGGTTTTCTTTTGCTTTGGAACTAAACAAGAGGTGGTGGTTGTACAACATTGTCTATGCACTAAATTGTACACTTTAAAATGCTTCTTTATGTTGTGTGATTTCATCTCACCACCCACATAAAAGAAACCTTGGAACAAACACAGAAAGCAACAAACCTGAATTTGAAGTGTCCCAGATATGTCTGAATTCTCTTTGTATACACTCTCTAGAAACAAAGCTTTACCTTTTCACTCTGTTCCTCCTGCTGCTTGTTTCGCACAAGTTTTTGCCTTCTCCCATTTTTCTCTTCTTCTTCCTCTAAGACATCAGAACATACAAGTGATTTTAATTCCAGGTATCAATAGGTCGAATGCTGTTTTCCCTGAAAACAGTCTGAATATATTAACATTGTGAGAGGGATAAGAAGCCTTCATGTAACATTATATATTTTCAAGTAAAGACACAGATTCATGGAGGCATTTGAAACCCAAAAATCTAAAAGTAAAATCTACAATAAAAGCCCTGTTATGAAACAAAAATTATCTGACATTTTTGTAGCAAGGAGTCAGCAAGAATGTTCCCGATGGGTTTTCCTCTGTGGGCCCCAGGAAGGGCTTCACTAGCATTGCCTGGAGCCCACTACTGCTTTTGAAGTGTGAAGCAGGGCCTTGCAGCCCTGAGAGCTGCCACTCACTCACTCTCGGACGTGACAATAGAAACGATACACATGGTTCCCAAATCTGGGGGGTGCATAGCAACTCCTGTAACAACTGAACCAATATGAGGTCATTTACCCACTGACTACCAGGATAAAGGATTTTTGTTCTTGCAGCAATAACAACATCCAAAATAGTTCACGAAGATTAACAACTGAACCAGAAACTGTATTCCTTTGAGGAATATTACATCTTTTAGGAAAATATGTCTTCTGAACTGCTTAGTTCCTTAAATAGTAGCACTCTATTCTGTCAGCACCTTTATCTCTATGGCCATAAATATCTCCTCAAATTTATTAAAAAAAAAAACAAACAGATTAGGGTAGTAAGGTATGACGAAAAATCAGAAGGTCCAATTTGGCCGCTAACTTGTTATGTCAACAGTAAGACAGTGCTTTTTTTAAGACTCCTTCCAAACTCTAAGTCAAAGAATATAAATTGTAAATACAGCAATGGCCAGGGATAATTCTTAAAGTTTTACTGAAAACTGTCTGCTTCTGAACTTTCGATACACTTCATTTTGCAAACATATTATGTAATAAGGAGGATCATATCACAATACTGATTGTAGCATAATAATGTTAGAACACTGAATGAAGCTGAATGTGACAACGATAGAGGGAAGAGGACTGGGGGCACAAATGAAACCAGATGGAAAGATAGACGATAAAGAATGAGATGGCATAATCTAGGAATACTTAGACTGTATAATGATAGTGACTAAATGTACAAATTTAAAAATGTTTTTGCTTGAAGAAGAACAAAGGAATGTCAATACTGCAGGGTACTGAAAATAGATGGTAGTTAATATTTTAAAACTTTAACTTATGTGCGAGACTAAAGTAAAATATGTTTATTTGGTACAAAATTCTTATTTTTACTAGTGTATTTACTAATATAACTTATGTGGACAGCTTAATTGAACACCATAGTACATGGAACCTTGAGTAGGGCATGAGATTTTGTAGGTTTGTCTAGAGTGATGCCCCGATAAACCCCACAGTGATTTTGAGTAGTGAATAAAAAAGTATTTGCAAAGTCCCATTGGGGGAATGGTGAGAAAGGGGGAAAATTCAACTTCCCCAAATGGAGAATTCACAATATTCTCACAATATTCTCACAAGCAGTGGTGCCAACCAAAGCAATAGGACAAGTCCCCAATCTTGGGGTTTGTTCATATGAAACCTAACCCTGCAAAAGATAGGGTAAGCCTACTTAAAATTAGGCCTAAGAAGGGTACATGGTTAGTTTAGTGGTTAGAATGCCCACCTTCCATGCAGGAGACCTGGGTTCGATTCCCGGACCATGCACCAAAAAAAAAAAAAAAAAAAAAAAAAAAAATTAGGCCTAAGAGTCACCCCCAAGAGAACCTCTTCTGTTGCTCAGATGTGGCCTCTCTCCCTCAGCCAACACGACAAGCAAATTCACTGCCCTTCCCTCTCTATGTGGGACATGACTCCCAGGGGTGTGGACCTTCCTGACAATGTGGGACAGATCTCCTAGAATGAGCTGGGACTGAGCATCAAGGGACTGAGAAAACCTTCTCGACCAAAAGGGGGAAGAGCAAAATGAGGCAAAATAAAATGTCAATGGCTGAGAGATTCCAAACAGAGTCGAGAGGTTATCCCGGAGGTTATTCTTAGGCATAATATAGATATCACCTTTTTAGTTAAGGTGTAATAGAGAGGCTGGAGGGAAGTGTCTGAAAATGTAGAGCTGTGGTCCATGTTTCTTAAAGACGACTGTATAAAGATATAGCTTTCTCAATGTGACTGTGTGATTGTGAAAACCTTGTGTCTGGTGCTCCTTTTATCTACCTTATCGACAGATGAGTAAAACATATGGATTAAAAATAAGTAAATAATAGGGGGAACAAATGTTAAAATAAATTTAGTAGATTGAGATGGTAGTGATCAATGAAAAGAGGGGTAAGGGGTCTGGTATGTATGAATTTTTTTCAGTTTTCTTTTTATTTCTTTTTCTGAACTGATGCAAATGTTCTAAGAAATGATCATGATGATGAATATACAACTATGTGATGATATTGTGAATTACTGATAATATATATGTAGAATGGAATGATCATGCAGTAAGAATGTAATTGTATGTTGATATGTTTAAAAATAAAATTAATTAATAAAAAAGGAGGATTAAAGTTTTGATGAATTTGAAGACTTGTATCTCAATATCAGGAGGGAAGATAATGTGTGTGAGGAAGGTGATATTTACTCATTTGAATAAAATCCTACTATAATTAGGTTCTAGACCATCTTAAATATGATTTCATAATAATTATACTCTTCAGTGGTGATTATTTCTCAAATTGATTAGTCAATAAATGTACCAAAGTGACTTCAACTATAACATAAATGTACAACTTAAAGCACAGGAACTGTGACAAATACATATCTCCTTTACTTGTGAAACAAAGAATATCCACCCTGATAGTTTTAATGGCTACAGCTGATATCCTCCTGATAACAAAATGCATGACAGATATTTTCTAAGAGAAGTTTTAATGATCTCATTTAATTTCCCATGTGAATAATTTGATGTATAAAAGGTCAAATAATTTATTAAAGGAAAGAAAATATTTCTAAAATTTTAACTGGAAAAGGTTATGAATGAAACATTGCTCATTTTTCTTTACAATTATTTACATAAATAAACAGCATAACAAAACACAATAAGCCAAATTCACTATTAGCAAACTTATTTCTAGTGGCATACAAGAACATAGGCTTCAGTTTTAGGATTCATCTATCCTGAGGCTAACTACAATATTGTTTTAAAAGGTTTCTAGAACTCAAATATTTTTGCATATCAAAGCAAAACAAAAATAAGAATAAGCATGTGTGCCAGTCTGAATCTCTTATGTACCCCAGAAAAGCCATGACCTTTAATCCTCATTCAGTATTGCTAGGTGGAATCTTTTCTTACTGTTTCCATGGAGATGTGACCCACCTAATTGTGAGTGGTAACTTTTGATTAGATGGTTTCTATGGAGATGTGTCTCCACCCATTCAAGATGGGGTTGCTTACCGCAGCCCTTTAAGAGGGAACAATTTTGGAAAAAGCTTTAGAGCCATGAGAGCAACCAGAATCAAGAGTCCATACAGACAGAGACCTTTGGAGATGAAGAAGGAAATAGCCTCTGGGGAAGCTTCATGAAACAAGAAGCAGGCACATAAAGCTAGCAGATGTCTCCATGTGTCCTCCCAGCTGAGACAGAAACCCCAAATTTCATCACCTTTCTTGAATGAAGGTAACCTCTTGTTGGTGCCTTAATTTGGACATTTTCAGAGCCTTAGAAGTGTAAACTTACAACTTAATAAATTCCCCTTTTTAAAAGCCATTCTGTTTCTGATATATTGCATTTCAGCAGTTTGCAAATTAGAACAGCATGACTTACTAAAATTAAGAGCACTTCACTATGGGCGGGCCACGGTGGCTCAGCAGGCAAGAATGCTTGCCTGCCATGCCAGAGGACCCGGGTTCAATTCCTGGTGCCTACCCATGTTAAAAAAAAAAAGGGCACTTTACTATATACAAAATATAAGGGCCTCAATAAAAATTCTGAAATTGAATGGAAAAAAAAAATTAACAGGGTGAAAAGACTCTAGAGACTAATGGTAGATATGTCTACCATTTGTAGAATAGTTTATAAGCTATAAGTAGCAAACTGCAATTAAACTGCACAAACATAAGTCAATTAAATAGAAAATTGGGAATTTACAATGATTCAATTAAGAAATGATAGAGTTTACAAAAATATATAAGGAAATGTATAATCTCATATTAAAAATTTAGGATTTATATTCCATTCAGAATAATCACAACTAAAATTGTAAAGATGATCCTACATTGAAATTACACATCACAAATTATTAATTAAAATGATTCTTACTGTGCAAAGTTCTATAATAAACAACAAAAAAAAAGAATTTGGGTAGAAAAGTATAAGGCAGTAGCATAAATAATAAACTTACCTTTCAGATAAACTTGGGAAGATTTAAATGAATTAAGCCATGAAGTAGTCACAGAAATGATTAAAGTAAGAAGAGCAAGCAGTAAGAAAATCCGGCCACACAGCAAAATGAAATCTTTAATTCCTTATAAAGAAAAAGAAAAAGCACAATTAAAATAAAAAATACTTTTCTAGATATTAATTATAAATTAAAACACATTGAAAATTATTTGTACTAGAAAACTACAGTAAAAGTTAATTTATGCAACTGCCTTGATTTTTTCATATAATATTCTTTTGTGCAATATAATTCATCATCATTGTCAATGTTAGTTTCAGAAAATAATTCCAAAATAAACGTATTTTATCTTTGGAATATAGGTAAAATTAAGAGTGACTGGTTATATTATAATTTTATAACTATCATAATGAATGGTCATTTCTCCCAGATGAGAAGATAAGATTACTCACATAATTGGGAATCAAATTATAACAGTATCAACTTGGCAAATTCTAGTTTGTGAATAAATACATGTGATGGTTAATTGCATTTGTCAACTTAGCTAGGTTATGGGGTCCAAATGTTGTTCAAGCAAGCACTGGCCTAATTGTTACTGTGAGGGTTATTCTTAGATGGATTAGCATCTACATTCAGTTGACTGCATCTACACCTAACTGCATTTACAATCAACAAGGGAGATCATCAAGAGCCTGTGCCTGCCCTTCAGAATTCAGACCTAAAAGTTCCCATGGTTGTTATGAGCCAATTCTTAAAAACAAATCTCTTAACATTTTTATATCTATCTAAATCTATCAATCCACCTATATCTCTGTCTATTCTGTTTCTTTAGACAACTCTGACTAAATACACCACAGAAACACCAAATTCTTTTTATGGTAAAGTTGTTCAACTGTGTACATCTCTATCTCTCAGTATTTATTCAATCATCTGTAAACAAAATTACCATTTACACATTTGCCTAGAAAAAGTACCAATTCACTATGTGATCTTGTATCATATTTTAAGATCTAAGATTAAAATCAAATCAGTAAAAATGTAACAAGCACCTACTTTGAGTAATACGATTTGCTAAGTAGTGAAAGTGGGGATTAAAATTTGGATAAAAAATGGTTTCTGGGGCAGGCCACAGTGGCTCAGCAGGCAGAGTTCTTACCTGCCATGCCAGAAACCTGGGTTCAATTCCCAGTGCCTGCCCAGCTAAAAAAAAAAGTTTCTATCCTCCAGGATTTTTTTTAAATCAGCATACAATATGAACATTCTTTCTTTTCTTTTTCTTCATCACCTAGTTGTATATTCATCATCATCATTTCTTAGAACATTTGCATAAATTCAGAAAAAGAAATAAAAAGAAAACAGAAAAAAATTCATACATACCAGACCCCTTACCCCTCCTTTTCATTGATCACTAGCATCTTCATCTACTAAATTTATGTTAACATTTGTTCCCCCTATTATTTATTTATTTTTCATCCATATGTTTTACTCGTCTCTTGATAAGGTGGATAAAAGGAGCACCAAACACAAGGTTTTCACGATCACACAGTCACACTGCAAAAGCTATATCATTATACAATCATCTTCAAGAAACATGGCTACTGGAACTCAAATCTACATTTTCAGACACTTACCTCCAGCCTCTCCATTACACCTTAACTAAAAAGGCGTTATCTATTTAGTGCACAAGAACTTCCAGGGTAACCTCTCGACTCTGTTTGGAATCTCTGAGCCATTTACATTTTATTTTGTCTCATTCAGCTCTTCCACCTTTTGGTAGAGAAGATTTTCTCAATCCCTTGATGCTCAGTGCCAGCTCACTCTAAGATTTCTGTCCTATGTTGTCAGGAAGGTCCACATCCCTGGGAGTCATGTCCCACATAGAGAGGGGAGGGCAGTGAGTTTGCTTGTCATGTTGGCTGAGAGAAAGAGGCCACATCTGAGCAACAGAAGAGGTTCTCTTGGGGGTGACTCTTAGGCCTAATTTTAAGTAGGCTTAGCCTAAATTTTGAGGAGTTAAGTTTCATATGAACAGATCCCAAGATTGGGGGCTCAGCCTTGTGCTTTGGTTGTCCCCACTGCTTGTGAAAACATCAGCAATTCTCCACTTGGGGAAGTTGAATTTTCCCCCTTTCTCACCATTCCCCCAAGGGGACTTTGCAAATACTTTTTTATTCACTATTCAAATAACTATGGGATTTATCAGGCATCACTCTGAACAAACCTACAAAATCTCATGCCCTACTCAAAGTTCCAAGTACTATGGTGTTCAGTTAAGCTCTATACATAAGTTGTATAAGGATATGGAATAGTCAAAATATAAATTTTGTACCAAATAAACATTTTTTGCTTTACTCTCACATATATGTTAAAGTTTTAAAATATTAATTACCATCTATTTTCAACACCCTGCAGTATTGACATTCCTTTGTTCTTCCTCAAGCAAAAACATTTTTAAATTTGTACATTTAGTCACTATCATTATACACTCTAGGTATTCCTAGATTATACCATTTCATTCTTTATCGTCTATCTTTCCTTCTGTGAAATACTTCATTTTTAACTGGAAACAGATGTATCCTAAGAAAGCAAACAATTCATTTAAATTTAAATTTATTTAAAAATAAAGTTGCTTAAGGAAGAAATTTTTTTTTTGCATTATATCTGTCATGGTCAGGTTCATGTGTCACTTTGGCCAAGTCGTGGTACCTGTTTGTCTGCTTGGGCAAGTGCTGGCCTGTCTGTTGTGATGAGGACATTTCATAGAATTAAATCATGATCACGTCAGCTGCATCCACAGCTGATTCCATTTGTAATCAGCCAAGGGACATGTCATCTGCAATAAGTGATGCTTAATCTAATCACTGGAAGCCTTTTAAGAAGGATTCAGAAGAGACAGCCTCTTCCTTCCTGCTTCGGCTGGCGAGCCTCTCTTGCAAAGTTCATCCAGACCCTCCATTGGAATCATCGGCTTCACAGCCTACCCTGCAGATTTTGGACTCTGTGTTCCTGCAGTCACGTGAGACACTTCATAAATTTTTATATTTACAAGTGTTCCCTGGTGATTCTGTTTCTCTAGAGAACCCTAACTAATACATCTTGGTACCAGGAGTGGTTCTTAAGAAACAGAATCTTAAAAATGGGTTTTTATGAAAGGTTTTCTACTCTGACTGGACTCAAAGGCACTAAGGACTCTGATTCCCATAATCAGAATGACACTCCCAATCCATGGAGTGAGTTGGCCAAAGAGACAGTCAAAATATGACCATTCGATTCTCCTAATGCTTCGCTTGTATGAAGCCAGGCTCTGGGGGATAATGTAATTGACACCTTTACAGAGTTTTGTGGAAATAAGAGGTATAGAGATGTTGGCTGGTTGTTGTTAGATACACTGGCTACATTAAGGAGTAAAAGGGATGGGCTTAAGGCTTCAAATGAGAAGCTTAAAGTGCTGTCTGACAGATGTAGAAGTTTCTATGAGTATTCTGAAGGGAAATCTTATTTCCTGTAGCCACAAACTTGAGATCTCTGAAAATCAGACTCAGAATCTTATTGCTAGAGTAGCAACTTTACAACATAAACTGAAATCTCAATGTTGCATGGTGTCTGCCGTTAAAGTGAGGGCATTGAATGGAAAGGAGTGGGACCCTGAAAAATGGGATGGTGACATAAGGATTGATAATAAAGTCAGAGGAGAGGCTGAACCCCTAGGACATACTGAGTCTTCTCTAGATAACCTTGTAATAGTCTGCCCTGAGGACATAGCCATCCCACCCCCACCCCCACCCTGCCTTGAGCAGTTGGCCACCCAACCACCTCCTGAAGGGATTAGCCCTAGAGTGATTAATCCTGTTTCACCAGATGAAACTGCAAATGAAGGCCCTGAAGCAAATGGCTTGGAAGATATTTCTAAATCTTTTCATGACCCACTCCCACTACCCCTCATTTCTTCCAGACTTATAACTAGACTAAAGTCCCAACAGGCCCCAAAGGTGACATACAAAGTATCACACATGAGGAGGTACGTTATACTACAAAAGAACTGTGTGAGTTTTCTAATTTATATAGACAGAAATCAGGGGAAGATAAGTGGCAATGGATTTTAAGGGTGTGGGATAATGGTGGGAGGAATATAAGGCAGGATCAGGCTAAATTTATTGATATGGGCCCACTAAGCAGAGATTCTGCATTCAATATTATAGCTCGAGGGGTTAGAAAAGGTATTAACAGTTTGTTTGGATGGCTGCTTAAAACATGGATCAAAAGGTGGCTGACATTACCTGAGGTTGAAATGCCAGAACTGCCCTGGTATAACGCAGATGAGGGGATCCAGAGGCTTAGAGAGATTGAAATGTTCGAGTGGATTTATCATGTAAAGCCTGCTCTTACACCCCAGGAATGTCCAGAGGATGCACCTTTTACCAGAACAATGAGAAATAAATTTGAGAGACTAGCGCCATCATCCCTTAAGAGCTCTGTAGTTGCACTTCGTTGTAGGTCAGATATTACTATAGGAACTGCTCTCACTGAGCTGGAATCCTTAAACACAATGGGGATGACAGGATCCTGAGTTGGGAGAAGCCAGGTGGCAGCACTTAATCGCCGAAGACAGGGTAGACCTGGCTATTATAATAGACAGCAAACTCAAAGCAGGAGTCAAAATTATATGACTCCCAGAGATTTGTGGCCTTGGCTAGTAAATCCTGGGGAACCTAGAAATACAATAGAAGGGCAGTCTACTAAATTCTTGCTTGAGCTGTATAAACAAAAGAGTTCTAGGTCAAGTGTACAGAAGTCTAATCTGAATTACAAAACACAGAGTCACGGCCCCTTAATCGATTTCCAGACCTGAGACAGTTTATAGACCCAGAGCCCCTTGAATGAAGGGGAGGCCAGGTTCCTTTGGGGGAGAACCCTGTTACACTGCCACAAATTTATACTGTTAATCTTCCTCCAAACCTTCCCCAAGGAGACCGACAGCCGTTTACCAGGGTAACTGTGCATCGGGGAAAAGGAAATGATCAGATATAGACACTGATTCAGAAGTGACATTAATTCCAGGGGACTCAAAACATCACTGTGGGCCACCAGTCAGAGTGAGGGCTTATGGAGGCCAGGTGATCAATGGAGTTTTAGCTCAGGTCCATCTCACAATGGGTTCAGTAGTTATTTCTGAATAACCCATTCTGTAGTTACTTTCCCAGTTTCAGAATGTATAATTGGTATAGACATACTAAGCAAGTGGCAGAATCCCCACATTGGCTCTCTAACTTCTGCAGTGAGGGCAATTATGGAGGGAAAGGCCAAGTGGAAGCCACTAGAACTGCCCCTACCTAGCAAAATAGTAAATCAGAAGCAATACTGGATTCCTGGAGGGATTGCAGAGATTACTGCCACTCTTAAGGACTTGAAGGATGCAGGGGTGGTGATTCCCACCACATCCCCATTCAACTCTCCTATTTGGCCTATGCAGAAAACAGATGGGACTTCCTGGAAGATGGCGGCTTAGTAAGACGCGCGGATCTTAGTTTCTTCTCCAGGACACCTACTAGGGGAGTAGAAACGATACAGAAAGCGCCCAAAGCCACAACAGAGATAAAAAAGACAGCGTACCCCATCCTGGAACGGCTGGCTGGCTGAGAGAAGCAGCTCGGGTGAGATCGCCGAGGCGCGCGGGCCTTACCGGGCGGGGTGGCAAGCGGCCGGAGTTACTCCCTTCCCCCTTCCCGGGCCGGCTGGGAGAATTGGGGAGGTGGTCCCCTGAAACCAAGGCGACTGGCGCCCACACCACGCGCAGCCCCCGGACCAACTGAGAGAATTGGATCGGAAACCCCCAGGCCGCGGAGAACGGTGACCCCGTGACTCCCGGGGAACGTGCACTCTCTCGGGCGGGCCGCTGCCGCTGGCGCCCTCCCGCCACGCGTGTTGCCCAGGGCCGACTAGGAAATTCGGACGGGCTCTTTCCCTGGCTGCGGCGACCAGCAACCCTCCCTGCGTTCGGACCCCGGGCCGGCTCAAGCCGCTTCGGCTAGCGAACCCCCAGGACGGCGAGAGTTTTCCAAAGTTTAAGGTCCCACAGCACCTTTTACTGGTGGGACCCGCAGACAAACGTGTGCCACGAGCGCCACCTACTGGGCAGGATAAGAAAAACAGAACCCAGAGATTTCACAGAAAAATATTACAACCTTGCTGGGTCCAACACCAAGAGAAATCTGAATAAATGCTCAGATGCCAGCAGCAGAAGATAACTGTCCACGCTCAAAACATTGAGAATATGGCTCAGTCAAAGGAACAAACCAATAGCTCAAATGAGACACAAGAGCTGAGACAACTAATGCTGAATATACGAACAGAAATGGAAAACCTCTTCAAAAATGAAATCGATAAATTGAGGGAGGACATGAAGAGGACATGGGCTGAACATAAAGAAGAAATAGAAAAACTGAAAAAACAAATCGCAGAACTTATGGAAGTGAAGGATAAAGTAGCAAACATAGAAAAAATAATGGATAGCTACAATGATAGATTTAAAGAGACAGAAGATAGAATTAGTGATTTGGAGGATGGAACATCTGAATTCCAAAAAGAAACAGAAACTATAGGGAAAAGAATGGAAAAATTTGAACAGGGTATCAGGGAACTCAAGGACAATATGAACCGCACAAATATACGTGTTGTGGGTGTCCCAGAAGGAGAAGAGAAGGGAAAAGGAGGAGAAAAACTAATGGAAGAAATTATCACTGAAAATTTCCCAACTCTTATGAAAGACCTAAAATTACAGATCCAAGAAGTGCAGCGCACCCCAAAGAGATTAGACCCAAATAGGCGTTCTCCAAGACACTTACTAGTTAGAATGTCAGAGGTCAAAGAGAAAGAGAAGATCTTGAAAGCAGCAAGAGAAAAACAATCCATTACATACAAGGGAAACCCAATAAGACTTTGTGTAGATTTCTCAGCAGAAACCATGGAAGCTAGAAGACAGTGGGATGATATATTTAAAATACTAAAAGAGAAAAACTGCCAACCAAGACTCCTGTATCCAGCAAAATTATCCTTCAAAAATGAGGGAGAAATTAAAACATTCTCAGACAAAAAGTCACTGAAAGAATTTGTGACCAAGAGACCAGCTCTGCAAGAAATACTAAAGGGAGCACTAGAGTCAGATACAAAAAGACAGAAGAGAGAGATATGGAAAAGAGTGTAGAAAGAAGGAAAATCAGATATGATATATATAATACAAAAGGCAAAATGTTAGAGGAAAATATTATCCAAACAGTAATAACACTAAATGTCAATGGACTGAATTCCCCAATCAAAAGACATAGATTGGGGGCGGGCCGCGGTGGCTCAGCGGGCAAGAGTGCTTGCCTGCTATGCCGGAGGACCCCGGTTCGATTCCCGGCCCCATCCCATGTAAGAAACAAACAAACAAAAAACAAAATATAATAAAACAAGAAAATGTTTAAAGATGTTTCCCTTTCTTCCTCCCTTCCTTCCTTCCATCCTTCCTTCCTTCTCTCTGTCTTTCCTTCCCTTCCTCCCTCTCTCTTAAAAAAAAAAAAAAAAAAAAAAAAAAAAAAAAAAAAAAGACATAGATTGGCAGAATGGATTAAAAAACAGGATCCTTCTATATGCTGTCTACAGGAAACACATCTTAGACCCAAAGATAAACATAGGTTGAAAGTGAAAGGTTGGGAAAAGATATTTCATGCAAATAACAACCAGAAAAGAGCAGGAGTGGCTATACTAATATCCAACAAATTAGACTTCAAATGTAAAACAGTTAAAAGAGACAAAGAAGGACACTATATACTAATAAAAGGAACAATTAAACAAGAAGACATAACAATCATAAATATTTACGCACCGAATCAGAATACCCCAAAATACGTGAGGAATATACTGCAAACACTGAAAAGGGAAATAGACTCATATACCATAATAGTTGGAGACTTCAACTCACCACTCTCATCAAGGGACAGAACATCTAGACAGAGGATCAACAAAGAAATAGAGAATCTGAATATTACTATAAATGAACTAGACTTAATAGACATTTATAGGACATTACATCCCACAACAGCAGGATACACCTTTTTCTCAAGTGCTCATGGATCATTCTCAAAGATAGACCATATGCTGGGTCACAAAGCAAGTCTTAACAAATTTAAAAAGATTGAAATCTTACACAACACTTTCTCGGACCATAAAGGAATGATGTTGGAAATCAATAATAGGCAGAGTGTCAGAAAATTCACAAATACGTGGAGGCTCAACAACACACTCCTAAACAACGACTGGGTCAAAGAAGAAATTGCAAGAGAAATTAGCAAATACCTCGAGGCGAATGAAAATGAAAACACAACATATCAAAACTTATGGGACGCAGCAAAGGCAGTGCTAAGAGGGAAATTTATTGCTCTAAATGCCTATATCAGAAAAGAAGAAAAGGCAAAAATTCAGGAATTAACTATCCATTTGGAAGAACTGGAGAAAGAACAGCAAGCTAACCCCAAAGCAAGCAAAAGGAAAGAAATAACAAAGATTAGAGCACAAATAAATGAAATTGAAAACATGAAAACAATAGAGAAAATCAATAAGGCCAGAAGTTGGTTCTATGAGAAAATCAATAAGATTGATGGGCCCTTAGCAAGATTGACAAAAAGAAGAAGAGAGAGGATGCAAATAAATAAGATCAGAAATGGAAGAGGAGACATAACTACTGACCTCACAGAAATAAAGGAGGTAATAACAGGATACTATGAACAACTTTACGCTAATAAATACAACAATTTAGAGGAAATGGACGTGTTCCTGGAAAGACATGAACAACCAACTTTGACTCAAGAAGACATAGATGACCTCAACAAACCAATCACAAGTAAAGAAATTGAATTAGTCATTCAAAAGCTTCCTAAAAAGAAAAGTCCAGGACCAGATGGCTTCACATGTGAATTCTACCAAACGTTCCAGAAAGAATTAGTACCAATTCTCTTCAAACTCTTTAAAAAAATCGAAGTGGAGGGAAAACTACCTAATTCATTCTATGAAGCCAACATCACCCTCATACCAAAACCAGGCAAAGATATTACAAAAAAAGAAAACTAAAGACCAATCTCTCTAATGAATACAGATGCAAAAATCCTCAATAAAATTCTAGCAAATCGTATCCAACAACACATTAAAAGAATTATACATCATGACCAAGTAGGATTCATCCCAGGTATGCAAGGATGGTTCAACATAAGAAAATCAATTAATGTAATACACCATATCAACAAATCAAAGCAGAAAAATCACATGATCATCTCAATTGATGCAGAGAAGGCATTTGACAAGATTCAACATCCTTTCCTATTGAAAACACTTCAAAAGATAGGAATACAAGGGAACTTCCTTAAAATGATAGAAGGAATATATGAAAAACCCACAGCTAATATCATCCTCAATGGGGAAAAATTGAAAACTTTCCCTCTAAGATCAGGAACAAGACAAGGATGTCCACTATCGCCACTATTATTCAACATTGTGTTGGAGGTTCTAGTCAGAGCAATTAGACAAGAAAAAGAAATACAAGGCATCAAAATTGGACAGGAAGAAGTAAAACTATCACTGTTTGCAGACAATATGATACTATACGTTGAAAACCCAGAAAAATCCACAACAAAACTACTACAGCTAATAAATGAGTACAGCAAAGTAGCAGGTTACAAGATCAACATTCAAAAATCTGTAGCATTTCTATACACTAGTAATGAACAAGCTGAGGGGGAAATCAAGAAACGAATCCTGTTTACAATTGCAACTAAAAGAATGAAATACCTAGGAATAAATTTAACTAAAGAGACAAAAAACCTATATAAAGAAAACTACAAAAAACTGTTAAAAGAAATCACAGAAGACCTAAACAGATGGAAGGGCATACCGTGTTCATGGATTGGGAGACTAAATATAGTTAAGATGTCAATCCTACCTAAATTGATTTACAGATTCAATGCAATACCAATCAAAATCCCAACAACTTATTTTTCAGAAATAGAAAAACCAATAAGCAAATTTATCTGGAAGGGCAGGGTGCCCCGAATTGCTAAAAACATCTTGAGGAAAAAAAACGAAGCTGGAGGTCTCGCGCTGCCTGACTTTAAGGCATATTATGAAGCCACAGTGGTCAAAACAGCATGGTATTGGCATAAAGATAGATATATCGACCAACGGAATTGAATAGAGTGCTCAGATATAGACCCTCTCATCTATGGACATTTGATCTTTGATAAGGCAGTCAATCCAACTCACCTGGGACAGAGCAGTCTCTTCAATAAATGGTGCCTAGAGAACTGGATATCCATATGCAAAAGAATGAAAGAAGACCCATCTCTCACACCCTATACAAAAGTTAACTCAAAATGGATCAAAGATCTAAACATTAGGTCTAAGACTATAAAACAGTTAGAGGAAAATGTTGGGAGATATCTTATGGATCTTACAACTGGAGGCGGTTTTATGGACCTTAAACCTAAAGCAAGAGCACTGAAGAAGGAAATAAATAAATGGGAACTCCTCAAAATTAAACACTTTTGTGCATCAAAGAACTTCATCAAGAAAGTAGAAAGACAGCCTTCACAATGGGAGACAATATTTGGAAATGATATATCAGATAAAGGTCTAGTATCCAGAATTTATAAAGAGATTGTTCATCTCAACAACAAAAAGACAGCCAACCCAATTACAAAATGGGAAAAAGACTTGAACAGACACCTCTCAGAAGAGGAAATACGGATGGCCAAGAGGCACATGAAGAGATGCTCAATGTCCCTGGCCATTAGAGAAATGCAAATCAAAACCACAATGAGATATCATCTCACACCCACCAGAATGGCCATTATCAACAAAACAGAAAATGACAAGTGCTGGAGAGGATGCGGAGAAAGAGGCACACTTATCCACTGTTGGTGGGAGTGTCAAAGGGTGCAACCACTGTGGAAGGCAGTTTGGCGGTTCCTCAAAAAGCTGAATATAGAATTGCCATACGACCCAGCAATACCATTGCTAGGTATCTACTCAAAGGACTTAAGGTCAAAGACACAAACGGACATTTGCACACCAATGTTTATAGCAGCATTATTTACAATTGCAAAGAGATGGAAACAGCCAAAATCTCCATCAACAGAAGAGTGGCTAAACAAACTGTGGTATATACATACGATGGAATATTATGCAGCTTTACGACAAGATAAACTTATGAACCATGTAATAACATGGATGGACCTAGAGAATATTATGCTGAGTGAATCCAGCCAAAAACTAAAGGACAAATACTGTATGGTCCCACTGATGTGAACGGACATTCGAGAATAAACTTGAAATATGTCATTGGTAACAGAGTCCAGCAGGAGTTAGAAACAGGGTAAGACAATGGGTAATTGAAGCTGAAGGGATACAGACTGTGCAACAGGACTAGATACAAAAACTCAAAAATGGACAGCACAATAATACCTAATTGTAAAGTAATCATGTTAAAACACTGAATGAAGCTGCATCTGAGCTATAGGTTTTTGTTTTGTTTTGTTTTGTTTTGTTTTGATTTTACTATTATTACTTTTATTTTTTTTTCTATATTAACATTCTATATCTTTTTCGGTTATGTTGCTAGTTCTTCTAAACCAATGCAAATGTACTAAGAAATGATGATCATGCATCTATGTGATGATGTTAAGAATTAATGATTGCATGTGTAGAATGGTATGATCTCTAAATGTTGGGTTAATTTCTTTTTTTCCGTTAATTAAAAAAAAAAAAAAGAGAAGGGATAATTGGAGATGAAGGGATACAGACTGTACAACGGGACTGGATATAAAAACTCAGAAATGGACAGCACAATACTACCCAATTGTAATGCAATTATGTTAAAACACTGAATGAAGCTGCATGTGAGGTATAGGTTTTTTGTTTTTGTTTTTTTTGTTTTTTTTTCTTTCTATTATTGTTTTAATTCTTATTCTGTTGTCTTTTTATTTCTTTTTCTAAATTGATGCAAATGTACTAAGAAATGATGAATATGCAACTATGTGATGTTATTAAGAATTACTGATTGTACATGTAGATTGGAATGATTTCTAATTGTTTTGTTAATTCTTTTTTTAATTAATAAAAAAAAAAAAAGAAAAAAGAAAACAGATGGGTCTTGGGGGAAGACAGTGGATTACTGTAAGCTCAACCAGGTGATAACTCCAATTGCAATTGCTGTTCCAGATGTGGTATCATTGCTTGAGCAAATCAATACATCCCCTGGTACCTGGTATGCAGCTATTGATCTGGCAAATGTTTTTTTCTCAATAGCTATTAGTAAGGACCACCAGAAACACTTTGCTTTCAGCTGGCAAGGTCAGCAATATACTTTCACTGTCCTACCTCAGGGGTATATCAACTCTCCAGCCCTATTTCACAATCTTGTCCACAGGGAACTTGATCGGTTCTCCCTCTCACAAGACATCATACTGGTCCATTATATTGATGATATCATGTTAATTGGACCTAGTGAACTAGTAGTAGCAACTACTCTAGACTTACTGGTAAGGCATTTAATGTCAGAGGATGGGAAATAAGTCCAACAAAAATACAAGGGCCTTCGTCCAGTGGTGTGGGATATGTCGAGATATCCCTTCTAAGGTGAAGGATAAGTTGCTGCATCTGGCCCCTCCTATGACCAAAAAGAGGCACAATGCCTAGTTAGTCTCTTTGGATTTTGGCGAAAACATATTCCTCATTTGGGCATGCTACTCCAGCCCACTTATCAAGTGACCAGAAAAGCTGCTAATTTTGAGTGGGGACCTGAACAAGAGGAGGCTCTGCAACAGATCCAGGCTGCTGTACAAGCTGCTCTGCCACTTGGGCCATATGATCCAGCAAATCCAATGGTGCTGGAAGTGTCAGTGGCAAATAGAGATGCTGTCTGGAGCCTTTGGCAGGCCCCTATAGGAGAATCACAACGCAGACCCTTAGGATTTTGGAGCAAAGCCTTACCATCTGCTGCAGATAACTACTCTCCTTTTGAGAAACAGCGTTTGGCCTGCTACTGCACCTTAGTAGAGACTGAATGCTTAACCATGGGCCACCAAGTTACCATGAGACCTGAGTTGCCTATCGTGAGCTAGGTGTTGTCTGGCCCACCAAGCCTAAAGTTGGGCGTGCACAGCAGCACTCTACTGTAAAACGGAAATGGCATATATGAGATAGGGCCAGAGCAGGTCCTCAAGGCACAAGTAAGTTACATGAAGAAGTGGCCCAAATGCCCATGGTCTCCACTCCTGCCACATTACCTTCTCTTTCCCAGACCAGAGCTATGGCCTCTTGGGGAGTTCCTTACAGTGAATTGACTGACGAAGAAAAAGTTCAGGCCTGGTTTACAGATGGTTCAGCAAGATATGCAGGTACCACCCAAAAGTGGACAGCTGCAGCATTACAACCCCTTTCTGGGGTGTCCTTGAAGGACAGTGGTGAGAGGAAATCCCCCCAGTGGGCAGAACTTTGAGCAGTGCACCTGGTTGTTCATCTTGCTTGGAAGGAGAACTGGCCAGAGGTGCATTTGTATACTGACATATGAGCTGTTGCTAATGGTTTGGCTGGATGGTCAGGGACTTGGAAAGACCATAATTGGAAAATTGGTGACAAAGAGGTCTGGGGAAGAAGTATATGGATAGACCTTTCTGAGTGGGCTAAAAACATGAAGATATTTGTGTCCCATGTGAATGCACACCAGAGAGTGACTTCAGCAGAGGAAGATTTTAATAATCAAGTGGATAAGATGACCCGTTCTGTGGATACCAGTCAGCCTCTTTCCCCAGCAACTCCCATCATTGCCCAATGGGCTCATGAACAAAGTGGTCATGGTGGTAGTAATGGAGGTTATGCATGGGCTCAGCAACATGGACTTCCTTTCACCAAGGCTCACTTGGCTACAGCCACTGCTGAGTGCCCAATCTGCCAGCAGCAGAAACCCACACTCAGTCCCTGATATGGCACCATTTCCCAAGGTGACCAGCCAGCTACATGGTGGCAAGTTGATTTCACTGGACCACTCCTATCATGGAAGGGGAAGTGATTTGTTCTAACTGCAATAGATATATACTCTGGATATGGGTTTGCTTACCCTGCACGCAATGCTTCTGCCTAAACTGCCATCCATGGGCTATGGAGTGCCTTATCCATCATCATGGTATTCCACACAGCATTGCTTCTGATCAAGGAACACATTTCACAGCAAATGAAGTGTGGGAATGGACACATGTTCATGGAATTAGCTGGTCTTAGAATGTTCCCCATCATCCAGAAGCAGCTGGATTGATAGAACAGTGGAATGGCCTTTTGAAAACTCAATTATGGTGCCAACTAGGTGGAAATAGCTTGAAGGGCTGGGGTAATGTTCTCCAGGATGCTGTGTATGCTAATTCCAATCCTAATTCCATAGCCAGGATCCATGTGTCCAGGAACCAAGGGGTGGAAATGGGAGTGATACCACTCACTATTATCCCTAATGATCCACTAGGAAAATTTTTGCTTCCTGTCCCTGTGACCCTGAGCTCTGCTGGTCTACAATTTTAGTTCCAAAAGGGGGAGTGCTTCCACCAGGAGAAACAACAATGATTCCATTGAACTGGAATCTAAGACTGCTACCTGGTTACTTTGGGCTTTTTATGCCCTGGATCAACAAGCCAAGAAGGGGACTGCATTATTGTCTGGGGTGACTGACCTTGACTATCAGGGGAAATAGGACTGCAACTACACAATGGAAGTAAAGGAGAGTTTTCTTGGAATACAGGAGATTCCCTAGGGTGTCTTTTAGTACTACCATGCCCTGTGATTATAATCAATGGAAAACTGCAGCAACCCAATCCAGGCAGGACTACCAATGGCTCTGAAACTTCAGGAATGAAGGTTTGGGTAACCCCACTGGGCAAAGAACCATGGCCAGCTGAAGTGCTTGCTGAGGTTAAAAGGAACGTGGAATGGGTAGTGGAAGAAGGTAGTGATAAATATGAACTTGGACCATGTGATCAGTTACAAAAACAAGGACTATAATGCTGTTTTGTTCATGTTATACTATTTAAGTTGTAAGATATCAAGTTTAAGAATGAATATTATCCAAGGATTTGTACCCTATTCTGGAGAGATTTACTGTGTTTCCATTTTATGCAGGACAGTTGAGTATTATTAGGTAAAAGAAACAAATGTGTGTTTTATTGTTCTTTATTTAGAAATTAGGTATGTTTTAAGGTGGTATGTACAGCTGCCAAGTTGACAAGGGGTGGACTGTCATGGTCAGGTTCATATGTCCACCTGGCCAAATGGTGGTACCTGTTTGTCTGATGGGCAAGTGCTGGCCTGTCTGTCGTGATGAGGACATTTCATAGAATTAAATCATGATCATGTCAGCTGCATCCACAGATGATTTCACTTGTAATAAGCCAAGGGAAGTGTCTTCTGCAATGAGTGATGCTTAATCTAATCACTGGAAGCCTTTTAAGGAGGATTCAGAAGAGACAGGCTCTTCCTTCCTGCTTTGGGTGGCAAGCCTCTCCTGTGGAGTTTGTCCAGACCCTCCATCGGAATCGTCAGTTTCACAGCCTGCCCTGCGGATTTTGGACTCTGCATTCCCGTGGTCATGTTAGACACTTTAATAAATTTTTATATTTGTGAGTGTTCCCTGTTGATTCTGTTTCCCTAGAGAACACTAACTAATACAACATCCCTTCAACTTTGACAGCAGTAACTACTAAGACGGGTAATGTTCAATACAATATGTAGCTTAAATCTAGAGCATTTCTGGCCATTACATAAGTAATTTAATACCTTAAGTACTGTATTTAGAGAAACCAATAAGTTGTGGGATTTATGTTCTATAATATTGCTTTTTATTCTAATAAGCAAACAATTTAGCAAGTGTCACTAGGGAATACAAAAGAATTAGATTTTAATGGGTAATTGGAGCTGAAGGGATACAGACTGTGCAACAGGACTAGATACAAAAACTCAAAACTGGACAGCACAATACTACTTAATTGTAATGTAATTATGTTAAAACACTGAATGAAGCTGCATCTGAGCTATAGTTTTTGTTTGTTTGTTTGTTTGTGTTTTTTTTTTCTTTTTCCTTTTTTCTTCTTTATATATTTTTTATTTTTTATTTTTATTTTTTTCTCTACAT
This sequence comes from Tamandua tetradactyla, assembly GCF_023851605.1. Taxonomy (NCBI): domain Eukaryota; kingdom Metazoa; phylum Chordata; class Mammalia; order Pilosa; family Myrmecophagidae; genus Tamandua; species Tamandua tetradactyla. The sequence goes on from NC_135352.1 coordinate 12,806,767, forward strand.
TATCATTCTATATCTTTTTCTGTTGTTTTGCTAGTTCTTTTCCTAAATCGATGCAAATGTACTAAGAAATGATGATCATACATTTATGTGATGATATTAAGAATTACTGATTGCATATGTAGAATGGAATGATTTCTAAATGTTGTGTTAGTTTTTTTTAATTAAAAAAAGAATTAGATTTGTGTGCATATATTATAAGTAAAAACTTAAAAATTAACTTAACTTTTTTTTATGCCTACTCTCTCTACAGGGAGTACTTCAAAGAATAACAAATGTGAAGAAACAGTCTTAAAATATTTAGCTTAAGTACAAGTAAACTTAATGAGCAATGAAGGCTTTTACATGGTAGAAACAGGGGTAATTTTTCTATGTCTAACAATATGGTATGGGTAAATGAACAAGGAGTTTCACTTTTCACTCTGGGAATTCCATGAGGGCCTCCTGCTAAGAGTATTAGCACATGTAAGTACTGTTCCACATAAAACTAGCATAGCCTCCAGCTGTTGCACTGGGATATATGTATCGTAAAACAGACTTATATACTGAATATTGGAGAACCCAATATCAAGAAACCAAACGAAACTACCATCAGTTCACAAGAGAGAAGACACTCATCAAAAGTGAAAATTCTAGGAACCAGAAGAAGATGTTCCCCTCAGCCCAGTTGCATTGCCTAGAATCCCTAGCCTAAATTTTTAGTAAGTTAGACATTGTGATAGGCTCTGGGGATACAGAAATAAATTTAATGTGTTCTTTCTGTCCTCAAGAAGTGTATCTCCCTGGTGTCAGAACTGATTGAGATCTCCTCCTGCACCCCTCAGCAACCATCATCTCTTTGACTAATGACTTAATTATTTCTGCAAAGTAGGAGATTCTAGGTGGACAGAGTAGGAGTAGATGCTGTGAACATTAAGGAAATAAGTGAATTTTGTAACTGATGAATGTGAATTTAACAATTCTTTATTTCATTTCAATAAAGGATTGGTTAGATTCTAATAGAGCTTGAATGAGTTGGAGACTTCTGGTGGGGATAGGAGTGCTTTGTAAATTAAAAAAATATTTTGCTATATTCCTATTTCAAGCAAAATTTCTGGGGACCTGAGTCCCTAGGGTGGGGGTGGAGATGAAGAAAAAGATAGGAAAGATAGAGATAAACAAAGCCATATCTTGTTTCATCATGGTCGGTAACCTTATAACCTAATGAGGGACACAAGACATGTTTCTAAACTTAGAACTTAACCAGGGAGATAAGACATGTAAACTGAACATTAATATTTCCAAATCTGAACTCCTGATTTTCCATACTGATACTGGACTAAAGCTTCTGATACTAAAGCCACTGATACTGGTGGCTTCTCTGCCCAATGCACAAAACAGCCAATCTATGACACCAAGGTTTCAAAGAGAGAAAGAGTTTAATGCTACTAGCAAGGCAGGAGAGTAGATGGCCTATCAGCCCATGAATCAGTCTCATCCAGTCTTAGAATTCAGGGTTTTTCTGGATTCAAATAATGGGGGATGGGGTTGTTATTATAATATTAATTGTTAGGTCGGGAGAATGGGGAAAGGCAGTGCAGCTGGAGCTGCAGAGGCTGTGTCACCCTTCCCAACCTGACTTCCGGAACTAATGAACGGCCCCTTCCGGATGTTACCTGACCCCCATCCTTAAAAGCTGCCTGCACTGAAGCCCACGTGCGGACTCACCTCTCTCCATCTTGGATGCAGTGAGCTCTACCCGGGAGCGCAGAAATAAACTTGCTCACTTTAAATTTCCTGGTCTACTTTTCTTCTTTTACACCCTTTTGCCTCCTAAACCTTTCATCTGGTGCTGGAAACCCGGGAGAGGAGCACGGGTGCCGCCTGCCTGGCCAAGGGTGCCCCAGCTTCCTCTCTCCTCCTTCCTCCACATAGCCAGCGACAAGGGATCCTTTGGCCCACCACAGCATCCACCACGGATTGGGTAAGTCCCTTCCCTCCTAGCCCTGCTGCCGGGTCCCACGGTTCCGAGAGAGCCTGTCCGTTACTTACTCTCCGAAAATCGTGAATTCACGTCAGGTTCTCTTCCGAGGGCTGAGGTGAACGGGGATGCCTGCAAGCCTCACACCCTTTTTCTGGGACTCGAAAAGCTGTGGGGATGCCCCGCTTCTTGTTTCCCTCCCAAATTCAGGTCCAGGACCTAAAAGGGCCTCAAACCAGGGTGAGACATCCCCTGGGGAGATGAGGCCCCGCTCATGAGAGCTCCGAGGACTCTCTCAGGGCGTTGGGACACCGACACCCCCTGGGCCAGTCCTTTCTCTTTTGAGACCCATCAGTATGGGCAATAAATCCTCAAAAACCAAACCTTATACTCCTCTGGGTTGTCTCCTGACTAACTTATCCTGACTAACTTCTCTAACTCATTTACTTCCAGACATCCGGCCAAAACACCTCACTTTGTAAAAAGGCTTGGTCCCAATATCAATTGGATAATGATTCTCATTGGCCTGAGGATGGGACTTTCAATTTTAATATCCTTACAAACCTCCACAACTTTTGCCAGAGGAACAACAAATGGGCCGAAATTCCTTATGTCCAGGCTTTTTTCCTTCTGTGCTCCCGCCCTTCCCTTTGTACCTCCTGCTCTACAGTTCAGGTTCTCCTAGCCAAGGAAACTCCCAAATCCCCACTTCCCTCTGAAAAAACTTCCTCCTTTTCTGACCCCCTTGATTCATCTTCCTTTAAAAGACGAGGGCCACCACCACATCTTGTGAAACTAACCTCCTCTCCCTCACTCTACCCTCCCCTCCCTCCAGCAGCGCTCCAGTCGCCATCTTGCCTTTCCCTCCCCCTTCTGCTTCGGCGACATCTCAGTCGCCATCTTCTCCTTCTCTTCCTCCTTCTGTTCCGGTGATGTCCCAGCCGCCATCTTGCCCTCCTCTCTCCCCTTCCGCACCAGCGGCACTCCTGCTGCCATCCTGCCTTTGTCTTCCTCCTCCACCGGTGGCGCTCCAGCCACCATCTTACCCCCCTCTTCCTACCCCTGCTCCAGCAGCATTCCAGCCACCATCCTATCCTTCCCTTCCTCCTTCTACTCCAAAAGCTCTCCCATTACCAGCATGCCCCCCACCCTCTGCTTCGGCTCTTCTGCCACCAGCTAGTTCCTCGCTACCCTCACCCGTAAGCTCCCATACCCGCTCAAAAAGTACTTTACTCTGTCCCCTCTGGGAGGTTGCAGGACCTAAAGGATTAATTCGGGTACACACTCCCTTCTCTCTGGCCGATCTTTGACACATTGAAAAACAGTTGGGCTCCTTCTCCAACGATCCAACTACCTATACTAAAGAGTTCCAGTATCTAGCTAATGCTTATGACCTCACTTGGCATGACATTCACATAATCTGCTCTTCTTCCCTCACTACAGATGAAATGGACCACATTTTCAATGCAGCCAGGGCCCATGCTAACCAGGTGCATATAACCGACCACACCATGCCAGTAGGGGCTGAGGCCATGCCAGACCAGGAGCCAGGGTGGGAATATCAGGTTGACACTCCAGCGGGGAGGAACAGGTAGACTAGATGGGACAAAATGCTTACATGCCTCATAGCCGGCATGCAGAAAGCTTCACATAAAGTAGTAAACTTCCATAAGCTAAGGGAAATTACCCAGGGTCCTGATGAAAACCTGGCCGCTTTTCTACACCGGCTCACAGAAGCCCTCTCCCAATATACCTGCCTAGACCCCGACTCGGAGGCTGGTAAAACTGTTTTAGCCACACATTTTATATCCCAATCGGCTCCAGATATAAGACGTAAACTTAAAAAAATTGAGGAAGGCCCTCAGGCCCCTATCCGTGACCTGGTAAACACAGCCTTTAAAATTTTTAATACTTGTGATGAACTGGAGAGGGCAGAAAAGGAATCCCAGGACTGCCGAAAGGCAAATTTACAAACCCAATCCCTGATTGCGGTTCTGCGGCCCACTTCAATGGAGAAGAAGCTGGCTATGACTAATCCACCACCAGGAAAGTGCTTCAAATGTGGCCTTGATGGACACTGGTCCCGCCAGTGCCCCAATCCTCGACTGCCCAAGGGACCATGCCCTCTCTGTGGTAAAAAGGGACATTGGAAAAGTGACTACCCCTCAGCGCCTAGCCGTGGAGGGGCCGTCCTTCCAACCCCTAACCCACTGCTAGCAGTCCTGGGCCTGGCCACCAACGACTGACAACGCCTGGCCTCAGCGACCCCAGACACCCTCGTCGAGCCCAGGGTAACAATCAAGGTAGCGGGTGAGTCCACCTCCTTTTTAGTGGACACAGGGGCTACCTTTTCTGTCCTTCCCTCTTACTCAGGTCAACTCCTTCCTTCCCAGGTTACGGTTATGGGCATAGACGGCCGTTCTTCGTGCCCCTTAACTACTGGGCCGCTTACATGTTTAATAGAAGGGTACCCCATTACACACTCTTTCTTAGTAATGCCTTCTTGCCCTAGCCCACTAATGGGGCGAGATCTTCTTGCAAAATTAGGAGCCTCACTACACTGGATAAAAAATCCTCAAGCAAATTTACTATTACCCTTATGTGTGACCTCCACCTCCACTCAGGGTTCCACCCTTACCACTCCTCCCCTACCACCTCACCTAGTAAACCCAGAAGTGTGGAATACCTCCACCCCCCTTATGGCTTCCCACCATAAACCAGTTCTCATACGATTAAAAGATCCATTCTCATTCCCATCTTGGCCACAATTTCCTATCTCCATAACCCATCGGAAAGGGCTACAGCCCATCATTAACCAGCTCAAGGGAAAAGGACTCCTCATACTCACTAACTCACCATGTAACACCCCTATTTTACCTGTCAGGAAACCTGACGGTTCTTATCATTTAGTCCAAGACCTCAGACTAATTAATGAGGCTGTCATCCCCATCCACCCACACATACCTTCTCACACTACTCATTATTCAGTTCTGGACCTCAAAGATGCCTTTTTTACCATCCCCCTAGACCCTGCCTGTTACAATCTATTTGCTTTTACCTGGGAAGATCCAGACTCTTCGGCTGCCCAGCAACTTACATGGACAGTATTACCTCAGAGGTTTCGTGATAGCCCCCATATCTTTGGCCAAGCCCTAGCCAGGGACCTAACAGAGTGCAATCTAACTCCCAGTATTGTTCTCCAATATGTAGATGATTTATTAATTTGCAGCCCTTCTGAAAAGGCTTCTGCAGAGGCTAAAGCCCCCCTACTAAATTTTTTAGCTGATAAAGGATATCGAGTTTCACCAGCCAAAGCTCAACTTTCTTCCTCCACCGTCACTTATCTGGGTCTCCGCCTCACTCCTCCCTCCCGGCATCTCACAGTAGACAGACAACAAGCACTCCGTGAACTCCAACCTCCAGAAAATGCTGAACAAATTCTGTCCTTTCTAGGTTTTGTGGGGTTCTTCTGGCATTGGGTCCGTAATTTTTCTCTCCTAGCAAAGCCTCTCTATGAAGTATCCAAGGCGACGCACACAGGACTACCAGACGACCCCTCCACTATATCCAAAGCTTTCTCGGTCCTCTGTAATGCCTTACTTCAATCACCTCCTCTCGCTCTTCCAAATCCTAACAAACCCTTCTTCCTATTCACAGATGAAAAGCAAGGAATAGCGGTGGGAGTCTTAACCCAACCTCTGGGACCAACTTATAATCCAGTAGCCTATCTCTCTAAACAAATGGACCCCACCACCCGTGGATGGCTTCCCTGTCTCCGAGCGCTGGCTGCGGATGCTACCCTAACGCGTGAAGCTCTTAAACTTACTTTAGGTAGGCCTCTCCAAGTCCTGTCAACACATCGTCTACAAGACCTCTTGTCTCATAAGTCCCTCTCTCTGCTCACTCCTTCTCGTCTCCAGGAGTTTCATTTACTCTTCCTAGAAAACCCGGATATTACCCTCTCTGTCTCGCCTAGCCTCAACCCTGCAACTCTTCTCCCTCAGGGTCCCTTATCAAACTTCTCTCCGCAGCCCACACATCTTTGCACTGAAATCATGGAGGAGCTCGCCTACCCGCGCCAGGGCCTCTCAAACACGCCACTGTTGCAGGCAGACCTTACCCTCTTTGTTGATGGTAGCTCAGTAACAGACCAACAGGGAAAGCGCAGGGCTTCATATGCTATAGTTTCGTGCACCAGAATACTTGAGGCTGCACGGCTCTCAGAGGGAACCACCTCTCAAAAGGCTGAACTGATTGCTCTCACTAGGGCCTTACACCTAGCTGAAAATAAATCCGTTAATATATACATGGACTCCAAATATGCTTTTCTGGTAGCCCACTGTCACTCAGCCATCTGGAAGGAGCGAGGATTCCTTACCACAAAAGGCTCACCTATTATTAATGCTAAGCTCATTCAACGCCTGCTCCAAGCACTTCCACTGCCCTCACAGGTGGCCATCATCCATTGCAAAGGGCACCAAACAGACAACTCCGACATCACCCGCGGAAATAACTGGGCCGATGCTGTTGCACGAGAGCTGACTAAAGAGCCCTCTCCTTTAAATCCTCCAGCACCAGTTCTTTTCTTTACTCTTCCTTCCCTCCAACCTGCTTACTCTTCCAGGGAACGTGAAAACCTCCTTGCACAGGGAGGCTCAACTACACTGGAAGGCTGGATTTTCTTCAATAACAAGGTGGCTCTCCCAACCAAACAGGCCCCTGATATTCTTTCTCAGGTACATTCGTCACTCCATATCGGACCCAGGGCCCTCACAAGGTTCCTCCAGCCCTTATCCCATCACCCATCTCTATCTCACCTCATAACGTCAGTCTGCTCCTCCTGCCCTACTTGCCAGGTAACAAGCTCACAAGGAGGGTTGCGCCCCACTTTCCCAACTCATCAACTGGGGGGCCACCTTCCAGGTCAGGATTGGCAAATCAACTTTACACACATGCCCACCCACAAAAAATTACGATACCTGCTAACTATAATTGACACCTTAACAGGCTAGATAGAAGCTTTCCCTACTACACGGGAAACTGTTGACGTGGTGGCTGACGTCCTCCTAAAGCAGATCATTCCCCGCTTCGGACTACCTACCTCCATCCAATCCGATAATGGCCCAGCTTTTATTTCTCAGGTGGTCCAGCAAACCTCATCAGCCTTGGGAGTAGAATGGAAGCTACATATTCCTTACCGACCCCAATCCTCTGGTAAAGTAGAACGAGCTAATGGTCTTATCAAGACACAACTAACCAAGTTAGCCATCGAACTACGACAATCCTGGGTCGACCTCCTTCCTCTAGCCCTTACCCGACTACGTGCTGCCCCACGGGCACCTACTTTCTTAAGTCCTTTTGAGCTCATGTACAGCCGTCCGTTCCTACTTAATCACCACCTGCCAGTGCAGCCTCCTCCTTCGGGCTCTTACTTACCATATCTTTCCCTAATCAGGCACCTGCTGCGGGAACACGCAGATCGATTCCTGCCACAGCCTGGAGAAACTGATCCTGCTGATCCTCCCCACGGTCTCCAGCCAGGAGACGAAGTACTCCTTAAACAGCTTCAGCCTGGACCACTCCAACCACGGTGGACTGGCCCACACACAGTGATTCTCACCACTCCTATGGTGGTAAAACTATTGGGTGACTCCTCTTGGCATCACCTATCACGGGTCAAACTATACAAACGAGATGAGGACCGCTACACTTGTCACCCCCCCCGGGGCCCACTCGGGTCCGCCTCACTCATGCTACTCATTCTCCTAACCCCCATTGAGGGTGCATCCTATGTATGGAAGTTCAAAATCAGGGAAATCTTTAGCCAAAATGATAGATTGACCACTCATATGATTGGCACAGGAGATTGCCCTCTAACAGGTTGTAGTCAGCCTATAACCATCCCCATAAATCCTAAATCAGTTGAAAAGGGCCCAAGGCCATATGCCTGCTTTCCATATGCCCAAACTGAAAGCTATTGTAACCAAAACAACTATGACAATATATATGGGGGAATGCCCCTATTGGTCATGCAGAATACATGATGCTTATGTGGAGGCAGCTCATAAAGGTACCTTCTACATTAGCTCCCAGCAATCTTACATAAATACTGCAGATCCCTGGGACACAAGATGGGTAGCAGGAATCCAAGGCAAGCTATACTACAGTGGCTGGTCCCAATACCCTGTAAGCACCACTGAAAACACCACAAATATATCCTCATTAATACTACTTTTACCCGGATATCCACGGACATTTTGCAGGCTGAGCAAAGCCTCTCCAGCCACCTTGCCCAAAGTTCCACTGCCCCGGGACCAGGCTTCCTGGTAACTATTGTTCCTCAATTGACCCTCTATGGGGAGTCCAAACTAACCTGGCTACTGCCCTCTCCTCGCTCAAAAAGGGCTTCCTTTCTTCCTATCCTAGTAGGTGTCAGCCTAACCGCTTCAGTTACAGCCTCAGCCACAGCAGGAAGGGTGCTGGGACACAATATTTTGACCTCTCAAAACTTCGAAACTCGACTACAGGTAGCCCTGGAATCAACATCAGAATCCCTCTCCTCTCTACAACACCAACTCACCTCACTAGCCCAGGTAACTCTTCAAAATCGATGGGCCTTAGACCTGCTGACAGCCGAAAAAGGAGGAACGTGTATATTCCTACAAGAGGAATGCTGCTATTACATCAACGAGTCGGGTCAGGTGGAACAAAATATTCAGACCCTAAACAAACTAAGAGAGGATCCCTATCACAGAAAACAAGGAACCAACTCTGCCTTAAGCTGGTTTTCCTCTCCCCTGGCAACATGGCTCCTCCCACTACTAGGACCAGTTATCCTAATCTGTCTCTTTTTCCTCCTAGTTTCCTGCCTCCTCAACTTCCTTCAGGGACGCAGGAAGGAACTAGCCCAGGTAGCAGTCAACCAGAGGCTCCTGCATCATTATCATCACCTGCCTTCCTCACCAGATTCCTATAGCCAGCCTCCCCACTCCCCTGACCATGACGGTTCCGGCCTATAACCCCACGCCGCCCCATTATAGCAGGAAGTAGCCAGAAAGATCTCGGCGCCCTATTATCACAAAAAGGCTGGAATGTTAGGTCGGGGGAATGGGGAAAGGTACTGCAGCTGGAGCTGCAGAGGCTGTGTCACCCTTCCCAACCTGACTTCCGGAACTAATGAACGGCCCCTTCCGGATGTTACCTGACCCCCATCCTTAAAAGCTGCCCGCACTGAAGCCCACGTGCGGACTCACCTCTCTCCATCTTGGATGCAGTGAGCTCTACCCAGGAGCGCAGAAATAAACTCGCTCACTTTAAATTTCCTGGTCTATTTTCTTCTTTTTCACCCTTTTGCCTCCTAAACCTTTCACTAAGTATATACCATGCTGAGATAGGCTTAGAATAACAATTACAACAGCACCTTTAAACAGGGCTGAGACTAAGCTACAATAACCATTACAAACGTAAGCATAAACAGGGCTGAGACTAGTTGAGTTTCACTAATTTCAGGTATTAACTTCTGCCTACAATATAGAAAGAAAAACAACTATATAATGATTCAGTAATCATAATCCTTTAATCTTCAATTTCCTTGTCACAATATTCCTTCAGTATTTCTGTTTCCCCTACCAATGGCACTTCCTACTACCTACAGTTGTTTAACGCCCTACTACCTAGACCTGTTTAACCCCCATATGTGGGAGTCAATCTTGAATCCTTTCCTCTCACCTCGAAGGTCAATCCATCAACAAGATCTCTTGATTCTACTTCCTCAATAATCCCAAATCTGTCCAGATTTCATTTCCTCTGTTAATCCAGGCTATCATTCCTACTTGCCTACTTCAGAAGCCTAAAGCACCTAACTGCTTCCACTACAGCCTTCCAAAATTTTGTCCGCACAGAATCCAGAATGATCTTTTAAAAACCTCAGGAAAGACTCTTCTCCATGTATCTAGTACCTAGCTGAAAAATGGGAATTAGAATAAGCACCCACCTCCCAAGATTGCAGTGAAGAGTAAATGAGATAAAAAGCACTTGGTTTATAATCGGGACTCAAACATTATCATCCTGAGCCAGACTCCCCTTTACCTTCATTGCTCCAGCCTGAAAGGCCTTCACCCCTTTCCTCCAACATGTCACAATTCCTTATGACTGGAATGTTCTCCCCTTGGCTTTTCACAAGGGTGGCTCCTTATCATCCTGCAAATCTCAGCTAAAATCCCTCAGAAAGCCTTCATCCTCTCATTATGCTTCTTCCCGTGGGGGCGTTCAGATCAATTTGAAAGTATTGTTGGTTCCTGCGCTTTTTCCTTCAGTCCCTCTAAGGTCAAAACTTCGCCAGCGCTGGTAACACGGACCCCAGGATCCCAGCGACCTAGCGTAAGCAATCCATTAAGAACAGAGCTAATACCGGAGGGAAACTTTTCACGAGCAACGAAGGAAAGAACCCACCCACACCCACAGTCCCCACCCCTACACAACTCCCGAGACTCGCTCCCAAAGGGGACGCCCGCCGGGCCAGCGCCGGAAGAGGGGCAGACGCGGTGCAGGCTGGGAATCGTAGTCAAAGCCGCCCAGAGGCAACGCGGCCGTCCACGCGGAAATTATACGCTACACTTACGCCAAAGAGCCAGGTGGGAAGTCAGGGGGTGCAAAAGTCAATGCTTACCTAGATCCGGGATCCCACGTCGGAGTTCCAGACACAAGAGAGGGAGAGCAGAGAGAAAGAAAATACCGACAACCCCTCTAGAAGCCATTGTGGCGGGAGCTCCGCGTCAGGGCGAAGGCCCGCCCCTTCCCGTCGCGCCGTCGTCCGGAGGGCGGGAGGTCCGGGGTGGAGGGATAGGACTTCTTCCCAAGCGAGGAATTTTGGAAAAGGCCTTAAAACGGGCTCTTGGGTGGGTCTGAGATAAGCCTCCCTGGTTTTTTGTTTTTTGTTTTTTTTTAATTAAAAAAAATTAATAAAACATTTAGAAATCATTCCATTCTACGTGTACAATCAGTAATTCTTAATATCATCACATAGTTGCATATTCATCATTTCTTAGTACAGTTGGATCGATTTAGAAAAAGAAATAAAAAGACAACAGGATAAGAATTAAAATGATAATAGAGAGGAAAAAAAACCTTTACCTCACATGCAGCTTCATTCAATGTTTTAACATAATTGCATTACAATTAGGTAGTGTGCTGTCCATTTCTGAGTTTTTATATCCAGTCCTGTTGCACAGTCTGTATCCCTTCAGCTCCAATTACCCCTTCTCTTTTTTTTTGTTTAATTAACAGAAAAAATGAAATTAACCCAACATTTAGAAATCATACCATTCTACATTTGCAATCAGTACTTCTTAACATCATCACATAGATGCATGATCATCGTTTCTTAGTACATTTGCATCGGTTTAGAAGAACTAGCAACACAACCGAAAAAGATATAGAATGTTAATATAGAGAAAAAAATAAAAGTAATAATAGTAAAAACAAAACAAAACAAAACAAAAACCTATAGCTCAGACGCAGCTTCATTCAGTGTTTTAACATGATTACTTTACAATTAGGTATTATTGTGCTGTCCATTTTTGAGTTTTTGTATCTAGTCCTGTTGCACAGTCTGTATCCCTTCAGCTCCAATTGCCCATCATCTTACCCTGTTTCTACCTCCTGCTGGACTCTGTTACCAAAGACATATTCCAAATTTATTCTCGAATGTCCGTTCACATCAGTGGGACCATACAGTATTTGTCCTTTAGTTTTTGGCCAGACTCACTCAGCATAATGTTCTCTAGGTCCATCCGTGTTATTACATGCTTCATAAGTTTATCCTGTCTTAAAGCTGCATAGTATTCCATCGTATGTATATACCACAGTTTGTTTAGCCACTCTTCTGTTGATGGAGATTTTGGCTGTTTCCATCTCTTTGCAATTGTAAATAACGCTGCTATAAACATTGGTGTGCAAATGTCCGTTTGTGTCTTTGCCCTTAAGTCCTTTGAGTAGATTCCCAGCAATGGTATTGCTGGGTCGTATGGCAATTCTATATTCAGCTTTTTGAGGAACTGCCAATCTGCCTTCCACAGTGGTTGCACCATTTGACATTCCCACCAACAGTGGATAAGTGTGCCTCTTTCTCCACATCCTCTCCAGCACTTGTCATTTTCTGTTTTGTTGATAATGGCCATTCTGGTGGGTGTGAGATGATATCTCACTGTGGTTTTGATTTGCATTTCTCTAATGGCCAGGGACATTGAGCATCTCTTCAAGTGCCTTTTGGCCATTTGTATTTCCTCTTCTGGTAGGTGTCTGTTCAAGTCTTTTTCCCATTTTGTAATTGGGTTGGCTGTCTTTTTGTTGTTGAGTTGAACAATCTCTTTATAAATTCTGGATACTAGACCTTTATCTGATATGTCATTTCCAAATATTGTCTCCCATTGTGTAGGCTGTCTTTCTACTTTCTTGATGAAGTTCTTTGATGCACAAAAGTGTTTAATTTTGAGGAGCTCCCATTTATTTATTTCCTTCTTCAGTGCTCTTGCTTTAGGTTTAAGGTCCATAAAACCGCCTCCAGTTGTAAGATTCATAAGATATCTCCCTACATTTTCCTCTAACTGTTTTATGGTCTTAGACCTAATGTTTAGATCCTTGATCCATTTTGAGTTAACTTTTGTATAGGGTGTGAGACATGGGTCTTCTTTCATTCTTTTGCATATGGATATCCAGTTCTCTAGGCACCATTTATTGAAGAGACTGCTCTGTCCCAGGTGAGTTGGCTTGACTGCCTTATCAAAGATCAAATGTCCATAGATGAGAGGGTCTATATCTGAGCACTCTATTCGATTCCATTGGTCGATATATCTATCTTTATGCCAATACCATGCTGTTTTGACCACTGTGGCTTCATAATATGCCTTAAAGTCAGGCAGCGCGAGACCTCCAGCTTCGTTTTTTTTCCTCAAGATGTTTTTAGCAATTCGGGGCACCCTGCCCTTCCAGATAAATTTGCTTATTGGTTTTTCTATTTCTGAAAAATAAGTTGTTGGGATTTTGATTGGTATTGCATTGAATCTGTAAATCAATTTAGGTAGGATTGACATCTTAACTATATTTAGTCTTCCAATCCATCAACACGGTATGCCCTTCCATCTATTTAGGTCTTCTGTGATTTCTTTTAGCAGTTTTTTGTAGTTTTCTTTATATAGGTTTTTTGTCTCTTTAGTTAAATTTATTCCTAAGTATTTTATTCTTTTAGTTGCAATTGTAAATGGGATTCGTTTCTTGATTTCCCCCTCCGCTTGTTCATTGCTAGTGTATAGAAATGCTACAGATTTTTGAATGTTGATCTTGTAACCTGCTACTTTGCTGTACTCATTTATTAGCTCTAGTAGTTTTGTTGTGGATTTATCCGGGTTTTCGACATATAGTACCATATCGTCTGCAAACAGTGATAGTTTTACCTCTTCCTTTCCTATTTTGATGCCTTGTATTTCTTTTTCTTGTCTAATTGCTCTGGCTAGAACCTCCAACACAATGTTGAATAATAGTGGTGAGGGTGGACATCCTTGTCTTGTTCCTGATTTAGGGGAAAGTTTTCAATTTTTCCCCATTGAGGATGATATTAGCTGTGGGTTTTTCATATATTCCCTCTATCATTTTAAGGAAGTTCCCTTGTATTCCTCTCTTTTGAAGTGTTTTCAACAGGAAAGGATGTTGAATCTTGTCAAATGCCTTCTCTGCATCAATTGAGATGATCATGTGATTTTTCTGCTTTGATTTGTTGATATGGTATATTACATTAATTGATTTTCTTATGTTGAACCATCCTTGCATACCTGGGATGAATCCTACTTGGTCATGATGTATAATTCTTTTAATGTGTTGTTGGATATGATTTTCTAGAATTTTGTTGAGGAATTTTGCATCTATATTCATTAGAGAGATTGGCCTGTAGTTTTCTTTTTTTGTAATATCTTTGCCTGGTTTTGGTATAAGGGTGATGTTGGCTTCATAGAATGAATTAGGTAGTTTTCCCTCCGCTTCGATTTTTTTGAAGAGTTTGAGGAGAGTTGGTACTAATTCTTTCTGGAATGTTTGATAGAATTCAGATGTGAAGCCGTCTGGTCCTGGACTTTTCTTTTTAGGAAACTTTTGAATGACTGATTCAATTTCTTTATTTGTGATTGGTTTGTTGAGATCATCTATGTCTTCTTGAGTCAAAGTTGGTTGTTCATGTCTTTCCAGGAACCCGTCCATTTCCTCTAAATTGTCGTATTTATTAGCGTAAAGTTGTTCATAGTATCCTGTTATTACCTCCTTTATTTCTGTGAGGTCAGTAGTTATGTCTCCTCTTCCATTTCTGATCTTATTTATTTGCATCCTCTCTCTTCTTCTTTTTGTCAATCTTGCTAAGGGCCCATCAATCTTATTGATTTTCTCTTAGAACCAACTTCTGGCCTTATTGATTTTCTCTATTGTTTTCATGTTTTCAATTTCATTTATTTGTGCTCTAATCTTTGTTATTTCTTTCCTTTTGCTTGCTTTGGGATTAGTTTGCTGTTCTTTCTCCAGTTCTTCCAAATGGATAGTTAATTCCTGCATTTTTGCCTTTTCTTCTTTTCTGATATAGGCATTTAGGGCAATAAATTTCCCTCTTAGCACTGCCTTTGCTGCATCCCATAAGTTTTTATATGTTGTGTTTTCATTTTCATTCGCCTCGAGGTATTTGCTTATTTCTCTTGCAATTTCTTCTTTGACCCACTCGTTTAGGAGTGTGTTGTTGAGCCACCATGTATTTGTGAATTTTCTGGCACTCCGCCTATTATTGATTTCCAACTTCATTCCTTTATGATCCAAGAAAGTGTTGTGTATGATTTCAATCTTTTTAAATTTGTTAAGACTTGCTTTGTGACCCAGCATATGGTCTATCTTTGAGAATGATCCATGATCACTTGAGAAAAATGTGTATCCTGCTGTTGTTGGATGTAATGTCCTATAAATGTCTGTTAAGTCTAGCTCATTTATAGTAATATTCAGATTCTCTATTTCTTTATTGATCCTCTGTCTGGATGTTCTGTCCATTGATGAGAGTGGTGAATTGAAGTCTCCAACTATTATGGTAAATGAGTCTATTTCCCTTTTCAGTGTTTGCAGTGTATTCCTCACATATTTTGGGGCATTCTGGTTCGGTGCGTAGATATTTATGATTGTTATGTCTTCTTGTTTAATTGTTCCTTTTATTAGTATATAGTGTCCTTCTTTGTCTCTTTTAACTGTTTTACATTTGAAGTCTAATTTGTTGGATATTAGTGTAGCCACTCCTGCTCTTTTCTGGTTGTTATTTGCATGAAATATCTTTTCCCAACCTTTCACTTTCAACCTATGTTTATCTTTGGGTCTAAGATGTGTTTCCTGTAGACAGCATATAGAAGGATCCTGTTTTTTAATCCATTCTGCCAATCTATGTCTTTTGATTGGGGAATTCAGTCCATTGACATTTAATGTTATTACTGTTTGGATAATATTTTCCTCTACCATTTTGCCTTTTGTATTATATATATCATATCTGACTTTCCTTCTTTCTACACTCTTCTCCATACCTCTCTCTTCTGTCTTTTTGCATCTGACTCTAGTGCTCCCTTTAGTATTTCTTGCAGAACTGGTCTCTTGGTCACAAATTCTCTCAGTGACTTTTTGTCTGAGAATGTTTTAATTTCTCCCTCATTTTTGAAGGATAATTTTGCTGGATATAGGAGTCTTGGTTGGCAGTTTTTCTCTTTTAGTAATTTAAATATATCATCCCACTGTCTCCTAGCTTCCATGGTTTCTGCTGAGAAATCTACACATAGTCTTATTGGGTTTCCCTTGTATGTGATGGATTGTTTTTCTCTTGCTGCTTTCAAGATCCTCTCTTTCTCTTTGACCTCTGACATTCTAACTAGTACGTGTCTTGGAGAACGCCTATTTGGGTCTAATCTCTTTGGGGTGCGCTGCACTTCTTGGATCTGTAATTTTAGGTCTTTCATAAGAGTTGGGAAATTTTCAGTGATAATTTCTTCCATTATTTTTTCTCCTCCTTTTCCCCTCTCTTCTCCTTCTGGGAAACCCACAACACGTATATTTGTGCGGTTTATATTGTCCTTGAGTTCCCTGATACCCTGTTCAAATTTTTCCATTCTTTTCCCGATAGTTTCTGTTTCTTTTTGGAATTCAGATGTTCCAACCTCCAAATCACTAATTCTATCTTCTGTCTCTTTAAATCTATCATTGTAGGTATCCATTGTTTTTTCCATCTCTTCTACTTTATCCTTCACTTCCATAAGTTCTGTGATTTATTTTTTCAGTTTTTCTATTTCTTCTTTATGTTCAGCCCATGTCCTTTTCATGTCCTCCCTCAATTTATCGATTTCATTTTTGAAGAAGTTTTCCATTTCTTTTTGTATATTCAGCATTAGTTGTCTCAGCTCTTGTATCTCATTTGAACTATTGGTTTGTTCCTTTGATTGGGCCATATTCTCAAGCTTCTGAGCGTGGACAGTTATCTTCTGCTGCTGGCGTCTGGGCATTTAGTCTGATTTCCCTGGGTGTCGGACCCAACAAGGTTGTAAGATTTTTCTGTGAGATCTCTGGGTTCTGTTTTTCTTATCCTGCCCAGTAGGTGGCGCTCGTGGCACGCGTTTGTCTGCGGGTCCCACCAGTAAAAGGTACTGTGGGTCCTTTAACTTTGGAAAACTCTCGCCATCCGGGAGGTTCGCTAGCCGAAGCGGCTTGGAAGAGTGCCAACCGGCCCGGGGTCCAAACACGGGGAGGATCGCTCGCCGCCGCAGCCCGGGAAAGCGCCTGTCTGAATTTCCTAGTCTGCCCGGTGGTGGGAGGGCGCCAGCTGCAGCGGCCTGCCCGGGAGAGTGCACGTTCCCAGGGAGTCACAGGTTTGGAAGGGCCCCCCCCATCGCCGTTCTCCGCAGCCTGGGGATTTCCGATCCAATTCTCTCAGTTGGTCCGGGGGGCTGCGTGTGGTGTGGGCGCCAGCCACCGCGGTTTAAGGGGACCACCTGTCCAATTCTCCCAGCCGGCCCGGGAAGGGGGAAGGGAGTGACTCCGGCCGCTTGCCGCCCCGCCCGGTGAAGCCCGCGCCCCTCGGCGATCTCACCAGAGCGGTTTCTCCCAGCCAGCCAGATGTTCCAGGATGGGGTATGCTGTCTTTTTTATCTCTGTCGTGGCTTTGGGAGCTGTTCTGTATCGTTTCTACTCCCCTAGTAGCTGTCCTGGAGGAGAAATTAAGATCCGCGCGTCTTACTAAGCCGCCATCTTCTCCGGAAGTCCCCTCCCTGGTTTTGAGCTCATTGTGTGTAGCCTTTTTAAAGAAGAGACACAAGTCACCTCCCCTTTTCACTTGGTGTCCAGGGGAGGCAGGGCCTCAACGGATGGGCCACTTCACAAAGTCCTGTGAAGCAAAAACCTGAGTTCAAGGGTGGCGGCACCTTGCCCCTTCGACTGTGGGACTTAGCAGGGGCTGAGAAAGCAGCCCAGGCCCTCAAGAATAAAATGACTGGAAATGAAAGCGTGCAGGCAGCGGAAGCTGTAAGGAGGCAGGTTGGCCCCTTGGCTTGTCACTGTAGAGGGTGATTGTGAGCTTTTAGGTTCGAGCTTCCTAGCACCTTTCACCATTATCAAGTGAAGCACATTCCTTATCTCACTAAAGGGTTCTTGGCCCCGTTTGCTCTCTCTGGCTTATTCCAGGAGATAACTCAAAAGGAAGACCTGGCACCAACCCCCCCCTACTCCAGCCCACACCCCAAAGCCATTTTCTGGAAACCAGCTACCCCTTGCCCCTCCCCTTGTCAATTTTGCCAGCAGGTGTTACTGTACCTGACTTAACCTTGGCCTCACGGTTCTATGACGTCATTGCCATCCCCTAACTCACCTCTATGTTGCTTTTACTAACCTGCGACTCAGCTAAGCTAAAGGTCATCTCAGCCTATTAAGAGTTCAAACTTTGAGCTTCCGTTTTCTGACCCAATCATGAAAATTCTCTCCCCTCACCCTCCAGTTTCAACTAACATTTATTGAGCTCCATAATTTGCATACTCGTGGCGATTCAAATATGAGTAAGTTGTTAGATTTGTTCTCAAGAAACGTAGTATGGTAGAAAAGATAGTCGTGTAAAGGATAAATACAATATAGTACAATGGATCCTATTCAACCCTACTCAGAGGGTTGGGGAAACTTTCCTGAAGGAATCATACCTAAATTGTGTCGGAAAGGTTAGAAATTGGGGTGGGGGTATAAGTGTGGCGAGATCAGAGAGGAAAGGTTCAATTTCAAGTTTATGGAAATGAATGCAGAAATACTACCAGCAGTTAATATATTGCTGCAAGTTAAAGTTGGAGTAGAGAAGTGTACAGATAGGTTGGAGCTAAAGTCATGGAGAGCTTCACTTTGTATGTAGGCTAATAAATTCATCCCAGAAGTAAAGGTGTAAAATATAAAAGCACAATCTCAAGACCAATAAGGTTGAAGTGATATAAATAATAATATGACATGATACACTAATAATTCTTGACTTTAGCTAGCTCTAAAGACTCATCCAGAGGTTCCCAGTTTTGTCTGTGTGTATCTGGTGTCCATCATGCGTGAGGACAGAACAAAAGGAAATTCTACAGGCCCTAACTTCTTTTCGGTAAGTTTTCCTCCTCAGGTATTTTTCATCTTCCCTGGCTTTCTGTATTACCTGATTTTATCTGTTGGTGCCAAACCAAAAAAGTGGAGATTCCCAACTACTCCAGATTTGCTTGGAATCTTAACCCACAGGATTCAGTATTCACCACACTTTGTGGTGAACTCCCTTCACTGCAATTGTCTCTTGTCAGCTCCCCCTCAAGACTTAATCTGTTGATCAGATAAACTACAGTTCTTACTGCAGGAAAGGAAAACACTATCTTGATATAATCTTGATAGTCTTTCAGTGGGAAAGTCAATGGTGATTTTTAAAGGGTTTTGGAATCTAGGCTGGAGTGCTTGAAGGTAGACCTTAAAATGCAGGGATCTTAACAACGGGGTCAGATACAGTTCAAGGTATAACCATTAAGGGTTGGTGAGCCGTCCTTGGAGACGGTTGTGGTTAGTAAACAGTTGTCTGATAAGAAAGGGAATTTGTGTCTCTGAGTAGCAACCTATTGTTAGAAAGGAGAATTTTCAGGAAGTTCCTAAAGCTAGCAATGAAGTTAGTACCCATATACAGTCTTACCTTCTTGGGCAAAAATTTCCTGTAATAAATAGTAAAATCATATTGATTTGTTGTAGAAAGTTCTGATAACCTAAATGGTACAAGTGTCTCAGTGTGAAAACGTGAAATGTTATAAACACGCTGTTGAGTGTGGTTTATAAGGATGAGATTTTTTAACTAGAAAATTTTAATCTCTTTTAATCTAAAATTTATGTTAAGCTATTCTCTGTTAACCTTCCTAAAACTCAGATTTCTCATTTTTTCTTAACAAGTGATACTACCAGTTTTCTTTATGTATGAAAAAGTACAATCACCAACACAATTCATAATTACAAATAATTGTATTTGATTTGAAGACCAAATGTTTATTAATATAGGAGCTGAGTTTATGTTTTAGGTATATCCAAACTGGTATTGTAATGTAATGTTTGTAATTTTTGCATTTAAAAAAATCAACTGATTTGTTCAGTATTGTATCATGAAAATTTTCAGGCATAAAAGTTGAAAAAAATTTTACAATGAACAGCCTTATAACTATCTTATCTTTTCATTTGAGAGGTTGTAGGTTTACAAAGAAAATCATACAGAAAATGCAGAGTTCCCATATCCCCCTCGTACAGTCAGTTTTCCCTATTATTGATGCTCTGCATTATTGTTATACCCTTGTTACAAAGGATGAAACAATATTATTATAATTATTAGGTTCACTGTGCCACAGAGTCCTAAGTTTTCTTTTGCATTTTTATTCCAGTAACATGTGAATACCCTAAAATTTCTCATTTTATCCACATTTAAATATATAATTCAGTGGTGTTAATTACATTCACATTGTTGTGTTACCATCACCACTATCCAATACCAAAAATTTTCCATCACTCCAAACAGAAACTGTACCAATTATCAGCTTCCCATTTCCCACCTCCACTCCAGCCCAATTATTAACTTCCATTTTCCTACCTACACTCCAATCCCTTATAAACTGCATTCTACTTTCTGACTCTGTAAATTTGCTTATTCTAATTATTTCATATCAATGAAAACATACAGTATTTGTTTATTTCACTCGACATGTCTTCAAGGTACATCCATATTATCTCATGTTTAAGAATATAATTTCTGGTTCCCCAAGCCGTGGTGGCCAGCGACCGGTGCCCCTCCCATGCATGCAGCTTCCCGGGCCGGCTGGGAGCCTCGGATCAGCAGTTCCCCAAGCCGTGGCAGCCGGCACCCCTCCCCCACAGGCGACTTCCCAGAGGGAAAGGAAAGAGTCTCTAATAGTAGTAGAGACTGAGTCCAACCTAACACCAATAGTGGCATTAATGAACAACTTCTGACTACTAAAAATAGGCCCTCAGCTCAGGCAAAACTGATCAAGGCGAAAGTCGCCTATTGGGCTAACTGAAAAAGAGGAAAGGGGGTGAAACAGAGCCTTCTGTGGCTGTTTCTATGGAGGCTTGGTTGCCTCTGGGCTCAGCACTGGGATTACACAGGTTGCAACTGCCCCGAACACAGAAACAGGCTGCTTTCAGAGCTCTCTACCACCTGAACCTTCCCCGCGGGAGGGGTGAAACACAACTCAGGTGGAATCCCTCTCTCAAGGAATTCAGATCCCAGGACTTCAACATTTGAAGTCATTAAAACCAGCCTACAATCTTTCATATGTCTCCACCACACACATAGCAGCAAGAGTCTTCCGAAGTTAAAGGAGCCACAACATCTTTTGCTGGTGGGACTCACAGGCAGACAAGCACCACAGACTGGGCAGGATAAGAAAAACAGAGCCCAGAGACTTCACAGGAAAGTCTTTCAGCCTGCTGGGTCCCACACTCAGGGAAATCTGACTAAATGCCCAGACGTCAGCAAAAAATAACAAATCACACCAGGAAAATTGAAGATATGGCCCAGTCAAAGGAACAAACCAATAGCTCAAATGAGATACAGGAGCTGAGACAACTAATTCTGAATATATGAACAGAAATGGAAAACCTCTTCAAAAACCAAATCAATAAATTGAGGGAGCACATAAAGAAGGCAAGGGGTGAACAAAAAGAAGAAATGGAAAGTCTGAAAAAACAAATCACAGAAATTATGGGAATGAAAGATACAGTAGAAGAGATGAAAAAAACAATGGAAACCTACAATGGTAGATTTCAAGAGACAGAGGTTAGAATTAGTGAACTGGAGGATGTAACATATGAAATCCAAAAACAAACAGAAACTATAGGGAAAAGAATGGAAAAATTTGAGCAGGGGCTAAGGGAACTGAATGATAATATGACGTGCACAAATGTACGTGTTGTGTGTTTACCAGAAGGAGAAGAGAAGGGAAAAGGAGGAGAAAAACTAATGGAAGAAGTTATCACTGAAAATTTCCAAACTCTTATGAAAGACCTAAAATTACAGATCCAAGAAGTGCAGTGCACCCCAAAGAGAATAGATCCAAATAGGTGTTCTCCAAGACAGTTACTAGTTAGAATGTCAGAGGTCAAAGAGAAAGAGAGGATCTTGAAAGCAGCAAGAGAAAAACAATCCATCACATACAATGGAAACCCAATAAGACTATGTGTAGATTACTCAGCAGAAACCATGGAAGCTAGAAGACAGTGGGATGATATATTTAAATTACTAAAAGAGAAAAACTGCCAACCAAGACTCCTGTATCCAGCAAAATTATCCTTCAAAAATGAGGGAGAAATTAAAACATTCTCAGACAAAAAGTCACTGAGAGAATTTGTGACCAAGAGACCAGTTCTGCAAGAAATACTAAAGGGAGCACTAGAGTCAGATGCAAAAAGACAGAAGAGAGAGGTATGGAGAAGAGTGTAGAAAGAAGGAAAGTCAGATATGATATATATAATACAAAAGGCAAAATGGTAGGGGAAAGTATTACCCAAAAAGTAATAACACTAAATGTTAATGGACTGAATTCCCCAATCACAAGACATAGAATGGGGACTTCCGGAGAAGATGGCGGCTTAGTAAGATGCGCGGATCTTTGTTTCTCCTCCAGAACAGCTACTAGGGGAGTAGAAACGATACAGAACAACCCCCAAAGCCATGACAGAGATAAAAAAGACAGCGTACCCCATCCTGGAACGGCTGGCTGGCTGAGAGAACCCGCTCTGGTGAGATCGTCGAGGGGCGCGGGATTCACCGGGCGGGGCGGCAAGTGGCTGGAGTCACTCCCTTCCCCCTTCCTGGGCTGGCTGAGAGAATTGGACAGGCGGTCCCCTCAAACCGCGGTGGCTGGCGCCCACACCAAGCGCGACCCCCCAGACCAACTGAGAGAATTAGATCGGAAATCCCCAGGCCACGGAGAACGGTGACGTGGGGGCCCTTCCAAACCCATGACTCCCTGGGAACGGTGCACTCTCCTGGGTGGGCCGCTGCGGCTGGCGCCCTCCCACCATGCTTGGCGCCCTGGGCCGACTAGGAGATTTGGACGGGTGCTTTCCCGGGCTGCGGCGGCCAGCGACCCTCCCCGCGTTCGGACCCGGGGCCGGCTGGCACTCTTCCAAGCCACTTCGGCTAGCGAACCTCCCGGACGGCGAGAAATTTCCAAAGTTAAAGGACCCACAGCAACTTTTACTGGTGGGACCCGCAGACAAACGTGTTCCACGAGCACCACCTACTGGGCAGGATAAGAAAAACAGAACCCAGAGATTTCACAGAAAAATCTTCCAAACTTTAGATTCAACACCCAGGGAAATCTGTCTAAATGCGCAGACGCCAGCAGAAGATAAAGGATCACGCTCAAAAAATTGAAAATATGGCCCAGTCAAAGGAACAAACCAATAGTTCAAATGAGATACAGGAGCTGAGAAAACTAATGCTGAATATATGAACAGAAATGGAAAACCTCTTCAAAAATGAAATCGATAAATTGAGGGAGGACATGAAGAAGACATGGGCTGAACATAAAGAAGAAATAGAAAAACTGAAAAAACAAATCACAGAACTTATGGAAGTGAAGGACAAAGTAGAAAAGATGGAAAAAACAATGGATACCTACAATGATAGATTCAAAGAGACAGAAGATAGAATTAGTGATTTGGAGGATGGAACATCTGAATTCCAAAAAGAAACAGAAACTATCCGGAACAGAATGGAAAAATTTGAACAGGGTATCAGGGAACTCAAGGACAATATGAACCGCACAAATATACGTGTTGTGGGTGTCCCAGAAGGAGAAGAGAAGGGAAAAGGAGGAGAGAAACTAATGGAAGAAATTATCACTGAAAATTTCCCAACTCTTATGAAAGACCTAAAATTACAGATCCAAGAAGTGCAGCACACCCCAAAGAGATTACATCCAAATAGGCATTCTCCAAGACACTTACTAGTTAGAATGTCAGAGGTCAAAGAGAAAGAGAGGATCTTGAAAGCAGCAAGAGAAAAACAATCCATCACATACAAGGGAAACCCAATAAGACTATGTGCAGATTTCTCAGCAGAAACCATGGAGGCTAGAAGACAGTGGGATGATATATTTAAATTACTAAAAGAGAAAAACTGCCAACCAAGACTCCTGCATCCAGCAAAATTATCCTTCAAAAATGAGGGAGAAATTAAAACATTTTCAGACAAAAAGTCACTGAGAGAATTTGTGACCAAGAGACCAGCTCTGCAAGAAATATTAAAGGGAGCACTAGAGTCAGAAACGAAAAGACAGAAGAGAGAGGTATGGAGAACAGTGTAGAAAGAAGGAAAGTCAGATATGATATATATAATACAAAAGGCAAAATGGTAGAGGAAAATATTATCCAAAGAGTAATAACACTAAATGTTAATGGACTGAATTCCCCAATCAAAAGACATAGACTGGCAGAATGGATTAAAAAACAGGATCCTTCTATATGCTGTCTACAGGAAACACATCTTAGACCCAAAGATAAACATAGGTTGAAAGTGAAAGGTTGGGAAAAGATATTTCATGCAAATAACAACCAGAAAATAGCAGGAGTAGCTATACTAATATCCAACAAGTTCGACTTCAACTGTAAAACAGTTAAAAGAGACAAAGAAGGACACTATATACTAATAAAAGGAACACTTAAACAAGAAGACATAACAATCATAAATATTTACGCACGAAGACAAATGCCCCAAAATACGAGAAGAATACACTGCAAACACTGAAAAGTGAAATAAACACAACTACCATAATAGTTGGAGACTTCAATTCCCCACTCACATCAATGGACAGAACATCTAGACAGAGGATCAATAAAGAAACAGAGAATCTGAATATTACTATAAATGAGCTAGACTTAACAGACATTTATAGGACATTACATCCAACAATAGCAGGATACACCTTTTTCTCAAGTGCTCATGGATCATTCTCAAAGATAGACCATATGCTGGGTCACAAAGCAAGTCTTAACAAATTTAAAAAGATTGAAATCATACACAACACTTTCTTGGATCATAAAGGAATGAAGTTGGAAATCTATAATAGGTGGAGTGCCAGAAAATTCACAAATACGTGGAGGCTCAACAACACACTCCTAAACAACGAGTGGGTTAAAGAAGAAATTGCAAGAGAAATTAGCAAATACCTCGAGGCGAATGAAAATGAAAACACAACATATCAAAACTTATGGGATGCAGCAAAGGCAGTGCTAAGAGGGAAATTTATTGACCTAAATGCCTATATCAGAAAAGAAGAAAAGGCAAAAATGCAGGAATTAACTGTTCACTTGGAATAACTGGAGAAAGAACAGCAAACTAATCCCAAAGCAAGCAAAAGGAAAGAAATAACAAAGATCAGAGCAGAAATAAATGAAATTGAAAACATGAAAACAATAGAGAAAATCAATAAGACCAGATGTTGGTTCTATGAGAAAATCAATAAGATTGATGGGCCCTTATCAAGATTGACAAAAAGAAGAAGAGAGAGGATGCAAATAAATAAGATCAGAAATGGAAGAGGAGACATAACTACTGACCTCACAGAAATAAAGGAGGTAATAACGGGATACTATGAACAACTTTACGCTAATAAATACAACAATTTAGAGGAAATGGACGGGTTCCTGGAAAGACATGAACAACCAACTTTGACTCAAGAAGACATAGATGACCTCAACAAACCAATCACAAGTAAAGAAATTGAATTAGTCATTCAAAAGCTTCCTAAAAAGAAAAGTCCAGCACCAGATGGCTTCACATGTGAATTCTACCAAACATTCCAGAAAGAATTAGTACCAACTCTCCTCAAACTCTTCAAAAAAATCGAAGTGGAGGGAAAACTACCTAATTTATTCTATGAAGCCAACATCACCCTCATACAAAACCAGGCAAAGGTATTACAAAAAAAGAAAACTACAGACCAATCTCTCTAATGAATATAGATGCAAAAATCCTCAATAAAATTCTAGCAAATCATATCCAACAACACATTAAAAGAATTATACATCATGACCAAGTAGGATTCATCCCAGGTATGCAAGGATGGTTCAACATAAGAAAATCAATTAATGTAATACACCATATCAACAAATCAAAGCAGAAAAATCACATGATCATCTCAATTGATGCAGAGAAGGCATTTGACAAGATTCAACATCCCTTCCTGTTTAAAACACTTCAAAGGATAGGAATACAAGGGAACTTCCTTAAAATGATAGAGGGAATATATGAAAAACCCACAGCTAATATCATCCTCAATGGGGAAAAATTGAAAACTTTCCCCTAAATCAGGAACAAGACAAGGATGTCCACCCTCACCACTATTATTCAACATTGTGTTGGAGGTTCTAGCCAGAGCAATTAGACAAGAAAAAGAAATACAAGGCATCAAAATAGGAAAGGAAGAGGTAAAACTATCACTGTTTGCAGACGATATGGTACTATATGTCGAAAACCCGGATAAATCCACAACAAAACTACTAGAGCTAATAAATGAGTACAGCAAAGTAGCAGGTTACAAGATCAACATTCAAAAATCTGTAGCATTTCTATACACTAGCAATGAACAAGCGGAGGGGGAAATCAAGAAACGAATCCCATTTACAATTGCAACTAAAAGAATAAAATACTTAGGAATAAATTTAACTAAAGAGACAAAAGACCTATATAAAGAAAACTACAAAAAACTGTTCAAAGAAATCACAGAAGACCTAAATAGATGGAAGGGCATACCGTGTTCATGGATTGGAAGACTAAATATAGTTAAGATGTCAATCCTACCTAAATTGATTTACAGATTCAATGCAATACCAATCAAAATCCCAACAACTTATTTTTCAGAAATAGAAAAACCAATAAGCAAATTTATCTGGAAGGGCAGGGTGCCCCGAATTGCTAAAAACATCCTGAGGAAAAAAAATTAAGCTGGAGGTCTCGCGCTGCCTGACTTTAAGGCATATTATGAAGCCACAGTGGTCAAAACAGCATGGTACTGGCATAAAGATAGATATATCGACCAATGGAATCAAATAGAGTGCTCAGATATAGACCCTCTCATCTATGGACATTTGATCTTTGATAAGGCAGTTAAGCCAACTCACCTGGGACAGAGCAGTCTCTTCAATAAATGGTGCCTAGAGAACTGGATATCCATATGCAAAAGAATGAAAGAAGACCCATGTCTCACACCCTATACAAAAGTTAACTCAAAATGGATCAAAGATCTAAACATTAGGTCTAAGACCATAAAACAGTTAGAGGAAAATGCTGGGAGATATCTTATGAATCTTACAACTGGAGGCGGTTTTATGGACCTTAAACCTAAAGCAAGAGCACTGAAGAAGGAAATAAATAAATGGGCGCTTCTCAAAATTAAACACTTTTGTGCATCAAAGAACTTCATCAAGAAAGTAGAAAGACAGCCTACACAATGGGAGACAATATTTGGAAATGACATATTAGATAAAGGTCTAGTATCCAGAATTTATAAAGAGATTGTTCAACTCAACAACAAAAAGACAGCCAACCCAATTACAAAATGGGAAAAAGACTTGAACAGACACCTACCAGAAGAGGAAATACAAATGGCCAAAAGGCACTTGAAGAGATGCTCAATGTCCCTGGCCATTAGAGAAATGCAAATCAAAACCACAGTGAGATATCATCTCACACCCACCAGAATGGCCATTATCAACAAAACAGAAAATGACAAGTGCTGGAGAGGATGTGGAGAAAGAGGCACACTTATCCACTGTTGGTGGGAATGTCAAATGGTGCAACCACTGTGGAAGGCAGATTGGCAGTTCCTCAAAAAGCTGAATATAGAATTGCCATACGACCCAGCAATACCATTGCTAGGTATCTACTCAAAGGACTTAAGGGCAAAGACACAAATGGACGTTTGCACACCAATGTTTATAGCAGCGTTATTTACAATTGCAAAGAGATGGAAAAAGCCAAAATCTCCATCAACAGAACAGTGGCTAAACAAACTGTGGTATATACATACGATGGAATATTATGCAGCTTTAAGACAGGATAAACTTATGAAGCATGTAATAACATGGATGGACCTAGAGAACATTATGCTGAGTGAGTCTGGCCAAAAACTAAAGGACAAATACTGTATGGTCCCACTGATGTGACGGACATTCGAGAATAAATTTGGAATATGTCATTGGTCCAGAGTCCAGCAGGAGGTAGAGACAGGGTAAGACAATGGGCAATTGGAGCTGAAGGGATACAGACTGTGCAACAGGACTAGATACAAAAACTCAAAAATGGACAGCACAATAATACCTAATTATGAAGTAATCATGTTAAAACACTGAATGAAGCTGCATCTGAGCTATAGGTTTTTGTTTTGCTTTGTTTTGTTTTGTTTTTACTATTATTACTTTTACTTTTTTCTCTATATTAACATTCTATATCTTTTTCGGTTGTGTTGCTAGTTCTTCTAAACCGATGTAAATGTACTAAGAAACGATGATCATGCATCTATGTGATGATGTTAAGAATTACTGATTGCATATGTAGAATGGTATGATTTCTAAATGTTGGGTTAATTTCTTTTTTCTGTTAATTAAAAAAAAAAAAGAGAAGTGGTAATTGGAGCTGAAGGGATACAAACTGTGCAATAGGACTGGATATAAAAACTCAGAAATGGACAGCACAATACTACCTAATTGTAATGCAATTATGTTAAAACATTGAAAGAAGCTGCATGTGAGGTACAGGTTTTTTTTCTCTATTATCGTTTTAATTCTTATTCTGTTGTCTTTTTATTTCTTTTTCTAAATCGATGCAAATGTACTAAGAAATGATGAATATGCAACTATGTGATGATATTAAGAATTACTGATTGTACATGTAGAATGGAATGATTTCTAAATGTTTTGTTAATTTTTTTTAATTAAAAAAAAAGACATAGAATGGCACAATGGATTAAAAAACAGGATCCTTCTATATGCTGTCTACAGGAAACACATCTTAGACCCAAAGATAAACATAGGTTGAAAGTGAAATGTTGGGGAAAGATATTTCATGCAAATAAGAACCAGAAAAGAGCAGGAGTAGCTATAGTAGTATCCAACAAATTAGACTTCAAATGTAAAACAGTTAAAAGAGACAAAGAAGGATACTACCTACTAATAAAAGGAACAATTCAAGAAGAAGACATAACAATCATAAATATTTATGCACCGAATCAGAATGCCCCAAAATATGTGAGGAATACACTGCAATTACTGAAAAGGGAAATAGATACATCTACCATAATAGTTGGAGACTTCAATTCCCCACTCACATCAATGGACAGAACATCTAGACAGAGGATCAATAAAGAAACAGAGAATTTGAATATTACGATAAATGAGCTAGACTTAACAGACATTTATAGGACATTACACCCCACAACAGCAGGATACACCTTTTTCTCAAGTGCTCATGGATCATTCTCAAAGATAGACCATATGCTGGGTCACAAGGCAAGTCTCAACAAATTTAAAAAGATTGAAATCATACACAACACTTTCTCGGATCATAAAGGAATGAAGGTGGAAATCAATAATAGGCAGAGTGCCAGAAAATTCACAAATATGTGGAGGCTCAACAACATACTCTTAAACAACCAGTGGGTCAAGGAAGAAATTACAAGAGAATTTAGTAAATATCTCGAGGCGAATGAAAATGAAAACACAACATATCAAAACCTATGGGACACAGCAAAGGCAGTGCAAAGAGATAAATTTATTGCCCTAAATGCCTATATCAGAAAAGAAGAAAGGGCAAAAATTCGGGAATTAACTGTCCACTTGGAAGAATTGGAGAAAGAACAGCAAACTAACCCCAAAGAAAACTAAAGGAAAGAAATAACAAAGATTAGAGCAGAAATAAATGAAATTGAGAACATGAAAGCAATAGAGAAAATCAATAAGACCAGAAGTTGGTTCTATGAGAAAATCAACAAGATTGATGGCCCCTTAGAAAGATTGACGAAAAGAAGAAGAGAGAGGACGCAAATAAATAAGATCAGAAATGGAAGAGGAGACATAACCACTGACCTCACAGAAATAAAGGAGGTAATAACAGGATACTATGAACAATTTTATGCTAATAAATGCAACAATGTAGATGAAATGGACAAGTTCCTAGAAAGGCATGAACAACCATCTTTGACTCAAGAAGAAATAGATGACCTCAACAAACCAATCACAAGTAAAGAAATTGAATCAGTCATTCAAAAGCTTCCTAAAAAGAAAAGTCCAGGACCAGACGGCTTCACATGTGAATTCTACCAAACATTCCAGAAAGAATTAGTACCAACTCTTCTCAAACTCTTCAAAAAAATTGAAGTGAAGGGAAAGCTACCTAATTCATTCTATGAAGCCAACATCACCCTCATACCGAAACCAGGCAAAGATATTACAAAAAAAGAAGACTACAGACCAGTCTCTCTAATGAGTATAGATGCAAAAATCCTCAATAAAATTCTAGCAAATCGAATCCAGCAACACATTAAAAGAATTATACATCATGACCAAGTAGGATTCATCCCAGGTATGCAAGGATGGTTCAACATAAGAAAATCAATTAATGTAATACACCATATCAACAA
Source organism: Tamandua tetradactyla (assembly GCF_023851605.1). NCBI lineage: Eukaryota > Metazoa > Chordata > Mammalia > Pilosa > Myrmecophagidae > Tamandua > Tamandua tetradactyla. The sequence continues at coordinate 12,836,968 of NC_135352.1, forward strand.
ATCAAAGCAGAAAAATCACATGATCATCTCAATTGATGCAGAGAAGGCATTTGACAAGATTCAACATCCTTTCCTGTTTAAAACACTTCAAAGGATAGGAATACAAGGGAACTTCCTTAAAATGATAGAGGGAATATATGAAAAACCCACAGCTAATATCATCCTCAATGGGGAAAAATTGAAAACTTTCCCCCTAAGATCAGGAACAAGACAAGGATGTCCATTATCACCACTATTATTCAACATCATGTTGGAGGTTCTAGCCAGAGAACTTAGACAAGAAAAAGAAATACAAGGCATCAAAATTGAAAAGGAAGAAGTAAAACTATCACTGTTTGCAGACGATATGATACTATACGTCGAAAACCCGGAAAAATCCACAACAAAACTACTAGAGCTAATAAATGAGTACAGCAAAGTAGCAGGTTACAAGATCAACATTCAAAAATCTGTAGCATTTCTATACACTAGCAATGAACAAGCTGAGGGGGAAATCAAGAAACGAATTCAATTTACAATTGCAACTAAAAGAATAAAATACTTAGGAATAAATTTAACTAAAGAGACAAAAGACCTATACAAAGAAAACTACAAAAAAGTGTTAAAAGAAATCACAGAAGACCTAAATAGATGGAAGGGCATACCGTGTTCATGGATTGGAAGACTAAATATAGTTAAGATGTCAATCCTACCTAAATTGATTTACAGATTCAATGCAATACCAATCAAAAACCCAACAACTTATTTTTCAGAAATAGAAAAACCAATAAGCAAATTTATCTGGAAGGGCAGGGTGCCCCGAATTGCTAAAAACATCCTGAGGAAAAAAAATTAAGCTGGAGGTCTCGCGCTGCCTGACTTTAAGGCATATTATGAAGCCACAGTGGTCAAAACAGCATGGTACTGGCATAAAGATAGATATATCGACCAATGGAATCGAATAGAGTGCTCAGATATAGACCCTCTCATCTATGGACATTTGATCTTTGATAAGGCAGTCAAGCCAACTCACCTGGGACAGAACAGTCTCTTCAATAAATGGTGCCTAGAGAACTGGATATCCATATGCAAAAGAATGAAAGAAGACCCATATCTCACACCCTCGTGCTGGAGAGGATGTGGAGAAAGAGACACACTTATCCACTGTTGGTGGGAATGTCAAATGGTGCAACAACTGTGGAAGGCAGTTTGACAGTTCCTCAAAAAACTGAATATAGAATTGCCATACGACCCAGCAATACCATTGCAAGTTATCTACTCAAAGGACTTAAGGGCAAGGACACAAACGGACATTTGCACACCAATGTTTATAGCAGCATTATTTACAATTGCAAAGACATGGAAACAGCCAAAATGTCCATCAACAGACAAGTGGCTAAACAAACTGTGGTATATACATACGATGGAATATTATGCAGCTTTAAGATAGAATAAACTTATGAAGCATGTAATAACATGGATGGACCTAGAGAACATTACGCTGAGTGAGTCTAGCCAAAAACTAAAGGACAAATACTGTATGGTCCCACTGATGTGAACCGACATTAGAGAATAAACTTGGAATATGTCATTGGTAACAGAGACCATCAGGAGTTAGAAATTGGGTAAGATAATGGGTAATTGGATTTGAAGGGATACAGACTGTGCCACAGGACTGGATACAAAAACTCAAAAATGGACAGCACAATACTACCTAATTGTATAATGTAATTATGTAAAAACACTGAATGAAGCTGCATCTGAGCTATATTTTTTTGTTTTTTTAATACTTTTTTATTTTTATTTTTTTCTCTCTATTATCATTTTATTTCTTTTTCTGTTGTCTTGCTATTTCTTTTTCTGAATTGATGCAAATGTACTAAGAAATGATGATCATACATCTATGTTATGATGTTAAAAATTACTGATTGTATATGTAGAATGGAATGATTTCTAAATGTTGTGTTAGTTAATTTTTTTAAATTAATAATAAAAAAAAGAATATAATTTCTTGGGGTCCTACTTGACTTCTGGGTCAAGATGGCAGCTTAACAACGTGTGCATTTTAGTTCATCCTCCAGAACAACAACTAAAAAACCAGAAACAGTGCAGAATAGCTCCTGGGGCCATGTCAGTGACCAGACACACAGCATATCCCAGTCTGGACCAGCTGGACCCACTGCAAGCCCTCCCAGAACCGTGAGTTCCCAAAGCTGTGGGGGCCCGCGCCCCTCCCCCACAGACCACTTCCCAGAGGGGAAAGGAAAGGACTTTACCAGCAGCAGGGACTGGGCACAATCAAATGCCGATTGTGGAGCTAATTAACAAATTTTGACTACTAAAAATAGGCCCCCAGCTTAGGTGAACCTGATCAAAGTGGAGGTTGCTCATTTTTACCCCAGCGCCAACTGGACAGGACTGACAGAAAAAGGGGGGGGGGGAAAAAAAAAGAAGGAAACAGAGGTTTTTGTCGCTGTGTATCTACAAAGGCTTTACTGCTTCTGGATACAGTGGCAGGACTGCCCCAGGCATAGGCAGAAGTGAGCTCTTTTGGGGGCTTATCTGGAGCCTGTGCCTTCCCCACGGAAGGGGTGAAGCCCCACCCAGGTGGAATCCCTCAATCAAGGAATTCAGATACCAGGGCTTGGTAATTTAAAGCCATAAAAACCAGCCTACAACCTCTCCTCTGTCTCCACCATGCCCCCAGCAGGGAAAGTCTGCCAAAGTTAAAGGTACCACATCATCTTATGCTGGTGAGACCTGCAGTCAGATAAGCGCCACATATTGGGCAGGATAAGAAAAACAGAGTCCAGAGACTTCACCGGAAAGTCTTTCAACCTGCTGGGTCTCACCCTTAGGGAAAACCGATGCAGGTGACTCTTTCCTCCTGATAGGAGGCCAGTGTGGTCTGGGAAAACCTGGCTGGGGTCTATAATATCTAAGTAGACCCTGCTAAGTGTGTGTGTGTGGGGGGGAGGCACCACACAAGCAGGGCAAGAAACAAGAAAACAAGAACTGAAAAATTCTCCTCTGTTAAACAAAACTTAAGGTCCAGATAAAGTTGAACGGAATGTCAGAACAGATAGACAACAAATTCATCCGGCAAGAAAACCCTAGATAAAAGAAGTGAAAGCAATCTCCAGAATAAACTAATTAAGGTAATTAAATGCCTAGACACCAGCAAAAAATAACAAATCACACCAGGAAAACTGAAGATATGGCCCAGTCAAAGGAACAAACCAATAGCTCAAATGAGATACAGGAGCTGAGACAACTAATTCTGAATATATGAACAGAAATGGAAAACCTTTCAAAAACCAAATCAATGAATTAAGGGAGGATATAAAGAAGGCAAGGAAAGAACAAAAAGAAGAAACTGAAAGTCTGAAAAAGCAAATCACAGAACGTATGGGAATGAAAGACACAGTAGAAGAGATGAAAAAAACAGTGGAAACCTACAATGGTAGATTTCGAGAGACAGAGCATAGGATTTCTGAACTGGAGGATGGAACATCTGAATTCTGACAAGAAACAGAAACTATAGGGAAAAAATGGAAAAATATGAGCAGGGACTCAGGGAATTAAATGATAATATGAAGCGCACAAATATAGTTGTTGTGGGTGTCCCAGAAGGAGAAGAGAAGGGAAAAGGAGGAGAAAAACTAATGGAGTAAATTATCACTGAAAATTTCCCAACTCTTATGAAAGACTTAAAATTACAGATCCAAGAAGTACAACATACCCCAAAGAGAATAGATCCAAATAGACATACTCCAAGACATTTACTAATCAGAATATCAGAGGTCAAAGAGAAAGAGAGGATCTTGAAAGCTGCAAGAGAAAAAGCAATCCACCACATACAAGGGAAGCCCAATAAGACTATGCACAGATATCTCAGCAGAAACCATGGAGGCAAGAAGACAGTGGGATAATATATTTAAATTATTAAAAGAGAAAAACTGCCAACCAAGAATTCTATATCAAGCAAAACTGTCCTTCAAGAATGAGGGAGAAATTAAAGCATTTTCAAACAAAAAGTCACTGAGAGAATTTGTGACCAAGAGACCAGCTCTGCAAGAAATACTAAAGGGAACACTAGAGACAGATACGAAGACAGAAGAGAGAGGTGTGGAGAAGAGTGTAGAAAGGAAGACTATGAGTAAAGGCAAAAAGAAGGAAAATTAGATATGACATATAAAATCCAGAAGGCAAAATAGTAGAAGAAAGTACTACCCATGCAGTAAAAACACTGAATGTTAATGGATTAAACTCTCCAATCAAAAGACATAGTCTGGAAGAATGGATTAAAAAACAGGACCCATCTATATGGTGTCTCTACTCAAAGGACACGAGGCCAAGGACACAAATGGACATTTACACCCCAATGTTTATAGCAGCATTATTAACAATAACCAAGAGATGGAAACAGCCAAAATGTCTGTCAACAGACAGTTGGCTAAACAAACTGTGACATTTACATAAGGTGGAATATTATGCAGCTGTAAGACAGAATAAAGTTATGAAGTATGTAACAACATGAATGGACCTTAAGGACATTATGGTGAGTGTGATTATCCAGAAACAAAAGGACAAATACTGTATGGTCTCACTGATATGAACTGACATTAGTGAATAAACTTGGATATTTCCTTGGTAACAGAGACCATCAGGATAGAAATAGGGTAAGATATTGGGTAATTGGAGCCGAAGAGATACAGATTGTGCAACAGGACTGAATATAAAAACTCAGAAATGGACAGCACAATATTACCTAACTGTAATACAATTATGTTAAAACACTGAATGAAGCTGCATATGAGAATGATAGAGGGAGGAGGGCTGGGGACATAAATGAATTCACAAAGAAAGATAGACGATGAAGATTGAGATGGTGTAATCTAGGAATGCCTAGAGTGTATAATGATAGTGACGAAATGTACAAATTTTAAAAATGTCTTTGCATGAGGAAGAACAAAAGAAAGTCATTATTGCAGTGTGCTGAAAATAAATGGTACTTAATATTTAAAAATTTCAACTAATGTGTGAGGCTAAAGCAAAAAATGTTTATTTGGTACAAATCTACACTTTGACTAGTGCATCTCCTAATACAACTTATGTAGATAGTTGATTGAACACCTTAAATACATGGAACTTTGTATAGGAGATGAGATTTTGTTGGTGTGTCCAGGTGATGCCCTGATGAATCCCAGAGTGATTTGATCAGTGAGTAGAAAAGTATTTGCAAAGTCCCCTTCAGGGAACGGCGAGAATGGGGGAAAACTCAACTTCCCCAAGTTGAATTCTTGATATTCTCACAAGCAGTGTGGACAACCAAAGCTATAGGTTGAGCCCCCAGTCTTGTTATTTGTTCATATGAAACTTAACCCCACAGGGGATAGGTCAAGCCTACTTAAAATTAAACCTAAGAGTCACCCCCAAGAGAACCTCTTTTGTTGCTCAGATGTGGCCTCTCTCTCCAGCCAACACAGCAAGCAGATTCACCACCCTTCCCCTGTCTACGTGGGACATGACTACCAGGGATGTGGGTCTTCCTGGCAGTGTTGGACAGAAATCCCAGAATGAGCTGAGATTCAGCAAAACTCTAGAATGAGCTGAGACCCAGCATCAGAGGACTGAGAAAACCTTCTTGACCAAAAGGGGGAAGAGTGAAATGAGACAAAGTGTCAATGGCTGAGAGATTCCAAACAGAGTCGAGAGGTTATCCTGGAGGTTATTCTTATGCATTAAGTAGATATCACCTTGTTATCCAAGATGTAATGGAGAGGCTGGAGGGAACTGCCTGAAAATGTAGAGCTGTGTTCCAGTAGCCATGTTCCTTGATGATGATTGTACAATGATATAGCTTTCACAATGTGACTGTGTGATTGTGAAAACCTTGTGTCTGTTGCTCCTTTTATCTACCTTGTCAACAGGTGAGAGGAACATATGGAATAAAAAAAAATAATAGGGGGAACAAATGTTAAAATGAATTTAGTTTGAAATGCTAGTGATCAATGAAAGGGATCAGTAAGGGGTATGGCATGTAAAATTTTTTTTCTGTTTGTTATATTTTTCTGTTGTCTTTTTATTTCTTTTTCTGAATTGATGCTAATGTTCTGGGAAATGATCATGATGATGAATATGCAACTATGTGATGATATTGTGAATTGCTGAGTGTATGTGTTGGGAATGTTTGTGTTTCTTGTAATTTTTTTTAATTAATAAAAAATTGAAAATATATATATATAATTTCTTTTTACAGCTGAATAATATTCCATTGTATATATACCACATTTGGTTTATGCATTCATCTGTTGATAGTTGGCTTCCATTTTTAGGCCATTGTTCATCATGCCACCATGAACATTGGTGTGCAAATATCTGTTTCAGTCCCTGCTTTCAATTCATTGGGATGTATGTGTAGAATTGGGATTGCCAGAACATAAGGTAATCCTATACTTAACTTTCTGAGGAACTACCAAACCGACTTCCCCAGCTACCAGACCATTTTACAATCCCACAAACAATGAACGAGTGTTCCTATTTCTCCACATCTTCTCCAACACTTCTTATTTTTCAGTTTTGTAATAGAAGACATTCTAGTGGTTATAAAATGGTATATCACTATGGCTTGATTTCCATTTCCTAATGACCAATGGTGTTGTATATCTTGTATTTGTGTGTATCTTATTAGGAGAAATGTCTATTCAATTCTTTTGCTCATTTTTGAAATTGAGTTTCTCTTCTTATTGTTGAGTTATGGGATTTCTTCATATATTCTGGATAATAAACCTTTATTGGATATGCGTTCTCCAAAAATTTTCCCCCATCTTGTAGTTTGTCTTTTTGCTTTCATGATGAGGTCTGTTGATACACAATGTTTTTAATGTTGATGAAATCCCGTGTATCTATTTTTTCTTTTATGGCTTGTGCCATTGGTATAAACTATAAGAAACCATTGTACAACCAGTGTCCAGAAGATACATCCCTATGTTCTCTTCTAGGAGTTTTAGAGTTTGGCTCTTATATTTAGGTATTTGATCAATCTAGAGCTAATTTTTGTATATGAGGTATGATAAGTGACCACCTTTCTTCTTTTGCATATATGCATCATCCAGTTTTCCCAACATCAGATGTTAAGGAGGCTGTTCTTCCTCATTGAGTGGAGTTGGAATTCTTGTAAAAACTCAGCCATAGATGTAAAGGTTCAGTTCTGAACTCTTAATTCAATTCCATTGGTCTATGTGTCTGTCTTGCCAGAACCAGCCTGTTTTGATCATTATAGCTTTGTAATATGTTTTAAAATCAGTAAGTGTTAGTCCTCCAACTTTATCCTTCTTTTTAAAGAAGATTTGGCTATTTGGGATCTCTTTCCATGTAAATTTGATTATTTTTTTCCATTTTTGCAAAGAAGGCTGTTGGAATTTGATTGGAATTGTATTGAATCTGAAAATCACTTTGGTTAGAGTGACATCTTAATATTTAGTTTTTCGATCTATGAATGCAGAATGTTTTTCCATTTATTTAGGTCCTTTTGTATTTCTTTTAATAATATTTTACAGTTTTCCCTGTATAAATCCTTTACATCCTTGATTAAAATTATTCCTATATATTTGACTCTTGCTATTGATAGTTGCTATTGTAAATGAACTTTTTTCTCAAATTCCTCTTCAAGTTGTTGATTACTAGTGTTTTAGTTTGCTAAACCTGCTGCAATGGAATGTACCAGAAATGGGTCAGCTTTTATAAATAGGGATTGATTAAGTTTAAAGTTTACAGTTCTGATGCCATAAAAATATTAAAATTAAGGCATCCACAATGAGGTACCTTGACTCTGAAGAAAAGGCCAGTGGTGCTTAGGGGTTCTCTGTCATGAACTAGAAATCTGCTGGCTTTCTTTCCAGACTTCTGGGCTTCAAATGGCTTCCCTGGGAGTGTTTTCTTTCTGCATCTTCAAATGTCTTTGTCTGTGTCTACTCTGAAGATTTTTCCAAACTGGTTCCCTCTTTAAGGACCCCAGCAAGTGGATTAAGACCCACCTTGAATGGACAGAGACACACCTCCATGATAATCACCTCATCAAAGGGTCTCACCCATAATTGGGTGACTCACATCTCCATGGAAACAATAAAAAAGAGTCTTACTTCTGGAAGATGGCAGAATAGGATAGGTCCAGTTCACCCCTGCTCTAAGGAATAGGTAGAGAAGTAACAAAAAATGACCAGGACAGTGATTCCAGGATTTTGGTGACTTGAGAGGGTCTTCTACATCACATAGGGAGGCCCTGGTTGCAAAAGCTGAGGAAATGAGATGCAGACCATCTAGCTAGTGCAAACAACCTAACACAACCCTTTCCAAATGGAGGCCCAGAGCTCTCAGGAGTGCATGGATGGGGAGACCTGGCTAGGAAGTAAGCTAAACTGCATTTCTTGAAGGTGCTGAACAGACCTGTGCCGCCTGCCTCTACCGCAACCCGCTAACCCCCCACCACACACACCTGAACCTTGACCCCGCCTTCCAACTGCACTCCAAGCACCTAAGCCACGCCCGTGGTACTCCAAGCACCCCTGCTCCGAAGCCCTACACCACTACACACGCTCACACGTGCCCACCCCGGCCAGCCAAACCGTGCCCCATTCTGCCCCTTACAGGCACTCACCCACACACCCATGCCACATAGGTCCCAAACTCTGCCCTGCCCCTGATGAGCTCTGCATGTGTGCGCACATGGCCCTGACCCCCAGCTCTGCGCATATGCACACCTGCCTCCTGCTCACCTAGGCACCTGTGCATCTGTACCCTAAACCCTTGAGCTTGCACCCTGTCCCCCTGCCCTGCACATGCGTGCACCCCTGCCCTGGCCCTTCCTTCCCTGTGCATGCACACACCACTGCCCCAACCCCCAGCACAAGTGTCCCCCCAGGTGCACACATGCGCATCAGTGCCACACAACCCCCACCCTGAGCATGCTAGCACCCCTGCCCCAGCCTGCCAACATGCCCCACCACATGCACACATGTACCCTGCACCCCCATACCTATGCAACAGTGTCATACCCCTGCCTACCCCATGACACACGCACATGCACCCTGCCCCTGATCCACACCCCACAATCCCCAAGAGCTGTGCCTGCCCCTGTGCATACTCATATCCACATCCCAGTCCCCCTGGACCTCCCCCCCCCCAAAGCACACACCAGTGCTCCACTCACCCTGCAACCCACACCCCATACCCTGATACCCATGACCCCTGTACTCCACGTGCCCATCTGAAAACTGTCCACACACCAGCCTCCATGCATTGACACAGGCTCTCCATCTGCCTCCTACTGTGCCCTGCCTCTATGTCCCCCATGCTGTGCCCTACTTCCGCACTCCAAGGCCTGCCCAAGTTGCACCCCGGCCCCATGGCCCCTACCCTGCCCTCCCACAAACCTGCATCCTGCACCCCATGCTGCAGGGCACCAACTTAGCACCCCCAACCGGTGCCTATACCTACATCACAACCTGTCACCACACCACTGTGCTCTGCCCCATGCCCTGTGTCCTGCCCCACACCCATCCCACAAATACAAAACTTTAGACTAATGAAAGAAATCAACTTCCAAAGTAACCCTGTCACGATAACTACATCTTCTGAGAGATGATCGTGGTGATGAATATACAACTATGTGATGGCATTGTGAGTTATTGTTTATATACCAACAATGGAATGATCATATGGTAAGAATGTCCATCTTTGTATACTGTTATGTTTAAAAATATTCTTTTAAAAAAGATAATTACATGTCTTGAAGGCAAGAGAAAATCACAAAGCGTATGAAAAGGCAGACAAATATAGCCCAGCCTAGTGACCAAATTAAAACACTGGTGGAGACACAGACTTTGGAATAACTAATCAAAATTTAACTCTATTAAATAAAATCAGTGAGTTAGCTAATGACATAAAGTAGATCATGAAAACACTAGAAGAGCACAAAAAAAGAAGTTAAAAGAATAAATAGAAAAACAGCAAATATTGCAGAGATTAAAGATGCTGTAGACCAAATAAAAAATATACTAGAGACACACAAAGGCAGATTTGAGTGGCAGAAGAAAGAACAAGTGAAATAGATGACAGAACAATTGAATTCAGACACACAAAAGATGGGTTCCTAGACCATAAAAGTCCTGAAATTCAGAGGAGTCAGCCTCTCCTGTACATCAACGAGTCCCACCCCCCATCCCACATTACTGACAGCCCTTCCAACAGAAAAGTTAGAATGAACATACCCCAAATAACCCTACAGAGTGGGAGAAAGATCAAAGAAAGTGATGAAGTCATACAGAGAAGGTAGGGTTTAACAGATGAGCATGATTGCTGAAACTTTCTTCATATATCTTTTAGTCTAAATTGTCTTGGACAGCTAGTAGTAAAAACTTAAAATTGTGGAATTGTAACCCATACTTTCAAACTCTGAAATCTGTTCTACAACTAATTGTTGTGGTGTGCTTTGAAATTTATCACTTTTTTGAATACATGTTATTTATCACAAAAAGATGTATATAAAAAGCTGATTGTTGAATGATAGAGGGAGGAGGGCTGGGGCACAAATGAAATCAGAAAGAAAAATAGATGATAAAGACTGAGATGGTATAATCTAGGAATGCCTGGAGTGTATAATGATAGTGACTAAATGTACAAATTTAGAAAATGTTTTTGCATGAGGAAAAACAAAGGAATGTCGTTACTGCAGGGTGCTGAAAATAGATGGTAATTAATATTTTAAAATTTTACTTTATGTGTGAGACTAAAGCAAAAAATGTTTATTTGGTATAAAATTTATATTTTGACTAGTGCATCTACTAATGTAACTTAGGTAGACAGCTTAATTGAGCACCATAAGTACATGGAACCTTGAGTAGGACATAAGATTTTGTTGGTTTGTCCAGAGTGATGCCCTGATAAATCCCAGAGTGATTTGAATAGTGAATAAAAACGTATTTGCAAAGTCCCCTACAGGGAATGGTGAGAAAGGGGGGAAAATCAACTTCCCGAAGTTGAATTCTTGATATTCTCACAAGCAGTGCAGACAACCAAAGCTATAGGCTGAGCCCCCAATCTTGGGGTTTGTTCATATGAAACTTAACCCCACAAAGAACAGGTCAAGTCAACATAAAATTAGGCCTAAGAGCAACCCCCAAGAGAACCTCTTTTGTTGCTTAGATGTGGCCTCTCTCTCCAGCCAATACAACAAGCGAAGTCACCACCCTCCCCCTGTCTATGTGGGACATGACTCCCAGGGATGTGAACCTTCCTGGCAGTGTGGGACAGAAATCCTAGAATGAGCTGAGACTCAGCATCAAGGGATTGAGAAAAACCCTAGAATGAGTGGAGACTCAGCACCAGGGAATTGAGAAAAACTTCTCCACCAAAAAAGAGTGAAATGAAACAAAATAAAGTGTCAATGGCCGAGAGATTCCAAACAGAGTTGAGAGGTTATCCCCTGGAGGTTATTCTTATGCATTAAATAGATATCACCTTGTTAGTCAAGATGTAGTGGAGAGGCTGGAGGGAACTGCCTGAAAATGTGGAGCTGTGTTCCAGTAGCCATGTTTCTTGAAGATGATTGTATAATCATATAGCTTTCACAATGTGACTGTGTGATTGTGAAAAGCTTGTGTCTGATGTGCCTTTTATCTACCTTATCAACAGATGAGCAAAACAAATGGAATAAAGATGAATAATAGGGGGAACAAATGTTAAAATAAATTTAGAGTGAAATGCTGGTGATCAGTGAGGAGGAGGGCTGGGGGTATGGTATGTATGAATTTTTTTCCATTTTCTTTTTATTTTTTTTTCTGAATAGATGCAAATGTTCCAAGAAATGATCATGATGATGAATATGCAACTATGTGATGATATTGTGAATTACTGATTATATATGTAGAACGGAATGATCAAAAGTTATGAATGTTTGTGTTTGGTGTTTTTTGGCATTTTAAAGAAAATTTTAAAATTAATAAAAATTTTAAAAATTATTTAAGGAAAAAAAAGCTGATTGTCCTGATGAATGCACAGCTATATGATGATACTGTGAACCATTAATGGTACACTTCGGATGATTACATGGTATGTGAATATATATATGTATATATATCAGTAAAATTGCATTAAAGTAAAAGAAAGAAAATAGTTATGTTGAAATGAGGTCAGACTGGAATCCTGTTGACTGGTGTTCTTATAAGAAGGAGTGAGAAAACACAGGAGGGGAGAAGGCCCCATGAGGTAATGCAGCCACGGGACAGAAGCAGACACTGGGTTATGGCCAGCCCCCCGATGTCAGAGAGAGGCAGGGAATAGACTCTCCCTACAGATGTCAGAGACTAGCACAGCCATGCCCACTCCTTGATGTTGAACTTCTGGTCTCCAGAACTGTGAGAACCCCCAGTTTGTGGTACTTTGCTGTGGACACCCTAGGAAATTAAGACAGGGGTCTCCACTGAGAAGCTTCATGAAGTCCCCTGCCATGGTTCCTGCTCCTCCTACCACTGTGGATGCTGCCCCAAGGGCCCCTGCCCAGCAGAGCCCCTCACCACCCCCAGTTCTGCTTGTTTAAGGAAGAGGATCATGCATACCCCCTGGTGCCTCACTCAGGCAGAATGCCAAGAAGCAAAGATCAAGCAGAGTCCCCAAAACCTCAGGAGCTTTTCTTGCATAACATCTATTCTCATGGCTTGTTACTCCCATTACAGAGACCACAAGATGACAGTCCATGAGTCAGATCTAGGTAGGTATGTTTCTTTGGGCCCACCTTGGGTTTGTTTTTTTGTTTTTTAACTTTTTTTATTAATTAAAAAATTAACAAACAGAACATTAAGATTTCATTCCATTCTACATATACAATCAGTAATTCTTAATATCATCACATAGTTGCATATTCATCATTTCTTAGAACATTTGCATCAATTTAGAAAAAGAAAAAGACAACAGAAAAAGAAATAAAATGATAACAGAGAAAAAAAAGATTATACATACCATACCCCTTACCCCTCGCTTTCATTTACCACTAGCATTTCAAACTAAATTTATTTTAACATTTGTTCCCCCTATTATTTATTTTTCTTCCATATGTTCTACTCTTCTGTTGATATAGTAGCTAAAGGAGCATCAGACACAAGGTTTTCACATTCACAGAGTCACATTGTGAAAGCTATATCATTATTCAATCATCATCAAGAAACATGGCTACTGGAACACAGCTCTACATTTTCAGGCAGTTCCCTCCAGCCTCTCCGCTACATCTTGAACAACAAGGTGATATCTACTTAATGCAGAAGAATAACCTCCAGGATAACCTCTCAACTCTGTTTGGAATCTCTTAACCATTGACACTTAGTCTCATTTCACTCTTCCCCCTCGGGTCGAGAAGATTCTCTCAATCCCTTGATGTTAATTCTCAGCTCATTCTAGGGTTTTTCTCAGTCCCTTGATGCTGAGTCTCAGCTCATTCCGGGATCTCTGTCCCGCGTTGCCAGGAAGGTCCACACCCCTGGGAGTCATGTCCCACACAGAGAGGAGGAGGGTGGTGAGACTACTCATCATGTTGGCTGAAGGGAGAGGCCACATCTGAGCAACAAAAGAGGCTCTCTTGGAGGTGACTCTCAGGCCTAAATTTTAAGTAGACTTGACCTATCCTTTGTGGGGTTAAGTTTCATATGAACAAACCCCAAAACTGGGGGCTCAGCCTATAGCTTCGGTTGTCCACACTGCTTGTGAGAATATCAAAAATTCAACTTGGGAAAGTTGAATTTCTCCCCACTCTTACCGTTCCCTGAAGGGGGCTTGCAAATACTTTTCCAGTCACTGATCAAATCACTCTGGGATTCATCGGGGCATCACTCTGGACAAACCAACAAAATCTCATGTCCTACCTGAGATTCCAAGTACTTATGACATTCAATCAAACTATCTACATGAGTTATATTAGGAAATGCTCTAGTCAAAATATAAATTTTGTAACAAATAAACATTTTTTGCTTTAGTCTCACACATAAGGTGACATTTTAAAGTATTAATTATCATCTATTTTCAGCACCCTGCAATAATGACATTCCTTTGTTCTTCCTCATGCAAAAACATTTTGAAAATTTGTACATTGTACACTTCACTGTTATTATACACTCTAGGCATTCCTAGATTATACCATCTCGATCTTTACCATCCATCTTTCTTTCTGATTTCATTTATGTCCCCAGCCCTCCTCCCTCTATCATTCTCACATGCAGCTTCACTCAGTGTTTTAATATAATTACATTACAGTTAGATAGTATTGTGCTGTCCATTTCTGAGTTTTTATATTCAGTCCTGTTGCACAATCTGTATTCCTTCAGCTCCAATTACCCAATATTTTACCTTATTTCTATCTCTGGATGGTCTCTGTTACCAAGGAAATATTCCAAGTTTATTCACTAATGTCAGTTCATATCAGTGAGACCATACAGTATTTGTCCGTTTGTTTCTGGCTAATCACACTCAGCATAAAATCCTTAAGGTCCATTCATGTTGTTACATACTTCATAACTTTATTCTGTCTTACAGCTGCATAATATTCCACCTTATGTAAATGTCACAGTATGTTTAGTCAATTCTCTGTTGATGGTCATTTTGGCTGTTTCAATCTCTTGGTAATTGTTAATAATGATGCTATAAACATTGGTGTGTAAATGCCCATTTCTGTCCTTTGCCTCATGTCCTTTGAATAGAGACAGCATATAGATGGGTCCTGTTTTTTAATCCATTCTGCCAGACTATGTCTTTTGATTGGAGAGTTTAATCCATTAACATTCAATGTTATTACTGCATGGGTAGTACTTTCTTCTACTATTTTGCCTTCTGGATTTTATAGGTTATATCTAATTTTCCTTCTTTTTGCCTTTAGTCATAGTCTTCCTTTCTACACTCTTCTCCACACCTCTCTCTTCTGTCTTTGTATCTGTCTCTAGTGTTCCCTTTAGTATTTCTTGCAGAGCTGGTCTCTTGGTCACAAATTCTCTCAGTGATTTTTTGTTTGAAAAATGTTTTAATTTCTCCCTCATTTTTGAAGGACAATTTTGCTGGATATAGAATTCTTGGATGGCAGTTTTTCTCTTTTAATAATTTAAATATATTATCCCACTGTCTTCTCACCTCCATGCTTTCTGCTGAGAGATCTGTGCATAGTCTTATTGGGCTTCCTTTGTATGTGATGGATTGTTTTTCTCTTGCTGCTTTCAAGATCCTCTCTTTCTCTCTGACCTCTGACATTTTGATTAGTAAATGTCTTGGAGTACATCTATTTGGATCTATTCTCTTTGGGGTATGCTGTATTTCTTGGATCTGTAATTTTAAGTCTTTCATAAGAGTTGGGAAATTTTCAGTGATAATTTACTCCATTAGTTTTTCTCCTCTTTTTCCCTTCTCTTCTTCTGGGACACCCTTAACACGTATATTCATGTGCTTCATATTGTCTTTCAATTCCCTGAGTCCCTGCTCATATTTTCCCATTTTTTCCTATAGTTTCTGTTTCTTATCAGATTTCAGATGTTCCATCCTCCAGTTTAGAAATCCTATGTTCTGTCTCTCAAAATCTACCATTGTAGGTTTCCACTGTTTTTTCATCTCTTCTACTGTGTCTTTCATTCCCATAAGTTCTGTGATTTGTTTTTTCAGACTTTCAGTTTCTTCTTTTTGTTCTTTCCTTGCCTTCTTTATATCCTCCCTCAATTCATTGATTTGGTTTTTGATGAGGTTTTCCATGTCTGTTAGTATATTCTGAATTAATTGTTTCAGCTCCTGTATGTCATTTGAATTGTTGGTTTGTTCCTTTGATTGGGCCATATCTTCAATTTTCCTAGTGTGATTTGTTATTTTTTGCTGGTGTCTAGGCATTTAATTACCTTAATTAGTTTATTCTGGAGATTGCTTTCACTTCTTTTATCTAGGGTTTTCTTGCTGGATAAATTTGTTGTCTATCTGTTCTTTGACATTCTGTTCAGCTTTATCTGGATCTTTAGCTTAAGTTTTGTTTAACAGAGGAGAATTTTTCAGTTCTTGTTTTCTTGTTTCTTGCCCTGCTTGTGTGGTGCTTTCCCCCCACACACACACTTAGGAGGGTCTACTTAGATATTATATACCCCAGCCAGATTTTCCCAGACCAAACTGGCCTCCTATCAGGAGGAAAGGGTCACCTGCATTGGTTTTCCCTGAGGGTGAGACCCAGCAGGTTGAAAGACTTTCCTGTGAAATCTCTGGACTCTGTTTTCCTTATTCTGCCCTGTGTGTGGCACTTGTCTGACTGCAGGCCCCACCAGCATAAGATGATGTGGTACCTTTAACTTTGGCAGACTCTCCCTGCTGGGGACATGGTGGAGACAGAGGAGAGGTTGTAGGCTGGTTTTTTTTTTTTTTTTTTTTTTAGAGAGGGAGGAAGGGAAGGAAAGACAGAGAAGGAAGGAAGGATAGAAGGAAGGAAGGGAAACATCTTTGAAAGACAGAGAAGGAAGGAAGGATGGAAGGAAGGGAAACATCTTTAAACATTTTCTTGTTTTATTATATTTTGTTTGTTTGTTTGTTTTTTACATGGGCTGGGGCCGGGAATCGAACCGGGGTCCTCCGGCATGGCAGGCAAGCACTCTTGCCCGCTGAGCCACCGCGGCCCGCCCTGTAGGCTGGTTTTAACGGCTTCAAATTACCAAGCTCTGGTGTCTGGATTCCTTGATGGAGGGATTCCACCTGTGTGGGGCTCCACCCCTCCCCTGGGAAAGGCACAAGCTCCAGACAAGCCCCCAAAAGAGCTCACTTCTGCCTATACCTGGGGCAGTTGCAGCCTGAAAAGTCCTGCCACTGCCTACAAAGGCAGCCAAGCCTTTGTAGATACACAGCCACAAAAACCTCTGTTTCCTTCTTTTTTTTCCCCTTCATCTGTCAGTCCTGCCCCCTTGGTGCCAGGGCAAAAATGAGAAACCTCTGCTTTGATCAGGTTCACCTAAGCTGGGGGCCTATTTTTAGTAGTCAGAATTTGTTAATTAGTTCCACAATTGGCATTTGATTGTGCCCAGTCCCTGCTGCTGGTAAAGTCCTTTCCTTTCCCCTCTGGGAAGTGGCCTGTGGGGGAGGGGTGCTGGCCACCGCATGTTTGGAAACTCACGGTTCTGGGGGGTGCTCGCAGCCGGTCCAGCTGGTCCAGACTGGGGTACGCTGTGTGTCTGGTCATTATTGTGGCTCCAGGAGCTGTTCTTTACTGTTTCTGGTTATTTAGTAGTTGTTCTGGAGGATGAGCTAAAACACACACGTTGTTAAGCCACCATCTTGACCCGGAAGTCT
The DNA here is from genome assembly GCF_023851605.1 of Tamandua tetradactyla. NCBI lineage: Eukaryota > Metazoa > Chordata > Mammalia > Pilosa > Myrmecophagidae > Tamandua > Tamandua tetradactyla. The sequence goes on from NC_135352.1 coordinate 12,854,290, forward strand.
TTGAAACTTATTCTTGCAAAGGAGAATCTAAACCTACTCTAATTATGCCTATGTCACCTCCAGAGAACTTCTTTTCTTGCTCAGATGTGGCTTTTGTCTCTAAGCCTCTCTCTCAGCAGGTGAACTCACTGCCCTCCCCCCTTACATGAGACAAGACTCTCAGGGGTGTAAATCTCCTTGGCAATGCGGGACAGAACTCCTGGGAAGAGCCAATACCTGGCATCATGGGATTGAGAAAGCCTTCTTGGCCAAAAGGAGGAAAAGAGAAATGAGACAAAACAAAGTTTCAATGGCTGGGAGGTTTCAAATGGAGTTGAGAGGTTATCCTGGGGTTATTCTTATGTATTATATAGATACCCTTTTTTAGTTTATGGTGTATTGGAATGACTGGAGGGAAGTACCTAAAACTATTGAGCTGTGTTTCAGTTGCCTTGATTGTTGAAAACGATTGTATAAAGATATGACTTTTACAATGTGGAAAAAAAAAACTGAAGGGAAAAATCTGAATGACCTATAGATATTTCAACAATAATAGTGGGAGATTTCAATACACCACACTCCACTATAGATAGAATAACCAGACAGAGGGTCAACAAGAAAATAGAGAACTAAAACAATGAGATAAATGAATTAGACCTAACAGACACATATAGATCATTACATCTTAAACACCAGGATATACATTCTTCTGTAGTACACATGGAATGTTCTCCAGAATAGATCATATGCTTGGACACAAGATGACTCTATAAATATAATAAGATTGAAATTATTCAAAGCACTTTCACTAACCACAACAAAATCAAGCTGGAAATTAATAACCATCAAAACCAGCGTTTTCACAAATATATGGAAATTAAACAACACACTCAAATAATCAGTGGGACAAGGAAGAAGTTGGTAGAGAAATCAGTAGATATTTGGAGACAAATGATAATGAGAATACAACATATCAATACTTATGTCACATGGCAAAGGCAGTGCTGAGAGGGAAATTTATTGCCCTAAATGACACTATTAAAAAAGAATAAAGGGCAAAAATTGAGGACTTAGCTACTTACTTGGAGAATCTAGACAAAGAATAGCAAACTAACCTCAAAGCACATAAAAGAAGAGCAACAATAAAGATTAAAGCAGAAATAAATAAACTGGCGAACAATAAAACAATAGGAAAAAATCAACAAAACTAAAAGTTGCTTCTTTGAGAAAATCAATAAAATTGATGGACCTCTATTTAGAATAACAAAGGAAAAGAGAGGATTCCAATAAACAAAATCAGAAATGAGAAAGGGGCCATTACCATGGATCCTGAGGAAATTTTAAAAATCATAAGAGATTACCATGGACAACTATATGTCAACAAACTAGATAACTTAGACAAAATGAACAAATACTTTAGAAACACACAAACTGCCTATACTGACTCGAGAAGAAATAGATCTCAACAAACCAATTACCACTAGAGATTCAGTCTTCAAATATCTTCCCACCAAGAAAATCCCAGGACCAGACAGCTTCACAGAGAATTTTTTCAACATTCAAAAATGGCTAAAACCAATCCTCAAACTCTTCCAAAATATTGAGGAAAAGGGAATCCTGCCTAACTCATTTTATGACACTAACATCACTTTAATACCAAAACTGGATAAAGATGCTACAAGAAAGGAAAACTATAGACCAATCTCTCCATTGAATATAGATGCAAAAATTCTCAACAAAATGCTAGCAAGTAGAATTCCACAACCCAATAAAAGAATTGTATACCATGCCCAAGTGGGGTTTATTCCAAGGAATACAGGGCTGATTCAACACAAGAAAATCAATCAGTGTAATACCACACATTAACAAATAGAAAGGGAAAAAATCACATGATCATACTGATCAATGCTGAAAAAGCATGCAACTAAATTCAACATCCTTTCCTGATACAAACATATCAAAAGGTAGGAATCGAAGGAAACTTCCTCTATACCATAAAGGGTGTGGCAGTTAAATTCAGTTGTCAACTTGGCCAGGTGAAGGCACCTAGTTCTGTTGCTGTGGACATGAGCCAATGGTATGTGGATCTGATCTGTTGCTGATTACATCTGCAGTTGGCTAGGAGATTGGACATTTCTACAGCCTTGCTTTAATTGGGACATTTTCTGTCTTATAACTGTAAGCTAGCAACTTAATAAATTCCCCCTTTTAAAAGCCATCTGTTTCTGGTAAAGCACATTCCAGCAGCTAGCAAACTGGAACAGACCCCTACCTTACACCCTATATAAAAATGAATTCAAAATGGATTAAAGACCTAAATGTAAGAGCCAGTACCATAAAAATTCTAGAAGAAAATGCAGAGAAACATCTTCAAGAACTAGTAATAGGAGGTAGCTTCTTGATTTTTACAACCAAAGCACAAGCAGCAAAAGAAAAAGAAAACATGAATTGGAACTCCTTAAGATCAAGAGCCTCTGTGCTTCAAAGGACTTTATCAAAAAGATGAAGAGGCAGCCAACTCAATAGGAGAAAATACTTGGAAGCCAGATATCAAATAAAGGCTTGCGTGCATGAAGAAATTATGCAGCTCAACAACAAAAGAATAAACAACCTAATTATAAAATGGGCAGAGGATATGAATAGACACTTTTCTGAAGAGCAAATGCAGATAGCTAAAAAGCACATGAAGAAATGCTCATTTTCATTAGCTATAAGGGAAATGGAAATCAAGATGACAATGAGATATCACCTCATACCTATAAGAATGGTTTCTATTAAACAAACAGAAAACTACAAATGCTGGGGAGGATGTGGAGAAATTGGAACACTTAGCCATTGTTTGTGGGAATGTATAATGATGCAGCTGCTGTGGAAGACAGTTTGGCGATACCTCAGAAAACTAAATATTGCATTGCCCTGTGACCCAATGTATTAGCAAGGGTTCTCTTGAGAAACACAATCAGCAGGAGACATCAGTAAATATAAAATTTATAAAACTGTCTCATATAACTGTGGGGATGTAGAGTCCAGTAGGCCATGCTGAAGGCTGGGAGATATGATGAAGTTCCTCAACAAATTTTCAAGAGAGGCTGGCTGGGTGACCAGGGGTATGTAAGAGCCCAAAATCTGTAGGGTGGAGCACAAGTTGGCAGCTCCAATGAAGGTCTTCAATGAACTCTCAGGAGAGGCTAGCTGGCTGAAGCAAGAAGAAGAATGACTGTCTCTTCTGAATCCTCCTTAAAAGCCTCCTGGTGATTAGATTAAGTGTCACTCATTGAAGAAGACACTCCCCTTAGCTGATTACAAAATGTAATCATCTGTGGATGCAGCCAATGTGATAATGATTTAAGTACATGAAATGTTGTCATAATAACAGACAGGCTATGCCTGCCCAGACAACTGGGCACCACCACCTGGCCAAGTTGACACAAGAACCTGACTAAGACAGTCTTCCCTTGTCAATTTGACAGCTATATACATCACCTTAAATCATATTGAATCTCTAAATAGAAAAAAATAGCAGACTTTTTTTTTCTTGCCTAACAATATTCAACTGTCCCACGTACAATCGGAAATCCTTTAAATCTCTCCAGAATAAGATGCAAGTCTTTGGGTAATATTCACTCTTACACTTGATATCTTACAGCTTAAATACCATAACCCAAACAAAACAGCATTACAGTCCTCATTTCTGTAACTGATCATGTGGTCGTAGTTCATATTTATCACTACCTTCTTCCACTACCCATTTCATGTTCCCTTTACCCTCAGTAAGGACTTCAGCTGTGGTTCTTTTCCTGGTGAGATGACCCAAACCTTCATTCCTGAAGTTTCAGAGCCATTGGTAGTCCTTCCTGGATTGGATTGTTGTAGTTTTCCACTGATTTTAATCACAGGGCAATGGTAGTACTAAGAGACACCCAGGGGATCATCTATATTCCAGGAGAACTCTTCTATACTTTCATTATGCAGTTGCAGTCTTATTTCCCCCTGATGGTAAGGGTCAATAACCTCAGCCAGTAAAGTCATCCCCTTCTTGGCTTGTTGATCCAGGGCCGTGGGTAGCCCAACATGATGAGGTGGCAGTCTTAGATTCCACTTCAATGGAATCATTGTTGTTTCTCCTGATGGAAGCACTCCCCCTTCTGACACTAAAACCTATAGGCCAGCAGAGCACAAGGTTGTAGAGAAAGGAAGCAAAAATTTTCCTAGTGGATCACTAGGAATAGTAACAAGTGGTGCCACTCCCATTTTCACCCTTTGTTTCCTGGACCCATGGATCCTTGCTATGGGAGAAACAGCACCATACAGTGGAAGATGATTCAGAGTGTACATAGCCTCCTGGAGAACGTCACTGCAGCCCTGCAAGGTATCGCCACCTAGTTGGCACTGTAATTGAGTTTCCAAAAGGCTATTCCACTGTTCTATCAATCCAGCAGCTTCTGGATGATGGAGAACATGGTAAGACCAGAGAATTCCATGAGCATGTGCCCATTCCCGTACTTCATTTGCTATGAAGTGTTTTCCTTGATCAGAAGCAAAGCTGTGTGGAATACCATGATGATGGATAAGGCATTCTGTAAGTCCATGGATGGTAGTTTTGGCAGAAGCATTGTGTGCAGGGAAAGCAAACCCATATCCAGAGTGTGTGTCTATTCCGGTTAGAACAAATCACTTTCCCTTCCATGATGGGAGTTGTCCAATGTAATCAACCTGCCACCATATTGGCTGATCACCTCGGGGAATGGTGCTATATCAGGGGCTGAATGTGGGTCTCTGCTCCTGGCAGATTGGGCACTCAGCAGTGGCTGTAGCCAAGTCAGCCTTGGTGAGTGGAAGTCCATGTTGCTGAGCCCATGCATAACCTCCATCCCTACCACCATCACCACTTCGTTCATGAACACATTGGGGAATGACAGGAGTTGCTGGGGAAACAGGCTGACAGGTATCCACAGAACAAGTCATCTTATCCACTTGATTGTAAAACCTTCCTCTGCTGAAGTCACCGTCTGGTGTACATTCACATAGGATACAGATATCTTAATATTTTTGGCCCACTCAAAAAGGTATATCCACATACCTCTTCCCCAGACCTCTTGTCACCAATTTTCCCATCATACTCTTTCCAAGTCCCTGACCATCCAGCCAAACCATTAGCAACAGCCCATGAGTCAGTATACAAATGCAACTCTGGCCAATTCTCCTTCCAAATGGACAACGAGATGCACTGTTCGAAGTTCTGCCCACTGGGAGAATTTCCCTTCACCACTTTCCTTCAGGGACATGCCAGAAAGAGGTTGTAGCATGGCAGTTGTCCACTTTTGGGTGGTACCTGCATATCATGCAGAACCATCTGTAAACCAGGCCCAAGTTTTTTCTTCCTTAGTCAACTCACTGTAAGGAACTCCCCAAGAGGCCATAGCTCTGGTCTGGGAAAGAGAAGGCAACATGACAGGAGTACAGACCATGGGCATTTGGGCCACTTCCTCATACAACTTACCAGTGCCTTAAGGACCTGCTCTAGTCCTATCTTATGTATACCGTTTCCATTTTATGATGGAGTGCTGTTGCACATGCCTAGCTTTATGGCATGGTGGGTCAGACAACACGTGGCTCATGATAAGCAGCTCAGGCAACTCAAGTGTCATGGTAACTTGATGGCCCATGGTTAAGCATTCAGTCTCTACTAAGGCCCAGTAGCAGGCCAAACCTATTTCTCAAAAGAAGAGCAGTTATCTGCAGCAGATGGCAAGGCTTTGCTCCAAAACCCTCAGGGTCTGCCTTGTGATTCTCCTATAGGGACCTGCCAAGGGCTCCAGTCAGCATCTCTACTTGCCACTGACACTTTCAGTACTATTGGATCTGCTGTGTCATATGATCCAAATGGCAGAGCAGCTTGTACAGTAGCCTGGACATGTCGCAGAGCCTTCTTTTGTTGAGGTCACTACTGAAAGTTAGCTGCTTCTCTGGTCACTTAATAAATGGGTTGGAGTAGCACATCCAAATGAGGAAAGTGTTGTTGCCAAAATCCAAAGAGACCAACCAGGCATTGTGCCTCTTTTTCAGTCATAGGAGGGGCCAGACACAGCAACTTATCCTTCACCTTAGAAGGGATGTCTAAACATTCCCCACACCACTGGACACCTAAAAATTTCACTGAGGTAGAAGGCCCCTGTATTTTTGTTGGATTTATCACCCATCCTCTGACACACAAATTCCTTACCAATAAGTCTAGAGTAGTTGCTACTTCTTGCTCACTAGGTCCAACCAACATGATCAATATAATGGATCAGTTTAATGTTTTGTGAGAAGGAGAAATAATCAAGTTCCCTGAGGACAAGATTATGACATTGGACTGGAGAGTTGATAAAACTCTGAGGTAGGATTGTGAAAGTATATTGTTGACCTTACCAGCTGAAAGCAAACTGTTTCTGGTGGTTCTTACTAACAGCTATTGAGAAAAAAGTGTTTGCCAGATCAATGGCTGCATACCAGTTTCCAGGGGATGTATTTATTTGCTCAAGCAATGATACCATATACAGAATAGCAGCTACAATTGGAATTACCAACTGGCTGAGTTTATGATAATCCACTGTCATCCTCCAAGACCCATTTGATTTCTGCACAGGCCAAATAGGAGAGTTGAATGAGATGTGGTGGAAATCACCACCCCTGCATCCTTCAAATCCTTAAGAGTGGCAGTAATCTTTGCAATCCCTCTAATTCCTCCGGGAATCTGATATTGCTTCTGGTTTGCTATTTTGCAAGGTAGGGACAGTTCTAGTAGCTTCCACTTGGGCTTTCCTACGGTTCTAGTTTGAAAAGGTTCATGTGCCCTAGAAAAGCCATGTTTTAATCCTAATCAACCATGTGGGAGCAACAGTTTCTTCTAATCCCTATTCAGTACTGTATGCTGGAAACTTTTTTTCCAATAAAAATATAAAAATATTTTTATTGGCAAAACATAACAACATACAATCATAAACATTCTTAACATATGCCCATTCCATACTTGGTGTATAATCAATGGCTCACAATATCATCACATATTTGTATATTCATCACCATGATCATTTCTTAGAACATTTGCATCACTCCAGAAAAAAAAAGAAAAAAAAATTCATACTTACCATACCTCTTACCCCTCCCTGTCATTGACCACTAGTATTTCCATCTACCCAATATATTTTAACTTTTGTTCTCCCTATTTTTTTCTATATCCCTTACCACTCCTTTTCATTGATCACTAGTATTTCAATGTACTCAATTTATTTAACCTTTGTTCCCCCTAATATTTTATTTTTAATCCATATTTTTTACTCATCTGCCCATACTGTAGATAAAAGAAGGATCAGACACAAGGTTTTCACAATCACACAGTCACACTGTGAAAGCTATATCATTATACAATCATCTTCAAGGAACATGGCTACTGGACACAGCTTTATGGTTTCAGGCACTTTCCTCTAGCCTCTCTAATACATTTTAAACTAAAAAGGGGATATTGACTTCCGGGTCAAGATGGTGGCTTAACAACGTGCGTGTTTTAGCTCATCCTCCAGAACAACTTCTAAATAACTAGAAACAGTAAAGAACAGCTCCTGGGGCCACGTCAGTGACCAGACACACAGCGTACCCCAGTCTGGACCAGCTGGACCGGCTGCGAGCACCCCCCAGAGATGCGAGTTCCCAAAGCTGCAGCAGCCAGCACCCCTCCCCCACAGGCCACTTCCCAGAGGGGAAAGGAAAGGACTTTACCAGCAGCAGGGACTGGGCACAATCAAATGCCAATTGTGGAACTAATTAACAAATTCTGACTACTAAAAATAGGCCCCCAGCTTAGGTGAACCTGATCAAAGCAGAGGTTTCTCATTTTTGCCCTGGCACCAAGGGGGCAGGACTGACAGAAAAAGGGGGGGAAAAAAAGAAGGAAACAGAGGTTTTTGTCGCTGTGTATCTACAAAGGCCTGACTGCCTCTGGATACAGTGGCAGGACTTTTCAGGCTGCAACTGCCCCAGGCATAGGCAGAAGTGAGCTCTTTTGGGGGCTTGTCTGGAGCCTGTGCCTTCCCCAGGGGAGGGGTGAAGCCCAACTCAGGTGGAATCCCTCCATCAAGGAATTCAGAACCCAGGGCTTGGTGATTTGAAGCCATTAAAACCAGCCTACAACCTCTCCTCTGTCTCCACCATGTCCCCAGCAGGGAGAGTCTGCCAAAGTTAAAGGTACTGCATCATCTTATGCTGGTGGGACCTGCAGTCAGACAAGCACCACACACAGGGCAGGATAAGGAAAACAGAGTCCAGAGACTTCACAGGAAAGTCTTTCAACCTGCTGGGTCTCACCCTTAGGGAAAACCGATGCAGGTGACTCTTTCCTCCTGATAGGAGGCCAGTTTGGTCTGGGAAAACCTGGCTGGGGTATATAATATCTAAGTAGACCCTCCTAAGTGTGTGTGGGGGGAAGACACCACACAAGCGGGCAAGAAACAAGAAAAAGAGAACTGAAAAATTCTCCTCTGTTAAACAAAACTTAAGCTAAAGGTCCAGATAAAGCTGAATGGATAGACAACAAACTCATCCAGCAAGAAAACCCTAGATAAAAGAAGTGAAAGCAATCTCCAGAATAAACTAATTAAGGTAACTAAAAAGGGGATATCTATATAATGTGTAAGAATAACTTCCAGGATAACCTCTCAACCCTGTTTGAAATCTCTCAGCCACCGACACTTTATTTTGTCTCATTTTTCTCTTCCCCTTTTCAGTTGAGAAGATTCTCTCAATCCCTTGATGCTGAGTCCTGGCTCATTCTAGGATTTTTGTCCCACATTGCCAGGGAAGTTTACACCCCTGGGAGTCATGTCCCACATAGAAAGAGGGAGGGCAGTGAGTTTGCTTGCCGTTTTGGCTGAGAGAGAGAGAGGCTACATCTGAGCAACAAAAGAGGCTCTCTGAAAGTGACTCTTAGGCCCAATTTTAAGTAGGCTTAGCATATCCTTTGTGGGGATAAGTTTCATATGAACAAACCCCAAGATTGAGGGCTCAGCCTATTGATTTGGCTGTCCCCACTGCTGGCAAGAATATCAGTTATTCTCTAAATGAGGAATTGAATTTTCCCCCTTCCTTGCCATTCCCCCAAGGGGAATGTTGAAATCTTTAATTAGCTTATTTCATTGAGGTGTGACTCAATGAAGTGTGGGTATTAAGCTTGATTAGGTGGAGACATGTCCACTTGAGAGAGAAACCCTGAACTTCATCAGCCTTCTTAAATCAAGATATCTTTCCCTGGATGCCTTAGATTGGATATTTCTATAGACTTGATTTAATTGGGACATTTTCATGGCCTTAGAACTGTAAGTTTTTAACTTATTAAATTCCCCTTTTTAAAAAGTCATTCCATTTCTGGTATATTGCATTCTGTCAGGTAGCAAACTAGAATACTTACCATAATAGCCCTCACTCCATGAGTTAGAGAGCCAATGTAGGGATTCTACCAGTCGCTTAGTATGTCTATTCCAATTATGCATTCTGGAACTGGAGAAATAACTACAGAATGCGTCTGGGGACCCAACTGACCCACTGTGAGATGGACCTGAGCTAAAACTCCATCAATCACCTGACCTCCATAAGTCCCCACTCTGACTGCTGGACCAGAGTGATGTTTTGGGTCCCCTGGAATTGATGTCACTTCTGAATCAGTGTCTGATAAGCCCCAAAATATCTGTTACTTCCTTTTCCCCAAATATACAGTTATCCTGTTAAATGGCCATTGGTGTCCTTGGGGAAGATTAACAGTATAAATCTGTAGCAGTTTAACAGGGTCCTCTCTCAAAGGGACCTGGCCTCCCACTCAATCAAGATGCTCTGGGTCTGTAAACTGTCTCAAGTCTGTAAATTGATTAAGGGGCCATGACTCTCTGTTTTTGTAATTCAAGTTAGACTTCTGTTCACTTGATCTAGACTCTTTTGCTTATGCAGCTCAAACAAGAATTTAGTAGACTGCCCATCTATTGTACTTCTAGGTACCCCTTGATCTTCTAACCAATGCCACAAATCTCTGAGAGACAGATTATTTTGACTCCTTCTTTGAGTCTGCTGTCCATTAAGACAGCCACATCCGTCTTGTCTTTGGTAATTAAGTGCTGCTACCTGAATTCTGCAAACTCAAGATCTGATCATGCCCATCGTGTTTAAGGATTCCAGCTCAGTGACAGCAGTTCCCACAGTAATACATGACCTACAGAGAAGGGTGACCATAGAGCTCTTTAAGGATGATGGAGCTAGGCTCACAAATTTATTTCTGCCAGTTCTGGTAAAAGATGCATCCTCTTTGACATTCCTGGGGTGTTTGAGCAGGTTTTCCATGAGAAATCCACTCTAGCATTCCAAACTCTCTAAGCTATTGGATCCCCTCATCTACATTATACCAGTGCAGTTCTGGCATTTCAGCTTCAAGTAATGCCGGCCACCTTTTCATCCATGTTTCAGCCAACCATCCAAACAAACTGTTAATGCCTTTTCTAACCCCTGAAGCTGTAACATTGAATGCAGAATCTCCCTTAGTGGGCCCATACCAATAAATTTCAGCCTGATTCAGCTTTATATTCCTCCCACCATTATTCCACACCCTTCAAATCCATTGCCACACATATTACCCTAATTTCTATCTATATAAATTGGAAAACTCATGCAGTTATTTTGAAGTATAATGTACATCCTCAAGGGTGACCTCACCTTTTGGGGCCTGTTGGGACTTTAGTCTATTTATAGGTCTGGAAGAAATGAGGGGTGGTAGAGGTAGGTCATGAAAAGATTAGAGTTTCTTCCAATCAATTGTTTCAGGGCAAACATTTGCAGTGTCATCTGGTGAGACAGGATTAATCACTTTCGGGTTAATCCCTCCAGAGAGGTTGGATGGCCAACTCCTCAGGGCAAGTTGGAGGTGGGATGGCTATATCCTCAGGGCAGACTATTACATGGTTATCTAGAAAAGACTCAGCATGATCTAGGGTTTCAACCTCTCCACCGCCATCATTATTCAATTCATATATTGCCATCCCATTTTTTTTAGGGTCCCAAAACTTTCTAATCAATGCCTTCACTTTAATGGCAGACACCACACCATTCAGTTTACATTGTAAAGTTGCTACTCTAACAATGAAACTCTGAGTCTGATTTTCAGAGATCCCAAGTCTGCAGCTACAGGAAATAAGATTTTCCTTCAGGGCACTCATAGAAACTTTTACATCTGTCATACAGTGCATAATCTTCTCATTTGAAGCCTTCAGCTCATCCCTTTCCCTCATCAATGATTACAGCGTATCTAACAACTAGCCAACATCTCTATACCTCCTAATTCCACAAAATTCCATAAAGGTGTCAAAAACATTATCCCCCAGAGGCTGACTTAATGATATAAACAAAGCATTAGAAGAATCTAATGTTGATATTTTGACTATCTCTTTTGCCAGCTCACCCCATGGATTTACAGTGTCATTCTGATTATGAGATACAGAGTCTTTAGTGCCTTTGAGTCCAGTCAGAGTAGAAAACCAATTGTAAAAACCCATTTTTAAGATTCTGTTTCTTAAGAATTGTTTCTTGATATCACTCCTGATACCAAACTGTATTAGCTAGGGTTTTCTAGAGAAACAATCAGCAGGAGATATCTGTAGATATAAAATTCATAAAAATGTCTCATGTAACCATAGGGATGTAGTGTCCAAGGTCTGTAGGGCAGGCCGCAAGCTGGAAGCTCCGAGGAAGGTCCTCAATGAACTCTCAGAAAAGGCTGGCTGGGCAATAGTCCATTACCAGAAAGAGAGAGTTTGGCAATTCCTGAACATCATGGAGTGGTATAATATTTTCATGCTGAAGATCCTTTAATATTTTAATTTTCTTTCCAAGCAGTATTTGTGATTTTGACAAGTTCTTTTTATTAATACTTTTAATACCTATCTCCCAATTGGTTTTCTGGTGGTGCTGTGAAGGCCCTGTGTCCCATGAGGTCCCTCTTCCCCACTAGGAGTCACCACCATCTCCATGGTGGGCATGTGGCTGGACTGGGGCAGCATGGCCCTGGGTCTGGGTGCATGTTTATGTCAATAGGCCAGGGCAGAAACTGGGGGAGGCCACCATTCCAGGCTGGGGTCAGGGAGGGCTGGCTGGTCCACTACTTGTCATGGCCCACCCACTGGACTTCAATTTGCCTGTCAGTACTGCCTTAGCTGTATGATCTAAGTATTGATATGTTGTATTCTCATTATCATTCATATCCAGATATTAATGATTTCTCTAGAAATTTCCTTCTTGTCCCACAGATTACTTAAGAGTGTGTTGTTTAATTTCCATATATGTGTGAAAGCTCTGGTTCTTTGGTGATTACTAATTCCCAGCTTGATTCCATTGTGGTTAGAAAAAGTGCTTTGGATGATTTCAATCTTATTAAATTTTCAGTCATTTTTTGTCCCAACATATGATCTATCCTGGAGAACATTCTATGTGCACTAGAGAAGAATGTATATCATGGTGTTTTAGGGTGCAATGATCTATATATGTCTATTAGGTCTAACTCATTTATCCAATTATTTAAGTTCTGTATATCCTTGTTGATCCTCTGTCTGGTTGTTTTATCTGTAGTGGACAGTGGGTGTATTGAAGTCTCCCACTACTACTGTTGAAACATCTATAGATCTCTTCAGTTTTGCTAACTTTTGCCTCATGTACTTTGGAGCTCCTTGACTGTGGGCATAAATATTTATGATTGTTATTTCTTCTTGGTTAATTGTCCCTTTTATTAATATGTAGTGTCTTTTTTTGTCTCTTATGATGTCTTTACATTTCAAGTCTGTTTTATTTGATATTAGTATAGCTACTCCTGTTTTTTCTTTTGTTTTTTGGTTACAGCTTGCATAGAAGACCATTTTCCATTCTTTCTCTTTCAATCTAATTGTGTCCTTGGGTCTAAGATGTGTCTCTTATAAACAGTAGTCGCATGGGTTATATGTTTTAATCCATTCTGCCAGTCTGTATCTTTTATTTGGGGAGTTTAGACCATTAATGGTCAAAGTATTTACTGTAAAATCAGTTCTTGAATCTACCATCTTATCCTTTAGTTTTATTTGTCAGATCTATATATTCTTTTCCTTCTCTCTTTTTATCCTTTAAATTACTGTTACAGGTATTCTTCAATTCTGTGCCGTCCTCCAGACTTCCCTCTCCTGTCTTTTTTTTTTCCAGCTGATACTCCCTTTAGGATTTCTTCTAGGGCAGGTCTCTCTTTTTGACTAGTTCTATCAATCCTTGTCTTTGAAGTTTTTAGTTCCTCCCTTCAATTTTGAAGTATAACTTGCCTGGATAAAGAATTCTCCCCAATAAGATGATGGATTCAAGAAATGGCTTTTCAATAATAACTTTGAATGTTTTAATGGACTAAATTTACCAATTAAAAGATACAAATTGGCAGAATGGATTAAGAATATAATCCAGCTATATGCTTCTTACGAGAGATTCATCTTAGACACCAGGATTCAATAGATTGAAAGTGAAAGGATGGAAAAAGATGCTCCATGCAAGTTGTAACCAAAAGAAAGCAGGAATATTTATACTAATATCAGACAAATAGACTTTAAATGTAAAGACACCATAAGAGACAAAAAAGGACACTATATACTAATTAAAGGGACAATTCACCAAGATGATATAACAATTATAAATGTTTATGCTTCCAATCAAGGAGCTCCAAAGTACATGAGACAGATATTGGCAAAACTGAAGGAAGTGATAGATTTTTCAATAATAAGAATAGAAGACTTCAATACACCACTCTCCTCTGTATATAGAACAACTAGCTAGTGGATCAACAAGGAAATAGAGAAATTAAACAACTTGATGAATGAATTAGACCTAACAGACATATATAGATCATTACACCCCAAAACACTAAGATATACTTTCTTCTCTAGTGCTCATGGAACATTCTCCAGGATAAATCCTATGCTGGGGCACAAAACAGGCCTTTATAAATTTAAAAAGATTGAAGTTATTCAAAGCACTTTCTCTAATCAAAATGGAAAGAAATCAGATGTCAATAACCACCAAAGAATGAGAACTTTCACAAACAATATGGAGATTAAATAATACACTCTTAAACAACCAGTGGGTCAAAGAAGAAATTGCTAGAAAAATCAGTAGCTATCTGGAGATGAATGAAAATGAGTATACAACTTATCAGAACTTATGGGATGCAGCAAAGGCTGTGCTGAGAGAGAAATTCCTTAACTTAAATGCCTATTTTAAAAACAAGAAAAAGCAAAAGTCAGGAACTTAACTGCTTATGCAGAGGAACTTGAGAAAGAACAGTAAAGTAGCCCCAAAGCAAATAGGAGAAGAGAAATAACAGCGATTAAAGCAGAGTTAAATCAATGGGAGAACAAAAGTACAATAGAAAGAACCAGTAAAACCAAACATTGGTTATTTGAGAAAATCAATAAAATCAATCAGCCACTAGCAAGGCTGACAAAGAAAAAAAGAGAGAGGATGCAAATAAATAAAATCAGAAATAAGTGGTGCATTACCACCGATGCTGAAGAAATAAAGGAAATCATAAGATGATACTATGTACAACTATATGCTAACCAACTAGGCAACTTAGATGAAATGGACAACTTCCTGGAAACACACAAACAAGCCACACTGACTCAGGAAGAAACAGAAGAACCCAACAAACCAATCACAAGTAAAGAGATTCAACCAGCCATAAAAACCTTTCTATAAAGAAAAGTCAGGGCCAGATGGCTTCACAGGCAAATCTTATCAAAATTCCAAAAAGAACTAACACCAATCCTGCTCAAACTTTTCCAAAAAAATGAGGAAAAAGGAAGAATACCTAACTCATTTTATGAAGCTAACATCATTTTTTTTGCTTTAGATATTTTTGAAGCAATTAAGTATTTATTGAATAAAATAGAAAAATTAATATAACAAAGAGAGAAATGAAGTGTTACATCACCAGGTGGAATTCACCAACGCCCAAAGAATGCTGGTGAATGCTGAAGACAGCACTTTCAGAGTCTGTCTGGGAAAGTCCTGAGTGGAGCCTCCTCCTCTTGGATAAGATTCCCAAAGTCTAGCTGTTTGTGAATAGTTTGTATATTGCTTTTCTTTTCTTTTTACAAACAAAAGCTTTAATTTTATTGCATAATATAACAAATATACAAAGCAAAGGAATAAAAAAGCAATAGTTTTCAAAGCACTCTTCAACAAGTAGTTACAATACAGATCCCAGAGTCTCTCATGGGCTACCGTATGTCAGATTGTTTCTTCTAGCTGCTCCAGAATATCGGAGGCTAGAAGCCCTAAATATTTTTTATCACCACGATTGACTTTTTTCTTTCTTATGAAAAATAATATATATACAAAAAAGCAATACATTTCAAAGCACAGCACCACACTTAGTTGTAGAACATATTTCAAAGTTCGGTATGAGTCACAATTCCACAATTTTAGGTTTTTACTTCAAGCTGCTCTAAGATACTGGAGACTAAAAGAGACATCAATTTAATGATTCAGCATTCATATTCATTTGTTAAATCCTGTCTTCTCTGTATAACTCCACCAACACCTTTGATCTTTCTATTTCTCTCTTTAGGGGTATTTGGGCTATGGCCATTCTAACTTTTTCATGTTGGAAGGTCTGTCACTAACATGGAAGGGAGATGGAACTATCTGATATTCTGGAAAGGCTTGGCCCTCTAGGATTCAGGACTTATCTGGTCCAGGGACCCATCTGGAGGTTGGAGGTTTCTGGAAAGTTACACTTGTGCATGGAAACCTTGTGGAATCTTATATATTGCCAAAGTGTTCTTTAGGATTGACTGTAATGGTCCTGGTTGGGGCTTGGCAGTTTATGATAGGTAGAAATATCTAACTGAAGCTTGCATAAGAGCAACCTCCAGAGTAGCCTCTTGACTATATTTGAACTTTCTCTGCCACTAAGACTTTATTAGTTACACTTCTTTCCCCCTTTTTGGTCAGGATGGAATTGTTGATCCCTCAGTTCCAGGGTCAGACTCATACCTGGGAGTCATCTCCCACACCACCAGGGAGACATTTACCCTTGCATGTCATGTCCTGTGTAGCGGGGAGGCCAATGATTTCGCTTGCAGAGTTGGGCTTAGGCAAAGTGAGGCCACATCTGAGCTACAAAACAGATCTTCCAGAACTAACTCTTAGGCATACCTATAAGTAGACTAAGCTTCTCTGCCACCCACATAAGCTTCACAAGAGTAAGCCTCAAGATCAAGGGCATGACCCATTGACATGGGTGTTCCCAAAGCTTGACACAGCATCAGGGGATTCCTGGATGGTAAAGTTGAAGAGTTCCACATTTTTTATCCCATTCACCAAGGGACTCTGCCAATACTACTCAATCATCTGCTCTGTACACCCTAGGATGCATCCAAGCATTACATCAATCCATTTAGGATTAAAGGACCTCCCCCTGATTCTGGGCTCCCTGTGTTTCAATTTGTTCAAATGAACTTTAGAGATAGGTTGAGTTACATTATGTGCTACAGAAAATTTCAGCTCCAGACCAAATAAAGCCTTCTTCCCCCAGTCTCAAAGGGTACGTATGGTTCTAAAATATAGACGATGTCTTCCTAATCCTTGTGTTCTGAATTTACTTTAACCCCAACTTGATCATCTTCATTCTTATCTCTAAATATCAGGTTATATATATATATATATATATATATATAAACCTATCAAAATCCAGAAACAACAATTACCAATCTGGATTCAATGCCTACTATAAAAGTTTATAATCTAGGCCCCTGTCCTCTTATAAGCACCCTCTAAAGGCCATAGAACTGTTGTTCTTTTGTTTCTGGCTTATTTTGCCTCACCAAAGAAACTAACATCATTTTAATATCAAAATTCGGTAAAGATGCTGTAAGAAAGGAAATCTACAGGCTAATCTCCCTAATAAACATAGATGCAAAAATTCCCAACAAAATACTATCAAATCTAATCCAACAACACATTGAAAGAATTATGCACCATGATCAAGTGGGGTTTATACCAGGAATGCAAGGATGGTACAACACAAGAAAATCAGTTAATGTAATACAGCACATTAACAAATCAAAAGGGAAAAATCACATGAGCATCTCGATTATTGCTGAAAGAGCATTTGCCAAAATTCAACATACTTTTCTGATAAAATACTTCAAAAGATAGGAATCAAAGGTAACTTCCTCAACAATATGTGCTGGTTTGAAAGGATGTATGGACCCTAGAAAAGCCATGTTTTAATCAAAATTCGATTTTGTAAAGGCAGAATAATCCCTATTCAATACTGTATGTTTGAAACTGTAATCAGATCATTTCCCTGGAGATGTGATTTAATCAAGAGTGTTTTTAAGCTGGGCTAGGAGACGACATGATCTTGATAAGTTTCTGGAGTCCTATAAAAGAGGAAACATTTTGAAGAATGAAGGAGATTTGGAGAGAGCAGAGAATGCTGCTGCACCATGAAGCAGAGAGTCCATGAGCCAGTGACCTTTGGAGATGAAGAAGGAAAATGCCTCCTGGGGAGCTTCATGAAACCAGAAGCCAGGAGAGAAAGCTAGCAGATGATGCCGTGTTCACCATGTGCCCTTCCAGCTGAAAGAGAAACTCTGACTGTGTTCACCATGTGCCTTTCCACTTGAGAAAGAAACTGTGAACTTCATTGGCCTTCTTGAACCAAGGTAATTTTCCCTGGATACCTTTGATTGGACATTTCTATAGACTCCTTTTAATTGGGACATCTTCTTGGCCTTAGAACTGTAAGCTAGCAACTTATTAAATTCCTCTTTTTAAAAGCTATTCTGTTTCTGGTAAATTGCATTCTGGCAGCTAGCAAACTAGAACAGAGTATATGAAAAACTGATAGGCAGCATTATACTCAATGGAGAGAGACTGAAAGCTTTTCCCCTAAGATCGAAAATGAGACAAGGATATGCTCTGTCACAGTATTATTCAGCATTGTACTAGAAGGTCTAGCTAGACCAATCAGGCAGGAAAAAGAAGTAAAAGGCATCCAAATTGGGAAGGAGGGAGTAAAACTATCATTATTTGTAGATGACATGATACTATACTTGGAGAATCTGAGAAATCTACAAGAAAGTTATTTGAGCTAATGAAAAATTCAACAACATAGTGGAATATAAAATTAATATGCAAAAATCAGTAACATTTCTATACACAAGCAATGACCTGAGGAGTCAGTTAAGGGAAAAATTCTATTTAAAATTGCAACTAAAAGAATCAAGTACCTAGGAATGAACTTGACTAGGGATGTAAAGCACTTGTGCACAGAAAACTACATAACATTGCTAAAAAAATCAACGAAGATCTAAATAGGTGGAAAGATATTCCTTGCTCATGGAGAAGAATAAATATGGCTAAAAGGTCATTTCTACCCAAACTGATCTACAGATTCAATGCAATACCAATCAAAATTTCAACCTACTATGAAGATTTGGGAAAGCTTGTTACCAAATTCATCTTGAAGCAAAAGAAACCCAAAATAGCTAAAAGCATACTAAAAAGGAAGAATGAAGTGGGAGGAGTAATACTTCCTCATTTTATTATTATTATTATTATTATAGATAATATAATATAAGTTATTATATATAACTTATTATTATGCCACATTGGTCTAAACAGCATGGTACTGGCACAAAGATGGAAGCACTGACCAATGGAATCGAATCAAGAGTGCAGAAATAGGGTGGGCCACAGTGGCTCAGCAGGCAGAGTTCTCACCTGCCATGCTGGAGACCCAGGTTCGATTCCTGGTGCCTGCCCATGTGAAAAAAAAAAAAGGTGCAGAAATAGACTACAAAATCTATGGTCAGCTAATTTTAACAAGGCCCCCAAATCCTCTGAACTAGGACAAAATAGTCTTTTCAATAAATGGACATGGGAGCATTGGATTTCCAATAGCCAAAAGAATGTAAGAGGACCATTGCCTTACCTAAATATATGAACTAGCACCATAAAGCTTCTAGAAGAAAATGTAGGGAAACATTTTCAAGACCTAGTAATAGGAGGTAGCTTCCTAAACTTTACACCCAAAGACAAGCAACATAAGAAAAAATGGATAAATGGGAACTCCTTAAAGTCAAATGTTTCTGCACCTCAAAAGTCTTTGTCAAAAAGGTCAAAAGGCAGCCAACTCAATGGGAAAAAATATATGGAAATCACACATCAGATAAAGGTTTGATATCCTGTGTACATAAAGAAATCATACAACTCAACAATAAAAGAACAAACAACTCAATTATAAAATGGGCTAAAGATATGAAAAGGCACTTTTCTGAAGAGCAAATACAGATGGCTCAAAAGCACATGAAGAGAGATGCTCATTTTCATTAGCTATAAGGGAAATGCAGATCAAAACTACAATGAGATACCACCTCACACCTATCAGAATGACTGCTATTAAACAAACAGGAAACTAGATGTAGAGTATATGGAGTAACTGGGACACTGATGCACTGCTGGTAGGAGTGTGTAATGGTACAGCTGCTATGGAAGACAGTTTGTGGGTTCCTTAGGAAATTAAATATCAAGTTGCCCTATGGCCCAGCAATAGCAATGCTCAGCATATACCCTGAAGAGCTGAAAGCAGTGATACAAACAGACATTTGCACACCGATATTCATAGCAGCATTATCCACAATTGCCAAAAGATGGAAACAATCCAAATGCCCATCAACAGATGAGTGGATTCACAAAATGTGGTATAAGCATACGATGGAATATTATGTAGCAGCAACACAAAACGATGTCCTGAAGCACATGACAAGATGGATGAGGCTTAAGGACATAATGTTGAGTGAAATAAGCCAGACACAAAAGAATAGATATTGTATGACTCCACTTTTATGACCATGGTAAAGGTCATAATACAGGCTTATAATACAGAATATAAGAGACTTAGAGATACATAGAAGCTAGAAATGGGTGAATGGTTAGCTAATGAGGTTGAATTCAAATGTAAGAGAATAGATGAAAGCAAAGGCAGTTTACTAGTGGGTCTATAAGTAATATTACTATACTGAAAGTGAACATGTTTGAGAGGGGTTGTATACACCTATGGGTCCCACTGATTAAACCTATAAATATAAATAAGTTCTTGCATGAACTACTTCAAAGGTATGATTCTTATTGTTCTAGTTTGCTAGTTGCCAGAATGCAGTATACCAGAAATCAATGGCTTTTAAAAAGAGGAATTTAATACATTGCTAGTTTACAGTTCTAAGGCCATGAAAATTTCCCAATTAAAGCAAGTCTATAAAGATGTCCAAATTAAAGCACCAACAAGAGGTTACCTTCACTCAAGAAAGGCCAATGAAGTTCAGGGCTTCTCTCTCAACTGGAAAGGCACGTGGTGAACCTGGCCCCATCTGCTGGCTTCCTCTCCAGGCTTCTTGTTTCATGAAGCTCCCCTGGGGGCTTTCTCCTTCTTCATCTCCAAAATCACTGGCTGGTGGACTCTGCTTGTCATGTCTGTGTCATTCTCAACAAACCAATCACAGGTAAAGAAATTGAATTAGTCATTAAGAAACTCTCCAAAAAGAAAAGTCCAGGACTTTTACCTGGACTTTTACCTGGACATTTACCAGGTGGCTTCACAGGTAAATTCTACCTAACATTCAAGAAAGAATTAGTACCAATCCTGCTCAAATGCTTCAAAAAAATTGAAGAGGAGGGAAGGCTACCTAACTGTGCTGGTTTGAAAGGATGTATCTCCCCTAGAAAAGCCATATTTTAATCTAAATCCCATTTTATGAAAGCAGAATAATCCCTATTCAGTACTGTATGTTTGAAACTGTAATCAGATCATCTTGCTAGAGATGTGATTTAATCAAGAGTGGTTGTTAAGCTGGATTAGGTGATGACATGTCTCTACACATTTGGGTGGGTCTTTGATAAGTTTCTGAAGTCCTATAAAAGAGGAAACATTTTGGAGAATGAGAGAGATTTGGAGAGAGCAGAGAATGCTGTAGCACCACGAAGCACAGTCCACCAGCCAGAGACCTTTGGAGATGAAGAAGGAAAACACCTCCCGGGGAGCTTCATGAAACCAGAAGACAGAAGAGAAAGTTAGCAGATGATGTCGTATTCGCCATTTGCCCTTCCAAATGAGAAAGAAACCGTGAACTTCATCAGCCTTCTTGAACCAAGGTATCTTTCTCTGGATGCCTTAAATTGGACATTTCTATAGACTTGTTTTAATTGGGACATTTTCTTGGCCTTAGAACTGTAAACTAGCAACTTACTAAATTCCCCTTTTAAAAAGTCATTCTGTTTCTGGTATATTGCATTCTGGCAGCTAGCAAACTAGAACACTAATTCATTCTATGAAGCCAAAATCACCCGAATACCAAAGCCGGACAAATTTACTGTAAGAAAAGAAAATGACAGACCAATCTCTATGAATATAGATGTA
This sequence comes from Tamandua tetradactyla, assembly GCF_023851605.1. Taxonomy (NCBI): domain Eukaryota; kingdom Metazoa; phylum Chordata; class Mammalia; order Pilosa; family Myrmecophagidae; genus Tamandua; species Tamandua tetradactyla. The sequence goes on from NC_135352.1 coordinate 12,875,771, forward strand.
AAAATCCTCAATAAAATTCTTGCAAATCAAATTCAGCAGCGCATTAAAAGAATTATACACCATGACGAAGTAGGATTCATCCCAGGTATGCAAGGATGGTTCAACATAAGAAAATCAATTAATGTAATACACTGTATCAACAAATCAAAGCAGAAAAACCACATGATCATCTCGATTGATGCAGAAAAGGCATTTGACAAAATTTATGATCCTTTTTTGTTGGAAACACTTCAAAGGACAGGAATAGAAGGGAACTTCCTCAATATGATAAAGGGAATATATGAAAAATCCACAGCTAACATCATCCTCAATGGGGAAAAATTGAAATTTTATCCTTTAAGATCAGGAATAAGACAAGGGTGCCCACCATCACCATTGCTATTCAACATTGTATTGGAAGTTCTAGCCAGAGAAATTAGACAGGAAAAAGAAATACAAAGCATCAAAATTGGAAAGTAAAAAGTGAAACTCTCACTGTTTGCAGATGACATGATCCTATATGTCAAAAACCCCGAAAAATCCACAGCAAAACTACTACAGCTAATAAATGAGTACAGCAAAGTGGTAGGTTACAAGATCAACACTTAAAAATCTGTAGTGTTTCTATATACCAGTAATGAGTAATCTGAGGGGGAATTCAAGAAAAGAATTCCATTTGCAATTGCAACCAGAAGAATAAAATATTTAGGAATAAATTTAACTAAGGATACAAAAGACCTATACAAAGAAAACTACAAGAAATTGCTAAAAGAAATCAGGGAAGACCTAAATAAATGGAATGGCATGCAGTGTTCATGGATTGGAAGACTAAATATAGTTTAGATGTCAATTCTACCTAAATTGATTTATAGATTCAATGCAACACCAATTAAAATCCCAAAAACTTACTTTTAAGAAATAGAAAAACCAATAAACTAATTTATCTGGAGAGGTAGGGTGCCCCAAATAACTAAAAATATCCCGAGAAAGAAAAATGAATTCAGAGGTTTCACACTACCTACCTTTGAGGCATATTACAAAGTTACAGTGGTCAAAACAGCATGGTACTGGAATAAAGATAGATATACTGACCATTGGAATCAAATAGAGTGTTCAGATATAGACCCTCTCATCTATGGACAATTGATCTTTGATAAGGCAGTCAAGCCAACTCACCTGGGACAGAACAGTCTCTTCAATAAATTGTGCTTGAAGAACTGGATATCCACATGCAAAAGAATGAAAGAGGACCCATATCTCACACCCTATACAAAAATTAACTCAAAATGGATCAAAGACCTTAACATTAGATCTAAGACCATAAAACTTCTGGGAAAATATAGGGAAATATCTTATAAAATTTATAATAGCAGGTGGTTTCTAGATCTTACACCCAAAGCACAAGCATTGAAGAAAGAAATAGATAAATGGGAACTCCTTAAAATTGAACACCTTTGTGCATCAAAGAAATTTGTCAAGAGAGTAAAAAGACAGCCTACACAATGGGAAACAATATTTGGAAATGATACATCAGATAAGGGTTTAGTATCCAGAATATATAAAGAGATTGTTCAACTCAACAACAAAAAGATAAAAAATCCAATTACAAAATGAGCAAAAGGCATGAACAGACATTTCTCAGAAGAGGAAACACAAATGGCTAAAAGGGGCATGAACAGATGTTCAACTTCTCTGGCTATTAGGGAAATGCAAATCAAAATCACAATGCAATATCATCTCACACCCACCAGAATGGCCATTGTCAGTAAAACAGAAAATGACTAGTGCTGGAGAGGATGTGGAGAAAGAGGCACACTTATCCACCCTTGGTGGGAATGTCAAATGATGCAACCACTGTGGAAGGCAGTTTGGCGGGTCCTCAGAAAGCTAAGTATAGAATTGCCATATGACCCGGCAATACCACTGCTAGGTATCTACTCAGAGGACATGAGGGCAAGGACACAAACGGACATTTGCACACCGATGTTTGGAGCAACATTATTTACAATTGTGAAGAGATGGAAACAGCCAAAATGTCCATCAACAGATGAGTGGCTAAGCTGTGGTATATATATATGATGGAATATTATGCAACTGTAAGACAGAATAAAGTTATGAAGTATGTAACAACATGGATGGACCTTAAGGACATTATGCTGAGTGAGATTAGCCAGAAACAAAAGGACAAATACTGTATGGTCTCACTGGTATGAACTAACATTAGTGAATAAACTTGAGAATTTCATTGGTAACAGAGACTATCAGGAGATAGAAATAGGATAAGATATTGGGTAATCAGAGCTGAAGCAATACAGATTGTGCAACAGGACTGATTGTAAAAACTCAGAAATGAATAACACAATACTACTTAATTGTAATACATCAGGTATGGAATGTTTGTATGTTAAGAACGTATGTGCCTGTATGTTGTTTTATCAGTAAAATTTTTTTAAAAAATAGATGAATAATATGGGGGAAAAGGGTGAAATAAATTGGGTAGATGGAGATACTACTGGTCAATGAGAGAGAGGGGTAAGGTGTATGGTATGTATGAAATTTTTCATTTTATTTTGTTTTCTGGAGTGATGCAAATGTTCTAAAAAATGGTCATGGTGATGAATACACAGCTATGTGATGATATTGTGAGCCACTGATTGCACACCATGTATAGAAAGTATGTGTGCGAAGATTTTTATCAATAAAAAAAAAGAAGGAAATGTGACCCCCACCATACAGCATGCAAAAAACAACAAAAAGACAGCTTTAGATAATTAATCCTCTGAACATGATATTTCAGTCTTTCAGTCTTGAAATGGCAAGAAAGAAACAATCTTGAAAAGAGCTGAGAGAAGATTTCCCAGGCAGGGGAAAATGCAAAAATGAACAGAAGAGCAGTATGTTGGGAGCAGAAGTATCTGAGAGCTTTGATTCAAGAGGAAGATGAGATCAAAATTTGGGGAAGGAACTAAAAATAGTACCTTCTTCATTAGGCTGAGGGTTCATTGAGAAAATGTCTGTAAAATGATACATGTAGGTGCTTAAGAAATGTTAGCTATTATCCCAACATTGGAGGATGAAGAACAGAATTGCAGAGAGGTTAACTGGTTCCTCAGTTCCAATATCTGTTAAGTGGTACAGTTGAGATTTGAATCAAAGTTTATCTAAACCCACTCACTTTCCACTAAATAACATCTCATTCACAAAAAGAGAAATAAAAAATGATAGTTACAAACATAAGACTTTCCACTTATTTATATATGTAGTCATACATGTGTAGATGTGATTGAACATTGCTTCACATCATTCAAGTTAATGATGATTCTTTTTTTTATTTTTATTGACAAAACAAAACAACATACAAACACGAACATTCTTGACATATGAACATTCCATACTTGGTGTATAATCAATGGCTTACAACATCATCATATAGTTGTATATTCATCACCATGATCATTTCTTAGAACATTTGCATCACTCAGAAAAAGAAATAAAAAGAAAAAACTCATATGTACCCTACCCCTTACCCCTACCTCTTATTGACCACTAGTATTTCCATCTACCCAATAAATTTTAACCTTTGTTCCTCCTACTTTTTTTCTATACCCCTTACCACTCCCTTTCATTGATGACTAGTATTTCAATCCACTCAATTTATTTTAACATTCGTTCTCCCCATTATTCATTTATTCTTAATCCATATTTTTCAGTCATCTGTTCCTACCATAGATAAAAGGAGCATCAGACACAAGGTTTTCACAATCACACAGTCACATTGTGAAAGCTATATCTTAGTGATGATTCTCATTGAACATTTTGGGTATGACACTGCTGTAGATGGTCGGAAAAATAGATTGTCCTCCAGGAAAACAGGATGCATTATTACGTGAAAATATAAATTTTTTATATTGACAAAATTTTAACAGCGTTTTTCTTTAGGAAGAAAATTATGGATAATTTGCAAAATAATAAAAAGCTTACATTGACAGCTCCTTATAAACCAGTCATTTATCCCTTAGTGTTTTTGTTTTGTTTTTGTGTATATTTTCTCCATTTTGGTTAAACCTTTCAAGTTTTCTACAAAGAATACTTTTTTTATTTTAATGGGAAAAAGTTCCTTGCAAGGGGAAAAGGGTGGAGGGACAAATGTGAATCAGCTTTTGTTTCCTTTAGTAATCCCACTCACATAACAATAAAGTGATGCCTTTAAAAGGCCTATGCTCACAAGACTGGAGGAACAACAGAGTAAGAACAACTGAAAAAAAAAAAAAAGTAGAAGGAAGCATATGGAAAAGTGGCAATTTTGGGTTATGGATTTTTGCCAGGAATACTACATAAATTAAGTTCTGTCCTTACTTCATCATGAGGCACACAATGACAATTGTCTCATTATCGGCAATATTTGGTTGATCACTTGATTAGGTGTTGGCTAGATATAGGCAAGCTAATCTTTCACCCTTTGTGCTCTTAAGCAATCTGCGAGAATTTACTCTGAGACTGTGTAAATAATCTTTTCCCTAAACTTTCACCCTATGGTTTCAACATTCACTGACGATTGATATGAATCATAGTTGTAAAAGGGTGATTTTTCTAACTCTTGTTCCTTCTACATTTATTACTTGGCATTCTACTGGAAGAACTCTCCCTTTTCTCCCTATATTAGTTTTTTTTTTTTAAGTTTTTTATTGTAAAATATTACATATATACAAAGAAAAGAAAAAGCAGTGGTTTTCAAAGACACTTCAATAAGTAGTTACAGAACAGATTTCAGAGTCTATTATGGGTTACCATTCCATTATTTCAGATTTTTCCTTCTAGCTGCTCCAAAACACTGGAAGATAGATACATACATACATACATACATTTTTTCTTTTTTTGTGAAACATAACATATATACAAAAAAGCAATACATTTCAAAGCACATGGCAACAATTAGTTTTTATTTTTTTAAACTTTTTTAATTGTGTAATATAACATATATGCAAAGCAAAGAAAGAAAAAAGCAATAGTTTTCAAAGCACTCCTCAACAAGTAGTTACAGGATGGATCCCAGAGTTTGTCATGGGCTGCCAACCCATCATTTCAGATTTTTCCTTCTAGCTGCTCCAGAACACAGGAGGCTAGAAGAAATAAATATTTTTTAATCATCACAATTGACGTTTTCTTTTTTGTGTGTGTGAAAAATAACATAGACACACAAAAAGCAATAAATTTCAAAGCACAGTGTAACAATTAGTTTATATTCGATTTTAATAAGAATAACAAAACTCTTTAAGAAGAATGGGACACCAGTCTGATCGGTGCGTGATGAATTTCCATTGCCCTCAATAGGGTTCTCCGTCTTGTAATAAAATGACCTATATATAGTCCCTGTGGCCTGTTACCACACAAATACAAAACTGCATTTACCACTTCACTGTGCAGTCGTTAATTCCAGTTATTCCAAAAGGACACCCCAGTTGCCAGAGCTTGGGAAGAAAATGCTTTCGTGTCTCCATTTCTACCCTATTTCTATGTTTCATCTGCGGATCACAAAAATCATTATTCGGATTCAACCTATTATTTCAATAGTTTTCAAACTAAATGTGCTTGAGAATCACCCGATGGGGAGGAGGGTGTAGTTTAAATTGTGCATTCCCGGGATTCTGAGTCAGATCTGGGTCGGGTCCAGGCATCAACACTCCAGGTGGTCTAAGGCTCAGTCTTCGCGAAAATCAGGCCGCAAACCCAGCAGAAGGCAAACTTCTTTTCCCAGAGAAGTGGGCGCCATTGGCAACTCGCGGGATGCCCGCTGAGGGAGCCAGGGTGACACCGGAGGGCGGTCGTTCTTCCCCGTTCCACAAGGCCTTCAGGAGGCACATTCAGGGTGTGGAGATCCAGGTGCTGGGGGTGAAGGCGGAGGCGGGAGGCCGGCTCGCTCCCGGGCAGGGAGGCGGGGCAGGGAGGGGGCCCCGCTCCCGCAAGCCCGCCTTCCTTCTCTCCCCCTCTCCGACCCGCGGAGCCTGGTCCCTCCCCTCCCACTTCCTCAAGGTGCTTAGTCACCGTGAGGGTGCACTGGCCTCGGGCGCGCGTCCCCTATAACCCCCGGGACCCGCCCCCGGGCCGCCGCTCCCGCGCGCCACTTCCGCGTGCATGGCTCTGCTGCCCCGGGCTCTGAGCGCGGGCGCGGGCGCGGCAGCGAGGCGGGCGGCGCGCGTTCTTCCCGGCTTCCCGCAGCGGCAGCTCCCGCCAGCCAGCGGTCCGCGCGCCTCCTCCCGCACCATGGCGCACAGGAAGCAGTCGCGGCTGCAGTGCCCGCCGCCCGCCGCCGTGACCTCCTTCGACTACTTGGTGATCGGGGGCGGCTCGGGCGGGCTCGCCAGCGCGCGCCGGGCGGCCGAGCTGGGCGCCAGGGCCGCGGTGGTGGAGAGCCACAAGCTGGGCGGCACTTGCGTGAGTACCGGGTCCCCGCAGCGCTGGGCGGCCCGCTGCCTGGCTTTCTCATCTCTCCGCTAACAGCTCGTGCTCTTTCCTGATGCGATCCCTTCGGTCCAGGCCGAGAGGACCGGGCCCCAGGACAGCGCTTAATGCTTTCCCACCTACGAGCACCTCCCGGGCAGGGACCCCACCGGGTTTACCGAGAGGAGCGTAAAGGGCAGCCCCGGAGTTACACCTTCGTTCGGAGGAGAACTGTGTGTCCACAGCCCCGAATTCAACCCAGTAACGTGAACAAAAGTCGTAGCTCTTTGTTAAATTTTAAAGAACTTTCTCGCATCCTCGCTCCTCAGTGTGGCAAAGAAACGATTGTATTTCGCGTTTGATCTTGTCACCAGATCCATGAAAACATACAAAAAAAAAAATGCATCTGGGAAAACTGCAGCGCGCGCGTAGGTTCGGGGAGGTGGAGGGCAGTGTTGTATATCCTTGAAGCATGCGGTCCCCAGTACTCTTACTTCAGTTTCAAGGGCAGAGGGGTTTTATTGCCGCCGCTCTTAACTTTGGCTGCAGGTTAGAATTACCTGAGAGGTTTGAAAAACTTGTGCTGCGGTGGTGCCGCTGGGTTTCGGGATTTTTAGAAGTTCTGCAGGTGATTCAGAGTTGCAGCCAATTTTGAAAACCATGGAATACAGGTTATCTTGATGAAGGATTGACTATTGCATGAGGTCTCAGACCTTTTGCTTTTGTTTTTCTTATCTTGTTTAGGGATGATTTGTACCTTTTTTTTTGCATTTAATTTTCTTTATCTTTTTAAATTTTTTTATTAGTTTAAAATTTTGTTTTAAAAAGACAACAACAAACAAACGCAAACATTCTTATGATCATTCTGTTCTACATACATAATCAGTAATTCACAATATCATCACATAGTTGCATATTCATCATCATGGTCATTGCTTAGAACATTTGCATCAATTCAGAAAAAGAAATAAAAAGACAACAAAAAAAAATTCATACACACCATACCCCTTACCCCTCCCTTTCACTGATCACTAACATTCCAATCTAAGTTTATTTTAACATTTGTTCCCCCTATTATTTATTTTTATTCTATATGCTTTACTTGTCTGTGAATAGGGTGGATAAAAGGAGCATCAGACAAGGTTTTTCACAATCACACAGTCACATTGTGAAAGCTGTATCATTATATAATCATCTTCAAGAAACATGGCTACTGGAACTCAGCTCTACATTTTCAGGCAGTTCCCTCCAGCTTCTCCATTACGCCTTAACTAACAAGGTGATGTCTATTTAATGCATAAAAATAACCTCCAGGATAACCTCTGGACTCTGTTTGGAATCTCTCAGCCATTGACACTTTATTTTGTCTCATTTCGCTCTTCCCCCTTTTGGTCGGGAAGGTTTTCTCAATCTTTAGGGATGAATTTTAAAACTACAACAGCAACAGAAATGGGCTGTGAATCCTGAGACTGAGAACTTATTCATATTTAAAACATTTTTGTTCTCAAATGATTTCTATGGCCTTTTCTAGTACAAAGTGAGCACCAGGTGCTTGCTGTTGAATATTAAAATAATGTAGCCAACAGTCACCTGGGATTGAGAATGAATTCTCCAAGTTCCTTTGGAGACCCATGTTTAAATTTACTAAGTAGGGAATCCCTTAAGAGCAAGGGTGGATTTTATCTGTTTGTTTACCTCCTGTCACTTGAACAAAATACCTTTTAAAATAACCAAATAAAATACCTTTCTTAATAACCAAAGTACCTTGTTTGATAACCATTTATGAAATGACTGAAACGAAAAATTGAAGTCTATGAAGGGGCTGACTCCAATGCCCAGTGCTCATTTTTCACATTCAAATTGAAAGTAGGAATGAGGAAAAAGGAAAAAAATCCCTATTAATGATCACCTTGCACCTTGACACCCTTGTCCAGACAGACTAGATTAGGAGAAATCTGACTTTCTGTAGAAGGCAGATTGAAAGCACCTCGAGAACATGGATCCGTTGTCCTCTCTCAGTCTCTTTTTTTTTCTTTGATTTCCTCCTTCCCTGTTCATGTTGTAATCTGCCTATGGTATCTCTTGTCATTGCCTAGTTCCACTGGTATTTGTTAAGGGGCTGACCCCATTTTTAGTTTCCGGTTATGATTGTGAACACTGGGAGATAAACTACTTCCCAGAGTGAGCAGATGGCAGCTCAGAACAGTCTCCCATTTACTGCTGTCTTCCAGTGTCTGGCCTTGCTCGTTTTATATCTGCTAACAGGAGCAACTTTTGTTTCCCTAAAAGCACTGATGTTTTTGGCAAACCCCTCATTACACATTTGTATGGCATTCCTTTAGGGCATTTCTCAAACTGGGTTTTAGTTTTGAATGACAAGGCAGGGTGCAGCTATGGGTTGAATATCCTAAAAGTTGGAACCAGTTGATAAAACATGGATTTAGAAAGTTTGATGATTACAGTTTATCTGGGCCATCCACATTTGCAATAAATCTGGGCCATCCACAGTTGCAATAATAAACTCTTGTGCAGTGATTTCCAAGCAGGTATAGGGAAAACTGAGGCTTTCTGAAGCTAATATTTCATTGTTCATTTCTTGAACCATATAGGTGCTTGGGTTGGGCATACTGAGAAGAGAAAGATAATCATTTGTAAGACAAAGATCCCTTCCCTCAAAGAATATACACTCTGGTGGGGGAGATAAAATGTTGACAGTCCCAAAGTACTCTAATTCAGAGAAAGGTCTAAATTACCACTTCTTTCCACTTCTGCCTGGACACCAGGAAGGAGGTAACACTTTCTGAAACTTAAAAGATGAGCATGATTTTTTTTTGACTTGGTAGGGTCAAGGATAAAAACATAGGGACTGGTCTGTTATGTAATCTAATGTATTTGAAACGGGGTATGGGAAGCTCATGGGTAGGGTGTGGTCAAAGTGTAGAGTTTTTGGAAGCATAGAATAGGGTTTTGAGAAGATAAGTGACACAAAGTACAATGAAAGTGATTTTGTGGTAAGTGGTGCTATTGAGAAAATTCACTTGGGGAGGCCAAATAGAAATTTAAGATTGTGGAACCATTTTTACCCTAAAATACATTAACTCTAAAATTTGATAGTTGCCTTGGATGAACTCACATGGATGGTTCAAATTAGTCTTCCTCTAGTAGAAGCTATTTCTGGGTGGTGAGATCATGTTTTATTTTTGTTCATTCATTTTAACTTATTCATCAAAAATGATTGAACATGTACTATATGTCAGGTACTTTTTTTAGATGCAAAAGAAGCCGATTTAAATCTCTGTCCTCATGGAGCTTATTTTTAAGTAAAAGAGAAGTAATACAAGCTTTGTTTGTTTTAAGTTCTTCCGTGAAAGTTTAGCCTCATGTCGTGATAGAACCGGAAGTGATTTAGGAGATCCACTAATCTAGTGTTTCTCAGCCAGGCTATTCTACCCTAGTGTTTTGAAAAATGGGGTTCCTGATGTAAGGTTTGCCAACTTTTAATTTTTTTAGAGTAATGCTATTAAAAAAAATGCTTTCTACTATCATTGCCATCTTTATCAAGAGCGATATATTAATAAAATTAGGAAGCTTGTAATTTTAAATAAAGGACCGTCTTTCACATTGAATGGGGTTAGTGTCACGAAATACTCACTACATAGTCCCCCCATTGCTTTAATTTCATTAGGATTGGATGCACACAGATCCTTATAAGGATTTGGGAAATATTGTTTTGGTCAAGCACTTTCACTTTACTGGGGAACAAATTGAATGTCAGCTAAAATGTGGTTAAAAACAAACCAAGTCTAAGGTGCACGGGTGGTTCAGTGGTAGAGTGCCCGCCTTCCATGCGGAAGACCTAGTTCGAATCCCGGACCATATACCTAAAAAACAAAACAAAGCAAGTCTAGTATACTGTGGAACTGGGGGGCCCACCCATCAGAAACCATGACTTTGGTTAGAGGTAGGTATGACCTGAACACATTTAAGCATTGTTCTCAGAAAGGAAAGGGTAGGGGGAACCTTCTCATTTCTGCTTTTGAGGAACCAGACATTGATTTATTCTAAAAACATTTAGTTAAGGGTCTAAGGTCTGGTGTAAAGTTCCCACAGATGTATTTTTTTTTTAATTTACTTTTATTTTTAATTTGAAATAATTTCAAACTTACAGGAAAGTTGCAAAAATAATATAGAAACAATACTGATGATTCCATCATGCCCCCACACAGATACCCAGTTTTACTATTTAACGTTTTACCAAATTTGTTAAATCACACTATCTATCCACCCATCTATCATTGTCTGAATACTTGAGAATAGGTTGCATATGTCATGTTTCTCTAACACTTAGCACTTTGTGTACATATCCTGAGATCAAGGACACTCACTTTCGTAACTGCTTAAGTCCACCAATCAAGATCAAGAAAAATATCATCGATATAGAGCATACAGGCCATGTTCTATGTTTTTCAACTGTCCTAATGGTGTTTATGCTGGTTTGAAGTTATTGTGTACCCCAGAAAAGCCATGTCTTTCCTAATCCAATCTTGTGGGGGCTGACCTGTTTTTTAGGGTGGAAACTTTGGATTGTTTCCATGGACATGTGACACACCTGGTTGTGGGTGTGACCTTTTGATTAGATGGAGCTGTGACTCTGCTGATTAAAGGTGGGTCTTGATTAGTTTACTGTAGTTCTTTAAAAGGGGAAACATTTTAGAAAAACCTCAGACACTTGGAGAGCAGTTGTTTCAGGGCCGACAGAGATCCAGATATTTGGAAATGCTTGGTATGCTGACAGAGAGCAGATGTCTAGATATAGATGTTTGGAGATGCAGATCCCAACAGACGTTGCCGGGTGCCTTCCCATGTGATGCTTAAGCAAGCAGGAACCCAGAGTTATGTCCCAGAGGAGCTAAGTGAAGGCCGGCAGATGCTGAGAGAGGAAACCAATGGCAGCAGAAGCTGGAAGCAGTGGAACCAGGAACAAGGACCAGCAGATGCCAGCCACATGTTTTCCCATGTGACAGATCATTTGTCTTTCTTGAGTCAAGGTGTTTTTATCTGGATGCCTTAGTTTGGACATTTTTGTGGCCTTGGAACTGTAAACTTGTACCTTAATAAATCCCCTTTATAAAAGCCAACCCATTCTGGTATGTTGCATTTGGTAGCATTTAGCAAACCAAAACAGTGTCCTTTTGAGCATTTTCTCCATTATCAGATCCAGTCCAGGAGCATATCCTGCCTTTGATTGTCACCGTCTCTTTATTCTTTCTTTTTTAAAATTGTGGTAACATATATGCAATATAAATCTTTCCATCTCAACCAACTCCCAAACATATAATTCAGTGATATAATTGTATTCACAGTGTGCTACCATCACTATCATCTCTTACCAAAATTCTTCCTTCACCCCAAACAAACCCTACACCTTTATGCATTAACTCCCCATTCTCTCCTCCCCCCACATTCATTCATTCATTCCCCAACTATATTGTACTTTCTGGCTATGAATTTGCATATTGTAGTTATTTCATATAAGTGAAATCATACAATATCTGTCCTTGTCTGTCTGGTTTATTTCACTCAACATGATATCATCAAGATTCATCACTGTAGGGCGGGCCGCGGTGGCTCAGCGGGCAAGAGTGCTTGCCTGCCGTGCCGGAGGACCCCGGTTCGATTCCCGGCCCCAGCCCATGTAAAAAACAAACAAACAAACAAAATATAATAAAACAAGAAAATGTTTAAAAATGTTTCCCTTTCTTCCTCCCTTCCTTCCTTCTCTGTCTTTCCTTCCTTTAAAAAAAAAAAAAAAAAAAAAAAAAAAAGATTCATCACTGTAGTTACATGTGTCAGAACTTCATTCCTTTTATGGCTGAATAATATTCCGTTGTATATGAATAGCACATTTTGTTTATCCAGTCATTGGTTGATATACCATGGGTTATCTCTACCTTTTGGCTTTTGTGAAAAATACTGCTGTGAACATTGATATACAAATAGCTTTTTAAATCCCTGCTTTCAGTTCTTCTGGGTATATACATAAAAGTGGGATTGATGCTTATTCTTTGTTTTAACTTTTTTTTTTAATGTTTTTATTATGAACAACGAATAGACATACCAATATACAAACATTCTTGACATGCAAACCTTTTTGACATGGTTGCAATCAATGGCTCACAATATCACCACATAGTTGTGTATTCATCACCATGATCATTTTTTGAACATTTGCGTCTCTCCAGAAAAAGAAAGAAAAAAGAAAAAAACTTATACATGCCATACCCTTTGCCACTCCCTTTTATTGACCACTAGTATTTCAATCTACTCAATTTATTTTAACCTTTGTTCTCTCTATTTATTTTTTTATCCATGTTTTACTCATCTGCCCATACCATAGATAAAAGGAGTATCAGACAAGGTTTTCACAATCACACAGTCAGATTGCAAAAGCTATATTATACATTCTTCAAGAAACATGGCTACTGGAACACAGCTCTACAGTTTCGGGTACTTCCCTCTAGCCCCTCTAATACACCATAAACTAATAAGTGGATATCTATATAATGTGTAAGAATAACTTCCAGGATAACCTCTTGACTCTGTTTGAAATCTCTCAGCCACTGACATTTTATTTTGTCTCATTTCTCACTTGCCCCTTTTGGTCGATGCTGAGTCCCAGCTCATTCTAGGACTTCTGTCCCACATTGCCAGGGAGGTTTACACCCCTGGGAGTCATGTTTTAACTTTTTAAAAAAATTGTTTTTGACATTTTTATTATGAAATATAACACATACAAAAAAGCAGCAAGTTTCAAAGTACATTGTAACAAGTGCTTATAGAACAGATTGCAGAGTTTGGTAGGGGTTACAGTTCCTCAGTTTCAGGTTTTTCCATCTAGCTACTCTAAGACACTGGAGAATAATATAAATATTAATAAAATGATTCAGCAGTCATACTCATTTGTTAAATCCTGTCTTCTCTGTTATGCTCCTCTTCCTTTGATCTTTCTCCCAATCTTTAGGGGTATTTTTTTTATGCCCATTGTAACTTTTTCATATTGAAAAGGGCTGTTGATAATATGGGGTAGAGAGATGAAACTAGCCGATATTCTTGGAGAGGTGGCCCCTCTGGGTTTCAGGACTTATCTGGCCTAGGAGCTGTCTGCAGGTTTTAGGTTTCTGGTAAGTAATCTTAGTGTGTGAAACTTTTGTGGAATCTCAGATAGAGCCCTGAGTGTTCTTTAGGGTTAACAGGAATAATGTTGGTTGGGATTTGGCAAACTGTGCCAATTAGCAATATCTAGCTGAAGCTTGCATAAGAACAGCCTCCAGAATAGCCTCTAGACTCTATTGAGAGGCTATTTAGCCAATGATACCTTATTTGTTACTTTTCTTTTCCCCCTTTTGGTCAGGAAGGTGTTGTCTATCCCATGGGACCAAGGCCAGACTCATCCCTGGGAGTCATGCCCCACATTGCCAAGGAGGCATTCACACCTGGATGGCATGTCCCATGTAGGAGGGAGGGTATTGATTTTCCTTGTAGAGTTGGGCTTAGAGAGAAAGAGGCCACATTGGAGCAACAAAAGAGGTTTTCTGGAAGTAACTGTTAGGCATAGCTATAGGTTGACCTAGCTTCTCTGCTACAGAAATAAGTTTCATAAGAGCAAGCCTCAAGATCAAGAGCTTGGCCTATAGACTTGAGAGTCCCTTATTTTTTGAGATGGCATTAGGAATTTCCTTGGTGGTAAAGTTTAATCATTCCATATGTTTTCTGCAGTCCCTCAGGAGACTTTGCCAGTACTTTTTTTTTTTTTTTTTTTTTAACATGGGCATGCACCGGGAATTGAACCCAGCCCCTCTGGAATGGCAGGCAAGCATTCTTGGCTGCTGAGCCACCGTGGCCCGCCCTGCCAATACTTTTTAATTATCTGCCCAACATACTCTGGGATGTATCCAGGTATTATGTTAAGCTATAGAGAATTAAAAACCCTCATTCCCATTCTGGGCTCCATATGTTTGAGTTGTTTAAATGAACTATCCAGACAGGTCAAGTTAGAATATGTGCTACAGAAAATTTAGGTTTTGGACAAAATAAACCTCTCTTTTTTTGATCTCATACAGTAGATGAAGTTCTAAAATATAGACAGTGTTCTCCTTATCCCTATATTCTGAGTTACCTTAGTCCTGACCAGATCAGCTTTGTTCTTATCTCTAATTGAAACCTAATCTATTTTTCAGTTTCTTTAACAGTTGTTGTATGTAGCAGTGTTGATGTTCAGAGCTGTAGAACTCCAGCTCTGAGTCTTAGGTAGCACACAGGTAGCCACAGTCCTAAGGAAATACCAGGTTATACATATATAACACCGCCTCTCAAAATCTAGAAATAATTATAATAATAGAAATATTATTTAATCACATTTAATATGGCTAAATGTGTCTGCCATAAAAGCTTACGATCTAGGCCCAAATTTTCTTATAAGTATTTTCTAAAAGAGACCATACAGTGTTCTTTATTTTCTGGCTTATTTTACGTCATATAACGCCCCCAGGGTTCACTCACTTCGCTGCATACCTTACAACTTTGTTCCTTACTGTAGGCACATAATTTCCCGATATATATATATATATATATATATACACCATTATTATCCATCCTTTGGGCATCATGAATAATGTCCAAAGTCAACAATTCATGTCTCACATTATCCTCACTTGGTTGTAAAATCATCAACACTCTAAATTTTAGGCAATTTGCATTGCTCCAAAGAGAAAAATAACCAATAAACAAATACACCTTCCCCAAATAGAAAATCCAAACCTCTACTTAACTGTTGTTCTTTCCCTTTCCCCAATTATTTACCCCTGGTATTGCTATGGTGCTATTGATGTCTTACTGTTAAATATAGACATAGCATGCAATAGTAGTTTCCCCTTTACACCTGTCTATTATTGACTCTTTGTATAAGATTCATACCTTTTGAAATAGTTCATGCAAGAACTTATTTATGTTTGTAGTGTTAATCGGTGGAATACATGGCTCTATACAACCACTTTCAATAATGTTTACCTTCAATCTGGTAATATTATTTATAAACCTACAAATGAACTGCCTTCACTTCTTTCCATTCCCTTATATTTAAGATCAACATCATTAGCTAAATTGACCCATCTCTAGCTTCTGTGTATCTCTAGGTCCCCTCTATTCTACATTATAAGCCTCTGAGTTTACCCTTATCAAGGTCATATTAATGAAATCATAGTTTCTATCCTTTTGTGCCTGGCTTATTTTACTCAGCTTTATGTTCTTAAGGTTCATCCATGTTGTTATACTTCAGGACCTCATTTCTTCTTACTGGTGCGTTAATATTTCATTATATGTATATACCACATTTTGTTTATCTCCTTGGCTATTGATGGGCACTTGGATTGTTTCCATCTTTTGGCAATTGTGACAGACACAATTGACAGACACAAAATCTCTGTTTGTGTCACTACTTTCAGGTCTTCTGAGTATATACCCAGTAGTGATATTGCTGGGTTGTAGGCTACTGTTGCTTAGTTTTCTAAGGAACTGCCAAACTCTCTTTCACAGTGGCTGTACAATTATACATTCCCACCAGCAGTGAATGAGTGATCCAGTTTCTCCGTATCCTCTCCAACATTTATAGATTCATGTTTGTTGAGTAGCAGCCATTCTGATAGGTGTGGGGTAATATGGGAAATGCAAATATCACTCTAATCTTGATCTGCATTTCCCATATTAGCTAATGAAAATGAACATCTCTTCATGTGCAATTTAGCCATTTATATTTGCTTTTTGGAAAAACGTCTATTCATATCTTTAGCCCATTTTATTGTTGAGTTGAAGAATCTTTTTTAACATTTTTTTTAATTTTTAAAAAATTTCAAACAAACGCAAATATTCTTAACTTATGATCATTCCATTCTACATATATAATCAGTAATTCACAATATCATCACATAGTTGTATATTCATCATCATGATCATTTCTTAGAACATTTCTTAGCCCATTTTATATGTGGGCTGTTTGTTCTTTGTTGTTGAGTTGTATGCTTTCTTTAGGTATACAGGTAATCAAACATTTATCTGATACATGATTTCCAGATATTTTCTCCCACTGAGCTGGTTGTCTCTTCACCTTTTTGACAAAGTCCTTTGGGGCACAGAGCATTTGATTTTGAGGGGTTCCCATTTATCTAGTTTTTCTTTTGTTGCTTATGCTTTGGGTGTACATTTAAGAAGCTACCTCCAATTAATAGATCTTGAAGATGTTTCTGTATATTTTCTTCTAGGAGTTTTATGGTATTGGCTTTTTTTTATTTTTAACATATATCAACATACAAACACGAACATTCTTACCATATGATCATTCCATTCATGGTATATAATTAATAACTCACAATAGCATCACATAGTTATATATTCATCACCACGATCACCTCTCAGAACATTTGCATTAATCCAAAAAAAGAAAGAAAAAGAAGAAAAAAGTTCTTATATATATGGTATTGGCTTTTGTGTATGGTGTAAGGTAAGGGTTCTCTTTCATTCTTTTGGCTATTGATATCCAGTTCTCCCATGCCCATTTATTGAAAAAACTTTTCTGTCCCAGTTCAGAGATTTGGGGGCCTTGTCAAAGACGAATTGACCATAGCTTTGGTGGTCTGTCTCTGCACTCTTGATTCCTCCATTGGTCAGTACTTCTGTCTTTGTGCTAGTCTAATGCTGTTTTGACCGCTGTGGCTTAATGAGCTTTAAAGTTCTCCCACTTTGTTCTTTTTAAGGATATTTTTAGCTATTTGAGGTCTCTTTCTCTTCTAAATGAATTAACTAGCTTTTCCAAGTCTTCAAAGTAGGTTGTTGGAATTTTGATTGCTACTGTGTTGAATCTGTAGCTCTGTTTGGGTAGAAAGGACATCTTAACTACATTTAACCTTCTTATCCATAAGCGGGAATGTCTTTCCAATTATATAGATCTTCTTTGATTTCTTTTAGCAATGTTATGTAGTTGCTTATATGCAGGTTCTTTAAATCCCTGGTGATATTTATTCCTAGATACTTGATTTTTTTAGCTGCTATTTTGAATGAATTTTTTTCCTTAATTGTCTCCTCAGTTAGGCAGTTGTTCGTGTATAGAAACATTACTGATTTTTGTACATTAATCTTATATCCTGCCACTTTGCTGAATTTGTCTATTAGCTCAAGAAGTTTTGTAGTAGATTTCTCAGGATTTGCCAAGTATAGTATTGTGTCATCTACAAATAATGGAAGTTTTACTTCTTCCTTACCGATCTGGATGCCTTTTCTTTCTTTTTCCTGCCTGATTGGTCTTCCTATAACTTATATAACAACATTGAAGAATGGTGGTGACAAATGGCATCCTTGTCTCATTCCTGATCTTAGGGGGAAGGCTTTCAGTCTCTCACTGTTGAGTACAATGCTGACAGCCTGATTAGTATATGTCTTGGAATAGGCTTATTTGGATTTATTCTATTGGCGGTTCTCTGGGCTTTGATTTTCATATTTATGTCTTTTATAAGAGTTTGGAAGTTTTCCCCTATTATCTCCTCAACTTATCTTCCTATCCCTTTACTCTTCTCTGCTTCTGGGACAGCAGTAATTCTTGTATTTGTGTGTTTCCTGTTGTCCATCATTTCTGTGAGATCTACTTCAAATTGTTCCATCTTTTTTGCTATTTTTTCTTTTGTGTATTTGAATTCAATTGTCCTGTCCTCTAATTTGCTTATTCTTTCTTCTGCCTCTTCAAATCTGCTGTTGTGTATCTCTAGTATATTTTTAATTTAGTCTTTCATCTCTTTGAGATCTGCTGTTTTTCTGTTTATTCTTTCAAACTCCTCTTTATGCTCTTCCTAGTGTCTTCCTGATCTCTTTCATGTCATAAGCAAATCTGTAGAATTTTTTTAGGAGATTTATATGAACATCTTTGATTAGTTGTTCCAAAGTCTGTCTCTCCTCTGCTGTTTTAATTTAGTCATTTGATTGGGCCATATCTGCCTGTGTCTTCATTTGCTTTGTCATTTTCTGTTGACTTTGAGGCATTTGATTATGTTGATAGGGTTATTTTGAAAGTTGATTTCCCTTAGTTAACTAAGGTTTTGTATTTGCTTTGCTTAGCTTTGAAGATCTCCTTTTGCACTTGATTTGTCAGTAATTGTCCACCAAACCAAG
The DNA here is from genome assembly GCF_023851605.1 of Tamandua tetradactyla. NCBI lineage: Eukaryota > Metazoa > Chordata > Mammalia > Pilosa > Myrmecophagidae > Tamandua > Tamandua tetradactyla. The sequence continues at coordinate 12,894,398 of NC_135352.1, forward strand.
GGCCAGACCTCACGCAAGGGATGCAACTCTACCTGAGGATCTGTTCAAAGCTAGACAAGAAGTGTGCCAGACTGCACTTTCCATTTCTTCCCAGCAGATGGTGCTCTTGGGCCTCCTCTTCCTGGAAGGCCCCCCTCTTCTTGCCTGTGACAGCAGGATGAGCTGGATGGAGACCTGGTGCAGGCCACCAACCCAGGGACAGTGGGGTGAGCAGTATGCACCTTGGCAGAGATTGTGCTTGTGGGCCTGATGGGACTGGTGGCCCCTAGGCTCCCACCTGGAATGACCTTGGGTTGTGGGACTGGGTATTTCAACTGCTCGGTCCAAAGCCAACCTGGATATGCCTGCACGCCAGCATGGTGCATGGCCATGGGGCACGGGGCCTGGTGTGACGCAGAGGCGCAGCTCGAGGACCTGCCATGTGGGGGCATGACATGCAGCATTTCTTGCTGCCTTATCCCCACCTCCCTACCTGAGCACTCCTGTGGGCCCTGGGCCTCCAATGGAAAGAGATGTAGTGGGCTCTGTGCACTAACTGGATGGTCTGTGAGTAGGGAAAGCAAATTTGCTGGACCACGGGTTCCCTAAAGGAGCTCTGGGCTGCAGAAGTGAGGGGGATGATCTCCCAAGCTAGCTGCAGTGTACTTTCCAGGACACGGTCTCTTGTCCCCAGTGGGGTCCCTATGAAGCCCACTCACCCCTTTCTCTGTATCCAAATTGCTCAGTTTTTTTCATCCAGGACCTCCCTATATAGTGTAGAAGACCCTCTCAGGATATTTTTCTATCACTTCTCCAGTTGTTCCATGGAACAGGGGTAAACTCAGCCTATCCTATTCTGCCGTCTTCCTGAAAGTCCTATGTTTAACTTTTTGAGGAACTATCAAACTGTTTTCCATAGTGGCTGCACCGTTTCACATTCCCACTGTCCTAGTTTGCCAGCTGCCGGAATGCAATATACCAGAAACAGAACGGCTTCTAACAAGGGGAATTTAATGAGTTGCTAGTTTACAGTTCTAAGGGTGAGAAAATGTCCCAATTAGAACAAGTCTGTAGAAATGTCCAATCAAAGGTTTCCATCCAGGGAAAGATACCTTGGTTCAAGAAGGCTGATGAAGTTCACGGTTTCTCTCTCAAGTGAGAAGGCGCCTGGCGAACACAGTCAGGGCTTCTCTCTCAGCTGGAAGGGCACATGGCGAACATGGCATCACCCACCATCAACATTTGAAGTTTTCTATTTGTCTGCATCCTTGCCAGCACTTATTTTCTATTTTTTTAATGATAGCCATTCCCATGTGTGTAAAGTGATATCTCATGGTGGTTTTGGTCAGCCAGTAGCTCCATGGGTTATTCTAAGATGTATGAGTCAACACGGTGCCAGGGGCTTTGGGGGGAGCAGGAACTGGGGTGGGGTGAATTTTTACTCATTGAAAGCATTAGAATGCATCCAGTGAACCCTGCATTCTTGTGAGGATCAGACAACGATAGGTTTGGTTTCCTAATTTTATGCTTCTATATGGTGTGGCTACTTGTCTTGATTTTCTGACTCCTCTTCAGTCTTCCTTTTCCAGGAGGCTTTTTCCCCCTGTACTATGATATGATGGAGTGGGTTCCTGTCTTGGTCACATATTTTCAGGATGAGTAACATCTGTTGGTGTGTCTGAGAGTTCACTTTTCCTTAATGGAATTTATTACTTTGAAGACACTTGATTAGTAAAGGGTTAAGCAGCTCAGGTGTAAGATGATCTTGTCCCCTTAATGTATTGAAAATGAAAGAGGAAGTAAGGACCAGAACTCCTACTAAACTAGTGATTAAACCACAAAGAGAGGGATGTGTAGCTTTTCCACTCTTAAACCAATCTTTCTCAATCAAAAAGTTGTTGGAGTAGGGTATTAGGTTAGACATGTAGAATGGGGAACAGAAAGGAATAACCTGTATAGTTCAGTTAATTCCTTGCTGCCTGCTGCAGTAAAGAAATATTTGAGGGCAGAAAACCAAATAAAATGAACTTAAATTTGAGCTTTTAGAGTCTTGAAAAACCTAAATAAAATGCTTTTCTCACGATCAAATGTAGGCTGGGGAGAAATGCAAATATTGCCCAAAGCCAAAGTATATTAGAGCCTTCTAGGAGGTTTGTCTGTGGTTCACTTTTCTGCCCACACAGAGATCTGAAGAGTCGACTTGAAGAAAAGTTCTTTCTGACTTAAAGGTCCTTTGCCCCAGGGTATGCAGGAGAACATGTTCCCGCCTTCATACTGAGTATACTGGTTCTCTATAAAGGGTAATCGTACTCCTCTGGTGTTGGCATGCCGGTCTCATCAATGAGGGTTGGCAGTTAAGGGCCAAGTACCATGACAAAGTCCTTCTTTAGTTGACCATTCATTTCAGTGTGAACTGGACTGCAGGGCGTCACCAGGAGAGGGAATGTTTTGAAAGAGACCTGGGCAACATGCTGCCCAGTAGATTATTGTATTCATCTAGGCTGAAAACAATTACTTAGCAATGTGGAAATTATAACCTACCTTGAAGATGTAGGTTATGATAGCTGACTGTCATAAGGCTGAATATACAAATATTTTCTTTATTACAGAAGTTGTGGGCTTACAGCACAATCATGCATAAAATACAGGTTTCCTGTATACTACCCTATTATTAACACCTTACATTGGTTTGGAACATTTGTTACAATTGATGATAGCACATTTTTATAATTGTACTATTAATTATGGCCCATGGTTTAATTTAGGGTTAACTGTTTAGTGGAGTTCCATAGCGTTGTAGTTTTCTAGCTGCCGGAATGCAATATACCAGGAATGGAATCGCTTTTAAAAAGGGGAATTTAATAAATTGCTAGTTTACAGTTCTAAGGCTGTGAAATTGTCCAAATTAAAACAAGTCTATAGAAATGTCCAGTCTAAGACATCCAAGGAAAATTCTTCGTTCAAGAAGGCCGATGATGTTCAGCATTTCTCAGCTGGAAGAGCACATGGTGAACCGACAGCGTCTGCTAGCTTTCTCTCCAGGCCTCCTGATTCATGAAGCTCCCTGGGAGGCATTTTCCTTCTTCATCTCCTAGAGTAGCTGGCTGGTGGGCTCTCTGCTTCGTAGTTCTGCAGCATTCTGCTGTGGCTTTCTCATGGTTCTGTCCTTTCTCCAAAAGCTTCCTCTTTTATAGGATTCTAGTAAACTAATCAAGTCCCACATAGAATGGGTGGAGACACTCATTTAATTAAGTGTAATACCCACAGTTGATTTAGTCACATCTCCATGGAGATAATCTAATTAAAGCTTCCAACATACAGGACTGAATAGGGATTAGAAGAAATACTGTCTTTACAAAATGGGATTAGGAGGAAAACATGGCTTTTCTAGGGTACATAAATCCTTTCAAACTAACACATGTGGATTTTTTAAATTTATTCTGTTGCTGTACATACAATCTAACATTTCCCCTTTAAACATATTCAGATACATATTTCAGTGCTGTTAATTGCACTCACAACATTGTCCTACCCTCACCACTATCTATTATGAAAACATTTCCCTCATTCCAAATAGGGACACTATACATCCTAAGCCTTACCTTCCTATTCCCTACCACCCTGACCCCTGGTAACCTATATTCTAAATTCTGACTCTATTATTCTAATTCTTTCAAATCAGTGAAATCATGTAATAGTTGTCCTTTTGTGTCTGGTTTACTTCACTCAGTATGTATGACCTTTTCAAAGCTCGTCCCTGTTGTCACCTGCTTCAGGACTTTATTCCTTTTAACAGCTGAATAATATTCCATTGTATGTATATAACACATTTTTGTTTATCCATTCATTGACTGATGGATATTTGGGTTGCTTCCATCTTTTGGCAGTTGTGAATATACCACTGTGAATAATGGTGTGCAACTATCTGAGTCCCTGCTTTCAGTTCTTTTGGGTATATACCTAGTAGAGGGATTGCCAAGTCTTATGGTAGTTCTATACTTAGCTTTCTGAGGAACTGCCAAACTGGCTCCCACAGTGGCTATGCACCATTTTATACTGCCTTCAACAATGAATGAGTGTTCCTGTTTCCCCGCATCCTCTCCAACAGTTTTAATTTTCCATTATTTTACTAGCAGCCATTTTAATGGGTATAATATGATATCTCATGATTTTGATTTGCACTTCCCTGATGGCTAATGATGTTGAGCCTCTTTTCATGTGTTTTCTGTCCATTTGTGTATCTTCTTTGAAGTGATGTCTATTCAGGTCTTTTGCCTATTTTTTAATTGGGTTGTTTGTCTTATTGTTGTTAAACTGAAGGATTTCTTTATATATTCTGGACATTAAACCTTTATCAGATATGTGGTTTTCAAATATTTTCTCCCATTGTAAGGGCACTGTGGTAGTTAGATTCAATTGTCAACTTGGCCAGGTGAAGGCACCTAGTTCTGCTGCTGCGGACTTGAACCAATGGTACATAAACCTTAGCTGTTGCTGATTACATCTGCAGTCGGCTAGGAGGTGTGCCTGCTGCAATGAATGACATTTGACTTAATTGGCTGGTGCTTAAATGAGAGAGCTCAACATAGCACAGCCCAAGCAGCTCAGCATACCTCATCTCAGCACTCACAGGTCAGCCAGGCCTTTGGAGATGCAGAAAGAAATCACCTGGGAAAAGTTGTTGGAACCCAGAGGCCTGGACAGAAGGCCAACAGAGACCATCCTAAGCCACATAAGAAAGAACCTCAGTGGAAAGTTAGCTGCCTTTCCTCTGAAGCACTAACAAAATAAATCCCCTTTATTAAAAACCAATCCATCTCTGGTGTGTTGCATTCTGGCAACTAGCAGACTAGAACAGATTTGGTACCAGAGAGCAGGGTGCTGCTGTGGTTTGCAAATACCAGATATGTTGGAACGGTTTTTTGGATAGCTAAGGGGAAGATTTTGGAGGAGCTGTGAAGAGAATAATGAAGAAGTCCTGGAGTGCTTGAAGAGACTGTTGGTGTAAATGGAACCACTGCCAGTCTGGACAGAGGGGGACACAAAAGGGACAAATTGGAGTTTGCAGAGTGAGAACCATGGAAGTTTGGGTCTGAAGCCAGGAAACCTTGGCCAGGAGAGTGAACCCACCCATATACATGGAGAGGGTGAGTTTGCCCTGAAGGCAGAGGATGCGTCTCCCACCTTGTTGCAGTGGAAGAGTCGTGCAGCCTCAGGCCTTGGAGAAGGTACAGCATGTTCCTTGGGGGACTGGGGAGAGCCTGGCTGCCACCACATGGCAGAGAGCCCGGGGTAGCCCTGATGCCTGGAGAGAATGGAGCCGAGAAAAAGGTGGTCTCCTCGATGTTCCCTGAGGTTGATTTGGAAAGAGGTGGGCCACTGCATAGGCCCTTGGGAAGGGTGGGACTGCCACTTTCTAAAGCCGAAGGATAAGTGACTTTCAGACTTTGAAATCCAGTGGTGTTTGCCCTGCAGGTTTTCCTTCCAGTTTCTCCCTATGGATCCTGTGACTGTCATCCTTTGCATATTGGCATCAGATAACTTGTTTTGAGATTCACAGGTCCACAGCCAGAAGAGAATTTTTTTGCACCTGTTTAAGGTGATGCGTGTAGTTGCCAAGTTGATGAGGGGTGGACATGTGGTAATTAGATTCAGTTGTCAACTTGGCCAGGTGAAGGCACCTAGTTCTGTTGCTGTGGACGTGAACCAATGGTACATAAACCTTAGCTGTTGCTGATTACATCTGCAGTCGGCTAGGAGGTGTGCCTGCTGCAATGAATGACATTTGAGTTAATTGGCTGGTGCTTAAATGAGAAAGCTCAATGTAGCACAGCCCAAGCAGCTCAGCATACCTCTTCTCAGCACTCGCAGCTGAGCCCAGGCCTTTGGAGATGCAGAAAGAAATCATCCTGGGGAAGGTTGTTGGAAGCCAGACGCCTGGAGAGTAAGCCAGCAGAGATCACCCTCTGCCTTCCCACATAAGAAAGAACTTCAGTGGAAAGTTAGCTGCCTTTCCTCCGAGGGACTAATGAAATAAATCCCCTTTTATTAAAAGCCAGTCCGTCTCTGGTGTGTTGCATTCCGGCAGCTAGCAAACTAGAACAGGAGCTGTTCTACTTCCATGATAAAGTCCTTTGAGGAATAAAAGTTTTTAATTTTGATGAAGCCCCATTTATTTTTTTCTTTTTTTGCTAGTGCTTTTGGTGTAATGTCTAAGGATCTGAGGCCTAACCTAAGATCCTAAAGATGCTTCCCTACATTTCTTTCTAAAAGTAAGTAAACGTTCCTATTTCTTCACATTCTCTCCAAAACTTGTAGTTTCCTGTTTGTATAATTGCAGTCATTCTAGTAGATGAAATGTGGACTAGGTTTTTTAAAAAATACTTTTATTGAGAAATCTTCATACATATACAGTCTATCCATAATATACAATTAGTGGATCACAATTTTATTACATAGTTGTGTATTCATCACCCTGGTCATTTTTAGAACATTTGCATCACTCCAGAAAAAGAAATAAAAAGAAAAAACTCATACATACCATACACCTTACCCCTCCCCCTCATTGACCACTAGAATTTCAATCTACCCAATTTATTTTAACCCCTATCTCTCCCTATTATTTATTTTCTTTTGCATAGGCAGGCACCGGGAATCAAACTGGGTCTCTGGCATGGCAGGTGAGAATTCTGCCACCGACCCACTGTCGCACCGTCCCTATTATTTATTTTTTATCCATATTTTCTTACTCATTTGTCCATACCCTGGATAAAAGGAGCATCATCATACAAGGTTTTCACATTCACACAGTCACATTGTGAAAGCTATATAACTAATCATCTTCAAGAATCAAAGTCACTGGAACACAGTTCAGCAGTTTCAGGTACTTCCCTCTAACCACTTCAATATGCCATAAACCAAAAAGGGATATCTATATAGATGTGTAAGAATAACTTCCAGGAAACTTTCAACTCTGAAATCTGTCAGCCAGTGACACTTTATCTCTCCCCCACCTTTTGGTCAAGAAGACTTTCACATTCCTATGATGCCAGGTTCTAGCTATCCCAGGAATTCTATCCCAGATTGCCAGGGAGATTTACAGCCTTGGGAGTCATGTCCTGCATAGGGAGGACGGCAGTGAGTTCACCTGCCCAGTTGGCTTAGAGAGACCACATGTGAGCAACAAAAAAAGGTTCTCTGGGGGTGACCCTTGGGGATAATTATCAGTAGGCTTAGCTTCTCCTTTGCGAGAATAAGTTACAAAGGGGCAAACCTCGAGATTGAGGGCTCAGCCTGTTGAATCAGTTGTCCGCACTGCTTGGGAGAATATCAGGAATTCCTCAGATAAGGAAGTTGAATATTTCCTCCTTCCCAGCCCTGCAAGGGAACTTTGCAAATACTTTTTTTTCTCCATCCAGATTACTCTGGGATATATCGGGGCATCATACTAACCTGTACAAATCAACAAGATCTCACGCCCTATTGAAGATTCCATGTGTTTAGTCCACCAAAGCTGCCAGAATGCAACACATCAGAGATGGTTTAGCTTTTAATAAAAGGGGATTTATGTAGTTTAAAACTTAGAGTTCTTCCGAGGAACGACAGCTAACTCTCATATGAGGTTCTCTCTCACATGAGAAGACACAAGGCTATGACTGCTGGCCTTCTCTCCCAGCTTCTGGGTTCTAACAGCTTTCCCCAGGGCGATTCCTTTTTGCAATGCCAAAAGTCTGGTTGAGCTGCGAGTGCTAAGATGAGGTATGCTGAGCTGCTTAGGCTGTGCTGCATTAAACTCTGTTCTGACCTCTCCCTTTTAAGCCTCCAGCTAATTAAATTAAGCATCACTCATTGTGGAAGGCACTCGCCTTAGCAAACTGCAGATGTCATCAGCCATAGATGAGTTTCACATGCTAATATTTCAAGTCCACAGCAGCAGAACTGGGCACCATCACCTGGCCACGTTGACACCTGAACCTAACTACCACACCATGTGATTATGGTATTCAAATAAACTGACCATATAAGTTAAATTAGATAATGCCGCACCCAAAATACAAATTTTGCACCAAAAGGACATCTCTCCTTTTGGGTCTTACTCAGAAGTTGAGGTTTTACGATATGGACCTTATCATCCTCTACCTTGTATTCTGATTTACCTTAGTCCCATCCACATCAGTTTCATTCATGTCTCTAGTAAAGTCTGGTCACTTTTTCAACTTTTTCTATGTTGTGTGGGGTAATGCTGACTTTCATAGCTTCAGTGCTCTAACTCTTAGTTTCACGTGTTCAATAATTATCTGAAGTTTCAGGGAATGCCCAGGTTATACACAAATAGCTAGGTATCTCAGAATTTAGAAATAACAGTTAGCTTCTGAATACATGTGACTGCTGTAAGAGCTTACAGTCTAGGACCCTTTGTGGACTAGATTTTAACCTGCAAGGAAGGAAGACAGTAGAAGCTAGATAACTATGTGGGGAGTTGGGGTTGCTGGGTGAAGGAAACAAGAGGAAGGTAGTTTACTGTTACTTAAGGACAGGTGACACCTTGGTGGGTGCCAGTTGTAAGTTACTCGGTTAAGTTCTAGTTTTGTTGCTGGCATGGCAGTGTGAAGTTTTTCTCTCTCTAGGTAGAATTGAAGGTAAGAGGGCCCTAGAAAATGAGGCCCCTGAATTTTGCCACTTGTATCACCATAGTCTCCCCATGTTCTTTCCCTGCTGGGCAGAGTCCCTGTCCTCCTTGTGAGCCAGTGCCAGCCGGCTAAAAGGATTCTGAACACCAGATTGGTTGGTAAAGGACATTCTTGAAAATGACCTATCAGGTTGGAAAGGGAGGCAAAATGTATAGGCATCATGTGACGAGTGTCCTCAAGAGTACAAGAAACTTTTTTCTGTTCTTATGTCTCATCATTGATTGATACCCACCTGGAGAATGCAGGGAGGTGGGGGGGGGGTGGTCTGCAAGGAAATTTGCTAGGTGGAAAGTGTTGTGTACTGCAAGTCTTCTCCCAGTTGTGCACCCCTAGAAAGCCTGAGCCCCTTCACATTAGTACCCGGTCTGGGAAGTCAACGTTATTTATGATTAAGGATCACAGTTGATCTGTTTCAGATAGGGATCATCCTGGGAACTTATCTCCTGTCTTTTCCATAGACCTTTTGTTTCTATGTAGCCAGCAGGTTGCAGGGCTAATAGAGGTGTAAATGTCATCATCAAACCTATCATAAATCAGAAATACATGCTTTATATATATTTTCTCTGATCCTCTCAAACACCCCTGCAATGTGGGTTTTATCATTCCCATTTTATGGAAAAAAGCAACTAGGCTTAGAGAAATAAACTTGCCCAAAGACCTATGGCTTTCAAGAAGGAGCATTAAGATTCAAACTTACATCTGTCTACCTCTAGACAGATCTGTTTTCTCTCTCTCTCTCTTAACTCACTACACATGTCAGCTGGAGAAGGGGAAGGGGAAAGAAGCAGCAGAAGGGAGGGTTGAACATTGCTATGCATAGAAAGACACACAAGCTCTCCATCCCAGGTGTTCCCAGCTGACAGGTAATTAATTGTTCTTTTCTACTCTTCAAAGTCAAAGATGCATCTGGTAAGTAGTCATGTTGCATTGACATAGTGTTGGTGTTGCTGAGGCCTATTCCTAGGAGCTGCCAAAATTGGAGAAGTTGTATTTCAGGGTCATTGGCTTCCCTGTGTGTGTGTGTGTGTGTGAGAGAGAGTAAACTGTGTTTTTTCTTTTAAAAGCCATTTCATTGACATAAATTCATATACCATGCAATCCATCTAAAGTATACAATCAGTGTCTTCTAGTATATCCACAGAGTTGTGCATTCATCATCACAATCAATTCTAGAACATATTCCCCCTGAAAAGGTTTACTGTGTTATACTGTCCTCTGACGTCTACTAACATATTTGACCCTAGACTTTCCTTTTCAGTGACAATCACACCCACATATCATTGCTGTTAATTATGCCCACTACCCATTTCCAGACATTTACGGTCACCTTTTTACATGTTTTTTGGCTTCCTTCAACCACAGCCAGGACTCAAAGTGTGCTGTGCTAGAGCACAGATTCTCTGGCCTAAAAAGGTAATAATTTTCTGCCATCCTTTTGCTCTGATTTCTGGCTGAAGGCTCTGAGATTTTTAGGGAATATATAGGTTCTGCTTTTGCCCCTTTATTTGACTTCTTGGATGGGCTCAGAGCCTTGTTCTGGCTAGGACCATGGGTTCCATAAGAGCAGGGATTCTATTTTGCATAATGCCTTGCACAAGTGGGTGCTTAGTTCGTATGCCTGAATGAATAATGGTTGCAAATAAAAAAAGAAAAGTCAGAAACTTATGAAAAATACACTGAAGTTAGCCATATAGCTTCCTACCAATGAAAATCAGTCTGTTTTGGCCCTGAAAAGAAGCATATTCTAAACCTTAAAACAGATTGCGTTAAATAACTTTAAAATAGCTTCGGATATATACAAGGAGTGGACTGATGACATAAGAGAGTGTTTCAGAACCTCTAGTGCTTTATAACACCTTAAATTGCTTATGAAAGTTTTTGGGAAGCTGGGGAAGGTGATTGGTGGAGAAGTACAGTATATTTATTCAGTATACTGAAATTGTCTCTGTCTTTGGGGGAAATTGGTTTTAGAGTCTGTCCTGTTTGAAACCTCTGGGTTAACTTAAGCTGCAAACTGAAGGCTATAAGGGTGTGGGGTAAAGGGACCTGAAACTCTAATAGCTAATACAAAGTTCTTTCTTAATGTACTTGTAGAATTGCTATTGGGTATTGAGTCCTTTGTTTTATTAAGGATTGAATTCTGTACCCTTCTCTCAACCTTGTGAATTCCTGCTTGTTTTTCCTTAAGAATCTTTATTGTAGCATAATCTTATTAAAATTCCAATTCCAAAACTAGAGAGAATGTGATCCATCTCTTTCCAGGAAAGAAAAATCCAAAGTACTTGATACCTTGAGACTATATAGGAACATAACTGACTCTTTAATAATTCATGAGTGCAGAATAATAGGAAATAATAGGAATTTGGTGAAATTGGAGCAGATATACAGTTAAATAGAGAAATGCAAGGCTGTTGTTCAATAAGACCACCTCTTTTGAACATTAAGAGATCTTAATGGGATTTGGGCAGGTTAGTGTTTCATGCCAAGTTTCTTGGCAAGTGTGTATGTGGTCTGGGTTTCACCATAAAAGGATACCTAACAATGGTCTGTTGTAAGAGCTGGACTTCTATTCTTTGGGCCTATAGAATGCCACCCTAATTCCTTACAGACATGATCAGCAAAGCTACAAGTAACAAATGACTGTATTCCCATTTTAAAGAGTATGTAGAAGATTAAGATGGCAGAGTGAGAAGCATCAGAGCTCTGTCTCCCCTCAAAACTTTGAACACCCAACAAGAACTGGCAGGAGCATCTGTCTCAAAGCTTCAGAAAAGTTAAAAGTCTAATAAGAGGGCAAGTGCCAAATCAAGAAAAAGGCATACCTGCTTAAAAGCTGTAGGATCTCATGGCGCCCTTCCTGGCCCCTCCCCCACCTCTCACCTGTGCTCCCAGTTCGGATCCCTAGTCCAGCTTCCGCAGGGAACAGATTAATCCTTGTGCACATACTGGGAGCATATATTTCTGGCTCGATCTGTCTGGTGTGGCCTTGAAGGACACATTGTCCCAGAACTTGTCATGCATGTAGAAGTTGGCACACAGAACACTCCTACAGAACCCTTTAGGAGAGCAGTCACGTGGCTGAGTGTTGCCTGTCGGTCATACAGTGCAGTTCCTGAGACCATGAGGAAACTTTTGTAGGGAGAGATGAGGAATTTCTAGGGGCATATGGGTATGCCCAAGACAAGATGCATGTACAGAAAGGACCAGGGAGTCCCCTACCTCTGTTCTCAAGCTATTCTCTAACCTCTTTGTATGGGTAACCTCTGAAAGAGAGCACTGGCCCAGGTCAACCTGCGTAGACAAGGAAAAGTGTTTTCTTTTTTTCCTTCCCATTTTTTGATAGTCCTGGCATTCATGGAAAGCTCTGTCATAACGCTATCTGGATATAAGCTTAAGGAACAGACCCCTTAGAGTCTAAATTACAGTGATGACACATGAAAATATCAAAATGTCCAGGTTTCAGTGAAAGATTACCAACCAAGCAAAGAAACAAGAAGTGATGGCGCAGGTAACAGAGAAGGTTAAAGTATTAAAAACCGTCAGTGGATGGTATCAGACCTGGAACATTCCAGACAAAGACTTTTAAAAAATGGTTCTAGGGGGAGGGTCAAGGGTAGCTCAGCCGTAGAATTCTCACCTGCCATGTGAGAGACCCAGGTTCGATTCCCAGACCTGCACCTAACAAAAAATTTTTAAAAAGTTTCTAAATATGCTCAAAGAGCTAAAGGAAATTATAGACAAAGAACTAAAGGAAATCAGGAAAACAACAGATGAACACAAAGAGTAGTAATAGAGAATATGAAATAAATAGAATATTAATAAGGAATTTATGAAATAAATAGAAATTATGAAAAGGAACCAAACAGAGCTGAAGACCACAGTAACAAAAATTAGAAATTTATTAAAGGGGTTCAACAATCAGATTGGAGCTGGCAGAAGAAGGAGTCAGTGAACTTGAAGGAAAGAGAATTGAAATCATCTAGTCTGAGGAGCAGAAAGAAGAAAGAATGAAGAAAAGTGAACAGAGCTTGAAGAATCTGTAGGATACCATCAGGCAAGCCAATATACATATTGTGGGGGTCCCAGAAGAAGAAAGAGAGAAAGGAACAGAGAGAATATCAAATGAAATAATGGATAGAACTTCCCAGTTTAACATAAGATATGAATATACACATCCAAGACATTGAGTGAACTCCAAACAGGATAAACCCATATGGTGCTATGTTATATAATCAAACTGTTGAATGCCAAAAATAAAGAGATTTTTTTTTCAATCAACTAAATTTATTTTAACATTTGTTCCTCCTATTATTTATTTTTAATCCGTATGTTTTCTGTTTTGGGGGTTTTTTTTGGTTCCAGACGTATTTATTAAGCAGCAACTGTGGGCCCAGCATTGAACTAGAAGCTGGGGAATCAACTGAAACTGAGACAAACAAATCTCCCTGCCCTCATGAAGCTGACATTTTAGCTAGAACAGGCAGAAGATAATTAATAGGCATCAGGACTGGGACTTGAATGAGGCAAGTGGTTAATTTCTTTCCAGAACATCAAGGTAGTTGAAAAGCTATTGAAAAAAAAATAGAATGTATCAAAGTCAGATTAAAACAAAAACATTATTAAAATGAAACCTTATTTTAAGTTAAATATTTTGTTTATATGAAAGGAAGAACTTGTAATCATTTTACTTTCCTTCTTTAATAGAAATGAACTAATCAATAATATTTTCATTATAACCATTGAAGATATAAGCCAGTGTACATTTTTCCTTTTGCCTCAAGTTCTAATTTGGCTCATCACTGCTCTGGGGGATCTTTTTTTTTTTTAATTTTTAATTATTTTAAAAAATATAACAACAAGCAAACACAAGCATTCTTAATATATGATCATTCCATTCTACATATATAATCAGTAATTCACAAAATCATCACATAGTTGCATATTCATCATCATGATCATTTCTTAGAACATTTGCATCAATTTAGAAAAAGAAAAAGATAACAGAAAAAAATTCATACATACCATACCCCTTACCCCTCCCTTTCACTGATCACTAGCATTTCAATCTACCAAATTTATTTTAACATTTGTTTCCCCTATTATTTATTTATTTATTTATTTTAAAATTAATTTTTAAATTTTTTTAGAAATATAACAACAAACACAAATATTCTTAACTTATGATCATTCCGTTCTACATATATAATCAGTAATTCACAGTATCATCACATAGTTGCATATTCATCATCATGATCATTTCTTAGAACATTTGCATCAATTCAGAAAAAGAAATAAAAAGACAACAGAAAAAAATTCATACATTCTATACCCCTTACCCCTCTGTTTCATTGATCACTAGCATTTCAATCTACCAAATTTATTTTAACATTTGTTCCCCCTATTATTTATTTTTATTCCATATGTTTTACTTGTTTGTTAAGGTAAATAAAAGCATCAGACACAAGGTTTTTACAATCACACAGTCACATTGTAAAAGCTGTATCATTATACAGTCATCTTCAAGAAACATGGCTACTGGAACACAGCTCAACATTTTCAGGCAGTTCTCTCCAGCCTCTGCATTATACCTTAACTGAAAGGGTAATATCTATTTAATGCGTAAGAATAACCTCCAGGATAACCTCTCGACTCGGTTTGGAATCTCTCAGCCATTGACACTTTATTTTGTCTCATTTCGCTCTTCCCCCTTTTGGTCAAGAAGGTATCTCAATCCCTTGATGCTGAGTCTCAGCTCATTCTAGGATTTCTGTCCCACATTGCCAGGAAGGTCCACACCCCTGGGAGTCATGTACCATGTAGAGAGGGGAAGGGCAGTGAGTTTGCTTGCTGTGTTGGCTGAAAGAGAGAGGCCACATCCGAGCAACAAAAGAGATTCTCTTGGGGGTGACTCTTTGGCCTAATTTTAAGTAGGCTTAGCCTATCCTTTGCGGGGATGAGTTTCATATGAAAAGACCCCAAGATTGGGGACTCAGCCTATTGCTTTGGTTGTCTGCACTCATTGTAAGAATATCAGTAATTCAACTTGGGGAGGTTGAGTTTTCCTCCCTAAGGAGGGGAGGTTCTCACCATTCCCTGAAGGGGACTTTGCAAATACTTTTCCACTAACTGATCAAATCACTCTGGGATTCATCGGGGAGTCACTCTGGACAAACCAACAAAATCTCATGCCCTATTCAAGGTTCCATGTACTTATGGTGTTCAATTAAACTATCCACATAAGTTATATTGGGAACTGCATTAGTCAAAATATAAATTTTGTACCAAATAAACATTTTTTGCTTCAAAGAGAGAATTTTGAAAGCTGCAAGAGAGATGCAGTGTGTTACAATAAGATTAAATGCTGATTTCTCATTAGAAACAATGGAGGCAAGAAGACGATGGGAGGGCAAATTTAAAGTGCTGAAGCATGAAGATTGCCAACCAAAAATCTATATCCAGCAAAATTGTCTTCCAGAAAGATATTCCCAGATAAACAAATGCTGAGTAATTAGACCACCATTAGACCACCTCTATAAGAACTCTAAAAGAAATTCCTCAGGGTAAAAGGAGAGCACACTAGGCAATTAACTGAAGCCACATGAAGTAAAGTTCTCCAGTTAAGGTAATGATTGACATGGGTAAATATAAATACTGGTACTATTTTATTTTTGGTTTGTAACACCATGTTTTACTTCCTACAGGATCAAAAAGCCAAATGCACAAAATGTAATTATAGATCACATCCCAGAATATATTAAGCAGATAATTAAAAAGTGTTGGCAAAGTCCCTTGAGGGATAGGAGAAAAAATATGGAACTGTTAAACTTTACTACCAGGGAAAACCCCGATACTGTTTGACACAGTATAGGTATGCCTATGAGTTAATTCTGGACTACATCTTTTGTTGCTCAGATGTGGCCTCAGTCTCTCTAAGCCCAACTCTGCAAGTGAAATCATTACCCTCTCCCCTATGTGGGACCTGACTTTCATGGGTGAAAGTCTCCCAGGCAACACTGGAGACGACTCCCAGAGATGAGTCTGGCTCAGGGACTGTGGGATCAAGAATGCCATCCTGGCCAAAAGGGGCAAAAGAAGAGTAACAAATAAGGTATCAGTGGCTGAGGTTCAAATACAGTCAAGAGGCTACACTGGAGGTCACTCTTATGCAAGCTTCAGTTAGACATTGCTACCTATCATAACTTGCCAAGCCCTATCCAGAACCATTCCAGTCAATCTTATGAACATCTAGGGCAATATATAAGATTCTACAAAGGTTCCTTGCACTAGGGTAACTTTCCAGAAAACTTTAACCTCCAGATGGGTCCCTGGACCAGATAGATTCTGAAACCTAGAGGGCCCAGCCTCTCCAGAACATCAGCTAGTTCCGTCTCCCTACCCCATATTATTGACAGCCCTTTCCAATATGGAAAAGTTAGAATGGGCATAGCCCAAATATCCCTAAAGAGTGGGATAGAAAGATCAAAGGTCATGGTGGAGTTATACAGAGATGGTAGTGCGCTGGTTTGAAAAGGTTTATGTACCCTAAAAAAAGCTATGTTTTGATCCTACTCCCATTTTGTAAAGGCAGCCATTTCTTCTAATCCCTATTCAGTACTGTGTGTTGGAAACTTTAATTGGATTATCTCCATGGAGATGTAACTCAATGGAGATGTAACTCCATGGAGATGTGGGTATTGAACTTGATTAGGTGGACATGTGTCTCCACCCATTCCAGGTGGGTATTGATTGATTTTACTGGAATCCTTTAAAAGAAGAAGCACATTGAAAAAGCTAGAGAACAACAAGAGAGAAAGCCATGAGATTTTGAGAGAGCAGAGAACACTGCAGAACCACGAAGCAGAGAGTCCACCAGCCAGCCACCTTTGGAGATGAAGAAGGAAAACGCCTCCCAGGGAGCTTCATGAAATAAGAAACCAGAAGAAAAAGCTAGCAGACTTCACCCTGTGCCCTTCCAGCTGAGAGAGAAACCCTGAACGCTATCAGCCTTCTTGAATCAAGATATTTTCCTTGGATGCCTTAGATTGGACATTTCTATAGACTTTTTTTTTTCTATAGACTTGTTTTAATTGGGACATTTTCTTGGCCTTAGAACTGTAAACTAGCAACTTATTAAATTCCCTGTTTTAAAAACCATTCTGTTTCTGGTATATCGCATTCTGGCAGCTAGCAAACTAGAAAAGGTAGGGTTAACAAATTAGTATGATTGCTTAATCATTATATTGTTATTTCTTTTAGTCTCTGGTATCTTAGAGCAGCTATAAGTAAAAACCTAAAATTGTGAAATTGTAACCCACGTTAAGCTCTGAAATCTCTTCTACAAGTAATTGTGCTAGGCTTTGAAATTTCTTGCTTTTTTTGGTATATATGTTATTTTTCACAAAACAGAAAAAAAATGGCAATTGTGATGATAAAAAATATATATATTCCTTCTAGTCTCCAATGTCTTAGAGCAGCTAGAAGGAAAAATCTGAGATGATGGCGTGGTAGCCCATGACAAACTCTGGGATGCGTCCTGTAACTACTTATTGAAGAATGCTTTGAAAACTATTGCTTTTTTCTTTCTTTGCTTTGTATGTATGTTATATTTTACAGTGAAAAAAGTAAAAAAAAAAAAAATGTAATCATTAATCAGTAGTTTTGGATTCATAATGTATTAACGTGTAATTTGTGACAAGAACAGCATAAAGGTGAAAATGGAGGGTTATAGGGACATAGTTTATATATGATATTGAAATTAAGTACTATCAAAACAAGCAAGATTGTTATAGGTTTAGGATATGTAGTGTAAGCCTCATGGTAATCACAAAGAAAATATCAGAGAATATGCAAATCCAAGGAGACAGAAAGTAGAATACAGGTTATCAAGGGCGGGTAATAGGGGCAATGGAAAGTTAAAGTAAAATGAGTGCAGGACTTTTGTTTGGGGTGAAGGGAAAGTTCTTGTCATAGAGGGCAGTAAGGGTATTGCAACATTGTGAATGTGGTTAATTAATGCTTGGGAGGGGTTGGGATGGGAAGATTTCTGTTGTATGTATGTTTCCACAATGAAGAAGGAAGGGAGAGAGGGATAATGACAATTAAATGCAATACAGGATATTGGATGGGATCTAAGAATGGAGGAGAAAAGGCTCAAAAGGACATTATTGGGACCTTAGAAAAAATTGTAATGTAGGTTGTAAACTTTATATGAATGTTAAATTTCTTGAAATTGATAACTGTACTTAAGGTGGTTACATAAGTGAATATCTTTGTTTGTAGGAAATGTACGTGGAACTATTATGTGTTCAAGGAGTATAATGTTTGCAATCTGTTTTCAAACATTCAGGAGACAGACAGAATGAAAGAATGATATAGCAAAATGTTAAAATTGGTATATCTAGGTATCGGGGGAGTAGGGGTACTTTGGAGTTCTGTGAATGGGCTTTATATATTTTTTGCAACTGTCCTGTAATTTTGAAATTATTTCAAAATAGAAAGGTTTTTTTGAAAAGTGTATACACTAAAATATGTAGGTTTTCTCCCTCCCCAGAGGAAATGACTGTGGACTGCTTGGAATAGAGCCAAACTGCATTTAAATGCATGTGTACATGCACAAAAATCTACATAAATACAGATTTTCGTGGAACATATATTATTCTGCCACTTTCTTTTTGTCATTTAATAGTGTATCTTAGAACTGTTTCCATAACAGCATGTAGAAATCGACCTCGTCCTTTTAAATGGTTGAAAAGTATTCCATGGCCTCAGTGTACAATAATGTATTTAATACTTCCCTATTGATAGTGTATTTGTTTCCATTACCCACTGTGACAGTGCTGCAGGGAACGTCCTTTCAACTGCATATCTAGGTATAATATGTGTCTCTGGGATAAATTCTTAAAAGTAAAATTGCCGTATCCAACAACACATTAAAAGAATTATACATCATGACCAAGTAGGATTCATCCCAGGTATACAAGGATGGTTCAACATAAGAAAATCGATTAATGTAATACACCACATCAACAAATCAAAGCAGAAAAATCACATGATCATCTCAATTGATGCAGAGAAGGCATTTGACAAGATTCAACATCCTTTCCTGTTGAAAACACTTCAAAAGATAGGAATACAAGGGAACTTCCTTAAAATGATAGAGGGAATATATGAAAAACCCACAGCTAATATCATCCTCAATGGGGAAAAATGGAAAACTTTCCCCCAAGATCAGGAACAAGACAAGGATGCCCACTATCACCACTATTATTCAACATTGTGTTGGAGGTTCTAGCCAGAGCAATTAGACAAGAAAAAGAAATACAAGGCATCAAAATTGGAAAGGAAGAAGTAAAACTATCACTGTTTGCAGACGATATGATACTATATGTCGAAAACCCGGAAAAATCCACAACAAAACTACTAGAGCTAATAAATGAGTACAGCAAAGTAGCAGGCTACAAGATCAACATTCAAAAATCTGTAGCTTTTCTATACACTAGTAATGAACAAGCTGAGGGGGAAATCAAGAAACGAATCCCATTTACAATCGCAACTAAAAGAATAAAATACCTAGGAATAAATTTAACCAAAGAGACAAAAAACCTATATAAAGAAAACTACAAAAAACTGCTAAAAGAAATCACAGAAGACCTAAATAGATGGAAGGGCATACTGTGTTCATGGATTGGAAGACTAAATATAGTTAAGATGTCAATCCTACCTAAATTGATTTACAGATTCAATGCAATACCATTCAAAATCCCAACTTATTTTTCAGAAATAGAAAAACCAATAAGCAAATTTATCTGGAAGGGCAGGGTGCCCCGAATTGCTAAAAACATCTTGAGGAAAAAAAACGAAGCTGGAGGTCTCACGATGCCGGACTTTAAGGCATATTATGAAGCCACAGTGGTCAAAACAGCATGGTATTGGCATAAAGATAGATATATCGACCAATGGAATCGAATAGAGTGCTCAGATATAGACCCTCTCATCTATGGACATTTGATCTTTGATAAGGCAGTCAAGCCAATTCACCTGGGACAGAACAGTCTCTTCAATAAATGGTGCCTAGAGAACTGGATATCCATATGTAAAAGAATGAAAGAAGACCCACATCTCACACCTTATACAAAAGTTAACTCAAAATGGATCAAAGATCTAAACATTAGGTCTAAGACCATAAAACAGTTAGAGGAAAATGTAGGGAGATATCTTATGAATCTTACAACTGGAGGCGGTTTTATGGACCTTAAACCTAAAGCAAGAACACTGAAGAAGGAAATAAATAAATGGGAGCTCCTCAAAATTAAACAGTTTTGTGCATCAAAGAACTTCATCAAGAAAGTAGAAAGACAGCCTACACAATGGGAGATAATATTTGGAAATGACATATCAGATAAAGGTCTAGTATCCAGAATATATAAAGAGATTGTTCAACTCAACAACAAAAAGACAGCCAACCCAATTACAAAATGGGAAAAAGACTTAAACAGACACCTACCAGAAGAGGAAATACGGATGGCCAAGAGGCACATGAAGAGATGCTCAATGTCCCTGGCCATTAGAGAAATGCAAATCAAAACCACAAGGAGATATCATCTCACACCCACCAGAATGGCCATTATCAACAAAACAGAAAATGACAAGTGCTGGAGAGGATGTGGAGAAAGAGGCACACTTATCCACTGTTGGTGGGAATGTCAAAGGGTGCAACCACTGTGGAAGGCAGTTTGGCGGTTCCTCAAAAAGCTGAATATAGAATTGCCATACGACCCAGCAATACCATTGCTAGGTATCTACTCAAAGGACTTAAGGGCAAAGACACAAACGGACATTTGCACACCAGTGTTTATAGCAGCGTTATTTACAATTGCAAAGAGATGGAAACAGCCAAAATGTCCATCAACAGAAGAATGGCTCTATAAACTGTGGTATATACATACGATGGAATATTATGCAGCTTTAAGACAAGATAAACTTATGAAGCATGTAATAACATGGATGGACCTAGAGGATATTATGCTGAGTGAGTCTAGCCAAAAACTAAAGGACAAATACTGTATGGTCCCACTGATGTGAACGGACATTCGAGAATAAACTTGAAATATGTCCTTGATAACAGAGTCCAGCAGGAGTTAGAAACAGGGTAAGATAATGGATAATTGGAGCTGAAGGGATACAGACTGTGCAACAGGACTAGATACAAAAACTCAAAAATGGACAGCACAATAATACCTAATTGTAAAGTAATCATGTTAAAACACTGAATGAAGCTGCATCTGAGCTATAGGGGTTTTTTTTACTATTATTACTACTTTTATTTCTTTTCTCTATATTAACATTTTATATCTTTTTCTGTTGTGTTGCTGGTTCCTCTAAACCGATGCAAATGTACTAAGAAACGATGATCATGCATGTATGTGATGATGTTAAGAATTACTGAGTGCATATGTAGAACGGTATGATTTCTAAATGTTGTGTTAATTTCTTTCTTTTTTTTTCTTTCTTTCCGTTAATAAAAAAAAAAAGTAACTCTACCTCTTTCCTTTTTACTTTTTAAAATACTGTCACTAGAAAATGTGAAATTAAAAAAAAAAAAAGAATTGCTTGCAAACACTGGTTATAGTCAATATTTTATGTATTTATGAATCTGATAGATTATTCCATTATGTAGATTATCTTTTATCATAAATTTTTAGAAATGTAACTTCCTACTAAATCTTGCTTTTTCACTTTTATTACCTAAGTATTTTTCTATGTAATAACAAACTATAGGGAAATGGTTTTACCCAAATATGTGTTTATAAATAACATACCATCTTTGCATCTTTGTGCATTTAACTTTTCTATATATCAGGTTGCTTCTTTAGGCTCAATGCCTGGAAATAGTCATAAAGCATAGGTGTTTTTGTTTTGTTTTTTGGGGGGATACATAGTTCAGAAATCAAACCCAGGTCTCCCACATGGAAGGCGAGCATTCTACCACTGAACCACCCATGCACCCTAATCATAGGTTTTTATGAGATCTAATGTATTTCATTTTTTCAAGCTTTCTTACAAATTGTTGATCAACATTCTAAGTTTCATACCATGAACATTATATTTTGTGTTTTTGGTACGTATTCACCAGTATTTAAGTTGTCATTCTTTTTTAAAAATTATTTAAAAAATAATTTATTGAGAGGAAATTCACATAACATAAAATTAACCATCTAAAGTGAACAATTCATTTGGCATTTAGTACATTAATGTTATTTTTGCAACACCACATCTCTCTAGATCCAAAACATTTCTACCACTTCAATGTAAACCCCTAACTTACTAAGCAGTTTCTTCCCATCTCCCCTCCTCCCAGCCCCTGGATTTATCTTCTTGATATTTCACATAAATCACACAGTATGGTGTAGCATTTATCAGGACTTCATCCCTTTGTATGGTAGAGTAATATTCCATTGTTTGTATATACCAAAGTTTGTTTACGTTGATCTGTTGATGGACATTTAGGCGGTTTCCATTTTTTGGGCTATTAATTGTAGCCATCCTGGTGGTCGTGAAGCGCTTTGAGTTTTGATTTGCATTTCCCTAATGACTAATGATGTTGAACAAGCATCTCTTCACGTGTCTGTTTGCCTTTTGTATATTTTCTTTGGAGAAATGTCTGTTCAATTCCATTTTAAAATTGTATTGTATGTCTTTTTATTGTTGAATTGTAAGTGTTCTTTTATAGATTCTGGAAACAAGACCCTTATCAGATATATGGTTTGCAAGTGTTTCCTTCCAGTCTGTATTGTTAATTGTTTTATATCTGTAAATTCCTAAAGCTGAAAAGGTGGTTTTGAGATTGTTTGGAGTAGCTTGTACATCTTAAGGGTTGATGTGTTACAATAAAGAAAATGTCAAATTTTACTCCTTTGCTTCTGCTAAATGGGGTCGGGTTTGTTGAGACTATGTAGTTGGTATTAAAGTTAGCAGATACGTAGCCCATAATTTGTTTACTTGTCAGCATTTAGATTGAAAAGATTGTGCGATCAGATGTTCTGCCATGTGACTTAGGCATCTTCTCTCTGAAAGAAAGTCTTTGTAGAATAACTTTTACGGCCCAGATGAAGTGTTGGATATTAGAGTGATGGACAGATAGGATAAGGTTTTTGCCCTCACACAGGTTACAATAAAGTACAGTCAGATGCCCAGTGTAATATGATAAGCGGTTAACTATGACAATGAGTAACGTTGAGAGGGGAATGATTTATTATGCAGGGAAGTCCCCACATTAAAAGCTTTGCATTCAGTGGTAGAATGCTCACCTGCCATGTGGGAGACACAGGTTCAATTCCTGGCCCATGCACCAAAAAAAAAAAAAAAAAAAAAAAAAGGGAGCTTTGCACATGAGGTATTTCCAAATCCCTATTATATAGAGAATTTAGTATTCTGGTTAAGGACAGTCTCACTGCCAAATAAGCTGTTTAAAGGTTTCCTAATGTGAAAGGGTCAGACTTTATTTTATAAAGAAACAGGGCTACTTGGATTATGATTCTAATTTTATTTTTTTATTAGTTTTTTACTCAAAAACGTACTTTAAATTTTAATAAATTTTTAAATTAAAAATGTAAGTACATGCTTATAAAATATTCAGACAGTCCCAAAGTGTATCAATAAAAATGAAAGTGTTCCTACTTTCCCTGGGTTACCATAGTTAACAGTTTAAACAATTGTAAATATTAGGTGATAATTCTTAATTCTGTGCCAGTAAGCATGAGTGAGTATGCAGATTTTTTTTTTAAGGATACACAGTTGACATCTTACTTATTTAAATCTTATAACTTCATTGTAGTGACTAAGACACATTACCCAGTGTCTTACAGTCAATATTTTTAAGATTAAAGGGCATTTGGAATACAAACGTTAGATGCAGGTCTAAAGAGTTAAGGGGGCTATAACATGGTCTTCAAAAAATAAGTTCAATCTTTTTTTCTGTCTGCAACCAGCTCCTCTGCTAGGGTACACTGTAAGTAAGGTTACTATTCAGTGAGGTCCAAATTTCTTACTTGCAAAGCCAGTGTAATTGGTTTTACTTAACCCAGCTTGTTTGGATCATTTTTCTGTTGTTAGATATTTTAGGAAATGATCAGAAAGAAATATACACACATGCATAAAAATATGGGTGTAAGTATATATACCTATTGTATTCTTGGGAAGAATTTCTCTCTGGCCTTACTGGTATGAATAGTTATTATCCTAAGCAACTGATTAGTATTTATTTGATGGGATCTTTTTTTTAAAATTTTTTTTAACATAACATACAAACACGAACATTCTTACCATACGATCATTCCATTCTTGGTATATAATCAATAACTCACAGTATCATCACATAGTTGTATATTTATCACCATGATCATTTCTTAGAACATTTGCATCAATTCAGAAAAAGAAAGAAAAAGAAAAAAAGCTCACACATACCATACCCCTTACCCTTCCCTCTCATTGATTGCTACTATTTCCAATTTGATGGACTCTTAAAATGATTTGTGTTTTCTTTTGTGTATTGGCTGCTCCAAGGTCAAGAGTCAACTTTGTGGTCTGTTTTTTGCATGTGTATAAGACTTAGCATGGATGAATCTCATTGCTTGATTTATTATCCTTTGGTCCTGAAGAAGGGTGTAGCTTTCCACTAGAGGTTTTCTCAAAGAGGCCTCCTAGGTGTTTTACCCAGCACCCTCCATAGTAAGTTTCTGGGAAACCCTCTAAAACTGGTCCTTCCTTGATCTTCTGGACTTTGATTTAGAAGTCAAAGAAGCCTCCTTGCTTCATGCTTGGTTTGCATTTCTTGCAGGTTTATTAGATGGTATTAGTTTAATGTTCTTAAAGTATGTTCATTTTTGTTTGTTTGTTTTCTAGGTGAACGTCGGCTGTGTACCCAAAAAGGTAGAATTTTAATTTCTTCTTTGTCTGCTCTCCTTTTTCACATTTGGTACATCATGATCAGAATAAAGGATGTTTCCAAATGTATCTGTTATGATTCTTTCTGCAAAAAAAAAAATGAATCGAGAACTCAACTGAAAATGGCTTAAATAATGGGATTTTTTTTTGTTATTTTTCAATATCACTATATTAAGAAACCTAGAGATAGGCAATTCCTGAGATTGGCTTGGAATTTAGGATATCTGAGAGGACCCGGCTTTCTCCCACCTTTGTATTGTGCCATCTTGGTTGTAGAATCAGTGTTAACTCCCTGAGGGCACGGGGTGGCTCCAGAAGCTCCATGGAGCTGTTTCCACCTAGCGGTGTCTCCACTTTGCTTTGGGTTCTCTTGGCCAGGATTGAGCTACCCTTCCAGGGGAGGCTAGCAAGTGAGTGGCATTTTCAGCTAGGAAAAAGGAGGAGGGAGAAGTTGTTGAGGAGGTTAGCACAATATTATGAGCTCCTGAACACTAACCTGGTCAGGTATGCAAAAGAAATTCATCCTGAACATTCACTAGGTGGTAGGTTCTCATAGTGATAAAGTTACTGTGGTGGGCATGTGAGGAGGTAATGAGGCTAAAACAGTGTCTGGTTTCAAACTTCTGCTGGTTCTAGGAAAAAACCAAGACCAACAAACTATCTGTGGTCAAGGCATAAAAGAAAAAGCACTTTCCACCTGCATAGGCTTCTCTTTCTCAGTAGGGAGATCCAACCAGAAATAATGAAGTGTACACCCAACTATCAGCCCGGGCATGGATCTGACCAGGCCACCGAGTAGAAGAGGTGCAGGTGTTCACCCCTCCCACATGTGGCTCTGGTTAACCACCTGGGGTGACTTTGCAAAATATGGGATGTTTGCCTCCAGCCATCTGGTCTTTCAACCTTGCTAGTACATCTCTGAGTCAGTTTTTCCCAGGGTAACCACAATTGTTTTTCTTCTGGCAAGATGTGTCAAGATGGTTGTGGGTTCTTGTTTGTTTTCTTGGTGGTACCTTTTGCTTTGACCCGTAGAAATATTTTTCCCTATAAATTATTTTTAAATCATTATCATGTGACTTTGGGGTATCTCAGAGCCACTCTCAGATTGCATTTCTCAAGTTGTTTGACGTTTATGGGCATAGGATACTGATATCTTCATGGCAATAGTCTGTTGATAAAATTGCTGTGCCCTTGCATCTTAGCCCCATTTTTGCTGTTTGTGTTCCACTGCTTGGTTCTCTCGGGGGGGTCAGGCAGACTAGTGAATTGATTTCCCAGCATCACTAGGAATTGTCTTATAAAATGATACCTTGATTTATTAGAATGTGTGAGGTTATATCTGGTCCTGGAAATTAGGACTGGTCATCCTGCACTTGTTAATTTTTTTCTTAGTACAGAGGCCCAGCCAGCAAACCAGATTAATGAATGGACTCTTATTAAGTATCTCGATTAAGTTCTATAGCCTCATTTCTACCACTGGAGTGATTTTTGGTCTAAATATCTATGATACCAGTCACATTGAACAAACTCAATTTTCACCCTTGGCAAAGAAGAAAGAATTGGCAACGCTCATTTCCAAAGCTGCTTATATTTGCAAGTAATTTTACTCATCACTTGAATGTGCTTTCAGAACATGTTGTAATCCCAAATTTACAACCTTTGGCCCAGGATTAAGGTTTCCATTGGCAGCTTTCTAATATCATCCAAGCAGTTACCCTGGTATCAGTGACACACATCTGAGTTTAATTCCAGTAAGATTTTCTCTAATCTGTTCCCTCATATAGGTAGAGCTTTCCTGTTTTAGGAAATTATTTTTTCCTTTGGGACATTTTCCCTCCATTGTTTTCTTTCTCTTTGGTCCTAGGTTTCAACATCAATTCCACTTGAAGCCACACAAGTATGGCTATATAAATCATGTAAATTAATTGTGAAGTGGTTTTATGGAGTTTAAACCAATTACACTAGTAAATTCAGTATTGATTGGTGCTACTTTAGGGTCTCCTTATTTTAAGATACCATCTGGGCTAGTACTACATGGTAGCCCTAATTTGTAACATTTAGTTTCTATCTTTCCTTTTATTCTGATCACATGTTGTAGACATTTGCCTTGTATTTATATAAGGCTCTACTCATTTCAAAGTGCTTTTGTATTCTTGAGGATCAGTTGGTAACTGCCTCTTCCTTTTTAGAAATAGAGAAGCCCAGAGTAACTCCCTGTTACTAGAGTGAAGCAACCATAGAGAAGGAACCAGAAGGGTGGGGCTCCTTGCCCCTCCTACCCTGATTAGACCTGAGCCCTGTACCCAATCAGTTCCTATAGAACTGCCCTCTGCAGAGGTGTTTGATACTGTAGCATCATACATAATACAGATTGGAGGTAAATAAATATGGTACCTCATGATGATAGGAGATAACGTGATATTTGTTGAACGAACATTATTTATAGTATCGATAGAGCTTTAATATTTATTGTTTGATAAACAATCTAGCAAAGTCATCGATGTTTTCATTTTTAAAGTTAAAGAGACAATACAAAGCAGGACCATAAGGCTCACCTGAAAGGGTCTAAAGAGTGTCTGATCAAAAGAAAATGGCCCCAGTTCCGCTATAATCTGCAGTTAGGGATGTTGGTTTGAATTCAGTTGCTATAATGATGGGTTGGCATAAAGGGACATTACGGATGATAGGCTACATTCCACAAGCCGTGTTTTGACCTTTTGATTTTAATTGCATATATCCTAAAAGGACACATTTATATTTGCTGGTAATGTAATAAGAACTCATTCTCTTAAAGTTTTGAGTCCTCAATTTTATCTAAAAGTTTTCCCGTAAATATACTCTAAAGTTGTAGATGCAATTGCATTTGCTAGAACTGAATTCAAAAGCTTTAAGAAATCTAAAATTTTAAAAAAGGAACATATTAAATTTAAAAGGAAGGGATATGAGGCTTATTGTCTGCTTTTAAAGTGTTTAGAATCAAGGTAATCTAGCAGTGAAAGTAATTTCTCTGCTTCTCAGAAGCCTCTCTATAAAATCTATCTGATCATGTTTTTGCACTCTCTTTTAGTTTTGCTTTTAATTTAAAGGCAAATATTTTTATGTGCCGTTATATAGTTACCATCCATTTCATGATTTCTGTCTTCCTTCAGGATTCATTCTCTTCAGTTTTGGGGGTTTTTTTTTTTGTTTTTTGTTTTTTGTTTTTTTACAGGTAATGTGGAACACGGCTGTCCACTCTGAGCTCATGCATGACCACACTGATTATGGCTTTGAAAGCTGTGAAAGTAAATTTAATTGGAGGTGAGTGCTCAGAGAGTTTCATTTACACACGTAGAAACCAAGTGAGCCATGCATTTTTTGAAGCCAGCCACATTTTCAACATACTTTAGCAAATTCATTTACTTATTCAATAAATATTGAGTCGCTCCCATGGGCTAGGTGCCTTTTGAAAGCAGCTCTTCTTGTCTTCTGCAAGAAAGGAGCTGACATGTGGTGGAGAACAATTGAGTGTTCTCCAGAGCATGGAATGAAGGTTCTCTACAGGGGGGAGGGCAGCTGGACTCAGGGAAGGAATGACGGACTGCCGACATTCACTCACTGGAGTTCTTGTTGAATCTGCTCAGGAGTGTTAGGGACAGTTTGCCATAGTTACTAAGCAACTTTCTCAGTAATGACCCAGGTTTCGTTACAGCATTATAAAAGAAAAGCGGGATGCATATGTGAGCCGACTGAACACCATCTATCAGAACAATCTAACCAAGGTTTGTATGCTTTTTTTTGTCTCTAGATTTATTCACAAAAAAATTCTTTAATCACAGAAATGACACATATTCTTTGTCTAGTACAAAACAGCCTAAAGAGGAAAACAAAGTCATCCACTAAACTTACTCACTGTTTACATTATTTTGGTATTTTGTTTTCTGGTACGTCTTCTGTGCATTTGTATTTGTTGACATGCTATATTATGTGACAGTGTTATAATACTGTATCCTGGTTTCTTTACTTACCAAATGCATTAAAACTGAATGCCTTAGCACAGTAGGTTTTGAACTTTGAAAAGAAGTGGTTCTCTGCTGGAGTGTGCTAACTAGCCAGACTAAAATGTGGCCTTTGGGTATATCTTATTGTTGCTATTGTTTCTGTTATTTCTTCTGCAATTAATAATTAAGAAATTGACCTGTCAGAGCAGAAGCCTCTGTCTCCGTGAGCCAATTTCTTCTCTGTGGAGAATGGGTGGTGTGTGTGAATCAGTTGGCAAGGTCTACCCTGACGGCTGCATTTTAAGTAGGTCGGGGAAGTCCACTTGATTCAGAAATCAAGCATGTAAAAGGCTGATTTTGATGCCAATAGTGTGTTTATTAATTAAGGTCAGAAGCACTAGCTGTTCAGTTACTTAGAACAACCTTGTCCTTAGCAGTTAGATCTGCTCGGGAGACCAAATTATGGTTCAGAAGTTTGTTTGTATGAATTAAATTCAATTAAGAAAATTGGGCAAATGTATGTTTGTACCCAGTAAATATAGCTTGGGATGTTTTCCTTCCCCTGCTGGAATGCAATATGCCAGAAATGGAATGGGTTTTTTTTAAGAGAATTTATTAAATTGCAAGGTTACATTTCTAAAGGCCTTGGAAATGTCCAAACGAAGGCATCCAGAAAAAACTACCTTAACTCCAAAGAAAGGCTAATGGGTCCAGAACACTTCTGTCAGCTGAGAAGGCGTGTGGCTGGCATCTGTGCTGGGGTCTTTGGCATTTCATTTCAAACTGCCTTCCCAGGGGTGTTTTCCTTCTTAGTCTCCACACATCTAGGTCTCGTGTTGGCTCTGGCAGCACTCAAGCTTTTTCCAAAATGGTTCCCTCTAAAAGGGCTCCAGTAAGTGCCCCACCTTGAATTGGGTGGAGACATGTCTCCATGGAAACCACCTAATCAAAAGGTCTCACCCACAATTGGGTGGGTCGCCTCTCCATGGAAACAATCTTATCCAAAAAATCCCACTCAGGAATATTGAATGAGGATTAAAGAACATGACTTTTCTGGTTTATACAACAGTTTCAAACTGGCGCACTGCTCCAAAGCTTTCTCCACCTTAATCCTTAGATATCATAACTCTTCTACTGGAGACATTGACAAATTGTG
Organism: Tamandua tetradactyla; assembly: GCF_023851605.1. Classification (NCBI taxonomy): domain Eukaryota; kingdom Metazoa; phylum Chordata; class Mammalia; order Pilosa; family Myrmecophagidae; genus Tamandua; species Tamandua tetradactyla. The sequence goes on from NC_135352.1 coordinate 12,924,145, forward strand.
CATCATTTAACACTTGTTTTTGCAGATAGCGTATATCCCACCACTTTCACCTGCCTTTGTGGTCTCACGTTGCAGTTTCTAAGATTTGAGCATAGCTTAGTTTATATTTGGATCAGTATATTCTTTTTTTTTAATTTAATTTATTTATTTTTGCATGGGCAGGCACCGGGAATCAAACCCGGGTCTCCGGCATGGCAGGTAGAAACTCTGCCACTGAGCTACCATAGCCTACCCTTAGATCAAAATATTTTTGAAGCTATTAAGCCACCATAAAAGCATTACCAGCATGTTTATAAACCAATTTTTAGGGTGAGTTACATCTATAGTTAATCTAATGTTTTTATATTCTTATTATTCATTGACCTTCATTTTTGGAGGGTGATGTTTTCTGACCTTACTCCCCAACTTAAGAGGAGGTTATCTGGGAGCTTGCAGTCTTCTGTGCACTGACTGTAAAAGATTCCAGGGCTGCCAGACATGAGCCTCAAAATACCATTTGTTATACCAAAACTTCCATTCCCCCTATTTTTTTGAGGGAGGGTGTGGACAAAACTAAAACTGCTTCTGCAAGCAAGAGATAGGAAAAAAACATTTTTTTAAAAAAGAATCACATTTTAAAAATATTTACAAATCTTGGTGTGGGATAGAATTTATAATGACTTTTTTCATTTTAGCATCTTAGTGTGGGGTAGGAATTACTTAAAGTTAAGCCAGGAATGCTGTAAAGGAAAGTAAATCTGTGTAATATTCCAGGAAATGAAAATAAAAATCTGCTCCATTCCTCCCCAAACTATTAACCTCGAGTTGTTGCACTCTACCCACACCTCTTTTTGTCTAGCCCCCCACAAGAAATCATTATCTCCTAATGGAAAGTTGTTCTGGAGGCTCATGAGTTGTTTTGATTTTGACCTTGATTCCATATGATTAAACTGTGCACATGTAGAAACAGGCCTGGGTTGTGGTATTTGGAAAGGAGGAGATAATTCAGAAATAAGCACATTCCAAAATTTAAAGCATTCCTTCCTGTGATCTGCTTAAATGGGTTCCATTATTCTTGTAAGTTGTCTTTATTTGCATGCCAGTGCCTGGTTCATGGCTGATAGGGGATGCTGGCATCCCCAAATCAAGGCCCTTGTACAAAGGATGCTGGTATAAGCAAATCAAAGTCTAGGTCTCCACCCTATCTAGCATAGAACTTCCTTGTCATGTAATTTTGTAATAGTATTTACCATTTTGTCTAAGAAAACAGATACATTGCATTTTTCTTCCCTTGACCTGAGTCTTTCTCTTTTGACTCTGTTTCTCTTATCTTTCTCAGCTGCTGCCCCTCCCCCAACACATCATTCTTTAATTTATTTTCATTGAAGCAAAGAAGACTGTTTTAGTTTGCTCATGCAGCTGGAATGCAACACACTAGAGATGGATCAGCTTATGATAGGGATTTTTTTTAGGTGCAAATTTACAGTTCTTCAGAGGAAAGGCAGCTAGCTTTCATCTGAGTTTCTCTGTCACGTGGAAAGTCACACAGTGATGTATGCTGGCCCTTTCTACTGGCTTCTAGGTTTCCAGAGCTTTCCCTGGGGCATGTCCTTTCTGCATCTCCAAACCTCTGGGTTTGAGCTGCTGAGCTCCCTTCTGACCTCTCTCTTTTAAGCCTCCAGCTAATTAAATTAAACATCACTCCTTATGGAAGGCATTCCTCTTAGCCGACTGCAGGTGTAATCAGCCATAGATGAATTTCTTTTTTATACTACACTTCAGGCATCAAATGGCAACCCCCTTACCTATGTATCGATTAACATTTCCACAGAAATCTAGAATAATGGCATCAGCTTGACTTGACATCCCCTAACCAGACATCCAAATCCTCAGTAAATGACGGGAAAGAGCTGATTAAGTTGCAACGAATGTTTTTGTTTTATTGTGAGAACTGGCTAATGTTTTCATGGTTCCTACTCCAGGCCCATATAGAAATCATCCATGGCCATGCAGCTTTCACAGGCGATCCCGAGCCCACGGTAGAAGTCAATGGGAAAAAATACACTGCTCCTCACATCCTGATTGCCACAGGAGGCGTACCCTCACTTCCTTCTGAGAGCCAGATCCCTGGTGAGTCTCCCAAAGGCATATTCTTCTTAATAAAAGCCAGGAGCAGTTTACTGTGGCTTTCGCATTTACATTTACACATCTGCCTATACCAGTTATGTCTCCTGAAAAAAGACACCACAAGAGAAGGTATCTATGGAACCTCCGTGTAATTGGTTAATGAGATGGCTAGTGATGGGGCTAAGAAAATATTTTGTCCAGCCCCAGGCTCAGGGAAAAAGAAGGCATATCACAGGTAACACAGTATCAACAGGAATCACTTCTTTTCCTTCCCATACTCAGTTTGTCAGATAGGTTGTTTAAGGTTGATAATATGTTTACTCTTTCATTTAAGGGAGAGAAATCTTGGAAGGAGAATTAGCAAATTGAGCCTCCTTTAAATGCATATTTTACTCTAATATGGGTGTTTTGGTTTGCTAAAGCTGCCTAAATGCAATAAACCAGAAATAGATTGGCCCTTACAAAGGGGATTTATTAGGTTACAAATTTACAGTTCTAAGGCCATGAAAATGTCTAAATTAAGGCATCAGCAGGATGACATCTTGACTTTGAAAAGAGGCCACTGGCATCTGGAACACTCTGTCAGCTGGAAAGGCACCTGGCTGGCATCTGCTGGTCTTTGCTCCCAGTTCCATTCCTTTCAGCTTTTGATTCTAGTGACTTCCTCTCTGTGTCCTGCCAGTCTTCTCAGCGTCTCTGGGGCATTTCTCTCTCTAAGCATCTGTGGGTCCTTTCTTAGCTTTCCTGGGGCAAACTCTGGATTTTATCTCTTAGCTTAGCATCTCCCAAAGCATTTTCTATCTTTAAGTGTCTATGCTTTCTCCAGTGTCTCCCTCATAAAGGAGTAAGTGGATTAAGACCCACTTTGAATGGGCAGGTCCGCCACATCTCCATGGAAACAACCAATCAAAAGGTCTTACCCAACAATAGGTCTTCCCCCGTATGATTGGATTAAAAGAACATGGTTTTACTGAGGGTGCATAACAGCTTCAAGCCAGTACAGTGGGGAAAGATAAAAGATCAATAAGGAACCTCAGAGATAGTCATATCTGGCCTTTGCATTCTGTACATGCAAGTGCTAAGATACAGGGATGAATAGTGAACATCTTGCCTTGTTCTTACATAGGAAACATTGTCCCTGTCCTTCTCCCTAACTATAGGACTTGTCAGGTCTTTGTGCATGTTGATTGTAGCTTAGATGCCTTTTGTACTTGTCTGAATTGGTGTCTAAAGATCCATGCCCAGCCTAAATTCATATGGAAAATTTGGGGTGTGTATGCATATCTGCATTTTTTTTCTTCCATGGGTAGAGGATCTATAAATTTTCACCATTTTTTTTTTTGTTGTTGTTGTTGCATGGGCAGGCACTGGGAATCGAACCCGGGTCTCCAGCATGGCAGGTGAGAACTCTGCCAGCTGAGCCGCCGTGGCCTGCCCTTCACCAATTTTTTTAAAAAATTTTTAAAAAATATAACAACACACAAACACAAACATTCTTAATGTATGATCATTTCGTTCTACATGTAATTCACAGTATCATCACATAGTTGCATACTCATCATCATATTAATTTCTTAGAACATCTATATCAATTCAGAAAAAGAAATAAAGACAACAGAAAAAAAGTCATACATACCATACCCCTTACTCCTCCCTTTCATTGATCACTAGCATTTCAATCTAAATTTATTTTAACATTTATTCCCCCTATTATTTATTTTTATTCCATATGTTTTACTCATCTGTTGATAAGGTAGATAAAAGGAGCATCAGAAACAAGGTTTTCACAATCACACAGTCACATTGTGAAAGGTATATCATTATACAATCATCTTCAAGAAACATGGCTGCTGGAACACAGCTCTACATTTTCAGACAGTTCCCTCCAGCCTCTCTGTAATATCTTAACTAAAAAGGTGATATCTGTTTAATGCATAAGAGTAGCCTCCAGGATAACCTCTCGACTCTGTTCAGAATCTCTCAGCCATTGACACTTTATTTTGTCTCATTTCTCTCTTTCCCCTTTTGGTCGAGAAAGTTTTCTCAGTCCCTTGATGCTGAGTCCCAGCTGATTCTAAGATTTCTGTCCCACGTTGCCAGGAAGGTCCACACCCCTGGAAGTCATGTCCCATGTAGACAGGGGGAGGGCGGTGAGTTTGCTTGTTGTGTTGACTGGAGAGAGAGACCACATCTGAGCAACAAAAAAGGTTCTCTTGGGGCTGACTCTTAGGCCTCATTTTAAGTAGGCTTGACCTATCCTTTGTGGGGTTAAGTTTCATATGAACAGACTCCCAAGATTGGGGGCTTATTGCTTTGGTTGTCTCCACTGCTCTTTTTAAAATTTTAACATATACATTTATTAATTTTTAAAAAGTATATAATAGTGGGCGGGCCACGGTGGCTCAGCAGGCAAGGACGCTTGCCTGCCATGCCCGAGGACCCGGGTTCGATTCCCGGTGCCTACCCATGTAAAAAAATAAAATAAAATAAAATTTTAAAAAAAGTATATAATAGAAACTGATGTTAAAAGAACAAAATAAAAGATGATTGTGGACAATGAGGATTTGGACACTTAGAGGTGGGTCACGTCACTTTAGGGAGGTATGAACCAAAAAGACTTCTAGGAAAGAGGCTCCTAAATTGAGCATGGTGCTGAGAAAGTGGAAGGCTAGAAGAACTAGTGGGTAAATAAAGATGTCTTTGAAGGATGGTTATTCATCCAGGTTTCTAATATCAAAATTCCGAAAGGTAAAAACCTGGTACTTAGACTGGAGTTAGGTTGGGGCCAAATTGTGTAGACTCAAAGTCAAATTAAGGAATCTGTAATTCATGACAGTGGTGGCAAATAATTATTAAGTATAAATATGTATACTTATATACCTATAAGGGTAGTGATAATTCTGGAAAACTAATCTGACAGTTAATTAAAGGGGAATAGCATAGAGGAGGGACAGATCAGTTGGAAGGATGTTGCATAGTCTATGCAGGAGGTGGGTGATACAGTTCTGAACTACAGTGTAAGCCACCTGAAAGGTGACAGAAAAGTTCACCTCGGTTCCATAGACACTTATTGAGCTCCTGCTGTGTGCCAGGCACTGGAGAACAGGCATAAAAGACACTGGGAAAGAAGCAGCAATTGGTGTATTTCATATTCAGAATTTCATCTCACTTCTGAAGACAGGATGTCTTTTAATCATGATGCTTCAGCTTTTAAAAAAAAAAGCAATCTTTGAAGTAATTGATGAGTTGGGGGGATGGGGTGAAAGATAAGGAATGAAATTGATAATTTAAGGCTTTGAGCCTGGATTATTGGTGACATGGTTCCTTTAACTGAAGTGGTAAACTTGAGAGAGGGACATGACTTGTGAGATAATGTTCAGGTTCAATTCTAAATATATTGAATTTGCAGCAGAGTAGAACTGTTGTCATGGGACAGTTAGATTTATGGAACTGGAATTTGGGAAAAAGGCCAGAACTGGAAGTATGCATTTGGACGTCTTCCACATTGAGATGAGAGTTGATGGCAACTTTTGAAGAGAACAGGGAGAAACAGGCTGGAGCAGAGCCAGTGAAGAGTCTGATCATGAGACCTACGGAGATCTTAGTTCCTTAGAGAGAAAATAAAAGTGTTCATTCAAGGAAGACTTGTTCAGCAGTTTCCCCCATGGAAGCTTTCGCAAAACTTATTAAAATAGCGAGTATGTGGGCTGAGAAAGTGTTTAGTTCTTGCATAAAACATTGTGATTGTTTTTCAAGAGAAAGTGCAATCTTATGTAAAGAAATCATGTTTTCCTACTTAGGTGCCAGCCTGGGAATAACCAGTGATGGATTTTTTCAACTAGAACAATTACCTAGGTAAGCTGGTTTCTTTCCTGACCACAGTGATTCATTTTTCTGCCATCTTTCCTGCTAACATTTCTTCTACCCATGCCAGCCCCAACCATTAAGTTTAAGAATTTCCTCTGTCCCTTCACTATTTATGACTTTGGCTATTTCACCCTCTAGTACCACTTAGTAGATGTTCTAGTTTGCTAGCTGCCAGAATGCAACACACCAGAGACGGATTGGCTTTTAATAAAAGGGGATTTATTTCATTAGTTCTTCAGAGGAAAGCAGCTAACTTTCATCTGAGGTTCTTTCTTACATGGGAAAGCACAGGGTGGTCTCTGCTGGCCTTCTCTCCAGGACTCTGAGTTCCAACAACTTTCCCTGGGGTCATTCCTTTCTGTATTTCCAAAGGCCTGGGCTGAACTGCGAGTGCTGAGATGAGGTATGCTGAGCTACTTAGACTATGCTACGTTGTGCTCTCTCATTTGAGCACCAGCCGATTAAGTCTAACATCATTTGTTGCAGCAGGCACGCCTCCTAGCCGACTGCAGATGTAGGTTCACGTATCATTGGCTCACGTCCACAGCAACAGAAGTAGGTGCCTTCACCTGGCCAAGTTGACAACTGAATCTAACTAAACACAGTAGATAACTCAGATCTTTAATGCTTTTGACCAGAGGACATTGAAAAATTTTTAGAATCAGAATCAAATACTAGGGGATTTCGTAGAATATATAGTGAAGTCCACCAGACTAAGTTAGCTCAAGTTTCAAATATGAAAAACAGAAACAAGTTTAAAACTGTCTTTCTTCAACTTGACAGGGAATGTTTGGGTTTGCTAAAGCTGACAAAATGCAATATACCAGAAATGGGTTGGCTTTTATAATGGGGATTTATTAACTCACAAGTTTTCAATTCTAAGGCCATGAAAATGTCCAAATTAGGGCATCAACAGAATGATACCTTCTCTGACGAAAGACTGATAGCTATCTGGTACTCTTCTGTCACATGGCTAGGTATATGGCCATGTGTTTTAGTTTGCTGAAGGTGCTGGAATGCAATATACCAGAAATGGAATGGCTTTTAAAAAGGAAATTTATTAAGTTGCCTGTGTACAGTTTTCAGGCTATAAAAATGTCCAACTAAGGCATCCAGAAAAAAATACCTTGACTGAAGAAGCCCAATGATATTCAGGGTTTTTCTTAGTTGGGAAGGTCTGTTCTAGTTTGCCAGCTGCTGGAATGCAACACACCGGAGATGGATTGGCTTTTAATAAAAGGGAATTTATTTTGTTGGTTCTTCAGAGGAAAGGCAGCTAACTTTCCACTGAGGTTCTTTCTTACGTGGAAGGCACAGGATGGTCTCTGCTGGTCTTCTCTCCAGGCCCCTGGGTTCCAACAACTTTCCCCGGGGTGACTTCTTTCTGCATCTCCAAAGGCCTGGGCTGAGCTGCTAGTGCTGAGATGAGGAATGCCAAGCTGCTTAGGCTGTGCTACATTCCGTTCTCATTTAAGCACCAGCCAATTAAGTCAAACGTCACTCATTGCAGCAGACACGCCTCCTAGCCGACTGCAGATGTAATTGGCAACAGATGAGGTTCACGTACTGTTGGCTTATGTCCGCAGCAACAAGATTAGGTATGCTCACCTGGCCAGGTTGACAACTGAATCTGTTCTAGTTTGCCAGCTGTCGGAATGCAATATACCAGAAATGGAATGGCTTTTAAAAAGGGGAATTTAATGAGTTGCTAGTTTACAGTTCTAAGGCCGAGAAAATGTCCCAATTAGAAATGTCCAATCAAAGGCATCCAGGGAAAGATACCTTGGATCAAGAAGGCCAAAGGAGTTCAGGGATTCTCTCTCAAGTGAGAAGGCACATGGCGAACACAGTTAGGGCTTCTCTCTCTCGGCTGGAAGGGCACATGGTGAATACAGCGTCATCTGCTAGCTTACTCTCCTGGCTTCTGGTTTCATGAAGCTCCCCGGGAGGCATTTTCCTTCTTCATCTCCAATGGACTCTCCGCTTCGTGGTGCTGTAGCATTCTCTGCTCTCTCTCAATCTCTCATTCTCCTTTTATAGGACTTCAGAAACTAATCAAGACCCACTCAAATGGATGGAGACATGTCATCCCCTAATCCAGTTTAACAACCACTCTTGACTAAATCACATCATCCAGGGAGATAATCTCATTACAGTTTCAAACATACAGTATTGAGTAGAGATTATTCTACCTTTATGAAATGGAATTTATATTAAAACATGGCTTTTCTTAGGGGGCATACTTCCTTTCAAACCAGCACAAGGCCCATGGTAGTTTTCTCTTCAGACTTCTTCAGTGGCTTCCCCTGGGGCCTTTTCTTTCTGCAACTCCAAAGGTCTGTGGCTGTGTGGGCTCTAAAGCTTTTCCCAAAATGGTTCCCTCTTAAAGGGCTCCAATAAGCAACCCCACCTTGAATGGGTGGAGACACGTCTCTGTGGAAATCACCTAATCAAAAGGTACCACCCACAATTGGATGGGTCATATCCCCACGGAAACAAAAAAGATCCCATCCAACTATACTGAATGAGGATTAAAGAATACTTTTAATTTCTGAGGTAGACAACAATTTCAAACTAGCATGCCATGTCTCCTGGTCTTTTTCTCCCGTTTTGTTGCTTTTATTATCTGGCTTTTGGTGGCTTCCTCTCTCAGCCTCTCTGGGCTTTTTCTGTCCTTTGTCCCCAAAAGAGACTCCAGTAAGAGTATTAAGACCCACCTTGAAAGGTGGGTCAAGTCTCAGTTGAAATAACCTAACTGAAAGGCCCACCCACAACTATGGATTAAAAGGACATGGCCTGGGCGATGGTGGCTCAGTGGCAGAATTCTTGCCCGCTGCTGGAGGCCTGGGTTCAATTCCTGGTGCCTGCCCATGCAAAAAAAATAGTAAATGGCATCCTTCTAGCCTCCAATGTTCTGGAGCAGCTAGAAGGAAAAATCTGAGATGATGGCATGGTGGCTCATGATGAACTCTGGCATCTGTCCTATAACTACTTGTTGAAGAGTGCTTTGAAAACTATTGTTTTTTTCTTTCTTTGCTCTGTATATATGTTATATTATACAGTAAAAACGGTTAAAAAAAAAGTTTAAAAAGATCCAAAAGAAAAAAGGGGGGGCATGGCCTTTTCTGGGGTACGTAATGGCGTCACCTATCACAGAGGGTATCAAGATAATGTGCCTAAAGTACTTTTGATTCTGGCTTCCAAAGCGGCTACTGCTGCGGATTCCATCTGTCTCACAGAAGTGCATTTTCTGAGATTGTTCTTTATTAATCTTCCGTCATGGAGTTTAGATACCTAGAGGTAAAAAAAAAAAAAGATAAGGAGAAAGACTGGCGTTTCTCCAATTTGAAAATGCCACCAATTGGAGGCTCTCTAGTTTAGAGGAATCCACCCAGGAATGGGGAGTGAGGGGGTTGGCAAAATGCACTGTTGGTCCAGAGACTGGCCTTTGTCTCCTGAGTAAGCTCTTACTTGGAGTCCGTATGGCTCACCTCTGCTGCTCCTTCCCTGTGAGGTGCCCATCTTAATCCTTGGATCTGAGGTCCTAATCCTTGTCTTTTGTAAAAACTTTCATTGAGGATGACTAATAGTCCAGTAATCCATGTTCACACATTTAACTTAATTCACCGGGAGTCACAGACAGTTAATTAGGGTTAAGCAAGGGCTTCTTTGCAGCTGCACAGCTCCAGTGAAAATGTCTCATTTAGATATTCAGGGCAGACAGGATTCTGAGTCAAAACCTCCTGACTGAGGAGTTTTGATAAAAAATAGGGCATCTTTTTAGATTCTCTGTCAGGGCTTGGAAACCCAGGTTTGGAGCACAGCCTTCACCCTCATGGTCCACCCTTTACTATTTGGTTTTAGGGTTGAATAAGATGGCACGTGATTACATACCTAGAAATGTGGTCATACATCACTATGTTTTGATGATGTAATGTAATCTAGACTCATCCTCAAAGATTTCATTAGAGCTATCTTTCCACTGCATATTTTAAATTCACTTGTTTTTTTTTAGTAGTATTTATTTTTGCATCACATAGTTGTGTATTCATCACCATGATCATTTTTAGAACATTTGCATCACTCTAGAAAAGAAATAAAAAGAAAAAACCCATACATCCCATACCCTCCCTGTCATTGACCACTAGTATTGCAATCTACCCGATTTTTTTTTTTTTACCCCTTATCCCACCCCCTATTACTATTTTTTTGTATCCTTATTTTTATTTTTTATTTTTTGGCATGGGCAGGCATGGGGAATTGAACCCGGGTCTCCGGCGTGGCAGGTGAGAATTCTGCCAGTGAGCTACCATTGCACTGCCCTGTCCTTATTTTTTTACTCATCTGTCCATACCCTGGATAAAGGGTGTGTCAGCTACAAGGTTTTCACAATCACATGGTTATATTATAAGAGCTGTACAGTTTTTCAGAAGAAATGTGGCTAAAGCCCTTTAAAACTAACTAGAAATACACTTCCCTTCTTCCATAATGACATATTTTGTACTTAAAATTGCATGGTGTTATCCTAGATTTGATCCTGGAACAGAAAAAAGACATTAGTGAAAAAACTGGTGAAATCTAAAAGTCTGGAATTTAATCAACAGTCGTGTATCAATGTCATTTTCTTAGTTTTGATAAAGGTGTTGTGGTTATGTAAGGTATTAACTTTAGGGCAAACTCGGCAAAGAAGAGAACCTCTCTAGTATCTTTGCAATTTTTCTGGAAATATAAAATTATTCCCAAACAAAAAGTCTATTTAAAAAAAAAAAAGAACCCTTTGCTCCCCTTTTAGCCGCAGTGTCATCGTTGGTGCAGGTTATATTGCTGTGGAGATAGCCGGGATCCTTTCAGCGCTGGGCTCTAAGACATCACTAATGATACGGCATGATAAGGTACAGTCTCTCCTTTTCTTTATGGTAATCAAAAAGAAAACATCTACAGTGAGGATTTTCTCCTCATTAGGTTCCAAAACATGGGGAGATCAGCTGGCCTATCTGCATGGAGCTGATCAAAGTTCCTTGAAATAAGCCTGTTAGCGCCTCCTTGGTGCCAGTTGCTGATTGATGGCAGTGATTTTGATTTGATCCAATTGACTGGTGGTGGTTAGGTCATTATCAGATATCTACATTCCTGTTTAGGTATAAGTATTTGCTAAATGGACTAGCAGATTAATTTCCTTTCCTGGAAGGGTGCATTGAGAAATCCCATCCCAGGACCCAAAGCATTAACTCACTTGCCCAAGCCATGGCCTTGTGAGGGACAGCCAGAAGTGGGACTCGGATGTGTAGACTAATGTTCTTGTTACTGCTTCATGCCACGTCTCTGAAAGCGCTAAGATCGTACCACAACAGCAGTATTTAATGATGAGTAATCAACAAACCACACTACAACAACCCATCACCAAGCAATGACAAACATGGAAGCTGCATTTTCTTATAGCTTTTATTTTTGGGGTGGGTGGTGGTGGAATGCTCGCTTTTCATGTGGGAGACCCGGGTTTAGTTCCTGGATCGTGTACACACACCCCCCCAAAATAAAAGCTTCTAATTTCCTATTGGGGAAATCCGTTTCATATGACAAGGTAGTATTACATTGTTCACAGTCAAAAAGGAACATTCTTTTCCTTCTTAGGGAGGCAGGCTAAACTCTGACTAACTGCCCCAAGGCTGTGCAGGCTGCTGTGTGCTTGAATTTCACAGAATCTTAGAGAAATGCTTTCACAGTTCAGGAAGGCCTCAGTAAGCCCAGGCTGATGTTCTTTGTGCAAACTCACTGCCCTCCCCCCCTCTCTACGTGGGTCATGACTCCCAGCGGTGTGGACCTTCCTGGCAACGTGGGACAGAAATCCTAGAATGAGCTGGGACTCAGCATCAAGGGATTGAGAAAACCTTCCCGACCAAAAGGGGGAAGAATGAAATGAGACAAAATAAAGTGTCAATGGCTATGAGATTCCAAACAGAGTCGAGACGTTATCCTAGAGGTTATTCTTACACATTAAGTAGATATCACTTTGTTAGTTAAGATGTAATTGAGAGGCTGGAGGGAACTGCCTGAAAATGTAGAGCTGTGTTCCAGTAGCCATGTTTCTTGAAGATGATTTTATAATGATATAGCTTTCACAGTGTGACTGTGTGATTGAGAAAATCTTGTGTCTGATGCTCCTTTTATCCACCCTATTCACAGACAAGTAAAGCATATAGAATAAAAATAAATAATAGGGGGAACAAATGTTAAAATAAATTTAGTTTGAAATGCGTGATCAGTGATAGAGAGGGGTAAGGAGTATGGTATGTATAAAATTTTTTTTCTGTTTTCGTTTTATTTCTTTTTCTGAATGTTCCAAGAAATGATCATGATGATGAATATTCAACTATGTGATGATATTGGGAATTACTGATTATATATGTAGAACAGTGTTCTAGTTTGCTAGCTGCCAGAATGCAACACACCAGAGACGGATTGGCTGTTAATAAAAGGGGATTTATTTTGTTAGTTCTTCAGAGGAAAGGCAGCAAACTTTTGACTAAGGTTCTTTCTTACATGGGAAGGCACGAAAGCAATCTCTGCTGGCCTTCTCTCCAGGTCTCTGGGCTCCAATAACCTTCCCCGGGGTGATTCCTTTCTGCATCTCCAAAGGCCTGGGTTGAGTGCTGAGATGTGGTATGCTGAGCTGCTTGGGTTGTGCATATGTTGAGCTCTCTCATTTAAGCACGGACCAATTAAGTCAAATGTCATTCATTGCAGCAGGCACACCTAGCCCATGAGGTTCACATACCATTGGCTCATGGCCACAGCAGCAGAACTAGGTGCCTACCGCCTTTGTGGTAGAATCTAACTACCACAAATGGAATGATCAAAATAGGAAAATAATAATAATAAAATTAAATTTAAAAAATTATTAAAAAAAAAAATGCAACCTCCAGTGGTGCACGGGTGGTAGAATGCTCACCTTCTATGCAGGAGCCCTGGGTTTGATCTCTGGACCATGCATCACCACCACCCACCCACCCCAAAAATAAAAGCTATAAGAAAATGCAGCTTCCATGTTTGTCATTGCTTGGTGATGGGTTGTTGTAGTGTGGTTTGTTGATTACTCATCATTAAATACTGCTGTTGTGGTACGATCTTAGCGCTTTCAGAGACGTGGCATGAAGCAGTAACAAGAACGTTAGTCTACACATTCGAGTCCCACTTCTGGCTGTCCCTAACAAGGCCATGGCTTGGGCATGGCTTGGGCAAATGCGGTGATTCTCATTCCTTACCTAATGGGGCGAGACAAGAGATATTGATCAATCTAGTCAATGTGTACTTCCAGAAACTTTGTCTTTGGACTTGAAACTTGTCATATAATTAACCCCTGGGAGATTGATGTCCTGCATAATGTTTTTCATGGGTCAATATTATTTACATTGTGGGAATGTATCTCAACAAATTGGAAGGAAGGGGAAAGACAGAGAGAAATAGCTAACCTGAATTTAATAAATGGATAACTAAATAAACAACAAGCCACAGCAGGTAATCAGTGTAGTAATCAGTAGAATCCTTGCATTTGGAAAGCTGGATCTTTTGGGGGGTGGGGGTCGGGGGGTATGTGGGCTGGGAATGGAGCCTGGGTCTCCTGCATGGCAGGCCAGCACTCTACCACTGAACTACCTGTGTGCCCATAAAGCTGGCTCTTTTACAGAGAGTCACATCTCCTTTGGCTTCCTATCCTTCCCCATCCCTAATACTCTCCCTGTCCCGGGACAACTCCGTTCTAGAACTGAACTATGAATATCTCATGACCTTAACCCTACCTGGGATGTGTGCATGTGTGTGATCCCAAGTTGCTGAGGCTAAGCTAAGGAGATTTCTATTTAGATAAGGAAATTTCACTAGAAAACCTTCCCTTAAAATTGTAGGGAAAGCAGACCCTAAAAAGGGAAGAGAATTTCTGATCCTAGTCTTACTGGAAACAGAAGCAAACTTGGGAGTGAGAAACATGATGATGATGATAGAGGCTAAAGGTTGGTTTGTCCATTTAATTCAAAGACAGGAGTTGATGAAATCAGCTGGCAATCTAGGGAAATAGAGGATTTATTAAATTTGAGCTCATAACATGGCCATGAATAAAGGAGGAGATAAGTGGGAGTATAACACTGAAATTTCCCTCCTGAGTTTGTAGCACGTTTTAAATCAAGTTTTGTTCCTTTTCCTACTACCCATTCCTCTGCTACTTATGTTTGTGTACAGGTACTTAGAAATTTTGATTCAATCATCAGCTCAAACTGCACTGAAGAGCTGGAGAATGCGGGCATAGAGGTCCTGAAATACTCCCAGGTATGACTGAGCCCAGGGCAGGGTTAGGTTCCAGCCCTTTGATGCCTGTCTGTCCTGAATCACACTTTTTACTTTTTGCCTCATCCAATTAGTTTTATAAACACTAACTCTCTATTGGTCCCAGTTGCTTTATTCCCTTCTAGAGCACTTGCAATGATTTTTATTTTTTCCTAAGAAGCTATATTTTACATTAAGAAATTAATGAAGTCAAGGTATCAAAGATTAGACCTCTAGTAGTTGAATTTAGAATCAAAACATAAAAGTGGTGCTTGAATATCTTACTGAGAGTCCTTATTTTCAGGTTCCTATATCTGTTTTTTGGAAAATGTTATTTATGAAATCTACTTTTAAGCCTACTTTTTGGCGTTTTTGTAGATGGAAAGGATTATGAAATATTTTACTCTTCTGGGAAATGCGTGGACTTCAGCACAATTCTAGAGCACTAGCCTTGAAAAACTGATTTTTTTTTTCATAGCTCCACTCCTTCAGCATAGGCCATATTCACTGAAGTAATAAGTGTGAACTTATTACTTGCTGTGTGTATGCAAAAGTGCTAGACCCGTGGTTGAGATTAATGTCAGAATCACCTTAGTATCTTCACTATAATCTGTAGCTCAATTCTTGTAACCCTGGTTCTTATCTCCTTTCCCTCACTCTGATTAGGAATGTCCAGGGGGACAGATGAGTGAAAAATACGGATAAAAAATAAACAGATGATAGGGGGAGCAAAGGTTAAGATCAACTGAGTAGATTGAAATACTAGTGGTCAATGAGAAGAGGAGGGGTAAGAGGTATGGTATGTATGAGTCTTTTCTTTTTTATTTCTTTTGCTGGAGAGATGCAGATGCTCAAAAAAATGATCATGGTGATGAATATACAACTATGCGATAATATTGTGAACCACTGATTGTGCACCATGTATGGAATGTTTGTATGTCAAGAATGTTTGTATGTTTGTTTAAGGTTTGACAATAAAAGTATTTAAAAAAAAAAAAAAAAAAGAATGTCCAGGAAGAAGCTAAGATTGTGTAGTGTGAAAAAATTTCCTGTGTGATGCTCCTCTAGCCCACTCCCTCCCTGTACTCTAGTTAAGAAACACTGCTTAGGTTTGTGACTTAAAATCTTATCACAGCATATGTTAAGAGTATTTGTGTTTGTATGTTGATATGTTTAATAAATAAAATAAATTAATTGAAAAAAATCTTACCACGTTTTTTAAGAAGTGCACTCTAAAACTGAACTATTATATGCATTTATCTCATAAAATTTGTATTGATCAACACTTGTGTCTTCCTTCCCCTAGCTATTATGTAAACACTGACGCAAGAAATAAAATTCTGCTTTAAAAAAAAAAAAAACACCTGAAGTATTATGATGGTGACATGAGCTGATATGGTGATTTGGGGCCACCTAGGAAGCTGGCGTGGCCCCAGGGAGGTCTACTGTTGGGGCCCTTTGGTGAAAAAGTAAATGTCTCTATTGGCATGTAGGACACAGTGGGTATAAAAAAGAAGTGTTCAGAAGTCTAGTTTAATCTTTTTTTTTTAATGTTCCAATAGAACTTTAATTATGGATCCTGGAATTTAAATTTCATATAATTTTCACGTCACAAAATATCATTTTTATTTTTATTTTTTTTCCCTCTAGCCATTTAAGAATATAAAAACATTCTTAACTTCACAGGCATATTAAAAAACAAACCCCAGCAGGATTTGGCCTGAGGACCGTAGTTTAGCCACGTCTGATTTAACAAAAGAGGAAATTAAGTTTAACGCGCAAGGTTAAGTGACTTGTTCCAATTGCTATAAACTGGCAGAGGAGGGGCTGGCGTGGTTCCTAGTCCACTAACTTTCCACTGACCCACCCTGCCACAGAAAGGAGCCACGCCTGCGTTTCGGGGACCCATAGGGGAATTCTCCACTCTGATTTCATTGGCATCGCCTGGGTCAGCTTCCCTTCCTGCCCACCTCGGACTCTGATGTGGTGTGCCCTCCCAGGCATCAAAGTCAAAGGGAAAAGACTTTTAGACAAACTATAATTACAGGCTGTTGGTACCCCTCCTCCCTCATTGTCTTTATGGCTGTTGGTTCTCTGATGCTGTCCTGTATTCGCCCAGCTAGCCTTGAATTTCCACAAAGTAGGCACCACTTAGCTGTTCATTATTCTATATCCTCAGGTGTCTCATCCAGGACTCTTCCTGCCAGAAACTTGGAGAAGAACTCAGTCACTAATAATTATGCTCTTTTCAGGCCACGATGTTGTGAGACAGGAAGTGGGGGTGGTCCACATGTGTGATGCATGTTCCCCCATATCTTGTTAAGAAAAAAATTAAACTTCCACAAGAGTTTAAAGAATTGTTTAGCGAATACCCCCATAGGCCCACCACTTGTTTCTGTAATCAACATTTTATTGCAGTTGCTTTATCAATATCTGTCCATCCATCAGTCTGTTTTTACCTTTTTGATGCATTCCAGAGTAATTTGCAGACATCGGTGCACTTCACCTTTAAACACTTCAGCATCATATCATTAATATCATTAACTAGTGTTCAGTGTTTGCATATGCTTCTTTTTATTTATTTTTTAACCTGGTATAATTTTAAGAGAACTTGGAGGCTGCTTCCAGAAAATATGAAGTGTTACCTGGGCATTTCTTAGTAATAGATAAGGCTTTGGTGACGAGAACTCACTAACCCCACCCACTTGTGCCTGGAGTAGTGGAAATAGCCAGGGTCCAGGCCTGGGTTTGAATCCTTTGCTCTTCCTTTCACTAGTGTGGTTCCTCTGCATGCTTTGTTGACGTTCCTTACCTTCTCTTCACATGTAAAATGTGGGTACTTATACCTACCTTGGGATAATAATAGTGAAAATTACAAATGGTAGGTGAATTACTTGGTTAATGGTAATATGGCAGAATCACGTGATTGAAGTATTGTGTCCATTTTCCTCAGCTATTTCCAACTTCACCCCAATCGCATACCTGGAAGTTCATCCAAGCTTTGAGTGCTAAGGTGTCACCCCCACGGGTGTTTCCACTTTGCTTTTAAAAGGCAAAGCAAAACGAACCCTCACTTGGAAAGCCTTCTCTGGGAAGGGTTTGATTCTGCCAAGGAGAGAAGAAGGGGCTGCAGCTTAAACTGGAATTGGGAGTGGTTGGAACTCAGGGGATTGGTGGGAAGAAAGAGTGAAAAGACGTAGGGCAAGTTCCGTGAGGTGGGAAGACCTGTAGCCCACACCCCCTGCAGCACCCTGGACATGACAGAACCTCTGATTAGGTGTTGGTGACGACAGCCAATGGGCATAAGAGAACAGATGTCGTGAATGGCAGTCATCTCCTCAAATGGGCCCTACAGTTTTTGGACAATAGGTGGAGACCTTTCCCCAAGTATCCTGAGTTGAACAGCCATCCCAAACACTGGAACCATTTTAGAGAGGTTTCTCCAAGCACGTGGAATGCCCCACCTTCAGTAGGTTGAATCTTAGAGTCATATTTAATTTAGAAAACTAACAATCCATCCTTGCAGTGTTCATTCCCTGTTTCTTAAAAAAAGTCATTGTCTTGACAGAACCACAGGTAGTGCTGATAGGAAATGATTATTTGGTAGAAAAGGAGTTAAGGCTCTAGAGAGTCTTCCCAACTTCCGGAGAGATTTTGGTCAGAGAGACTTGAAAACCATTGAAAAAGGTGATCTGGCTCGAGCGCTTCTACCTCCCATCTGGGAGGAAAAGAACCTGAGGAAGAGGGCAAAGGGAGACAAGGGGGAGCAAGAGAGGAAAACCTACATCTGGAATCCCTTAACCTTCTATCCCATAACCAAACATGGTTCTCCTGCTTCTCTTACCTCCCAAGCTGCTTTTTCCTGTAGCTTGTCTGCTGGAGAGTAAAACCAAATGGACTGTGAAAAAAAAGAATTCAACAAAAATAATTACAGGTTGCAACAAATCAATTGGAACTGTGTAAATAGCCTTCAGGCAGGTAGCCCAGTCAGGGTTCTGCAGCTTAACACTCAGCCCTCCCACGGCAGCTCCAGTATAGGTCCTGGCACGGGAAGAGCCCTGGATGTGAGTCCCTGCCCTGCCCTAACCTAACCAGCTGCATGACTTTCAGCAATCAACCCTTTCTCCTCCTAGTCTCCACTTTCTCCCCTATAAAACAGGGGAGAAATAATTATATCTACTCAGTATACCTCATGGATTGTTGAAGGTCGAAGGAGATAATCGATGTGAAAGTGCTCTAGAAACTGTATAGAGCTAGACTGATCTTTTTACCTTCTGAGTATCTCTTGACTCCATTCACTTCCCTCCATCTTTATCAGTCCCTCCTTGGGCCAGCTCTCACCATCTCTCTGAACTGCTTGCCATAGCCTTTTACCTGTAGGTCTGTATCCATTATAGCCCCCTAGTTTAATCTTGATTTGCTTTCCCCACCTTTTTTTTTTATTCCATTCAACTCATTTTATTTGCCAGTAGGTCAGGGAAGTTAAACAGACCTCGTCTGGCTTGGAACTCAGCATGGTCACTTCAGTTCCTGGAAGGTCACCCACCTCTACCACGATTGAGCATGTCGACTGCCTGCTGTGGGCCATTGGGCGGGACCCAAATTCCAGCAGCCTTAATTTAGGTGAATTGGTAAGTTGTCTCAGTCTGTCCAAAACATTCTTGAATCTGCTAGTGGCCTCGTAATCCCCCCCACCTCCTCCCTAGACTCCCCAAATTTGGGTGGGCTATATTGGATTCTTTTTATTCCATGGATCCAGTTTGTCATCAAATCCTACTGTTTCTTCCTTTAAATTTAAAATATATATATATAGTCATCACCCTAGATCAGTTTCCTGCTACCTCTAATCTAGATTGTCCAGCAGTGTGCTGGCCTCCTTCTTATAGACTTTCTTTTTACTTTGATACTTGTCTATTTGATGCTCGACAATGAAATAATAAATTTAATCTTCCCAACGAGTCTTTGAGGGATAAGGGTGAAGAAACCAAGAGCACAGATATGGCTGTAAACTCCCTGGAGTAGTATGTTGTATTCCCAGTATACTATAATAGAATCTTAAATACTTGTTGGGAAATAGTCAGACAAAGCCCTATGACTAGTAAGTGGCAGAGCTGGGTTTTGAACCTAATGCTTTCTACCTCCATAGGTTGTGCTTATCTGCTATGCTACCTACGTTCTAATTCTGGGGGATCTCTACTGCTTCACACTGGAATATATGCTCAGAGACTCTGCAGAACCAAAAAACTTGGGACAAAAATTTGACTTAATTATGGGGAAAAAGGTTTTGGTTAAGGGAAAGAAGTATCAGTATATTTAAAAATAGATAGTAAAGTTTGCTTGGTTTTTTAAAGATAAAAAAGTAAGCTCCATAGACATCTACTTCTGGTGACAATTCAGGTTGTACCTCTCTAAGGAATGAGTTGACATGCCTAAGGAGGAGTGCTTCAGTTTAGAAAAGTTGGCAAGCAGTGTTGTGAGTGGTCTACACAGAGAGAGCAAGTAGCGCATGTTGATAGCTGAATGGTTCTTTGTCTAGTAGCTTCAGTAGTTCTTTTTCACATTTACCTGCCTAGTTGAACTGTGCTTTGCAAAGTCAAATCTTGTCCAAATACCTCAAGGTTAGATAAATTAAGCAAAAGATATGAAACTTGCCAACTTTAAGTGTTTTTCCCCTGTGGCTGAGTCTTATGGTTTCCCAGAGATTAGGCTGAAGAGGTGCCAGCGTGAAATGAGACAGCTCTAGAAATTTCATCGGCCGTTTTGTGTAAGTGGACTAAATATTTACATGATGTCCTTTCACATTTTTAGGGTATTCAGACTGATGAGAGAGGCCATATCATAGTAGATGAATTCCAGAATACTAATGTAAAAGGCATCTATGCAGTTGGGGATGTGTGTGGAAAAGCTCTTCTTACACCAGGTAATGTTTCTTCTTTCTTTGAGTAAGGAAAGTCTATATGTTATACAAAGCAGTCCAGCTCTTCACAGTGAAATCAGTGAAAAGGATGAATATCTTACATCATCAAAATGATAAAAACATATTGAAATAAATGTTGGCTGGGTATATGCCATTTTCTGAATAATAATCATTTTTCCCTACAGTGCTGTGTGAAGATTGCAATTTTCATTTAGAGGATATGGTCACCCTCTGAAGAAATCTATAAGTTAGAATAAGAGCTGTATGTGGTGACAAACAGGAAGTGGCTTTGGGGAAGAATTAATTTAGAGTGGCATTCTTTTTTTTAAAATTTATTTTGTATTATCAAACCAAAACAACATACAAATATGAACATTCCTAACACACGAACATTCCGTGTATGGTGTACAATCAATGGCTCAGCAATATCATCATATAGTAGTATATTCATCACCATGATCATTTTTTAGAATATTTGCATCATTCCAGAAAAAGAAATAAAAAGAAAAAAGTGATACATACCATACTCTTTATCCCTCCCTCTCATTGACCACTAGTATTTCCATCTTAGAATGGCATTCTTATATGACTGTGTTGTCGTGTAAGATTGACTTCCCTCCCCACCCCTCAGCCAACTTACTGAGGTACCTGGCACCATTTCAAGCTCTTTGTCCCTCCCCCTGTCTATTTGTGACTTTACTCATTCATCCACTTTGACTCTACCCCATGGGCCCTCACCAGCCTTCTACCCTCAGGGTGGCAGCCTGCGTGGTCACATAGCCAGGGTCTTTTGGCTCTTTTAGGAAGTTCTCTTTAATGAAAACGAAGTTTCAAAAACTTTATAACATAATCTCGCACTTAAAAACAATGTCAAAGTGAAGACATTTTTTTTAATGTACCCTTCCGGTGATCATTTTATTTTGAAAAAAGTTGCCAATTTGAAATCAACAGTATTAATAATTGATGCTTTTACTGAACACTGACAATTTTTTTAAGATTGAACTAGATATCATAAAGAGCATTGGCATAAAATTTGTCAGACCTCAAATGTGAAGCCAGATGGATGAGTGGCTAGTAGAACAGTTCAGTGTTAAAACGACCAATTAAATACCGATTTTAAAATGTCTTTGTAGTTGCGATAGCTGCTGGCCGAAAACTTGCCCATAGACTTTTTGAAGGCAAAGAAGATTCCAAATTAGACTATGAGAATATTCCTACGGTGGTCTTCAGCCACCCACCTATTGGGACAGTGGGACTCACTGAAGGTAGGTCTTGAAAAAGATGGTCATTTATAATTTCATTCCCCACCCCATCCCCCAACTTCAAGCTAGGCCTCTGTCAGCTGCCTAAAGCTCTCATCCCACCTGTAAGACACTCCTTTTTGGTTATTATATAGTCACAATTCCAATTTCCCCCTCAACTACTAATACTTTGAGAGTGCAATTCCTTTCTTTCACATTGACTCATCTGTTTGGTCGTTAGCATTTTATTTTAAATTCATTACAAACTTAAAGAAAATTATAAGACAGTACAGAGGCTTCTTGCATACACTTAACACTTTTGCTTTATCATTCTTTCCTTCTTTCTTTACACACACATACACTTAAGGATATATTTCCTAAGAAAGGCTGTTGGCCTTATATAAGCACAGTACAAAGCTCAAAGTGAGAAAATTTAAATTGATTCAGTATTATCAGTTTTTTCAAACTTTGCCAGTTATCTCAAAGATGTCCTTAGCATTTTTCTGAGTCAAAATTCAATCGAGGATTAGCGCACTATGTTTAGCTTTCATATCTGTTTAATGTCCTTTAATCTAGAGACAAAACCCCATATTTTTTTGCTTTGTCTTTTCCTAACTCTGACGTTAATTTTGTAGAATGTCTCTTATGTTGGTTTTATTTGACATTTCTCCATGATTTGATTCAGGTTATGTCTTTCTAACCATCAACTCTTAGAAAGCCCAGTTGTCGTTGTTTAGCTTTTTTGATAGATGCAGCTTTTATGTGTATTACAGATCAGGCGATTTGTAAATATGGACAAGAAAATGTGAAGATCTATTCGACCTCCTTTACCCCGATGTATCATGCAGTTACCAGAAGGAAAACAAAATGTGTGATGAAAATGGTTTGTGCCGACAAAGAGGAAAAGGTACGGGGAAAATCCAGTAAGCTAAACATTGCTCTCTATGGCTGGCAGGAAGAGCAGTCTTTTGGTGGGATGCAGAGAGAATGATTCAGTCCCATTTTTACTGGCCTTACATAGTGGGATTCTTCATAGTGTTTTGTCTGGAGTAAAAGTTTCCACTGATTTTTGGAAATAAGGGGCAAGGTTGAAAGCCACAGAAAGTCATCATCATTGACCACTGGCCAGAATAGAGAGGAAACTCAAAAGTACTGACAAGTGTCAGAATTGTAAAATACATTTAAATTTGTGAAGAAGAGAACGTTTATTCAATCACATTTTCTGAGATAATCCATTGTGGATTTCTGGTGAGAAATAATGTGGGGATCTTAATGTACCCTCAAATAAAGTTCAGGTGAGTTCAACAGATAATTGGGAAAATTGAAACTATAAATACCTAGAAGAATGTATAAATAACTGTCCCTCTGAGCTTAAGGATTGCTAACTTAAAAGCAATTTAAGAAATCAGCAGGAAAAAATTGAATGATAGTACTACATGAAAACTAAAAGTTTCTTTTAAGGGGGTTTCACTTTTTATTTTTATTGATATATATTACATAGTCACATACCATGTAATCATCCAAAATATATACTCACTGGTTCACAGTGTCATCATATAACTGTGCATTTATTATCACAATCAACTTTTTTTTGCCTTTTTTGCGAAAAATACGAAAAAGCAATAAATTTCTAAGCACATCGCCAAGAATTAGTACAGAAGAGATTTCAGAGATTGGTATGAATTACAATTCCACAATTTTAGATTTTTACTTCTAGCTGCTCTAAGGTTCTGGAGACTAAAAAATATCAATAAAATGATTCAGCAATTCTACTTTTTTGTTAAACTCTACCTTCTCTGTATAACTCCACCATCACCTTTGATCTTTCTCCCATTTAAAAGTTTATTTTAAGATAAAATCAGCAGGCTTTAAGCTGGGGCAACATAACAAGAAACATGGTAGAGGATTTAATATTAATAATTATAAAGACATTGTATAAATCCATATAAAAGCATTCACCTTCAATAGGTAAATGGGTGGCAGATATGACTAGAAAATAAATATGGCTAACATGGGAGGAAAAGTTAATCTCCCTAAAGGAAATGCAAATAAAAATAACAATGAGATGCCATTATCTTGTCCTGCCAAGTTCCCAATGATAAATAAATAACACCCTGTGTTGGCAGGATGCTAAGAAATAGGAACTTTCATAAACTGATTAAGTTATAAATTGGTACATCTGGAGATGAAGGAATCGAGCCTTTTTTTAGAAAGTTCGTAATACTTTTTGACCTATTAGTTCTACTTAAGGTAGTCTATTCTAAGGAATTTTCTGAAACGTAGATAATAATTTATATAATTATTTGCATCTCTGAAAGAAAAAAGATGAAAGATACCTAAATTCTAGCAGTGTGGAATATTGAAGTACATTTTTGTACAACCAGATGATAGACTATTGTATAGCTAGTAAAAAAAATATTTCTGAAGGGTTTTAGTAATATGGAGGAAATGTTAATGATACAAGGTGAAGAAAGAAAATAGAATAGAAAATTTTGTATGCTTCATGATTTCAACTATGTAAACATACGCATCGAGCAGGGAAGAAAATGAAAGAAATATGCTAAAGTGTTAGTGGTGACTATCCATTTTTAGGAAGGTACTTTTCTAATTTTTTCAATTCTCTATTATGATTAGATTTTCTTTTTTATTTTTAACAACAGCTTGATTGAGATATGCTTCATATACCATAAATTAACCCTTGTCAAGAGTGTTTTAGTACATTCAAGAAATTATATAATGATCACCACTATCTAATTTTAGAACATTTCTATCACCCCAGAAAGAAACTCTACCCACTTCCTCCTTCCCCCAGCCCTTGGCAACCACTCATCTATTTTGTCTCTGCGGATTTGCTTATTCGGGACATTTTATATAAATGGAATCATATGATATGTAGCCTTTTGTGCCTGGCTTTTTTCCTTTAATATGTTTTCAGTTTACATCCATGTTGTAGCGTGTATCAGTGCCTCATTCTATTTTTATGACTGAATGATATTCCAGATATGAACATACCCCATTTTATTTATTCATTCATCAATTGGCGGACATTTAGATTGCTTCCATTTTTGGGCTATTATGAATGATGCTATGAACATTGATGTAAAAGTTTGTATTTTTAATCCTTTTGGGCATATACTTAGAAGTGGGATTGCTGTTTTATG
This sequence comes from Tamandua tetradactyla, assembly GCF_023851605.1. NCBI lineage: Eukaryota > Metazoa > Chordata > Mammalia > Pilosa > Myrmecophagidae > Tamandua > Tamandua tetradactyla. The sequence goes on from NC_135352.1 coordinate 12,948,753, forward strand.
ATAACTCCATTTAACATTTTGAGGAACTGCCAAATTGTTTTCCAAAGCAGCTGCACCATTTTGCATTCCCCCCCACCCCCAGCAATGTTCAAGGGTTTCAGTTTTTCTACATCCTCACCAATACTTGTTATTATCTGTCTTTTGGCTATAGCCATCCTAATGGGTGGGAAGTCGTATTTGCGTTTGAACAGGCTTTCTTTTTATTATTTAAAAAACAGGTTGTGTGTTGGTATTGTCAGCCTGCTGGGCTCTTTCTACTAATTGAAGTAAGTAGAAGCCAGCAATATGCCTTCAGACCATAGTTTTGTGAGGGAGAGTGGCTTAACGGAAGCCTCAGGAGTAATTTCCAACTTCCATTATCAAGAAGAAAGTGGTCTATATCTTTTTCTGTGGCCCCTTACTCAAGCCACTAGGCAGTATAGTCCCTACCGTACAGAATTTAATATCGCTGAGGATTGGCAAAAGCCGAGGTTTAGGGCCAAGAGACAAAAGTAAGAGGATTAGTGGCCAAAATGGGTGCTATTTCTTAGGCCCTGAAAGTTCCTCATATCACTTGTTCTTTCATATAAGTTATCATTCATTTGTTTTATGATCATTACCTAAATCTGCTATAGACTAAGAATATGGAGAGGAATAACGTAAAGTTTCTGCCATCAACAGAGGCTCCGTATCATTTCACTAATCGATCGCTAATCGATTCAGTAGATTTGATCACAGTATCTAAAAATCTGCTCGTGTTTAATTAGTGCATTGAGATATACTTGATTTTTTTAATGCCACCATTTAAAAATATATATCTTTAATGGCAGATCTTCACACACATACCGTCCATACATGGTGTACAATCAGTGTCTCATAGTATTATCACAGAGTTGTGTATTTATCATCACAATGATTTTGAGAACAATTGCATCACTCCAGAAAAAGAGAGAAAAAGGAAAAAAACTCATACATTCCTCTTCCTCTTATTGCCCACTAGTGTTTTAATTTACCCATTTATTTTTACCCCTTTTCCCCTGGATAAAAGGAGCATCAGACACAAGGTTTTCACAACCCTGCAGTCACACTGTAGGAACTATATCATTATACAGTCGTCTTCAAGAATCAAGGCTACTAGAACATAGTTCAACAGTTTCAGGTATTTCCCTCCAGCCACTCTAATACACCATAAACTAAAAAGGGATATCAATATAATGTATAAGAACAACCTCCAGGATAACCTCTCGACTCTTTGAAATCTCTCAGCCACTGAAACTTTATTTTGTCTCATTTTCTCTCTTCCTCCTTTTGGTCAAGAAAGCTTTCTCATCCCGGAAGTTCTGTCCCATGTTGCCAGGGAGATTTACACCCCTGGGAGTCATGTCCCTTGTAGGGAAGATGCCACCATTTTTAATGAAATTTGATTGAGATATATTCACACACCATACAGTCCATCCAAAGTATACAATCAATGCCTCATAATATCATCACATAGTTGTGCATTTATCACCATAGTTGATTTTAGAACATTTCCATTACTCCAGGAAGTAAAAAGAAAGAGATAAAAAAGAGAACACCCAAAACATCCTGCACCCCTTATCGGACTTGTTTTTAAACAAATTATTTTTTGCGGCTACATTTGATTTTCTCTAATTCTGTTTTTTAATAGAACATTCACTAATAATTTAAAGACAGATTGAGAAACCTCACTGGAAAATGTGATTTGAAGCAACTGCCTTTTAATCATCATTCTTGTAGCCATCCAATGTATATAGACTGAGTACCTCCGAAGGGCCAATCTTTGTGCTGAGTCAAAGCGTAGACTGGTGAAAAAAAAAACTGGCAGGGTTCCCACCCTATAGAAATTAAAATGTCTGCTCTGGGTGGTGTGGTAGAGGCTCAGGGGCAGAATTCCCACCTGCCATGCCAGAGTCCTGGGTTCGTTTTCCAGTGCCGGTGCCTTGCCCATGTTAAAAAAACATGTCTGCTTGGAGAGATGGATGGTAATTGTACAGTCACACAAATAAAAATTAAATAACAGCTGTGACGACAAGCAAACTCACTGTCCTCCCCCTCTCTACATGGGACCTGACTCCCAGGGGTGCGGACCTTCCTGGCAATGTGGAACAGAAATCCTAGAATGAGCTGGGACCCAGCATCAAGGGATTGAGAAAACCTTCTCAACCAAAAGGGGGAAGAGAGAAATGAGACAAAATAAAGTGTCAATGGCTGAGAAATTTTAAACAGAGTCAAGAGGTCATCCTGGAGGTTATTCTTATGCATTATATAGATATCACTTTTTAGTTAAGGTGTATTGGTGAGGCTGGAGGGAACTGCCTGAAAATGTAGAACTATGTTCCAGTAGCCATGTTTCTTGAAGATGATTGTATAAAATACAGCTTTTGCAATATGACTGTGTGATTGTGAAAACCTTGTGTCTGATGTTCTTTTTATCTGCGGTATGGACAGATGAGTAAAACATATGGATTAAAAGTAAATAAATAATAGGGGGAACAAATGTTAAAATAAATAGTAGATTGAAATGGTAGTGATCAATGAAAGGGAGTGGTAAGGAGTATAGAAAAAAATAGGGGAAACAAAGGCTAAAATATATTGGGTAGATGGAAGTACTAGCCGTCAATGAGAGGAAGGGGTAAGGGGTCGCATAGATGAGTTTTTTTCTTTTTATTTCTTTTTCTGGATTGATGCAAATGTTCTAAGAAATTATCATGGTGATGAATATACAACTACGTGATGATATTGTGAGTTATCGATGATATACCAAGAATGGAATGATCGTTTGGTAAGAATGTTCGTGTTAGGAATACATTTCGACTGTGGAAAATTTACCAAGGTGTTATTGATCTCAAGAGATTATATTAATTAAAATAAGTTTTTAAGTTTAAAAAAAAAAGAATGTTCGTGTTTGCATATTGTTATGTTTAAAAAAAAATACTAAAGGCAAAAACAAAAAAAACAGAAATTTTACTTTATAAATATTCCCTTCCCCTTCAGGTGGTTGGGATCCATATGCAAGGAATTGGGTGTGATGAAATGCTGCAAGGCTTTGCTGTTGCAGTAAAAATGGGAGCAACTAAAGCCGACTTTGACAACACGGTTGCCATTCACCCTACCTCTTCCGAAGAGCTGGTCACCCTTCGCTGAGGACACAGAGATGTGCCGCTGGCAGCTGGACCAGAAGACCCACTGAGATGAACCAAATGTTTACTTCCTGTTCCAATGTTACGTGTTTCTGTATTTCATTAAGGATCTTTTTGTAGTAAAGAATCTTCAGTAAATAATAGAACTTATTCATGTAATTGAAATTTTTTTTTTAATCCAGAATTGATTTTCATTGGGTCATTTCTCAGCAAAATCAATATTTTTAAGTTTTTTTTTTTTAAATAGCTCTGTGATGGCTGTGAGTTTTTTGTTAGCTTCAGCCTCATCTCAACTATAAAACCATATGAAATACAAATAAATTAATCTACTTGAATGAATACAAAGGGAGATGACAGCACTTTTCATCGTTTAAATAATGCAAGTACACAGAATCGTTCTATATGTTTTTTTGAAGCCAGTACTGTGGTCTGTATATTGCCAAGCTGTTTCACGGATGTGACCCTTTCTCTAAAAATATACAGCGTGAGAGTCCTGCCCCCTTTGCTTTCATCCTTTCTTTTTTAAATGGTAAGACATTGTGTTATTTTTATGGGTAGAAGTGTATCAAACTTGGAAAAGGTTTGAACAGGCTTGTTAAATATCTCTGAGGGACATTGTACAAGTGATTCCAGAAAAGGACTTGACTACTTCAAATGTCCCTTCCTTTGCTAAGATTCATAATTCAGTCAATAATTTGGATATTTGTATGCATTATCATCTTTTTCTGAAAACTGCTCTAAAAGGTTGAAAATAAATCATTGTCTTCTTATAAAATTCAATGTTATGAACTTATGGATAGTGATTCATTTTCTAAAGACCAAATGTAGAGAAGAAACTTATAGCAATTGAATTTGAGAGAATGCTGTAGAAATCACTCAGGTGTAGCATTTTATTTTCATTAGACTTTACCTGCTAGATAACTGCTGGTTTGAAAGTAGGGCAGAATCTTTTGATTAGATTGTTTCCATGGAGACTGTTCCACTGAATTGTGAGTGTGACCTTTTGATTGATTACTTCCATGAAGACGTGACATGCCCATTTGTGGGTGTGGTGTTTTGATTAGATGGAGATGTGACTCCGCCCATTGAAGGTGGGTCTTGATTAGTTTACAGGAGTCCTTTAAAAGGGGAAACATTTTGAAGGAAGCATAGACACTTAGAAACTGTTGCTTCAGAGCCAACAGAGACACAGATGTTTGGAAATGCAGAAACCTTAGGAGATGCCAGGAACTGAGAGAGCCAACAGAAGCTAGACAGGAACCAGAGTCAACACAGAGAGAGAGAGACATTTGGAGATACAGAAATAAACACCCTTGGGAAAGCTGTTTGAAACCAAAAGCCTAAGGACCGGCAGATGCCAGCCATGTGCCTTCCCAGCTGACAGAGGTGCTCTGGACCCATCAGCCTTTCTTGAGTCAGGGTATCTTTCCTGGATGCCTTAGTTCAGACATTTTTATAGCCTGAGAACTGTAAACTTATAATTTAATGAATTCCTTTTTTAAAAGCTGTTCCAGGGCAGTGCAACAGTGGCTCAGTGGCAGAATTCTCACCTGCCATGCTGGGGACCTGGGTTCGATTCTCAGAATCTGCCCATGCCAAAAAAAAAAAAAAAAGAGGGGAAAAAAAGCTGTTCCATTTCTGGTATATTGCATTCCTACAGCATTTAGCAAACTAAGACAGTAATTTAGTTGGATTTGTCCATGGCTTTTATTAGTGATACAGTGCTACTGCATTCTTTTTTCAAGCTTTTACTGAACGTCTTTCTTGTGGGCTGTCTAGACGTATACCACAGACTATTTGGCTTAAACAACAGGAATTTATTGTCTCGTAGTCTTGGAGACTAGAAGTCCAAAACTATCAGCAGATCATGCTTTCTCCAAAATCTGTAGAATTGTGGTGATGGCTCACCAGCAGTCCATAACTTCATCTCTGCCTCCATGATACGGAGAGCACCATGATATGTGGTCTGTGTCCTTCTGTCTCCTCGTCATTCCTACTCCTGGATCCAAATTTCCCCTGCTTATAAGGACTCCAATCAAATTGGACTAAGGCCCACTCTGATTCAGTTTGGACTATCTTACTAGGATCTATCCTATTTATAAATGAGTTCACACCCACAGGACCAGAGGTTAGGACTTGAACATGTCTTTGTGGGGATGCAATTCAATCCCTAACATGAGCCATGGCCAGGTTACTGCCTGGACTTCTCAAGTAGGCCCGATGCCAATGAAAGAAAAGAATCACAGTGATAACTAGGCTATGTAACTGATTTGAAGAAAAAAAAAAAAAAAGCCCCAAAACCTGGACATGGACTGACATAACCACTGTCTCCTCTTCCCTACCAGCCTATAGGGTGATGGGAAATACGAAGCTGTAAAAGGCAGCACACTGTACAATGTCTCACTTCGTAGGTGCTCAAAAGATATTTGTTAAAGGAAAGGCATGGTACCTGCTTTCAAGTAATTGTAAATAGAAATGCCTTCTACATGGGAGAACTGAGGAAGGCTTTGAGAAGGTCAGGTAGGGTTTGGAATTTGGGGATTGTAGAGGAGGTCAGAGGGCAGGCAGAAGAACCAGTGATGGTAGGACTGGGCAAAGTATACATGGGAGATGGCAGAGTTTAGTGTGCCTGGGCTGTAAGAGTCTATTTTAGTCCCCTGTGGAATGTCCTTCCCACTTATTTACCTGGTGCCCTGGCTGTGTGTTGCTGCATAACAAATAACCCCAAAACTTAGTGGCTTAAAGTAGCAGCCATTTTATTGTGGGTCTAGAATTGGGGTAAGTCTTAGCTGGATGGTTCTTTTGCTGGTGGGGACAGAAGTCATTCGGTGGTGTTCAGCAGCTGGCAAACACAAGCTATCACATGTCCGGCAGTTTGGCAGGGATGGCCGGAAGCTGGGTTCAACTGGGACTGCCAACCAGTGTGCTTATACCTGGCCCATCCTCTGACCTCTCCCAGAGAACATTCCAAGAGTTCTAGGCAGGAGCTGCAAACCTTCTTATGACCCAACTCATAAGTTCTAGAACATCACTTCTGCCACATGTTGGTTAAGCAAGTCACAAAGGCCAGCCCAGATTCAAGGGAAAGGGAATTGGACTTCACCTCTCAGAAGGAGAAATGGTGAAGAAATGGGGGCCATCCTTAATCACCCACACCTGGAAATCTAGTTTTACAAGAATTGACTAAAGCATTCGCCTTGTGAAGACTTTCCTTTAAAAAAAGTCTTATGTATTTTGTTATATGTTCCTGTAACACCTCATATAGTAGGTCTACATTACACAGTCATGTCATGTATGTAATTTTGCACTTAGGACAATCATTTATATATTTTCTATGTTGGGTTTTAGGGTATCATTTCCTGCTATGTCATGCAGCAGATTTGGCTGCAAGACCATAAAGGTGTGTTACTGTGTGATTTCTTTTTTTTTTTTTTAATAAATGACAGACTATTTTTCAAATGATACAGATTGTATATGCTATGAGCATCTTTCTACTCCTGCAGGATTCAATATCCTGGGCTTCCAACATTCTTCAGGATTTGACAAGTCAAAATAAAAGTATAATTGAAATCTAGATATAAAAGACTGGTTTCTACTTAAAGTTGGTGTTTTTCTTCCTTATAGCTACTTAAAGTTGTTGCTTTTCGTCCTTATGGTATTCAAAATTTAAGAGAAAGAAAATTAATTCTGTCTTCTAGGTTTTTTTATTTTTATTTTATTTTATTTTTATTTTTTTAAATACCAAAAAACACAAAGAAAATGCAAACATTCCTATTTTGATCATTCCGTTCTACATATGTAATCAGTAATTCACAATCTCATCACATAGTTGCGTATTCATCATCATAATCAGTTCTTGGAACATTTGCATCTATTCAGAAAAAGAAATAAAACGAAAACAGAGAAAAAATTTATACATACCATACCCCTTACTCCTCCCTTTCATTGATCACTAGCATTTCAAACCAAATTTATTTTAACATTTGTTCCCTCTATTATTGTCTTCTAAGTTTTAAAAAAATATTTTTATTGATAAATCTTCATACACATACATTCCATACATCGTTATAAAATCAGTGACTCACAATATCGTCATGTAGTTGTGTATTTATCATCATGATAATTTTTTACAACATTTGCGTCACTCCTGAAAAAGAAAAAGAAAAACCTCATACATACCATACCCCGTCTATTAAGTTTTTAAAACATTGATATTGTGGATTCCTTTCATATTTAATTTTAAGTGATACTGCTTTGCACTCTTTATTTCCAGGCTATTAGGTACAACAAAGTGTAAACTCAATCAATACAGGGCTAGTAATATTGGTAATCCTTCAAAAGAAAAGAGATTCGAAAAGCATTATGTTTTTCAAAAACTATCAAATGGGGGCCTACTGGATATGTGTGTGTATATATATATATACACTAAAGCTAAAGACAGTTATATTAAGGAAATAGCTATTTTCATTAATTAGAGCTTTACTTATATGTAGTTCTGTGTGTGTGTGTGTATGTATGTGAGTGAATGAGATGATTGAGATTGTTTTTACTTCTGAAAACCCTCTAATTAGGTTAAATACAGATTGAGATATTCCGTCTTTTAACCAGGAATTATAAGAAAACCAGACTTTGTACATTCATGACAAAATGCAGTAGAGTATTGCTTAATTAATTAATGGGCTATATATTTAAACAGAAGTTTTAGTTGAGGGAAGGGCAAACATGATTCTGTATTTACAAATATACTGGTTATTCTTCCTTGTCTAGGAAGTTGAACCAAAGTTTAAGCAGATTAGAGGAAAGTGAGTCTGAAAAAATTCAATGCATTACATAAATACAGATGAAGTTATACAGTAAAGTCAGTTGGCATTTATTTTAATAATTATATACAGGGTCTTCCATTGCTTTACCTCCTTGCTCACAAGCAAGCGAGTTTAGTTACTCCATTCTTCTGATCAAACTGTCCATTGTGTCATTTCCTAGGACACTGTCACTACTGCTGAGCCTGGAAATGCTGCTGTAGTGTGTTGGCCTCCTCCATCCAACATTCTCTAGAAGGAGAAAGGAGGCACTCAGGAGGATGTCTGCTTTCTGTCGGTTGAATCTGGCAGTGTCTAATCCAACACTCCTGCTGGTCACTTTGTTCTTATCTTTACTTTTTATATAGCAGCTGGTTTTCCTCTCTGGTGTTTGAACAGCTGAATTCCACATACGTGGCCCCTGAAGGAATAGAATGTGCTTTGTAGCCAAATTCCCTTCACTGGCATGTCTCGATACAGGTGTAGGCAACACACTAGTCAGAAGCCAGCCACACTTGGCCAGAGTGTGCAGCAAAGGGCCATAATCCGTTTTCATTTCACAGCTCTCAATGACACTCCACTGTTCTATCAAGATGGCCTCAGTTTGTTTCCTACAAGAATCTGGAACTCCAGAACCTTCTTCATAGATAAACAGTTCTTCCAAAGATTTGGGCAAATGGTCCTCTTCTTCTGGAGATAGGCTGCTGGTGATCCTGGACTCCTGTCACATGGCCAGGCACATGGCAGTGTCTGCTGGTCTCTCCTTTTCTGGGGTTTGTTACTTCCAGCTTCTGGCTTCAGTGGCTTCCTCTCTGTTTCTGTACATTGTGATTTTTTTAAAATATATTTTTGTTGATAAAACTTAACATACAAACATTCCATACATGGTATACAATCAATGGCTCACAATATCATCACGTAGTTGTATATTCATCACCATGATCAGTTTTTTAAACATTTGCATCACTCCAGAGAAAGAAATAAAAAGAAAAAAAGAACAAAACCTCATTCATACCCTACCCCTTACCCCTCCCTCTCATTGACTACTAGTATTCCATCTACCCAATTTACTTAACTTTTGTTCCCCTATTATTTTATTTTATTTTTTTATTAATTAAAAAAAATCAACTAACACAACATTTAGAAATCATTCCATTCTACATATGCAATCAGTAATTCTTAATATCATCACACAGATGTGTGATCATCATTTCTTAGTACATTTGCATCGATTTAGGAAAAGAACTAGCAAAACAACAGAAAAAGATATAGAAAGATAATATAGAGAAAAAATAAAAATAATAATAAAAATATAAAAATATAAAAAAGAAAAAAACAAAAAACACAAACAAACAAACTAAAAAAACTATAGCTCAGATGCAGCTTCATTCAGTGTTTTAACATAATTACATTACAATTAGAGAGTATTGTGCTGTCCATTTTTGAGTTTTTGTATCTAGTTCTGTTGCACAGTCTGTAACCCTTCAGCTCCAATTACCCATTGTCTTACCCTGTTTCTAACTCCTGATGGTCTCTTACCAATGACATATTCCAAGTTTATTCTCTAATGTCGGTTCACATCAGTGGGACCATACAGTATTTGTCCTTTAGTTTTTGGCTAGTCTCACTCAGCATAATGTTCTCTAGGTCCATCCATGTTATTACATGCTTCATAAGTTTATTCTGTCTTAAAGCTGCATAATATTCCATCGTATGTATATACCACAGTTTGTTTAGCCACTCGTCTGTTGATGGACATTTTGGCTGTTTCCATCTCTTTGCAATTGTAAATAATGCTGCTATAAACATTGGTGTGCAAATGTCCGTTTGTGTCTTTGTCCTTAAGTCCTTTGAGTAGATACCTAGAAATGGTATTGCTGGGTTGTATGGCAATTCTATATTCAGCTTTTTGAGGAACCGCCAAACTGCCTTCCACAGTGGTTGCACCATTTGACATTCCCACCAACAGTGGATAAGTGTGCCTCTTTCTCCGCATCCTCTCCAGCACTTGTCATTTTCTGTTTTGTTGATAATGGCCATTCTGTTGGGTGTGAGATGATATCTCATTGTGGTTTTGATTTGCATTTCTCTAATGGCCAGGGACATTGAGCATCTCTTCATGTGTCTCTTGGCCATTTGTATTTCCTCTTCTGGTAGGTGTCTGTTCAAGTCTTTTTCCCATTTTGTAATTGGGTTGGCTGTCTTTTTGTTGTTGAGTTGAACAATCTCTTTATAAATTCTGGATACTAGACCTTTATCCGATATGTCGTTTCCAAATATTGTCTCCCATTGTGTAGGCTGTCTTTCTACTTTCTTGATGAAGTTCTTTGATGCACAAAAGTGTTTAATTTTGAGGAGCTCCCATTTATTTCTTTCTTTCTTCAGTGCTCTTGCTTTACGTTTAAGGTCCATAAAACTGTTTCCAATTGTAAGTTTCATAAGATATCTCCCTACATTTTCCTCTAACTGTTTTATGGTCTTAGACCTAATGTTTAGATCTTTGATCCATTTTGAGTTAACTTTTGTATAGGTGTGAGATACGGGTCCTCTTTCATTCTTTGGCATATGGATATCCAGTTCTCTAGGCACCATTTATTGAAGAGACTGTTCTGTCCCAGGTGAGTTGGCTTGACTGCCTTATCAAAGATCAAATGTCCATAGATGAGAGGGTCTATATCTGAGCACTCTATTTGATTCCATTGGTCGATATATCTGTCTTTATGCCAATACCATGCTGTTTTGACCACTGTGGCTTCATAATATGCCTTAAAGTTCGGCAGCGTGAGACCTCCAGCTTCGTTTTTTTTCCTCAAGATACTTTTAGCAATTTGGGGCACCCTGCCCTTCCAGATAAATTTGCTTATTGGTTTTTTTTATTTCTGAAAAATAAGTTGTTGGGATTTTGATTGGTATTGCATTGAATCTGTAAATCAATTTAGGTAGGATTGACATCTTAACTATATTTAGTCTTCGAATCCATGAACACGGTATGCCCTTCCATCTATTTAGGTCTTCTGTGATTTCTTTTAACAGTTTTTTGTAGTTTTCTTTGTATAGGTTTTTTGTCTGTTTAGTTAAATTTATTCCTAGGTATTTTATTCTTTTAGTTGCAATTGTAAATGGAATTCGTTTCTTGATTTCCCCTTCAGCTTGTTCATTGCTAGTGTATAGAAATGCTACAGATTTTTGAATGTTGATCTTGTAACCTGCTACTTTGCTGTACTCATTTATTAGCTCTAGTAGTTTTGTTGTGGATTTTTCCGGGTTTTCGACGTATAGTATAATATTGTCTGCAAACAGTGATAGTTTTACTTCTTCCTTTCCAATTTTGATGCCTTGTATTTCTTTTTCTTGTCTAATTGCTCTGGCTAGAACCTCCAACATGATGTTGAATAATAGTGGTGATAATGGACATCCTTGTCTTGTTCCTGATCTTAGGGGGAAAGTTTTCAATTTTTCCCCATTGAGGATGATATTAGCTGTGGGTTTTTCATATATTCCCTCTATCATTTTAAAGAAGTTCCCTTGTATTCCTATCTTTTGAAGTGTTTTCAACAGGAAAGGATGTTGAATCTTGTCGAATGCCTTCTCTGCATCAATTGAGATGATCATGTGATTTTTCTGCTTTGATTTGTTGATATGGTGTATTACATTAATTGATTTTCTTATGTTGAACCATCCTTGCATACCTGGGATGAATCCTACTTCGTCATGATGTATAATTCTTTTAATGTGTTGCTGGATTCGATTTGCTAGAATTTTGTTGAGGATTTTTGCATCTATATTCATTAGAGAGATTGGTCTGTAGTTTTCTTTTTTTGTAATATCTTTGCCTGGTTTTCGTATGAGGGTGATGTTGACTTCATAGAATGAATTAGGTAGCTTTCCCTCCACTTCGATTTTTTTGAAGAGTTTGAGCAGAGTTGGTACTAATTCTTTCTGGAATGTTTGGTAGAATTCACATGTGAAGCCATCTGGTCTGGACTTTTCTTTTTGGGAAGCTTTTGAATGACTGATTCAATTTCTTTACTTGTGATTGGTTTGTTGAGGTCATCTATGTCTTCTTGAGTCAAAGTTGGTTGTTCATGCCTTTCCAGGAACCCGTCCATTTTATCTACATTGTTGTATTTATTAGCATAAAGTTGTTCATAGTATCCTGTTATTACCTCCTTTATTTCTGTGAGGTCAGTAGTTATGTCTCCTCTTCCATTTCTGATCTTATTTATTTGCATCCTCTCTCTTCTTCTTTTTGTCAATCTTGCTAAGGGCCCATCAATCTTATTGATTTTCTCATAGAACCAACTTCTGGTCTTATTGATTTTCTCTATTGTTTTCATGTTCTCAATTTCATTTATTTCTGCTCTAATCTTTGTTATTTCTTTCCTTTTGCTTGCTTTGGGGTTAGTTTGCTGTTCTTTCTCCAGTTCTTCCAAGTGGACAGTTAATTCCTGAATTTTTGCCTTTTCTTCTTTTCTGATATAGGCATTCAGGGCAATAAATTTCCCTCTTAGCACTGCTTTTGCTGCGTCCCATAGGTTTTGATATGTTGTGTTTTCCTTTTCATTCGCCTCCAGATATTTACTAATTTCTCTTGCAATTTCTTCCTTGACCCACTTGTTGTTTAAGAGTGTGTTGTTGAGCCTCCACGTATTTGTGAATTTTCTGGCACTCCGCCTATTATTGATTTCCAACTTCATTCCTTTATGATCCGAGAAAGTGTTGTGTATGATTTCAATCTTTTTAAATTTGTTAAGACTTGCTTTGTGACCCAGCATATGGTCTATCTTTGAGAATGATCCACCTTTTTCTCAAAGTGTATCCTGCTGTTGTGGGATGTAATGTCCTATAAATGTCTGTTAAGTCTAGCTCATTTATAGTAATATTCAGATTCTCTATTTCTTTATTGATCCTCTGTCTAGATGTTCTGTCCATTGATGAGAGTAGTGAATTGAAGTCTCCAACTATTATGGTATATGAGTCTATTTCCCTTTTCAGTGTTTGCAGTGTATTCCTCATGTAGTTTTGGGCATTCTGGTTCGGTTCGTAAATATTTATGATTGTTATGCCTTCTTGTTTAATTGTTCCTTTTATTAGTATATAGTGTCCTTCTTTGTCTCTTTTAACTGCTTTACATTTGAAGTCTAATTTGTTGGATATTAGTGTAGCCACTCCTGCTCTTTCCTGTTGTTATTTGCATGAAATATCTTTTCCCAACCTTTCAATTTCAACCTATGTTTATCTTTGGGTCTAAGATGTGTTTCCTGTAGACAGCATATAGAAGGATCCTGTTTTTTAATCCATTCTGCCAGTCTATGTCTTTTGATTTGGTAATTCAGTCCTTTAACATTATTGTTATTATTGTTTGGATAATATTTTCCTCTACCATTTTGCCTTTTGTATTATATATATCATATCTGATTTTCCTTCTTTCTACACTCTTCTCCACACCTCTCTCTTCTGTCTTTTCATATCTGACTCTAGTGCTCCCTTTAGTATTTCTTGCAGAGCTGGTCTCTTGGTCACAAATTCTCTCAGTGAATTTTTGTCTGAAAATGTTTTAATTTCTCCCTCATTTTTGAAGGACAATTTTGCTGGATATAGAAGTCTTGGTTGGCAGTTTTTCTCTTTTAGTAATTTAAATATATCATCCCACTGTCTTCTAGCTTCCATGGTTTCTGCTGAGAAATCTACACATAGTCTTATTGGGTTTCCCTTGTATGTGATGGATTGTTTTTCTCTTGCTGCTTTCAAGATCCTCTCTTTCCCTTTGACCTCTGGCATTCTAACTAGTAAGTGTCTTGGAGAATGCCTATTTGGGTCTATTCTCTTTGGGGTGTGCTGCACTTCTTGGATCTGCAATTTTAGATCTTTCATAAGAGTTGGGAAATTTTCAGTGATAATTTCTTCCATTAGTTTTTCTCCTCCTTTTCCCTTCTCTTCTCCTTCTGCGATACCCACAACATGTATATCTGTGTGCTTCATATTATCATTCAATTCCCTCATTCCCTACTCAAATTTTTCCATTCTTTTCCCTATAGTTTCTGGTTTTTTTTTTTTTTTTTTGAATTCAGATGTTCCATCCTCCAGTTCACTAATTCTAGCCTCTGTCTCTTTAAATCTACCATTGTAGGTTTCCATTGTTTTTTACATCTTTTCTACTTTGTCCTTCAATCCCATAAGTTCTATGATTTGTTTTTTCAGACTTTTCATTTCTTCTTTTTGTTCAGCCCATGCCTTCTTCATGTCCTCCCTCAATTTATTGATTTGGGTTTTGAAGAGGTTTTCCATTTCTGTTTGTATATTCAGAATTAGTTGTCTCAACTCCTGTATCTCATTTGAGCTATTGGTTTGTTCCTTTGACTGGGCCATATCTTCAATTTTCCTGGTGTGATTCGTTATTTTTTGCTGGCATCTGGGCATTTAATCAGATTTCCCTGGGTGTGGGACCCAGTAGGTTGAAAGACTTTCCTGTGAAGTCTCTGGGCTCTGTTTTTCTTATCCTGCCCAGTATGTGGTGCTCGTCTGTCTGCGGGTCCCACCAGTAAAAGATGCTGTGGCTCCTTTAACTTTGGAAGACTTTCGCTGTGGGGGAGGGTTGCCAGCCGACGCAGCTTGGGGGAGTGCCGATCCAAATTTCCCAGCCGACCCGGGAAGCCGTGCGTGGTGGGGGGCGCCGGCTGCCGTGGCTTGGGGGAGTGCAGATTCAAATCTCCTAGCTGGCCCAGGAAGCCGCGCATGGCGGGGGGCGCCGGCCGCCGTGGCTTGGGGGAGTGCAGATCCAAATCTCCTAGCTGGCCCAGGAAACCGCGCGTGGGGTGGGGCACCGGCTGCCGCGGCTTGGGGGGGTGCCAATCCAAAGCTCCCAGCCGGCCCGGTAAGCCGTGCGTCGGGGGGGCGCCGGCCGCTGCGGCTTGAGGGACCGCTGATCCGAATCTCCCAGCCGGCCCGGGAAGGAGGGAGGGAGGGGCTCCGGCCTCCAGCCGCCATGGCCTGGGGGAGCGTGCGCCTCTCGGGGACCTCACCGCAGCGGATTCTCTTAGCCGGTTCAGCTGTTCCAGAATGGGGTACGCTGTGTTTCTGTTCTCTGTCGTGGCTCCGGGAGCTGTTCTGTACTGTTTCTATTTCTTTAGTAGCTATTCTGGAGGAGGAACTAAGACCCGTGCATCTTACTAAGCTGCCATCTTCTCCGGAAGTCTATTATTTTATTTTTATCCATATTTTTTATTCATCTGTCTATACCCTAGATAAAAGGAGCATCAGACACAAGGTTTTCACAATCACATAGTCACATTGCAAAAGCTATATCATTATTCAATCATCTTCAAGAAACAAGGCTATGTAGAGTGTGATTTTTGACATTAAGATTCATAGTAGAAATATAACTTATGTGGATGACTTCAATTAAACATAAGTACATGGAACCTAGAGTAGGGGATAAGATTTTGTAAGTTTGTCCAGAGTGACACCCCGATAAATCCCAGAAGGATTTGAACAGTGAATAAAAAAGTATATGCAAAGTCCCCTTGGGGGAATGGTGAGAAAAGGGGAAAATTCAACTTCCCCAAGTGGAGAATTCTTGATATTCTCACAAGCAGTGGGGACAACCAAAGCAATAGACTGAGCCCCCAACCTTGGGGTTTGTTCTTATGAAACTTAACCCCACAAAGGCTAGGTTAAGCCTACTTAAAATTAGGCCGAAGAATCACCCCCAAGAGAACCTCTTTTGTTGCTCAGATGTGGCCTCTCTCTCTCTCAGCCAACACAACAAGCAAACTGACTGCCCTCCCCCTGTCTACGTGGGACATGATTCCCAGGGGTGTGGACCTTCCTGGCAACGTAGGACAGAAATTCTAGAATCAGCTGGGACTGAGCACCAAGGGACTGAGAAAACCTCGACTGAAAGGGGGAAGAAAGAAATGAGACAAAATAAAGTGTCAATGGCTGAGAGATTCCAAACAGAGTCCAGAGGTTATCCTGGAGGTTATTCTTCCACATTAAATAGACATCGCCTTTTTAGTTAAGGCATTACAGAGAGGCTGGAGGGAACTGCCTGAAAATGTAGAGCTGTGTTCCAGTAGCCAAGTTTCTTGAAGATGATTGTATAACAATATAGCTTTGTTATATTGTTATATAAAATATATATATATTTTTGTGTGATTGTAAAAACCTTGTGTTTGATGTTTCTTTTATCTACCTTATGGACAGATGAGTAAAATATATGGATTAAAAATAAATAATAGGGGGAACAAATTTTAAAATAAATTTAGTAGATTGAAATGCTAGTAACCAATGAAAGGGAGGGATAAGAGGTATGGTATGTATGAATTTTTTTGTTTTCTTTTTCTTTTTCTGAATTGATGCAAATGTTCAAAGAAATTATCATGATGATGAATATGCAACTATGTGATGAATAAAAAAAGAATGTTCATACTGTATGTTGATTGGTTTTATCTATAAAAATTTTTTTAAAAAAAGGATTCATAGTGGAAAGCAAGCCAACATTTTAATCCTTTACTTTTTTGAAAAGTAATGAGTAGGCAGGATTTTCAGGCCTTCAACAAACTTTCCCCCTTGTGTGAATGTGGTAGTTAGGTGTCAACTTGGCCAGGTGATGATGCCCCGTTCTGTTTCTGTGGATTTAAATCATCAGTATGTCAAATTCATCTATGGCTGACTGCATTTGTGATGGGCTAGGGGAGTGCCTTCAACATGAGAGAGGTTTAATCTAACTAGCTGGAGGATTAAAATAGAGAGGTCAGAAGAACACTCAGCATACCTCATCTCAGCACTCGAGCTCAGCCCAGATGCTTGGAGATGCAGAAAGAAATCACCCCAGGGAAGGCTATTGGAACCCAGAAGCCAGGAGAGAAGGCCAGCAGACATCACCAGGTACCTTCCCATGTAACAGAGAACCTCAAATGAAAGCTAGCTGCCTTTCCTCTGAAGAACTAAAAATTTTAAGTAAATAAATCCCCTTATTAAGAGCTTATCCATCTCTGGAGTATTCCATTCTGGCAGCTTTATCAAACTAAAGCAATGAATCTAACCTGAATTTAGATGATGGTTTCCACCTTACCCTATTCTGTCTGGGAAATACTCTTATTTTTATTGCCTCTGATATAATAGCTAAGTATATTGGTTCTCCAGTAAAGGTCAGAGTCAATATTTTACAGGTAAGAGTTACATACAGTTACTTCTGTATTTACATAGTATGCCTGTTTGAAAGGATTCATGTACCCTAGAAAAGCCATGTTTTAGTTCTAATCAAGCTTGTGGGAGCCAGCATTTCTTCTAATCTCTATTAGGTAGTATAGGTTGGAAACTTGGTTAGGCTGTCTCCACAGAGATGTGACTCAATCAATTATGGGTATTAAACTTGATTGGATGGAGATGTGTCTCCACCCATTCTATGTGGGTTTTGATTAGTTTACTGGAATCCTATAAAAGAAGAAGTATTTTGTAGAAAGCTTCAGAATGCCACATAACCATGAAGTGGAGAGTCCACCAGCTAGCAACCCTTGGAGATGAAGAAGGAAAACGCCTCCTGGGGAGATTCATGAACCAAGAAGCCTGTAGAGAAAGCCAGCAGATGCTGCTATATTCACCATGTGCCCTTCCAACTGAGAGAGAAACTCTGAATGTCACTGGCCTTCTTGAACCAAGGTATCTTTCCTTGGGTGCCTTAGATTGGATATTTCTACAGACTTGCTTTAATTGGGACATTTTCATGGCCTTAGAACTGTGAACTTGTAACTTATTAAATTCCCTTTTTTAAAAAGCCATTAATTTCTGGTACATTGCATTCTGGCAGCTAGCAATCTAGAACACGCAGTATATTTTAAGTAGTATTTTAATTTACTAGGGGAAGTGTTAAAAGGTAATGGTATGGCTGGGGTGATATGTAGACTCTCTACATGGAAATAATTCCCCTGAAGTCCTTTATCTGTAAGTTGTTGTAGTAGATATTTGTCCCATTTGGCTGTTCAGCATCCAGAGCCCCTCCTTAAATTTGGGGACTCCTAACCTTATGAGGCTTGCTACAAGACAAAACCCACCTCCCCATATAGAACCCTAAAAGGCCAGGTATATGCTTTCCCACGCTCCCCTTCACTGAGGGAGAAGGCACAAGACATAGGCTTGGCCAGCCATTCACACCCATCCTGATGCTCAGAAACCAGTGATGCAAAGAAACAGGGATGAAAGAATTTACTCTGGTGGTAGGGGGTAGAAAATGTGGCATCATCATCAAGGGCAGCATAGCAGAAGTTCCAGTGCCTGTCATGTCAGGTCTAGCTGTGGTAAATAGCACCCAGTGGTAGCAATGATGACCTCTCTGGCCCTTTCTTGGGTCATAATTTTGGCCACAGCTTTGCCTGCTTATCCACCAGGCCTGGGTCACCAGCCTTCCCAAGACCATGATCTACCCAACTAGAACAAATTCATTCTGCTTAAATTAGCCCAAATAGGTTTCCAGTGATTGTAACTCAGAACTGTGACTGATACAGCTGTATATTCCTAAAACATAACCTTGAACTACAAGAAGCATATACTTTTCTTCTAGCACTGGTTGCAAAGCATTTTCTTCTGTTTGGTCCATGCGCCTGTTCCTTTCTCCCCTTCAAAGACAAGTAGCATGCACTACACATCTTTGTGCTGTATATTCACACTAATTACCACAGTGCCCAATGAATGACTAGAGCATAATGGTAGACTTGAAATTCAATTTTCCTGTCTGGGGAAGGACCTTGATAAAGGAATCACTGAAGATTTTTAAAGAAGGAAATGCCTCCAAGTGGGATTGGAAGATTAGCTGGAAGTAACAGAAAGGAGAGAGGAGGTTGAGGTTGTCTTTGTGTGGAGTAATAAAGGGCCTGAACTAGAGTGGTGGTGATGAGCAAGGAAAGGGACACAGGCAAGAAAATTTGTCATGAAAGAATCAACAGGATTTGTGAACTTGTTGAACTTGGGGGTATAGGGAAAGAGGGAAGTCAAAACTATCCCTAAAGTTTCCAGGAAGAAGGGCAGGGAGAAAGATGATACCATTAATGGAAAGAGACAAGGCAGGAAGAGAAACTGGTTTAGAGGGAGCAGATGCTAAGTTGTGGATAGGGTAAGTTTTTGGTCCCAGGAAAGATCTGGAAATTAAAAAGCTGGGGTTTAGGAGAAAAGTCAAGACTAGAGACAGATTTGTGAATTACACACCTGCAGTTATTAGTTAAAGTCATGAGTATGGACATGCCCCTGAAGGCAAAGTGTGTGAAGAGAAGGAAAAGATCAGAAGCTTCAATAATTTAAGGGGAAAATAAGGGATGAAGACCTCAAAGGAGAGAGAGGGAGTAGTCAGGAGCAAAACCACAGAACAGGACCTCCAAAGAGAAGAGAAGAGAAGAGTGCACTAAGGAAAGCCCCAGGAGTTCACCAGTGTCGAGGTCCTTCAGCCAAAGAACAAATTGTGTTTATTGTTGAGGTAAGGGATGATGCACACTACAGAGTGTCTCAGTAAGGGGGTGTCAGGAAGAACTATTATAGGATTTGGACTTTTCTTGGGGCCTTTTGGGACAGGCCTAAGGGAATAGAGATCGTCTCTTGATTGGTATTGAAAGGAAGCAGGGGTAGTTCTATAATTGGGTATTATAAAAAAATTTTTATAGAGAGGGCAGACTTGAGGATAAAACTAGAGTTGGTAAAGAGGCAACAGTCACTTACTCAGTGGGAGAGTGGAATGTTTGGTAATTTGTGTTACACAGTGACCTTGTCCAAAGCGGAAGGTCTGTGAGATTGTTATATCCAACAGGAAAACAATATGATTTAGCTGTGAGTGTCAGATCAATTATCAGGCAACAGGGGCTGTTTTTTGTTTGTTTGGTTTGGTTTTTTAATGACAGGAGGTTAATGGTGACTTTTTTCTCTTTTTTCTTAGTTGTGACAACATATAGAGCATAAAATTTACCATTTTAACCATTTTTAAGTGTATGATTCAGTAGCATTAAGTATTTACAATGTTGTGTGACCATCACCACCTTCTATTACCAAATCTTGCCATTGCCCCAAACATAAGTTTTCTACCCATTAAGCAATAGCTCCTCCCCCACCCAACCCCCTGGGAAGCTCTAATCTACTTTGTCTTGGTGAGTTTTCTTACTCCAGATATTTCAAAAATAAGTGGAATTTTACAATGTTCCAAACCAGCTCTTGGAGAGCTTGGGTTGGGGCAGCCCTATGACTAGAGAATGTGCTAAACACAGAGTTAGACATGAATTTTAAAAGGACTTAGGAACAGAAGATTCTTCCCAATGGTGTCTGGTCTGGAAATGGAGTGTTACTTTATATGGCAAAAGGTGATAGCTGGATATTTGGAAAAATGCTCAATATAATCCTTGTGTTGGTTTGAAACTGTTATGTACCCCAGTAAAACCATGTTCCTCTAATCTTGATACAGCATTGTAGGGTGGAATCTTTGATTACATTATTTCCTTGGAAATTAACCTACTCAATTGTGGATGTGGCCTTTTGATTAGATCACTTCAATGGAGATGTGAAATGCACAATTCTGGATGTGACCTTTTAATTAGATGGAGATGTGGCTGTCCATTCAAAGTGGGGTTGATTAGCTTATTGGCTTAGTTTATTAGCTTATTAGCTTACCTTACTTCTCGCACCCCCGCCCCTCCCCCCACATATACACATTGAAGGACACGATCAAAAAACTGAATAGTCCACAGTGAGAGAAGGGCCTGGAAGATGATAGGATATGCTGACCAAAGAAAAGGAAGCAAGCAACCATTAAACAATTTTAATAATCCTGTGACTTTTACTAAGTTTTTAAAATTTTTTCTGCTTTCTTCTAAACTTTTGCCATTCCTTTGTCTGTTTGGACTATAAAAGCTCAAATTGCCTTTCTTACTTCAAACTGGTCTTGGAAAGATTTTTTTCCCTCCAGTTCCTGGTTGATGCATTTTCAATAAACTCACCTCACCAAAACAAAGGAGACTTGTACTTTAGTTTGCTAATGCTGCTGGAATGCAATATACCAGAATGGGTTGGCTTTTCTAAAGGGGATTTATTAAGGTACAAGTTTACAGTCCTAAGGCCATAAAAATGTCCAAACTAAGGCATCCAGAGAAAGACAACTTGACTCAAGAAAGGCCGATGGTGTGGAACATCTGTGTCAGCTGGGAAGGCATGTGGCTCGCATCTGCTGGTCCTTTGACTTTTGGTTCCGAACAGCTTCCCAGGGTGGGATGGGTGTTATCTTTCTGCATTTCCAAACATCTCTGTGTCAACTCTGAAGCTTTTCTCAAAATGGTTCTTCTTTTTTTTTTTCCTTTTATTATTTATTTATTTTTATTTACATGGACAGGCACCGGGAACCGAACCCAGGTCTCCAGCATGGCAGGCAAGAATTCTGCCACTGAGCCACCATTGCCTGCCTTCTTTTTTTTAAACAAAGATCTTTTTATTGTATATACTTTTTTTTTTTTGACATGGGCAGGCTCCGGGAATTGAACCCGGGTCTCCGGCACAGCAGGCAAGAACTCTGCCACTGAGCCACAGTTGCCTACCTGGTTCCTCTTAAAGGACTCTAGAAAGTGACCCACTTTGAATGGGTGAAGGCACATTTCCATGGAAACCACCTAATCAAAAGTTTGCACCCTCAACTGGGAACAACTTAATAAAAAAGATCCCACTCACAACTGGTTGGGTCACATCTTCATGGAAATCACCTACTCCAAATGTCCCACATGAAACAATATTGAATCAGGATTAGAGAACATGGCTTTTCTAGGGTACACAGAGTCAGAGTGATGCTGCATGAGAAGCCCTTGCTGACTTTGAAGATGGAAGAGGAACACGGGCCAAGGAGGGTAGTCAGCCTCTCCAAGCTGGAAAAGACAAGGAAAGGGATTCTTCCTTAGAACCTCCAGAATGAACACAGCCCTGCCTAAATCTTGATTTTTACCCTGTGAGCTCCATTTGGGATTCATGACCTCCAGAAACATAAGATAGTAATTTTGCATTGTTTTAAGGCATCAAGTTTATGGTAATTTGTTATAGCAACAATAGGGAACTAATTCACCTGTCCTTGCATTAGAAATGGGGCATTTTAGCCTATATTAAGCGATTCTGAATTCAGATGCATTGTCAGTAGGGTCGAAGAGATGATCATTTTTGTCTTACAATTTCTCCTTTCCCTCTGTAAGTGCTTTTCAAAGAATACAGCAGTCCTGATGGGGAGTTCCATGATAGCAAAACCAAGATAGCCCCATGAAAAAAGATTTCAGGTGAGGCCACCATATTCCATCTGAAAGACAAAGCCAGGATAAGTCTAGAGGCCTTATGGATCCATTTTAGATTAGAATTCAAATGCAATATGGCTGTTATGGGACCATTCACAACACCACTTTTATTTCAATTGAAGAAAGAAGTCAGGCTTTTCATGAGAGGTTTGTTTGGTTTTGCAAGTTAGGTTATTTGGGGGATTTTTCCATAAGTTGAATGAGCTAAATCTTTATTCCAAGGTTCTGATAAAAACATATTTTTAAAAGCCTGGGATGATGACATCCTGGGTGTGAATCTCCCTGGTAACATGGGACATGACTCTGAGGGATGAAACTGGCTGGCCCTGGCACTATGGGATCGACAATGCCTTCTGACCAAAAGGGGGAAAAGAAATGTAACAAAATAAAGTATTGGTGGCTAAGAGAGTTCAAATAGAGTCAAGAGGCTATTCTAAAGGCTACTTTTATGAAAGCTTCAGCTAGATATTGCTAACTGCCACGTTTTGCCAAACCCCAACCAACATTGTTCCTGTTAACCCTAAAGAACACCCAAGACTCTATCTAAGATCCTATAAAAGTCACAAGCACTAAGTTTACTTTCCAGAAACCTAAAACCTTCAGATGGTTCCTAGACCACATAAGTCCTGGAACCCAGAGGTTCCAGTCTCTCTGAGAGCATCAACCAGCTCCATCCTCTATCCCTTTTTCAACATGACAAAAGTTAGAATGGGCATAACCCAAATATCTCTAAAGGTTGGGTGAAAGATCAAAGGAGAAAGAGAAATTATAACAGAGAAGTTAGGATTTAACAAATGAATATGACTACTGAATCATTATATTGATATTTCTTTTTAGTCTCCAGTTGTCTGGGAGCAGTTAGAAGGAAAAATCTGAAACAGTGGAACTGTAACCCATAGATCTGAAATCTGTAATTGCGTGTTAAAATGTACTTTGAAATTTATTGCTTTTTTTGTATATATGTTATATTTCACAAAAATGTTTAAAAAGCATCTGATGAGATAAATGCATTTAATAAAAAATTTTGTACTAACAAAGACATACTGAAATTATAATTTCAACTTTCTTTACCCTGAATATTTTGGGTTAAAAGGTGCCTATAGAAAAAGAGTAATGGGTACAATTGATAATCTTTTGGTAAATTCTAAGAAGGCCTTTTTAAACATTTTTTATTGTGAAATATTGTGCCCGTTAGAAAGGATTAGGTACCCTAGAAAAGCCATGTTTTAATCCTGATTTATCTTGCTGAGGCAGCCTTTTCCTTTAATTCCTACTCACTGCTGTAGGTTGGAAACTTGATTAGATTATCTCCACAGAGAGGTGATACACCCAATTGTGGGTATTAACTTTGATTAGATGGAAATGTGACTCCACCTATTCCAAGTGGGTCTTGATTACTTTACTTTAAAAAGAGCTCAGGCAGTCAGAGACCTTTGGAGATGAAGACAGAAAACTCCTCCAAGGGAGCGTCATGAAACAAGAAGCCTGGAGAGAAAACTAGCAGATGTCACCATGTTCGCCATGTGCTTTTCCAGTTGAGAGAGAAACCCTGAATGTCATTGGCCTTCCTGAACCAAGGTATCTTTCCCTGATGCCTTAGATTGAACATTTTTAATTTGGACATTTTCATGGGTTTAGAACTGTAAACTAGCTTAATAAATTCCCCTTTTTAAAAAGCCATTCTATTTCTGGTATATCACATTCCAGCAGCTAGCAAACTAGAACAAATATATATACAAAAAAGTGATAAATTTCAAAGTACATTTTAACAAGTAGTTTTCGAACAAATTTCAAAGTATGGTAAGAGTTACAGCTCCACCATTTCAGACATCTACTTCTAGCTCTTCTAAGACACTGGAGACTAAAAAGAAATATCAATATAATGATTCAATAGTCATACTCATTTGTTAAACCCTATCTTCTCTGATACAACTCCTTTTCCTTTGGTCCTTCTCCCACTCTTTAGAGATATTTAAACAATGGCTACTCTAACTTCTTCATGTTGAAAAGGAGCATCAACATTATGGGATAGGGGGATACAACTAGTTGATGCTCTTAGAGAGACTGGTAACTCTGGTTTCAGGGCTTATTTGGCCTGAGAACCATATGAAGGTTATAGGTTTCTGAAAAACAATTTCAGTGAGTGAAACTCTTACAGAGTCACAGATAGAGCCCTGGGTACTCTTTAGGGTTTAAAGGAATACTACTTACTAGTTGGGGCTTGGAAAACTATGGCAAAATTAGCAATATCTACTGAAGCTTGTATAAGAGTAACCTCCAGAGATAAAACAAATAAATCAAAATAGTAACAATTGGTGAATCTATATGAAGCATATATAGGAGCTTTAAGTATTAATTCTTGCAACTCTTAAGTTTGAAATTATATTAAAATAAAAAATTGGAAAAAAAAAAAGAGTAACCTCCAGAATAGCCTCTTGACTCTATTTGAACTCTCTTAGCCAATGATACCTTATTTTGTTATACTTCTTTCCCCCCTTTTGGTCAGGAAGATGTTGTCAATCTCATGGCACCTGGGCTGGAAGTCATGTCTCACGTTGCCAGGAAGACTTTCGCCTTGAACGTCATATTCCATGTACTGGGGAGGGTGATGGTTTTACTTGCAGAATCGAGATTAGAGAGAAAAAGTCCTCATCTGTGCAACAAAACAGGTTATCTGGAAGTAACTCACAGGCTTTATTATAGGTAGGCTTAGCTTCTTCATTACAGATATCTCTCATAAGAGCAAGCCTCAAGATCAAAGGCTTGACCTATTAACTTGGGAGTCTCTAATGTTTGAGAGAATATCAGGGATTTCCCAGGTGGGGAAGTTTAATAGCTCCATATTATTTCCCCAGTCTTTTGAGGGACTTTGCCAATGCTTTTAAATTACCTGCCCAATATACTCTGGAATGTATCTGGGTATTTCATTAAGCTATACAGAATTGCAAGGCCTCATTCCCAATTCTAGGCTCCATATGTTTAGGTTGCTTAACATAATTGGCCAGACAGGTTAAGTCAGATTGTGTGCTTCAGAAAATTTAGGTTTGGGACAAAATAAACCTCTCTTCCTTTGGTCTCATATGATAGTTCTAAAATACAGATAATATCATCCTTTACCCTGTATTTTGATTTACCTTAGTCCCAACCTGATTGGCTTCACTCTTATCTCTAATTGAAGTCTGATCTCTTTTTCATCTTCATTAATTGTTGTTGGATGTAGTGATGCTGACTTTTAGAGCTGCATCAGACTCCAGCTCTGAGTCCTATGTGTCACATGGGTACCCAAAGTTCCAAGAAAGTACCAGGTCATACATATATAGTACAGCATCTCAGAATTTAGAAATAACACTTAAAGCCCAGGAATAAAAGTGACTGCTCTAAAAGCTCTAGGCCCCAATTTTCTTATAAGTATTTTCTAAAAGGGACGATGCAATGCTTGTCCTTTATTTCTGACTTATTTTGCTCAACATAATGCTCCCAGGTTCATTCATCTTGTAGCATGCCACATGGCTTCATTCCTTTCTGCAGCCTCACAATATTCTATTATATGTATACACCACAGTTTGCCCTTTTGCTTCTTGGTTAAGTGTACTCTTCGACCACCTCCATCATTGGGTATCATGAATAATGTTGCCATAAACATCAGTTTGCAAAGTCTTTTTTTTTTTATTTTGCATGGGCATTATTTTGCATGGGCAGGCACTAGGAATTGAACCTGGGTCTCTGTCATGGCCTGCTAAGCCACCGTGGCCCACCCGAGTTTGCAAAGTCTTATTTGAGTCCCTGCTTTTAGTTCATTCTAGTTTATTTCCAGTAACCGGGATTGCCTAATTATATGGCAACCCTATATTTAGCCTCCTGGGGATCCACTACATTATCCTCCAAATGGGCTGCCCCAATCTGCTACCCTACCAACACTAAGTATCTATTCTTCTGTGTCCACATTTTCTCTAGCACTTGAATCTTTATTTATTTATTTATTTAGAATCAGTAGAATTTGTTGATATATATCTATATAGCATATATTCTATCCAAAATAAACAATGTTTCACAATGTCCTCCCTTAGCTGTACAATCATCACCTCTATCAGTTTTAGACAATTTTCATGGCTCCGAAGAGAAAAATAACAGACACACTGTGTTAGATTCAGTTGTCAACTTGGCCAGGTGAGCATACCTAGTCTTGTTGCTGCGGACATAAGCCAATGGTACGTACCTCACCTGTTGCTAATTACATCTGCAGTCGGCTAGGAGGCGTGTCTGCTGCAATGAGTGACGTTTGACTTAATTGGCTAGCGCTTAAATGAGAGAGGGCAAACGTAGCACTGCAAAGCAGTTCGGCATTCCTCATCTCAGCACTAGCAGCTCAGCCCAGGCCTTTGGAGATGCAGAAAGAAGTCACCCCGGGGAAAGTTGTTGGAACCCGGAGGCCTGGAGAGAAGACCAGCAGAGACCATCTTGTGCCTTCCACGTAAGAAAGAACCTCAGTGGAAAGTTAGCTGCCTTTCCTCTGAAGAACCAACAAAATAAATCCCCTTTTATTAAAAGCCAATCCGTCTCTGGTGTGTTGCATTCCGGCAGCTAGCAAACTAGAACACACACCTATGCCAAAGAGAAAATCCCAAACTCCCCCTAACTCTTGTCTCCTCCCCCAATTATTTACCCCTAGTATTTCTGTGGTAGTAGTGATGTATTCCTGTTAAATATAGACCATAGCATGTAATAAGTAGTTTTTCCCATATAACTTTCTATTATTAACTTTGTTCAAATGTCAAACTTTTGAAGTAGTTCATGCAAGAATTTATATTTGTAGTGCTAATTGATGAGGTACAGGGCACTAAACAATCTGTTTCAGTCATATTCACCTTCAGTGTGACACTATTACTTATAAACCCCCTAATGAACTACCATCCCCGCTATCTATTCCCATATTTTAAAGTTCACCTCATTAAGTAATCTCTACATATTAGATAGCCATTCCCCCTGCTCTAGCTCCTAACTTTCTCTAGGTCCCCTATTTTCTACATATTAAGACTCTGAGTTTACATTTTCAAGGGGGTTCATATTAGTAAAGTCATATAGTATTTATCCTTTGGTGTCTGGCTTGATTCACTCAGCAGTATGTCCTTGTTTCATCCATGCTGTCATGTGCTTCAGGACCTCATTTCTTCTTATTAGTACATAATATTCCATCATATGTATAAGCCACATTTTGTTTATCCACTTGTCTGTTGATGGATATTGGGGTTGTTTCCATCTTTTGTCTATTGTGAATAATGTCTCTGTGAACATTGGTGTGCAAATGTCTATTCATAACATTGCTTTCAGCTCTTCTGGGTATATAGCAAGCAGTGGTAATGCTGAGTCATGGGGCAACTCGATATTTAGTTTTCTGAGGATCCACCAAACTTTCTTACCCAGTGGCTGTACTATTATATATTCCTACCAGCAGTGCATAGTATTCAGTTTCTCCACATCCTCCCTAACATTAGTAGTTTCCTGTTTGTTTAATGGCAGCTGTTCTTAAAGGTATAAAATGATATTTCATTGTGGTTTTGATTTGCATTTCCCTTATAGTTAATGAATATGAACATCCTTTCATGTGCTTTTTAGCCATTTGTATTTCCTCTTTGGAAAATATCTTTCAATCTTTTCCCATTTTATAATTGGATTGTTTGTTCTTTTGTTTTGGGTCATATGATTTCTTTATATATATATACTGGATATCAAACCCTTATCAGATATACGGTTTCCAAGTATTTTCTCCCATTAAGTTGGCTGCCTTTTCATCTTTTTGATAAAATCCTTTGAAGCACAGAAGCATTTGATCTTGAGGAGTTTCCATTTACCTATTTTTTTCTCCTTACATGTTGCTTATTCTTTGGATGTAAGGTCCAAGATCCTACCTCCTATCACTAGGTCCTGAAGATGTTTCCTATATTTTCTTCTAGAAGTTTTATGGTACTGGCTCTTATATTTAAGTCTTTGATCTACTTCGAGTTCATTTTTGTATAGGAAGTGAGGTAGGAGTCCTCTTTCATTCTTTTACTTATGGATATCCATTTCCCCCAGCCCCATTTATTGTAAAGACTATTCTGTCCCAGTTCAGTGGATTTTGTGGCTTTCCTACAAAGAAAAGCCAGGGCCAGATGGTTTCACGGAAGAATTTTACCAAACTTTCCAAAAAGAACTAATGCTATTCCTGCTCAAACTCTTTTTTAAAAATTGAGGAAAAAAGAACACTACCTAACTCATTTCATGAAGTTAACATCACTCTAGTACACAAACCAGATAAAGATACAAGCACAGTGTATCTTTATATGAAAGCTACAGGCCAATCTCCCTAATGAATACAAATACAAAACAGTGACTTGTTTTGCTCATTTGTATCCCTGTAGCCCTTGCAGGAATGCCTAGAACATACTATGCACTTAATGAATATTTGTTGAGTGAATGAAGTGACTTTTATGTTGAAAGATGAGTCAGGGCATGGTGTAGGAAGGAAATAATGTAGGGGGGGTGGGTCATGGTGATTGAAGCACTGCATGAAGAGGGTTGGTGATGATACTGGAGAGCAGGCTGAGTCCCTTTGTGGGCACTTCAGAGGAGAGAGGACAATATTATAGGGATACACACTCAAGGAAGTCTGACTTTTGTTTAAGAAGGCTAACGGGAGGGAGTAGTGGTCTAACACCCAGTTTTGTGGCTGAGTTTAAAGGAAGCCAGCCTGAATCCTAAGGAAGGGGAAGGGACTGGATGAAAGGAGTTGGTAAGTTGTGGGTGAGATCTTTAGGAAGGGGTGAGCACATGATGGGCAGGAGGCTCTTCCCTAAAGATGCCAGTGGTAAGATTAATCAAGTTTCAGAGGTTAAGTTAAAGTATTTAAAAGGGATTAGATTCAGCAAGTTGCAGATGAAAGGATGAGGATGAAACCAGCCCATCTTGTCTAAAGAGTAAAGTAAATATTGGTATTGGGCAGGCCTGACAGATGCACCATCTGAATATGTTCTTGTCCAAAGGGCTAATGAGGACACTGACAGGCAAGGGGCCATTGGCATGGCTGGCTTTCATCCTAAGAGTCTGAGACAAGGACAGTGTTGAAAGTAGAGAGAAACTAACTATAGATGCTCTGTAGGGATATCAGTTTTCCTTAAACGTTGGAAGAACATTGATGAGATCACCAGGGTACAGGTGGTAGGCTTTATAGGAGCAAGAATTTAAAAATTTAAATCCACTCAACACTTTATCAGGCTTATAGAAGAACTCAGTGGTTTTCATGTCTTTTGTGGTTGGGTCACAGTTCTGCTCCATGTCATCTTTACTCCAGGACTAGGCTGATGAAGCACCACAATCTGTCATACTGCAGGGTCTTTTGGCAGAGGGAAAAGCAAGATAGACTCAATCATAAGCTACCTCTTAAAGTTTCTCCTTCAATGTCACACATGTCATTTTGTTCACATTTCATTAGCCAAAGCAAGTCACATTCCTGGGGGGGGGGTATCAGACTGGATAGTATAATTTTCCTTCAGGATGAGGAAGTGAATAATTATGAAGAATTTTACAATCTACTTCAGAGGCCATTGGATTTGGCAATTGGAAATGATTTGGGACCTTTGAAAAGCATTAAAGTGAAGGACTGGATTCTAATAATATTAACTGCAATCTACATAGTATCTGCTATAGTGCAGTACTGTGCTGAGTGCTTTACATATATTATCCCATTTTATCCTTCCCATTACAGATGCGGAAACTCAGCTTTAGAGAGATTGAGTGCTGGCTCAAGGCCATACAATTGGTAAGTGGCAGAACAGAAATTCAAACCAGTTCTGTCTGGTTCGAAAGCTGACAAGGTATGGCTACCAAGTAAAGGCAATTGCAAATGTTGGGTTTTGTGCAGAATGTTTGATAGAGAGGGGATGCGTGTTTGAGAATGATGGAGAGTCCTAGAAAGATTATTTTCAGGATTTGGTAGGCTGAGTCATAGGGCAAGAGAAACACCTCCAAGGAAAGAGAGATTATGAATGTTTTAAAGAAATCTGGGACTGGGGATATGATTTGTGTGTATTTGGGCTAGTTTGCTTTGTTGGCTATTTTGAGAACTTAAGCATCTGTTTATTTAGTTGAATGAGAGAAGTTGGAGGGCAGTTGTTACTTGATGGCAGAATTAAATGAATTTATTTGCCTTACCTCAATTTTCCTCTTCCAAACTATAATACAATGTATATAAACAACATAAAATGAAACTACTAAATCAGAATTAATCCTGCAGTTGTATTGAGTTCTTTTGGGGAATGAGGGGTGGGAGAGGTTGGGTAAGATAGGACAGAAAACATATTTTATAAAATACACAAACTATACTTCCCTGAAGAAGCCACCACACTTTCTACCACAGGGTACCCAGTACATGTTAAGCATTCATGAAGTAAGGCATAAATTGCTATTGCATTAGTCGCTTGGATAATTCTCCATTTATTTTGACACTAGCCACACCCTTCTGACCTGGAAACACTAATGCTGCCAATATGTAAATAGTTTTAATTGTTATAAAGGTGTATTTAAGCATCAGTGGCGGGGACTTGGTGTATGTCACACAACAGATAAATATCTGTATCCCTTATGTCAGAATCTGACATTTTTCCTCTGCCCTCTTTAAGCTCTAGATGATGTCTAGATCGTATGCCACTGATGGAATGTAGGATCAAAATCTGGATGTTTAACTCCAAAATCTAGCTCTCTCTGAGTTCATGTGAAGTGATCAAGCCAATTCCAGCTGATGGCGTTTAGAAACAGCCAGCAAACAGAATCATTTTTCAGTTCATTTGTAATGCGTGTCCATGCGTATTTCTCACAAAAGAATGGCCTAATTACAGGCCATATAGTGAGCCCATATTTGTCCTCACTCAAGGAGGACCTTCAAGCTACAGGATATCAGCAAAAAAGTGTTTTGAATTAACGGAGACCTTGCTTTCAATGTTATGACCTAGTCACAGGCACAGATGGTGTTCTCGTTTGCTGGCTGCCGGAATGCAACACACCAGAGATGGATTGGCTTTTAATAAAAGGAGATTTATTTTGTTAGTTCTTCAGAGGAAAGGCAGCTAACTTTCCACTGAGGTCCTTTCTTACGTGGAAGGCACAGGATGGTCTCTGCTGGTCTTCTCTCCAGGCCCCTGGGTTCCAACAACTTTCCCCGGAGTGACTTCTTTCTGCATCTCCAAAGGCCTGGGCTGAGCTGCTAGGCTGTGCTACGTTGAGCTCTCTCATTTAAGCACCAGCCAATTAAGTCAAACATCACTCATTGCAGCAGACATGCCTCCTAGCCGACTGCAGATGTAATTAGCAGCAGATGAGGTTCACGTACCATTGGCTTATGTCCGCAACAACAAAACTAGCTATGCTCACCTGGCCAAGTTGACAACTGAATTTAACTAACACAGATGGTGTAAGTAGGAACAGATGGTTGGCAACATTCATCATTTATATATTGTAACAGTGTTTGCTGGGGTGTGTAAGGAATGGTTTCAAGTTTGGCAGTGATAATAACAATGAATATTTGGGTAAAGGAGGGTCAACTGAGATTTGGATGTTTGGATAATAAATAACATTCTGATAGTATCATGAGAAAATTTACGTGGGTCCAATATCTGTCCCAAATAGTTGAAATGAGACAAGGCATTGAAATAAAGGTTTAACTGTGAGTATTTACTGATCACTTACTTTGGGGTAGATCTAGTTATGTAAATAAATGTTCTTTAATTTTTTTTTAACTTTTTAAATTGTATAGTATACATATATACAAAGCAAAGAAAGAAAAAAGCCATAGTTTTCAAAGCACTCTTCAAAAGGAGTTACAGGACAGATCCCAGATATGTTCTTTAATTTTTAAACTCGTAACTCTCCAATGAATAGATAATGAATATCTGTCAAAGTTTTATGTAACACAAGAGGAAATAAATGAAGACCACCCAAATGAAAACAAACTTTTTATTCAGAACTTGCTTCAGCAAGTGAGTCAGAGGCCATCACTTGTGTTTGGCAGAGGTTCAAAGGCAGAAGGGAAGCTTTATGTTAACAAAAATCCAAAAAAACAAAAAGGAAGTATCTGGTATGTCTTGATTAAAGGTTGTTGGCAGTGGAAGCTGGAAATAGGCTAACTAGAAATGGGGTGTGGGGGATTTTACGTGAATGATTTGGGGAATGTGCTGGTTTGAAAGGATGTATGCCCCCTAGAAAAGCCATGTTTTAATCAAAATCCCATTTCATAAAGGTAGAATAATCCCTATTCAATACTGTATGTTTAAAACTGTAATCAGATCATCTCCCTGGATGATGTGTTTGCCACGTGCCCTTCCAGTAGCCATGTTCTTGATGATGATTGAACAATGATATAGCTTTCACAATGAGACTCTGTGAATGTGAAAACCTTATTCTGATGCTCCTTTTAGCTACTATATCAACAGAAGAGCAGAACATATGGAATAAAAATAAATAATAGGGGGAACAAATGTTAAAATAAATTCAGTTTGCAATAGTGGTAAATGAAAGCCAGGGGTAAGGGGTATGGTACGTATAGTTTTTTTTTCTCTATTATCATTTTATTTCTTTTTCTGTTGTCTTTTTATTTCTTTTTCTAAATCGATGCAAATGTACTAAGAAATGATGAATATGCAACTATGTGATGATATTAAGAATTACTGATTGTATATGTAGAATGGAATGATATTTAAATGTTTTATTTGTTACTTTTTTTTAATTAATAAAAAAAGTTAAAAAAAAATCTGGGTCCTAATCAATTGTTACATAAAGTTACATTTCCTGAGGGCGTGTGATAACCATAAAGCAGGTTTATTAGAAAATGCTCTAGGATGAAACTAATTAAAAGAGCACACATTTTGGCTTTAGTTTCGAGTTTTGACCAACATGTGTCATGTATTATCTAATTAAATCTTCACACAATGTAAATAACCCATTGTGTTAATTTTCCCAAATAAGTTATTATTTTCCCAATAACTTAACCTAGACACAGGTTAAGTTATTTGAGGAGTAACCAGTACTAAGTAATTAAACAACGAGAGTGGTTAAGCATCGTCTTGGCTGCAACTGTAGGTTATAAGAGAGAGGAAAGGACAGCCCCAGGAAGTCTGATCTCCAGCACATTGCACCATGAGGGCAAGGCCGAGGATCTTTTCCCTTGCTTTATGTCCACTCCTTTATGTTGCCTGCAAAATCCGAA
This sequence comes from Tamandua tetradactyla, assembly GCF_023851605.1. Taxonomy (NCBI): domain Eukaryota; kingdom Metazoa; phylum Chordata; class Mammalia; order Pilosa; family Myrmecophagidae; genus Tamandua; species Tamandua tetradactyla. Next base: position 12,982,222 of record NC_135352.1, read on the forward strand.
ATGCTTTCCCACAGAGTTCAGAGTTGTAGTGGAAAAAACCCTGGTTGGGAGTTCAGAGACTGGGACAAATCCTCCACTTCAGGAGCTGTCTTTGCTAGCTGTGCCGTCTTGAGCAAATCATTTAGCTTCACTTTAAAAAGAAACGGCTGGGACAATGTACTCAGAGGTTCAGGTGCTGAGGACTGGCATTTGAGGTAAAGTCACAGTAGCCTTAAATCTCTGCAAAGGAAATATATTTCTTCCATATTCCTTTGTGCGGCCCCATCCCGCGCCGGCCCCAAGTCTGGTTCTCAGTCCCACTACCAGCCACCCTCCCGTTGTCATGGAGATCTGAACGCCCGAGAAAGGCTGAGTCCCCGCCCCAGGTACCTGTGGCCTGGCTCGCGAATGCGCACGCGCGTTCTCGGCAGCGCCGGCGCCGCGGTGGTTGCTGGGACTCTGCTCCTAGCAGCCCGATCAGGAAGTGGCGGGCGGAGCCCCGGGTCGCGTCGCCGCCTCAGCCGCCGCCGCCAGTGCCGAGACCCCGGCGAGCGGGTCAGCGCTGGGTGCGCGCGCGGGCAGGCGGGGGCGCTGACGAGGAGCAGGAAGGGGCGGCCGCGCCGGTGTGGGCGGCTGGCCGGGGCGGAGGTGCCCGAGAGGCAGCGGCGGGTCGCGTGGGGCGGCCCTCCTGGCTCAGGTAGGGGCTCTGGCGGCCGGCAGTGGGGCGCGGACCCCCAGCCTGTGGTTCCTCGGGACTGAGGGGGGCGGGAGTGTGTTCCACCTCCCCGGGAGGCTGGGGTGCCGTCCTCTGTTCGAAACTCCTCTAAACACTGTAACGATTCCGTGGGAGCATTGTCCTTTAGGCCGGAGCGTACATTTAGCAAACTTTTGGGTTGGAAAGAGGGAAATTCGCAATCGGACGGCTGATTTGTTCCTTTGAGTGCCTTCAAGTTTACACCAGAAGCATTTAAGCGAACTTTGGTATCCAGACAAATAAAGGCTGTGATTTAGACACATACTCGTCCACGGACTATTTCTTAGGCTGGCTTTTGGAGACCTAGTTGGTACTGACTTTTCAAGTTTAATTCTCATAGTTTTGTGCAAAGGCTAAAGACTTTTTTGTAAAGCAGAAAAGCTGCGATGCCTTTCCGCGCACCTCTACATTTCTGTCGTCTGGGAGGGAAGCAGCTTCCTCTCAGCCCGCCGGCTGTTCGTAGCAGGGTGCTTGGGTGTCAGTGGCACCCTCGAGGTTTAGTCGGGGGAAGCAGCAAAACAGAAGAGTAGAAAGGTTGAAAGAGGTCGGATGGTGTAGTGGAGAGGACCTGTGCTTTGGAGCCAGAAGATTTTGGTTTAGTTTTTGGCTTCTCGATGTTCATCCGTGGAAGAATACAACAGCAAACGGAACCTGTGGGGTGGTCATCGTGGTTTTTTTTAAATGTAAACATGTGGGTGGGGATGTGTCCAGTCTGATCGAGATGTAAACCTCAATGGAAATGTTTTTGTAATCCGAGAAAAGGGAAGAAGTGGAGAAAAGTTAGGAAGAGCATGCAGTGGTGAAAGAAAGAGATCGAGAAGGTGCCACCCAGGTCGCCTTTGTTTGGAGGCCTTGACCTGCTTTCCAGGTCTGGTGTAAAGAGCACTTAACCAGGAGTCAGGAGATTCGGGTCCTAGCCCTTTTTTTCCAGCTGTGTCGCCTTTGCTGTACCTCTTCACTTCAGATTTCACATATTAAAGGAGAAATAAACCTGATGCTTTATTATTTCATAGAGTTGTGAGGATCAAAGACAGTAAGCCTTTAGGTCTTTGTGAACAGTAAGGCTTTATTTAAACTTGTGTCAAAATCGTTATTAAAAGCTCAGATTTATTATGTTTGTAGGTGAAATGAACAATAAAAATTGAAATACAAATGCTTCCTGTTTTAGGAGATTACGATCTGCTTGTTGCCCCTACCATGTCACTTGTGAATTCTCATTCCTTATTCTCATACTGACACTTTCCCTCTTCCCAAAATATTCTCCTCCCTGCCTTGCCCCAGTATAGCCATTCTGTTATTTATTTCCAGATCCAATTCAAATAGTAATACTGTAGTGATGACCTTTATGTATATAGCATGGAGCTTGAAGTTTTTAAAAATTGCATTCAAAAACATTTTTTCATTTTGTCCTTATAATTGGGCCAAACATAAATAGTGCTGAAAGTATCCTCCTTTTACTTATGGTAAAATTGGATTTAGAGAGGTCTAGGGGATTGCTTAGGGCCATGCGACTCTGGGAACTGAAACTGAGACAAGAGGGCTGGCCTTTGACTTTGGGCCCAGTGACTTCACTTTTTACTTAACCACTTTTTGCTTAACTCTGTTGCTTATCGACACTTGTGTTTTTAATACTCCGAATCACATTTTATTTATTTATTGCTTTTTATGCACCATGCTTGTTTACCTTTGTGTTCTCAAATGTAAGCTGCTTGAGGGCAAGGATTTATCTTCCAGACCTTTTAAAACTTTGGAGCACAATGCCTCACAAACAGAAGATGTTTAATAAAACATCTTGTTGAGACCAGTAATCCTAAGGCTAGAGCAATTTAATGATTTTTAAAATTTGTTATTCACTTAAATATTTATTGAGCTACCTTGTGCTTAAAACCTTTCAGTGTTTGAGATGGAATCCTTTTTCTCCAGGATCTTACTGAATTATGAATACTAATCTTAACAATGTCATACTCATTCACATAGCTTGAGCTCTTTCTAGATCCTCTGCAGGCATCTATGAAGATTTCAGACAAGAGAAGAATGTTTTTGTAAATTCTTGTTTATTGATCTGTAGCTTCCTGGTTTAGCTAAAGTTTTTAGACTTGTCGAATTTTAGAATTGAGAAAAATCCCTGAGGGGCTAATTTAGTCCAAGCCTCCCAAATCAGGAATTTTCTGTAGATATTTCTAACAGATACTCATCTAGCCTCTTCATCACTAGTTAATTGAGAGTTCATCAGTTTTTAAGGTACATAGTTTCATATATAAGCACTTGAGATTACCCTTTCTCTCTCTTTTGTTTTTGTTTGCAATGGGCCTAAATCTACTTCCTGATTTTTTCTGCAAAGTCCTGATGTTGTTTTCTAGTGCAATGTTAAAAGAAACAGGTGAAATGAATTTTAATATTCTATTTAACCCAGTATATCTAAAATATCGTTTTAACACATAATCAATGTAAAGTATTTAGGTGATTGTTATATTTTCTTTGAAATCTGGTGTGTGTTTTACACTTAGAATATATCTCAATTTGGTCTAGCTACATTTCAGGTTCTCAATTGGTACGTGTGGTTAATGACTACTACCATACTGGACAGCACAGCTGTAGAGTTTAAAAGAATAATTTTACTTCTTTTTTCACTCCCTAGCACAGTCCTTGGCACATAATAGGCACTAATTAAATATGTGTTGGATGAATAAATGAGTGAGTAAATACGACAATTGTTAGAGAACTTATAAAAGGTGATTTTGAGTTGTAACTCTTGTTGAGAGCTATGTATTTGGCAGATGGGTTTGAGTGATGTTTGTGTGTATTGAAGATATTTATTTTTGTCTTTTCAGCAGCATGGATCCCAGCCTGTTGAGAGAAAGGGAGCTGTTCAAAAAACGAGCTCTTTCCACTCCTGTAGTAGAGAAACGTTCAGTAACTTCTGAGTCATCATCATCATCATCGAAGAAGAAGAAAGCAAAGCTAGAACATGGAGGGTCATCAGGCTCTAAACAGAATTCTGGTTAGTTAAATTGGCTGTTTAGGACTGTTTAGTTTTTTTTTTTTTCAGGAAATTATTACTGAGGTATAATTTATATGCCATAAACTTCCCCATTTTAAGTGCACAAGTCAGTAGTTTAATAAAGTCACGGAGCTGTGCAACCATTACTGCAATCCAATTTTGGAACATTTCCACCACCCCAAAAAGCTCCCTTCTGCCCATTTGTAGTCACTCCTTTCTTAGTTTGCTATGGCCGCTGTAACAAAGTATCACAGACTAGGAGGTTTAAAACAATAGAAATTTATTGTCTCACAATTCTGAAGGCTAAAAGTCCAAAATCAATGTGTCGGCAGGGCCATACTCCCTCTGAAACCTATATGGGAGAATGCTTCCTAGCTTCTGGTGATTTGCCCATAATTCTTGGTGTTCTAGTTTGCTAGCTGCCGGAATACAATATACCAGGAACAGAATGGCTTTTTAAAAGTGGAATTTAATGAGTTGCTAGTTTATAGTTCTAAGGCTGAAAAAGTGTCCCAATTAAAATAAGTCTGTAGAAATGTCCAATCTAAGACATCCATCCAGGGAAAGATACCTTGGTTCAAGAAGGCCAATGAAGTTTAGGATTTCTCTCTCAAGTGAGAAGGCACATGGCAAACACAGTCAGGGTATCTCTCTCATCTGGAAAGGCACATGGCAAACATGGCATCATCTCCTAACTTTCTCTCCTGGCTTCCTGTTTCATGAAGCTCCTCGAAAGGAGTTTTCCTTCTTTCATCTCCAAAGGTCGCTGGCTCGTGGACGCTGCTTCTCGTGGCTTTGTCATTCTGCTCTGCTCTGCTCTCTCTGAATCTCCCTTTCTCCAAAGTGTTTCCTCTTTTATAGGATTCCAGTAAACTAATCAAGACCCACACAAATGGGTGGAGACATGCCTCCACTTAACCCAGCTTAACAACCACTCTTGATTAAATCACATCTCCAGGGTTGTGTGTGATCTAATTACAGTTTCAAATATACAGTACTGAAAAGGGATTAGAAGAAATGGCTGCCTTTGCAAAATGGGATTAGGATTAAAACATGGCTTTTCTAGGGCACATACATCCTTTCAGACCAGCACACTTTGTGTTCCTTTTCTTTTAGCACTTTGTTCTCTGCCTCTGTTATGATATGGTGTTCTTTCCTAGGTCTCTCTGTCTCCTTTCCTTATAAAGATACCAGGAGTAGAGAACACCTTCATCCAGTTTGACCTCATCTTGATTAATTGATCTTCAAAGACCAGATATCCAAATAAGGTTACATTTATAGGACTGGGGGTTACGACTTGAACACATCTTTTGGGGGGACATAGTAAGTCTAAGACAACTAAGTCCAAACCTAAAACACTGCTACTCTTTGGGTCTCTTTAGACTTGCCTTTTTGGACATTTAATATAAATGGAATTATACAGCATGTGGTTTTTAGTTTATGACTTCTTTCATTTTATCTTTTTGAGTTTCATCCATGTGGTAGCATATATAGTACTTAGTTCCATTTTATAGCTGAAGAGTATTCCATTGTATGGATATACTGTAATTTGTTTATCCATTTACCATTTGATAGACATGTGGATTGTTTCTACTTTTTGGGTATTATGAATAGTGCTGCTGTGAGCTTTCATGTACAAATCTTTGTGTGGACATGTTTTTATTTCTCTTGGAGAGATACCTAGGAGTTGAATTGCTTGGTCATATGGTACATTTGTGTTTAACTTTTTAAGAAACTACCACAGTGGCTGCACCATTTTACATTCTCACTTGAATGTATGAGAGTTCTAATTTCTCTACATGTTATCAACATTATCTTTTTGATCATATCTGTTTTAATGGGTATGAAGTACTATTATGATTTTAATATGCATTTATCTAATCATTTCTCTGATGTTCATTGTTTCATGTGCTTATAGACCATTTGTGTATAGTATACAAATTGGTAAAATCTGTATTTAAATATTTTGTCTGTTTTTAAGAATTGAGGTATTAGACATCTTATTGATTTGTAAGAGTTCTTTATATATTCTGGGCACAACTCATTGATCAGATGCATAGTTTATAAATATTGTCTCTAAGCCTATGACTTGTCTTTTCACTTTCTTAATGATGTCTTTTGATGTACAAAAGTTTTCAGTTTTGATAAAGACCATTTTATCATTTTTCTATTTTACTACTTTTGTTCTTTGTGTCGTATCTAAGAAATCTTTGCTTAACCAAAGGTTGTAAAAATTTACTCCTCTGTGTTTTCTTTTAAGAGTTTTACAGTTTTAGCTTTTGCATTTATGTCTGTGATATGTTTGTGTTGATTTTTACATGTGGTTTAATGTAAAGTTCTAAATACGTCTTTTTGTGTTTGGATAGTCAACTGTCCCAGCACTGTTTCTTGAAAAGACTGTCCTTTCCCCATTGAATTGCATCGACATCTTTGTTGAATATCATTTGAGCATAAATGAAATAGTTTATTTCTGAAATTCCAGTTCTGTGTCATTGATCTACATGTCTATTCTTATGCCAGTACATATTCTCTTGATTGCTGTAGTGTTACAGAGTTTTGGAATTGGGAAGTCTAAGTCCTTCAATTTTTTTTCTCCTTTTTCAAGTTTGTAATGGCTTTTCTGGATCCTTTGCATTTCCATATAAATTTTAGGATCAGCTTATCAGCCTACTTCTGCAAAAAAGCCAGCTAGGATTCTGTTAGGGGTTCCATTGAGTCTATAAATCGATTTGGGAAGAAGTACCATCTAGACTTTCAGTCAGTGAACACTGATGTCTTTGATTTATTAAGGTTTTTTCTTTCAATGGTGTTTCTTACAGTTATTTATTTATTTTTTAACATGGGCAGGCACCGGGAATCGAACCCAGATCTCCCACATGCAGGCAAGAATTCTACCTTCTAGCCACTGTCACACTGACCTATAGTTTTTGTTGTATAAGATTTGCATTTATTTTATTAAATCTGTTCCTATGTATTTTATCTTTCTGATGCTATTGTGAATGGAATTTTCTTAATTAGATTTATGGACTGTTTATTGCTGATTATATAAAAATACAATTGATATTTGTACATTAAACTTTTAGTCCTCTCTGAACTAGTTTATTATTATTATTATTATTTTTGTATGTGGATTCCTTAGGATTTTCTATATACAAGATTATATAGTCTGTGAATAAAGCCAGCTTTACTTCTTCCTTTCCAACACAGATGCCTTTTATTTCTTTTTTTTGCCAGTTTGGACTGGTTAGAACCTCTAATACCATGTTGAATAGAAGTAGTAAGATTGTACATTTTTGCCTTGTTCCTGATTTTAGGGAACAAGGCGTTCATTCTTTCCGTAATAAGTATGATGTTAGCTGCAGGTTTTTTTGTAGATGGCCTTTATTGGGTTGAAGTTTCCTTCTAGTTCTAGTTTGTTGAAAGTTTTTAATCATTAATAGATATTGGATTTTATTTAATGTTTTTCTGCATCTGTCGAGATGATCATGTGGTTCTTTTATTCTATTAACATGGTACATTACATTCGTTGATTTTCAGATGTTAGGCTAACTTTGCATCCTGGAATAAATTCTACTTGGTCTTGGTAATCTTTTATGTTTGGTGTGGGACTCAGTTTGCTAATATTTTGTTCAGGATTTTTGCTTCTCTATTTATGAGGGATATTGAGCTGTAGTTTTCTTTTCTTGTAGTGTTTTTGACATTGCCAGAGTAATTCTGGCATCATAGAATGTGTGGCGAAGTCTTCACTTTTCCTTATTTTTCTGGAAGAGTTTTTGAAAAATTGATGTTAATTCTTTAAATGTTTGATAGAATTTACCAGTGAAACCATTTGTGCCTGAACTTTTCTTTGTAAGAACATTCAATTTCTTCTTAATGGTCTATTCAGATTTCATATCTCTTTTTTAATTACTTTTTGTTCTTTGTGTCTTTTTGGGAAATTGTTCATTTTGTCATCTTCCTTGTTTAAGGTTTTTCAGAGTAATCCTTAGCAATCCTTTTAATTTCTTTAAGGTCTAGTAGTGATATCCCCTCTTTCATTCCTGATTTTAAGAATATCTTTATTTCTTGGTCAGTCTAAGTAAAGATTTTTCAATTTTGTTGATCTTTTCAAAGAATCAGCTTTTGCTTTCATTGTTTTTTCCTGTGTTTTTCTGGTTTTTACTTAATTGATTTCTATTTAATCTTTTAGTTCCCTTTTTTTGGGATTTATTTTACTCGTGGATTTTTATCTTTTAAACAACAAGGTCTGTGCATCTTATTTCACAGCAACAGGAATTATTTAGCTAATTCAGAATGTAGTGACACTAATCCTTATTAGTCTCATCTCATTTAAATGTCCATCAAGCTGTTTTAAAGAACAGCTATTTTTTTCAATCAAAGCAGGTGTATCATTTTTATGCCGCATGGATTTGATTATTTACTCTTGTACCAATGAGTTTACATCAAATGAACTCTTAGTAAACAGAATTTTTAAAAGTTTTAAGCGTTATCACAGTGCCACCTCCCCCCACCCCCCGCCCCAGGGCAGGCATCGTGAATTGAACCCAAAGTCTCTTTGACTTACTTAATGTTTTTTTTTTCATTGCAGTTTTACCTATACTTCCTGGGTGGGATGTCCGTCTTCATGAGCGCAAATAGATCCCATTCAACAGCAAGAAGAGCCTGTATTTGATTGGCCAAAAACTCTGTGCATCCTCCCTTCACAGAACCTTTTCAGACTGCTTATTTTTATTATTATTTTTAATGTAAAGGGTGCCCTGGGTCTGAGGAATATCGTAGTATGGTGAAATCTCCAGAGAATCCCTTAATAAAGATCTCTTAAATCCATCCACTTCTCTTCAATTCCAAGGTTATGCCTTGGAATAGTCAAGATAGCATAGACTTTTTGTGACAAAAATCCCAAAATCTCAGTTACTTAAAACAAAAACGTTTGTTTCTCTCTCCTACCACAAGTATATTATTTGTGTGCAGAGGCCTCAAGGACCCAGGCTGGCAGAGTGGCTGAGATTTCAAATATTGCTGATTTCTGGGCCAGAGGAAAGATGTTGCTTCAGAGGATCCTGTCCTCACAGTTAAATACTGAGGTCTGGAGGCGATACACATTTCTTCTCACAGTTCTTGGCCAGAGCTAGTCATGAGGCTGTGCTCAGCCACAAGGGGTTCTTAAGTGCAGTGTTAACAGGTGTTCAGAAGGAGGAGAGCAGGAAATATTGGGTGAACAACACTAAAGACTACTGTGCCGCCTTACTTCAGGTCATTATTGTTGGATTGCCAGGCTCATTGCTTACCAGGCTTCCCTTTAGTTTAGCTTTTCTCCTGTCCATACTCCATACAGCAGTCAGAGTGATTTTTCTAATCATTGATTTGACTGTGTTGCTCTCTGCTTAGGGCTGATCATTATTGCTTTTGAAATAAAGTCCATCTTTTACTGCAGCCTAGATGCTTTACCTCATCTGCAGCCTCCTTATCTCATAGGCCCCATTTCTCATTGTTTCTCCTTGGACCCTGTTAGCTCCTCTAACATGCCTTACTCTCTTTTACTTCTTGTCATTTGCTTCTCTTATTTCCTTTTTCTAGAATATTCTTTCCTCCTTTTCTCTTTCTTTTAGCTGACTCCTGTTCCTCCTTTAGATTTCAGTTTTAAAGTCTTATACTCCATTTTCCAATCAGAATTCAGTGCTTAGCCTATGAATTCTCACTTGCTTTTGAAATAGCTCTATTGTATGCTTTTGTAATTGCATAATTACTTGTTTACCATTGTACGCTCAGTGCTGGCCTAATCTCTGATACATAGTAAGCACTCAATAAATATTTAATAACTAAATAATTTATGGGATAAAATGGAAGAAAGTTGATAGTGTATATAGTGTATATTATCAAAAAATCAAGTTATTAAAAGGACCTCTGTGCTCCCTATTTATGAAAATGTGGTTTTAATTCCATTTTAGAAGGCTCAGAATGCTCCTGGTTTACCAAAGTATTTTGTTTACCTAAGGTTTACAAATCTGTCTTCTGAAAATTAGTTACATTATTTGCAATTGTTTCTACTCTTAGAAGAAATATACAAAATAATTTGAGAAAAAGTGATTCAAGGCTGGGATTTATCATTACCTAAATTGAAAACAGATTTCTTCTGTCCTTTCTTTACTACATAGTTATTTGTCATACAAAACACATTCCATCAGTAATGAAAATTTACTTTTTTATCCCCTCCTACTTTTGGCATGTCAGCTGTTCTAAGTTTCCTTAGTTCTTTTAAGTATACACACTTAAAATCATCTAGAATTATATTAAATTTTTATATTATGAATCTTTTTTCACTTTGTTTATTAAATACTTTTCTGTTTTGCCATAATTTTCAGTGGCTTTTTAATAATCTGTTAAATTGATGTGCTGCTTTTCGTTAAAGGCCTAGTTTCCAGTATTTTATCCTAAGCACCTTTGTAGTGTGAGCTTTTTATTTTTGGATTAATTCCCCAGGGTAAATTTCCAGCGGTAGCATTTCTGGCCTAAAGGTGGTGCAGTGTAGTATACTTTGTTTTTCTCATGTATTTGAATGGTAGCAAAACAATATTGGCTCATAAAATAATATCTCTGTAGTCTTTGGAATTCCAAGAAATAAAACTGCCATATTTCTTAGCAGGTGTTGAGTGGTCCTTACTTTTTTTGGTAATCGTTTCTACATTGGGTATCTTAGTCTTTGAGAGTGTGAATATGAAAAATAAAATGAATGAGCAAACTCAAAAACGCACTTTTGAGAGTGTAATAGTAAGTTTTCATTTGAAAATAGCCAAGACCATGTATTTCTTCCTAAACAGTAAGCAAATATAAAAATTTTATGCAGTATATACCTGTGACCTTTTGGAGTATTTTGAGACTTTTTTTACTAATTCTATAGAAAAATCAAGTCATTAAAGAACATATTGAGTTATCGTCATTTAATTAGAAAATATTGCTTTTTAATAAATAGGGACTTTATGTGTAGTTGAAGGTATTTTGCTTTGGATTTAGGTAGACATATTAAATAGTATTTTTATTACCAAAACACATGGGGGATAGTACTCTTTTTTTTTTTATCTATGTGAGTTATTTAGTTATCATTTTAGCATCATTAGCCTTCCAGTGTTTTCCATTTATCTTTTATTACTCAATATTGAATTCTAGAACTCTTTTGCCAAATTTTTGAGGTGCGGTTTTAAGGAATTCGGTAAATTATTCACATTGTAAAGTTTTACTGTAGATTTAATGAAGTGTGTACACACACAAAAAGTGCACATTTAACTTCTTTCTTCCCTTCTCATAGAAATCTTAACCATTCAAAGTCAGAAACAGCTTTGTATAACAGTTGGGACAAAGGAAATTATTTCCTTTTTACTTAGCCTGAAGGCTTCTTTAGAATATTTGAATCATCTTATGTAGAGTTAGACCACTTCAATTTCACGTTTTCTTATATTGTCCATCATACTTCTAAGAGGGTTAGGTTCACTTTTCAAGTCTTTCACAGTTTTGTTTTTTACACAGCAGCAGCAGTCAAGCACTTCATAAAGGAAAGCCAGCACCACTAAAGATACCACAGTAAATATAAATAAAAGCAGGATGACAAAGCAGGCAGTGTTCCAGTTATCATGGAAAGGGTAAATCTTTTGAACTTGAAAACCAAGATACTGATAAACAGATGTAGTGGTTTCATTCCAGTGGTTGGGGCTTAGGGAGGCCATTCTTAGAGATTCCACTTGTTGTATTGCTCTTTTGGATCTATAAAAATGTAGAAAATGAATATATATAACCAAAAGTTACAGATTTATCAATTCAAATTTCAAATTTAAATACTAAGATTTCTTAATAAATTTATTCAGGCAACGTGACTCTTCCCTATTTTCTATAAGAATTAATGCCAGAATGGTATTTTTGAATTTTTTGTTTATGTATGTCAAGGTACTCAGGAAACTATACTATGCTGTTTTTTTATGTGTATCATTTGTTAGACATATATATTTAAGTTTCAAATACAGAAATTAACTGCTAAACAAAGGGGAAAAAAGGCAGCTGAGTTGGTTTAAAATTTGATAAAAGCAGTGCTCAATGAACTATTATCTACGAGAAATCTTAGCATTTTACTGTAGTGTTCTTCAAGCTGCCCCTGGAAAAAGCTTTCTTATCCTTGTGGATCTTTCTCACCTTTTTGCTTTAGTGTATTTCTGTCTGCTCTTTCTACTCCTTTAAACTTCTAATGGCAGGCAGTCTGGATGAGGAAATAGTGGCTGAGGGAAAAATAAAGAAAGAAAAGGCAAGTAATGACATTTTTTGGAATAGGAATAACACAATATTAGGTTAGGGGCTAAGAAGTAAAAATAAAGAAAGACAAATAATGACAATTTTTGGAATAGGATTAATTCAATTTTAGGTTAAAGTTGCCTGTGAAGAAACCTTAATCTTGGGATTGTTTGTTATGTATCTGATAGTCTTGAATTGATACATGGATACTAGTAGTTAAAAAAAAAAAACAGACAATTTCAGTTTCTCAAAGGTACTAATTATTATTATACCACTTAACAAAGTAAGTTTTAACATTCTTTCATTAAGTTTTGGTCTTGTTGACCTGATATTGTTAGATCTTATATGAGACCATAATGATTGAAGATTTGATAGTATGAAACTACACTTAATGAACTAAATGAATTTTTATTATCTCAGTCTTCTTATAGTGTCTTTTCCAGTTCATTTTTTACAGTCATAAAATATCTGTACACTAAGAGAAGTTTGGGAATAAGGAAAAAAAATAGTTCCTATTTCAATCACTGTTATCATTCTATATGTTTCTTTTTAGGCTTTCCTACAAAGTCGCAATTCGATCTTATAACAATGTTTATTTGAACACTTACCGTTTACCAAATACTTTTCTAAATGATGGAAATATCTTGTGTGTGAGTCTGTTTAACTTGAACGAAATTTCAGAGAAAGTATAGAAGAGTAACAACATAATGAATTCCATGTACTCATCATGTAGCTTCATTTATCAGCTCTTGGCCAATCCCCTCTTCCCCACTTGTTCCCACTCCTTGAATTATTTAGAAGCAAATACCATTTCATCTAGAAATGTTTCAGTATGTATCTCTAAAAAATCAGGGCTCTGCTTTTAAACATGGCCACAATAACATTTTCATACCAAAAAATTAAAATTTAAAGTGACTGAAAAAACAACCCAAAGCCAGACAGAACAATATTCCTTAGATTTCTTTTTTCCTTTGATAAATGAAAATTTAAAACTTTGTGATTGTTAAATTTCTATTATTATTTTAATTAAATTTGCTTGGCAAATCACTTCACCTCTCTGGCTGGGCTTGCTTCTCTCCTTTTTTTTTTGTTTCCATATTTGGAAGATTAAGTTGATGCTCTGAGATCAGAAGTAAAGGCTTAAGTGCATGTTTTCTTTTTTGGTATTTAAGAATCCTTCAGTTTCATGGTGCTTGGTGATCCTTCATCTTGAAGTGAGAGACAACAGACCAATAGACAGTAATTGAGTAGATTGCTTCTGTGAGTTCAGGTACAACACAAATATGTGTTCCCACTATATTACAGTATTCTCAAATTATTTCTGGAAACCCAGCCTTCCAGAGATACCCTATTTTATTTTTTGCATCTTCTCTGCAGAGCTCAATTCTTTTGATAGCTGAGCTGCTATGTTGTACAACTCAAGGATCATTCACATAGTGTTCTGGGGATGCTGTTTCTTTAGGATACAGTGTTAAGTGGTACCCTCTGGAATTGTGTAACGTGGGTGTCCTGACAGCTTGCAAATCCAACCTCTGTGTTGATGCAACCTCTGATTCCAATCACCATGCACAAACATATATATTCAAAGAGTCCACAGAAATGTACTCAGATGGAGACAAAAATTAGGTCCCTCTTGACCCAGCCTTCTTAATGGACTTCATAGGCAGAGTAGTGGCTAAGTGGTGTGATCTCCACCGTTTAAGGAAGCTAGTATCCCCAGTCTGCCCTCCTTTCACCCCCTAACCTACAAGCACAGACAACTCAGACCAGTGCCTGAAAGTTCAGCTTGTGGAGCTCTTTTCAATTTCTTAGCATTGCTGAGATACAGATATTTCTGGGAGGGATAACATATTATTGTTATAGTGATTTTTACTTCAGTGTGAACAAAGTCCCAGACCTTTTTGAAAAGCAGAGCTAATAGAGGAGAGAGATAGAGAGATATAGGGGGCCTTGCCACTTATGCAGGTAGGTAAAGAGAAGGAAGAATTACTTGGGGTCTGCCTAATAATTTTACCCTTTCAAGCATTCATGAAAATATCCATTAGACTTTGTGTTAAAGTGTTTCAGATTTTCAGTTTGATCCCTTTTTAAAATAGGGGAATCTCTTTTAAACCTGGGGAACAATGATAAGAAGGGAGAGGGAGAAGAGAGTAGACAGAAACTATTTCCACATTATTCCCCTCAAATTAGTTTTATCTACCTTATTAATGAATTTAATATTAATTTAAAATGTTACTTCACTATTGATTTCAGAAACATCTGCATTATGTCAAACTTTCTTATGATATTATATATAAATATATATGGGTCATATAAAATTTGTCATTTTAACCATTTTTATGTGTACAATTCATTGGCATTAATTACATTCACAGTATTGTGCCGTGATCACTACCATCCCTTATCAAAACAATTTCATTACCTTTAACAGAAACTTTGTACTCATTAAGCAATAATGTCCCATTCTCCCTCCCAACAGCCCCTTTTAACCTCTAATCTACTTTCTGTCTGTGAATTTGTTTATTCTAAACATTTCATATAAGTGGAATAATACATGATTTGTTCTTTTGTGTCTGGCTTATTTCACTTAGCATAATAGCAATTTTATTTTATTTTTTATTTGTTTTATTTATAATAAAGATTTTAAATACATAAAAATTAAAAAGCTTACACATAATCCTATCTCCCTATCACACTTCAAAATTTTTTCCTACTTCTCAATCATACCTATTCTTATGATTTTAAACCACTTGAATGTATTATTTAAAACAAAAGCAAGTAATCTTATTTTCAAAGGAGAAGAAAAAAGTACTCCTTGCCTTTACCTCTTAAAAGTCTTTTGTATGTCTAATATGTTTTTTGATTTTTGGGGGTTATTTCTAGAAAATTAAAATTAGGATTAGTAAACATTATAGTTTTGATTAAACTGTATACTTTACTCACATGTGAAATGCTTACAATAATTATGCTTATAGCTAGATAGCAATGTTTGCCATCTCCCAGAGGCCTTTGTAAACTTTGCTGGGTGTGTCTAAGCAGTTCAGGAAACAAGTCTTAGATACATGTCATGTTTAGTGTTGTAAATAGTGGTAGCTTGCCACTTGTGAGCCACTCAAAATATGTCTAGTTAGCTTGTGGGCATATCTGGAAAAAAGTAACCCCTATAATATGAAGTAATCTTCCACCTTAAATTTTATGTGGTACTTTTTTCAAGGTACAGTACTGGTTTAATTTTTTTTAATGTTAAATTTGGGGTAAAGACTCATAAACATTTATCTTACTTTGATGCGTTAGGCATAATTAGGCAGACAGAAAGAAATTTACCATTAGGATTTCCTCCTATTCTGAGTTTATATTTTTTAAATTTAAATGTCAGTCTAATATGATGCAAATGCTTTAAATATATCTTCTGAAAAACAAAAGGAAATTGTAAAAAGTAAATGAACAGTTTGTTGTACTTTCAGGATATCCTCCCATCTTCCTTCCTTCCCCACTTTAAATTTCATTGCAGGAATTAAGAACTTTAAAAAAAGTAAATAGAATATACAGATAGATATTTAGTTCATGTTATTTTTTATGTATTTCTTTCACCTGTTTTTCCTCCCATTTCAAAAGACCTATTAGAATATTTAGAGGATCGGATTTGTAACTGTTCTGGAACCTTGCATTGCTAGGTTGCTAAATTAGAATAAATTTATGCTTTTGCTTTATTTATGGGAAAAATACCAACAGCACTTAATTGAATTCACTAGTGCCTTTAAGCATATCCCTTTGAAATAAGATCAAGTGATCATAATAGCCTTTAACTATAGAGCACTCACTGAGTCGAAGCCCTGGAAAGCTCCAGGGTAGGCCAGGCCTCTGGTCTGTTGGGTGAATGAGAGCAGTGAGTCTCCACCTGTGCTAACTATAGCTCTATTACAAGGAAAATGTAGGCTGATTTTAGAGTGAAAAAATAGTACCTGGAATTTTAATTACAAGTTTAACTGTTTAACAAAGTTTATTTTATTTTATAAGACTTTTTTTTTTGTTTCTGTTTTTTTGTATAGCAAGGTGGAATGTTTTCTAGGTAATTAACGCCATTGTACTAAACCTGGAGAGATCTTGTATATCTAGTTACAGCAGCCTTCAGGCTTTACAAGGGATACTTTGCCCATTCTGGCAAAATGCTGGCTAAGAAATAGAAGGAATAGAAACTATGAAAAAAATCCTTAAAAAATTAATTGACTTAATGGGCAAAGAAAAGGGTGGAAGTTGGATCTTTAGGTCAGTATGTATGGGTAATATGCTGGGGCTTTAGCATCTACTAAAAAACAGTTATTTTCATGCTTGAATATTATGAAATTAGAAATTTGGTCAGTAGTACATATTAATTTTTAGTAGAGATGAAATATTGCTCTGAGACCTGAAAGTAATTTTCTTACCTGGAGAGGTACCCAGCCTTCCTCCCATAACCATTTCTTCTTAAGACATATTTTTTAATAATAGCGTATATTTATTACAGTATGATAGATGTTAAAATTTCATCTGAGGAATTATCTTAATTAAATATTAGGAAAATCTGAAGCTGTATAAATTAATATCCTTTGTTTGCAGTATAATAGAGTTCACATATTGATACCTTTCATGATTTTTTTATTTTTACTTAAAAATTACAATTGTGATAATTTGTCTGAATTCTCTGCATCTATACTCAAAGTAAAATAGACAATTTTGGACTACCTTTTCCAAAATATATATTAATCCAAAATATAACAAACTTTCTTATAACTGTTTTTTACCAGTCAATATAATTTGTACATAGAATCAGAAAGCTTTAGTCCAGGATTTGCTTCTAGTCTAGATTTTTCTTTAAGAAAAATCCTTTGTTATGACAGACCAAATTGCCGAAATGGAATAGCTTAGAGAAAATGAAATTAGCACATAAGCAGTAAACATTAAATGCTTACAGTTTACTCTGAGGTCTGAATGTAGATCAGGTTCATGTAAAATGTCACAGTAATGAATTTTCTATTAAGGCACAGATGGTAAGCATTGCTTTTCAGATAGAGCAAGGCAGTCTTCATATTTTCATAATAAAATCTTACCAAGCAATGAAACAAATATGCAGCATTTTTGGATCTTTAGTAGGAAGAAAGCTTTCCATGGTAAAGTATTTTTCTACTGCATCATAAGGACACATATTATTAAATGAAAAAGAGTGTATAAACCTACCTCTTGCCTGAAAGGATGCTGTTGAAGTGATGGTATGGTCTGTTTGTTATGCAGTCTAGTGCACAGCCAAGATGGAGCTTTGCTTCCATTGGTTGAGCTGCTCTGCAGCTGACAGTTTCCTCTATGTTCATTTGCATTAAGTCCTGCCGTCCTTAAGTGTAAATCATTCATAAACTGGAATAGAGCTGTCTGGGGTATCAGCTGTCACCTCTTTTCCTTTCCTTATTTTTTCGTTCTTTAGCTAAATTCCTATATAGGAATTTGTGAGTTACTAACAAATTTAGGATTCCTTAGTCTTTAACTGTAAAATTGCAAATCCTTCAGTGAAAATGTATGTGGTAGGGCTAGAAGATAATGTTCAAAGAGATAGCCTAGGAAACAAAGAGTCAGGGTTTACAGCCTGCTATTTCCTACTGGAAGTATGCATGAAATCTCATAAATGAAATTTTGTATTCTTTTTTCCTTTCTTCTCTTCATTTCTTTTCTTTCAATGCGACTTATTCCATATATAAATCTTGCCCTCCAGAACTGATTATTTCTATGTAGTAGTTTGATTTAGTTTGAGAAGTCCAAGGGAAAGGAAATAAGATTTAGTTTAAAGGGAGAGGTTTAGTATAGATGGGTTACACTACCTACATTAAAAAGTATTCTGTGAAATTTAAATGGCAAAAGTATCCCTAGTTGAATTTAGAGATAGAAAGTATTTATTGGTATATTATTTAAGATTGTGAATTAAGCATAAAAGAATCAAGGTTTTAAATTATGGGAGTGGCTGTTAGCACAGGAAACTAGGAAAATGTTTGATATGCAGATCTATTTTTTTAAGATTATAAATTGCTTAGCATAT
Source organism: Tamandua tetradactyla (assembly GCF_023851605.1). Taxonomy (NCBI): domain Eukaryota; kingdom Metazoa; phylum Chordata; class Mammalia; order Pilosa; family Myrmecophagidae; genus Tamandua; species Tamandua tetradactyla. Next base: position 13,000,291 of record NC_135352.1, read on the forward strand.
TAGTTTCTGGGGCCATTAAAGGGGTATGTGGAAATATCCTTATTAATTAATTAATTAATGCATTCAACAGATACTGATTATGAATTTACTATGCGTGGCCTTGAGTTAAGTGCTAGAGACACCATGGTAAACAAAACTGTATGTGGTTCATAATTTAAAAATTGTATTAATTTGCTGTGGTTGCCATAACAATTTATACCATGAACTTGGTAGCTTAAAACAACAGAAATTTATTCTCTAATAATTCAGGATGCTACCAATTCTGAAATCAAAGTGTCAGCAGGGCCATGTTCTCTCTGAAGTCCTTGAAGAAAAATCCTTCCTTTCCTCTTCCAACTTTGGTGACCTCAGACATTCCTTAGCTTATGGCAGCATAGGTCCATCTTCAAATAACCTTCTTTCTTGTGTGTCTCCTCTGTGTCTCTGTGTCCAAATCCCCTTCTCCTTCCCCTTATAAAGACACTGTTTTAGGAATTAGGGCCCACTCTTAATTCAGTATGACCTCATCTTAACTTGATTTGTAAAGACCCTGTTTCCAAGTAAGGGCACACTCACAGTTCCTGGGGTTAGGACCTGAGCCCATCTTTTTAGGAGACAGAGTTCAACCCACTACACCAATTGTATGGTGTTATCCTTAACAGATTATCATCCCTTTTAGTCTTCCCAGTTAGTTGTTGTAATATAGGATAAATTTATGTTATTTTACTAAATTTGAATAAGAAAACACTAAATGTGCACTTACGAGTTTCTATACTTTATCAGAATCACTAGTTTCAGATAGAATAATCTGTGTAAAGGCTACTTAATGGTTCTTATACAAGGCAGTATATAACAGATTTTGCAACTGGATAGGAATCTATACTCTGCCACTTACTACCCTCAATTTTCTTATGTTTAAAAGGGGATAGTAATATCTCCTAAGTAGGATTTTTGGTAGGGATCAGATGAGGAAACATTTAGCATGCTTCTTAGCATGTAGTAAGTGTTTAATAAATGTTAATTAGTATTACTGTCATGTCTTGAATACCTTGGGAAGATGAATTTTATAGGTAGAAAGCTATTCTTAATATCATAGTTTATAATTTATGAAACATAGGAAACTATACTTTAATGTTCCAATCAAGTTATTGTCAACATTGAAACAGTTATATTTTACAGGAAAAGTGCATATAAAGTTTGTTATGGTCTCAAGAAAGCATGTTCAATAAAGCCTTTTCAGTAACTAATCTCAAAGGAGTATCATGCTGCCATCTAGAAGATACTCTTTTGGGTCTCTGACAATTCTTACATTTGACTTGTGGTTGCTCTAATGTATTTTTAATCTTTTTTTTTTTTTTTTTTTTGCATGGACAGGCACCGGGAAACGCTAATGTATTTTTTTGTTTGCATTATTACCAAGCTGGTGCCAGAGATTGATCTCCTCAACCCCCTTTTATTTAACTTACTCCTCTGTGGACCAGCCACATGGCAACTTTGTAATAGCTGATCTGATGCCTTGCATATAGGACTTCTGAAATGTTTTTCTAGTGTTCATTACAATTTTTTTTTGTTGCTCCTGCCTATGACAAATGGAAATTGTTTGTGGTGCACTGATGGCATTAGGGTTTCTGTCTCTAAGTATGCAGCAAAGTAATAGGTGTTCTAAAACAAATTATCTTCGTAGGGACGGGGGTGTGGATTGATGTATGATAAATTGGATTTTTTTTTTTGGTGCATGGTCTGGGAATCAAACCGAATTCCTCATGGAAGGATAAATTGGATTTCCAATCCCTCAGAAGTGTTCTACCCACTTCTTGTGTTTTAAACCTGTTAGAAGGGCCCTATGGATCAGACTGAGGTTTGTATTATTCTCTCATTTGAAAAGCTATGCTTCTAATTATGGGGGAAACCTAGGCAGAATTAAGAGTGTGATAAAGATACTTATAAAACAAAGGTATTTTAATAATTTTTGAATTATTTGCACTTTGTTCTTGTTCTTAGTGATAATATTGAGAATTTATTATACATGTGGGAGATTTTGTATTTTTCACCAAAATTTTAGAGAGTAGAATTCATTAGATGGAAAAACTCAAATAAGAACTGTTTTGCCAGAAAATAATCATAGATGATTAAAAGTCTTAATCACGTCTAATATAAAAATGTTATAATTATTTTTTAAACTTCATTTCCAGATCATAGCAATGGATCATTTAACTTGAAAGCTCTATCAGGAAGCTCTGGATATAAGTTTGGAGTTCTTGCTAAGATTGTGAATTACATGAAGGTAAGTTCTTAAGTAACAAAAATACTACTTAATTTTTTGACAAAAGAAGGGGATTTTCAGAAGTTTGTATATACATGTCAAAATTTATCAAATTGTACATTTTAAACATATGCAATTTATTGTATGTGAATTATACCTCCATAAAGCTATAAAAATTATTTAGTGTGTCAAGCTTTGGACATTATTATTAAATTGGTATTGCTGTCAACCACATAGGTATATTTAATTTATATTCATTCAAGTATACAGATTTTTTAAAAGCAGTTTTATTTACACATTGTGTAGTCCATCCAATGGGTGCAATCAGTGGCTCTCACTATGATCACAGAGTTATGTTTTTAGTAGCGCAATCAATTTTAGAACATTTTCATTGCTCCAAAATGAAAAACCCCATGCCCCTTATAAATTATTGACACATAGCATTGATCTGGTACCTTTGTCACAATTGATGGAAGAATATTAAAATATTACTCCTAACTATAATCTATAGTTTGCATTAGGTGTATTTTTTCTCATATACCATCCTATTATTGACACCTTGTAATAGTGACGTGTATTTGTTCTAATTCATGGAAGGACATTCTTATACTATTAACTACCTAGATCATCTGCCAAAGGGTTCGCTATACAGCCCCATGATTCATCCTGTAGTTTTCCTTCAAGTAACATATATGACCCTAAACTTCCCCTTTCAACCACAATCATACACACGATTCAGTGCTGTTAGTTACACTCACAGTCATGTGCTACCATCACCTCTATCCATTTCCAAACATTTATAATCAAGCTTATTAAAAATTCTGCACAAATTAAGTATGGTCTCCCCAACTTCTCCCCTCATTCTGTCTTTTGGTAATCTGTATTCTAGATATTAACTCCATGAGTTTGCTCATTATACTTAGTTTTATTGGTGAGATCGTACAATATTTGTCCTTTTGTATCTGCCTTATTTCACTCACCATAATGTCCTCAAGGTTCACCCATGTCACATTCATCAAGACTTCGTTCCTTCTTACAGCTGAATAATATTCCAGTGTATATATATGTATAAATTTATCCATTTATCTGTTGATGAACACGTGGATTGTTTCCATCTTTTGGCAATTATGAATAATGCCACTAGGAACATCAGTATGCAAATATTATTTGTATCCCTGCTTTCAATTCTTCTGTGTATACTGAGTAGTAGGATTACTGAATCGTAAGGCAACTCTTTACTTAACTTCCTGAGAAACTGCCTAACTATCTTCCACAGTATCTATACCATTTAACATTCCCACCATTACTAAGTGTTTCTCTTTCTCCATATTCTCTCTAACATTTCTAGTTTTTTGTTTTTTAATAGTGGCCATTCTAGTAGGTGTGAAATAATAATCTCGTTGTGGTTTGATTTGCATTTCCCTGATAGCTAGTGATTTTGAGCATCTTGTCATGTGCTTTTTAGCCATGACAAGTATTTCTTCTTTGGAAAAATGTCTATTTAAGTCTTTTGCCCATTTTTTAATTGGGTTTGTCATTTTATTGTTGAGTTTTAGGATTTCTTTATATACTCTGGATATTAAACTCTTATTGGATATGTGGTTTCCAAATATTTTCTCCCTTTGAGTAGGCTGCCTTTTCACACTTTTGACAAAGTCCTTTGAGCTCCTACTAATTGACAGATTCAGCACAATCCCTATCAAAATTCCAGTAGCCTTATTTGAAGAAGTGGAAAAGCCAATTTTCAAATTTATTTGGAAGGGAAAGTAAATTTGAACAGTTAAAAACATCTTGAAAAAGAAGAATGAAATTGGAGGATGCAGACTTCCTGGTTTTAAATCATATTACAAAGCTACAGTGCTCAAAAACAGCATGGTACTGGCATAAAGATAGATATGTAGAGTTCAGAAATAGTCACATCTATGGCCAATTCATATTTGACAGGACTGTCAGGTCCACCTAACTGGGATAGAATAATCTCTTCAACAAATGGTGCTGGGAGAACTGGATAATCATATCTAAAAGAATGAAAGAGGACCCCTCAAAATGTATCAAAGACCTAAATATAAAAACCAAGACCATAAAACTCTTGGAACAAAATGTAAGGAAGTATCTTCAAAATCTTGTGGTAGGCAGTGGTTTCTTGGGTATAAAGACTGAAGCACAAGTAACAAAAGAAAAAATAGATGAATGGAACCTCCTCAAAATTGAACACTTTTGTGCTTCAGTCTATGAACATGGAATGTCTTTCCATTTATTTAGGTTGTCTTTGATTTTCTTTTAGCAGGTCCTTTACATCCTTGGTTAAGTTTATAACTAGATATTTGATCCTTTTAGCTGCTATTGTAAATAGAAATCGTTTCTGATTACCTTTTCGGAGGGCTCATTACTAGTGCATAGAAACTTGACTGATTTTTGCATGTTGATCTTGGATTCCATCTGTACCAATTTGAATCTGTGGTGGACCCTAGAAAAACCATATCCTTTAGTCCTCATTCAGTATTGCTGGCTGGGAGTTTTTTGATTCTTCCCATGAAGATTTGCTCACCTGATTGTGGGTGTTAATTTTTGATTAGAGGGAGATGCGACTCCACCTATTCCAGGTGGGCCTTGACTGGAATCCTTTAAAAGAGGAAACATTTTGGAGGGAGTCCCTTTTAGAGCCATGAGATAGCCATTAGAACTATGAGAGCCCATGCAGCCAGATACCTTTGGTGATGAAGAAGGGAAACACCTCCTGGGGAGCTTCATGAAACAAGAAGTCTGGAGAGAAAGCTAGCAGATGGCGCCATGTTTGCCATGTGCCTTTCTGGTTGAGAGGGAAACCCTGAACTTCATCGGCCTTTTTTTTAAGTGAAGGTAACCTCTTGTTGGTGCCTTAATTAGAACATTTTTATAGACTTGCTTTAATTGGAACATTTTCATGGCCTTAAAACTGTAAACTTGCAACTTAATAAATTCCCCTTTTTAAAAGCTTTCCATTTCTGTTATATTGCATTCTGGCAGCTAGCAAACTAGAGTACTATCACTTTGCTGACCTTCTTTATTAGCTCTAGTATAGCTTTGCTGTAGATTTTTCAGGATTTTTTTTAAGTTTTTTATCATGAAATATAACATACACAGATAAGCAGTAAATTTCAAAGTATGTTGTAACAAGTAGTTATAGAATAGATTACAAAGTTTGGTATGGATTACAGTTCCATAATTTTAGGTTTTTCCTTCTACTGTTCGAAGACACTGGAAACTAAAGAAATATCAATACATTGATTCAGCAGTCATACTCATTTGTTAAATCCTATCTTCTCTGTTATAACTCCTCCTCCTTCTTTGATCCTTCTCCCAGTCTTTAGGGGTATTTGGGCTATGCCCATTGTAACTTTTTTGTGTTAGAAAGGGCTGTTGATTGTATGGGATGGAGGGATGGAACTGGTTGATGTTCTTGGATAGGGTTTCAGGACTTATCAGATTGGATGAGAACCACAGAACCCACACAGCCAGAGACCTTTGGAGATGAAGAAGGAAAAAGCTCCCAGAAGAACTTCATGAGACAAGAAGTCAGGAGAGAGTGCTAGCAGATACCACCATGTTCGCCATGTGCCTTTCCAGTTGAGAGAGAAACCCTGAACTTCATTAGCCTTTCTTGAGTGAAGTTAACCTCTTGTTGGTGCCTTAAGTTATACCCTTAGGCATAAGCATAGGTAGACATAGCTCCTCTGTTATAGAAATAAGCTTCTAAGAGCAAGCCTTAAGATCAAGGGCTCTGCCTTTGGACTTGAGAGTGCTTACCTACTTTTTATAGAATCATCCAGAGTATAATATATCACAGTATTTTTGTTCCCTTTTTCTTTAGGTTTTTGTTCAACAAGATGGGTCTGAATGTGCTTTGGTTTCTATATTCGACTTGTGATTCCTACTAATTAGCTCTTTTTAAAAAATATTTTTATTGACAAATCTTCACACACATACAGTGTATGCATGGTTTATTTTAGTGGCTCACCATATTATCACATAGTTATATATTCATCACCACTATTATTTCTTAGAACATTTGTATTACTCCAGAAAAAGAAATACAAAGAAAAAAGAAAAAGCTCATATATACTATACCCCTTACCCCTCCCCCTATTGAACACTAGTATTTCCGTCTACCCAGTTTATTTTATTCCTTATCCCCCCTATTATTTATCCATATCTTTTTTACCATATGATCATTCAATTTTTGATATATAATCAATCACAATATTATCACAGTTGTATATTCATCATCATGATCATTTCTTAGAACATTTGCATCAATTCAGAAAAAGAAATAAAAAAGAAAACAGAAAAAAATTCATACATACCATACCCCTTACCCTCCCTTTCATTGATCACTAGCATTTCAATCTACTAAATTTAACATTTGTTCCCCCATTATTTATTTATTTTTAATCAATATGTTTTATTTGTCGTTCGATAAGGTAGATAAAAACATCAGACACAAGGCTTTCACAATTACACGGTCACATTGCGAAAGCTATATCATTATACAATCATCTTCAAGAAACATGGCTACTGGAATACAGCTTTACATTTTTTTTACTCATCTGTCCATACTCTGGATAAAAGAAACAACAGACACAAGGTTTTCATGTTCCAGCAGTCACACTGTAAATGTTTTCTCTTAAGGTAAATGTTAATACAGTTGTCTTCAAGAATCAAGGCTACTGGAACACAGCTCAATAGTTCCAGGTATTTTCCTCCACCCACTGCAGTACACCATAAACTAAAAAGGAATATCTGTATAATGCATAAGAATAACCTCCAGGATAACATCTCAACTCTGAAATATCTTAGCCTCTGAAACTTATTTTGTCTCATTTCTCTCTTCTCCCCTTTGGTGAAGATGGCTGTCTCAATTCCTTTTTTAATTCCTTGCTGGGTCCTGGCTTTTCCTGGGATTTCTGTCTCACATTGCCAGGAAGATTTATACCCCTGGGAGTCATGTCCCAGATAGGAGGGAGGTCAGTGAGTTCACCTGTCGAGTTGACTTAGAGAGAGAGGCCACATCTGAACAACAAAAGAGGTTCTCTGGGGGTGACTCTTAGGCCTCATTTTAAGTAGGCTTAGCCTGTCTTTTCAGAACTTTCTAAATATAGGGTCATGTCTTCTAAAAATAGTGAGTTTTACTTCTTCCTTTTTTATTTGGATGCCTTTTATTCATTTTTCATGCCTAATTGCCGTAGCTAGAACTTCTAGCATAATGTTGAATTAAAGTGGTGACAGTGGACCTCCTTGTGTTATTTCAGATCTTACAGGGAAAGCTTTCAGTCTTTCACTATTGAGTACTGTGTTAACTGTGGGTTTTTCATATATGCTCTTTATCATGTCAAGGAAGTTTCCTTCTATTTCTATCTTTCGAAGTATTTTTATGAAGAAAGGATGTTGGATTAGGTCATATGCTTTTTCTGTATCAATTGATATGATCATGTGGTTTTTTTCCTTTTGATTTGTTAAGGTGGTTTATTACATTAATTGATTTTCTTCGGTTGAGCCACCCTTGTATACCTAGGATAAAATGCACTTGGTCATGGTGTATGATTCTTTTAATGTGCTGTTGGATTTGATTTGTAAGTATTTTGTTGAGAATTTTTGCATCTATATTCATTAGAGAAGATTTGGTCTGTACTTTTCTTTTCTTGTGGTGTTGTTTTCTGACATTGGTATTAGAGTGATACTGACCTCATAGAATGAATTAGGTAGTGTTCCCTCCTCTTCAATTTTTTGGAAACATTTGAGCAGATTTGGTATTATTTCTTCTAGAAATGATTGGAAGAATTCTCCTGGGAAGCTTTCTGGTCCTAACTTTGTTGGCTGATTTAATCTCTTATTATTAGTTTATTGAGCTCTTTTATTTCTTCTCTGGTCAATATAGAGTATTTGTGTATTTCTAGGTTTTCCATTATATTGGAAATTGTCTAGTAAGTTGTCTAGTTTGTTGGTGTACAGTTGTTCGTGGTAACCTCTTTTGATCTTTTTTATTTCTTCAGGGTCCATGGTAATCCACCCCCCATCCCCCCGCCCATGCTCCATTTCTGATTTTATTTATTTCAGCTTCTCTCATTTTGTTTTTATTAGTCTAACTAAGCGTTCTTCAATTTAATTGATTTTTCTCAAAGAATCAACTTTTGGTTTTACTGATTCTCTCTGTTGTTTTTTTCATTCTCCATATTATTTATTTCTGCTCTAATCTTTGTCATTTCTTTCTTTCTGCTTGCTTTGGGATTAGTTCGTTCTCCAGTTTCTGTAGTTGTTGAGTTAGGACCTTGGTTTTAGTTCTGTCTTCCTTTTTAATGTAGGCATTTAGGGCTATAAAATTCCATCTCAGCACTGCCTTCACTGCGTCCTATAAGTTTTGGTATGCTATTCTTGTTTTCATTCACTTCAAGATATTTACTGATTTCTCTTGCAATATTTTCTTTGACTCACACTGGTTGTTAAAGAGTGTGTTATTTATGCTCCATATACTGTATTTCCTGGTTTTCCATTTGTTATTGATTTACAGTTTCATTCCATTATGTTTGAAGAAAGTGCTTTGTATAATTTTAGTGTTTTTTAATTTTTTTTTTTTTTACTTTTTTTTTTTTTGGTGTTCAAACTTTTTTTTTTATTATTAATTAAAAAAAGAATTAACAAAACAATTAGAAATCATTCCAATCTACATGTACAATCAGTAATTCTTAATAACATCACATAGTTGCATATTCATCATTTCTTAGTACATTTGCATCGATTTAGAAAAAGAAATAAAAAGACAACAGAATAAGAGTTAAAACAATAATAGAAAGAAAAAAAAACAAAAACAACAAAGAAAACAAAAACAAAAAACCTATACCTCACATGCAGCTTCATTCAGTGTTTTAACATAATTGCATTACAATTGGGTAGTATTGTGCTGTCCATTTCTGAGTTTTTATATCCAGTCCCGTTGTACTGTCTGTATCCCTTCAGCTCCAATTATCCCTTCTCTCTTTTTTTTTAATTAACGGAAAAAAAGAAATTAACCCAACATTTAGAGATCATACCATTCTACATATGCAATCAGTAATTCTTAACATCATCACATAGATGCATGATCATCATTTCTTAGTACATTTGCATTGGTTTAGAAGAACTAGCAACATAACCGAAAAAGATATAGAATGTTAATATAGAGAAAAAAATAAAAGTAATAATAGTAAAATCAAAACAAAACAAAACAAAACAAAACAAAAACCTATAGCTCAGATGCAGCTTCATTCAGTGTTTTAACATGATTACTTTACAATTAGGTATTATTGTGCTGTCCATTTTTGAGTTTTTGTATCTAGTCCTGTTACACCGTCTGTATCCCTTCAACTCCAATTGGCCATTATCTTACCCTGTTTCTACCTCCTGCTGGACTCTGTTATCAAGGACATATTCCAAATTTATTCTCAAATGTCTGTTCACATCAGTGGGACCATACAGTATTTGTCCTTTAGTTTTTGGCTAGACTCACTCAGCATAATGTTCTCTAGGTCCATCCATGTTTTACATGCTTCATAAGTTTATCCTGTCTTAAAGCTGCATAGTATTCCATCGTATGTATATACCACAGTTTGTTTAGCCACTCTTCTGTTGATGGAGATTTCGGCTGTTTCCATCTCTTTGCAATTGTAAATAACGCTGCTATAAACATTGGTGTGCAAATGTCCGTTTGTGTCTTTGCCCTTAATTCCTTTGAGTATATTCCCAGCAATGGTATTGCTGGGTCGTATGGCAAGTCTATATTCAGCTTTCTGAGGAACCGCCAAACTGCCTTCCGCAGTGGTTGCACCATTTGACATTCCCACCAACAGTGGATAAGTGTGCCTCTTTCTCCGCATCCTCTCCAGCACTTGTCATTTTCTGTTTTGTTGATAATAGCCATTCTGGTGGGTGTGAGATGATATCTCATTGTGGTTTTGATTTGCATTTCTCTAATGGCCAGGGACATTGAGCATCTCTTCATGTGCCTTTTGGCCATTTGTATTTCCTCTTCTGATAGGTGTCTGTTCAAGTCTTTTTCCCATTTTGTAATTGGGTTGGCTGTCTTTTTGTTGTTGAAATGAACAATCTCTTTATAAATTCTGGATACTAGACCTTTATCTGATATATCATTTCCAAATATTGTCTCCCATTGTGAAGGCTGTCTTTCTACTTTCTTGATGAAGTTCTTTGATGCACAAAAGTGTTTAATTTTGAGGAGTTCCCATTTATTTATTTCCTTCTTCAGTGTTCTTGCTTTAGGTTTAAGGTCCATAAAACCGCCTCCAGTTGTAAGATCCATAAGATATATCCCAACATTTTCCTCTAACTGTTTTATGGTCTTAGACCTAATGTTTAGATCTTTGATCCATTTTGAGTTAGCTTTTGTATAGGGTGTGAGAGATGGGTCTTCTTTCATTCTTTTGCATATGGATATCCAGTTCTCTAGGCACCATTTATTGAAGAGACTGCTCTGTCCCAGGTGAGTTGGCTTGACTGCCTTATCAAAGATCAAATGTCCATAGATGAGAGGGTCTATATCTGAGCACTCTATTCGATTCCATTGGTCGATATATCTATCTTTATGCCAATACCATGCTGTTTTGACCACTGTGGCTTCATAATATGCCTTAAAGTCAGGCAGCGCGAGACCTCCAGCTTCGTTTTTTTTCCTCAAGATGTTTTTAGCAATTCGGGGCACCCTGCCCTTCCAGATAAATTTGCTTATTGGTTTTTCTATTTCTGAAAAATAAGTTGTTGGGATTTTGATTGGTATTGCATTGAATCTGTAAATCAATTTAGGTAGGATTGACATCTTAACTATATTTAGTCTTCCAATCCATGAACACGGTATGCCCTTCCATCTATTTAGGTCTTCTGTGATTTCTTTTAGCAGTTTTTTGTAGTTTTCTTTATATAGGTTTTTTGTCTCTTTAGTTAAATTTATTCCTAGGTATTTTATTCTTTTAGTTGCAATTGTAAATGGGATTCGTTTCTTGATTTCCCCCTCAGCTTGTTCATTACTAGTGTATAGAAATGCTACAGATTTTTGAATGTTGATCTTGTAACCTGCTACTTTGCTGTACTCATTTATTAGCTCTAGTAGTTTTGTTGTGGATTTTTCCGGGTTTTCAACGTATGGTATCATATCGTCTGCAAACAGTGATAGTTTTACTTCTTCCTTTCCAATTTTGATGCCTTGTATTTCTTTTTCTTGTCTAATTGCTCTGGCTAGAACCTCCAACACAGTGTTGAATAATAGTGGTGATAGTGGACATCCTTGTCTTGTTCCTGATCTTAGGGGGAAAGTTTTCAATTTTTCCCCATTGAGGATGATATTAGCTGTGGGTTTTTCATATATTCCCTCTATCATTTTAAGGAAGTGCCCTTGTATTCCTATCTTTTGAAGTGTTTTCAACAGGAAAGGATGTTGAATCTTGTCGAATGCCTTCTCTACATCAATTGAGATGATCATGTGATTTTTCTGCTTTGATTTGTTGATATGGTGTATTACATTAATTGATTTTCTTATGTTGAACCATCCTTGCATACCTGGGATGAATCCTACTTGGTCATGATGTATAATTCTTTTAATGTGTTGTTGGATACGATTTGCTAGAATTTTATTGAGGATTTTTGCATCTGTATTCATTAGAGAGATTGGTCTGTAGTTTTCTTTTTTTGTAATATCTTTGCCTGGCTTTGGTATGAGGGTGATGTTGGCTTCATAGAATGAATTAGGCAGTTTTCCCTCCACTTCGATTTTTTTGAAGAGTTTGAGGAGAATTGGTACTAATTCTTTCTGGAACGTTTGGTAGAATTCACATGTGAAGCCATCTGGTCCTGAACTTTTCTTTTTAGGAAGCTTTTGAATGACTAATTCAATTTCTTTACTTGTGATTGGTTTGTTGAGGTCATCTATGTCTTCTTGAGTCAAAGTTGGTTGTTCATGTCTTTCCAGGAACACGTCCATTTCATCCAAATTGTTGTATTTATTAGCGTAAAGTTGTTCATAGTATCCTGTTATTACCTCCTTTATTTCTGTGAGGTCAGTAGTTATGTCTCCTCTTCCATTTCTGATCTTATTTATTTGCATCCTCTCTCTTCTTCTTTTTGTCAGTCTTGATAGGGGCCCATCAATCTTATTGATTTTCTCATAGAACCAACTTCTGGTCTTATTGATTTTCTCTACTGTTTTCATATTTTCAATTTCATTTATTTCTGCTCTGATCTTTGTTATTTCTTTCCTTTTGCTTGCTTTGGGATTAGTTTGCTGTTCTTTCTGCAGTTCTTCCAATTGAACAGTTAATTCCTGCATTTTTGCCTTTTCTTCTTTTCTGATATAGGCATTTAGGGCAATAAATTTCCCTCTTAGCACTGCCTTTGCTGCATCCCATAAGTTTTGATATGTTGTGTTTTCATTTTCATTTGCCTCGAGGTATTTACTAATTTCTCTTGCAATTTCTTCTTTGACCCACTCGTTGTTTAAGAGTGTGTTGTTGAGCCTCCAGGTATTTGTGAATTTTCTGGCATTCCGCCTATTATTGATTTCCAACTTCATTCCTTTATGATCCGAGAAAGTGTTGTGTATGATTTCAATCTTTTTAAATTTGTTAAGACTTGCTTTGTGACCCAGCATATGGTCTATCTTTGAGAATGATCCATGAGCACTTGAGAAAAAGGTGTATCCTGCTGTTGTGGGATGTAATGTCCTATAAATGTCTGTTAAGTCTAGCTCCTTTATAGTAATATTCAGATTCTCTATTTCTTTATTGATCCTCTGTCTAGATGTTCTGTCCATTGATGAGAGTGGGGAATTGAAGTCTCCAACTATTATGGTATTTGTGTCTATTTCCCTTTTCAGTGTTTGCAGTGTATTCCTCACATATTTTGGGGCATTCTGGTTCGGTGCATAAATATTTATGATTGTTATGTCTTCTTGTTTAATTGTTCCTTTTATTAGTATATAGTGTCCTTCTTTGTCTCTTTTAACTGTTTTACATTTGAAGTCTAACTTGTTGGATATTAGTATAGCCACTCCTGCTATTTTCTGGTTGTTATTTGCATGAAATATCTTTTCCCAACCTTTCACTTTCAACCTATGTTTATCTTTGGGTCTAAGAAGTGTTTCCTGTAGACAGCATATAGAAGGATCCTGTTTTTTAATCCATTCTGCCAATCTATGTCTTTTGATTGGGGAATTCAGTCCATTAACATTTAGTGTTATTACTGTTTGGATAATATTTTCCTCTAACATTTTGCCTTTTGTATTATATATATCATATCTGACTTTCCTTCTTTCTACAGTCTTCTCCATACCTCTCTCTTCTGTCTTTTTGGTTCTGACTCTAGTGCTTCCTTTAGTATTTCTTACAGAGCTGGTCTCTTGGTCACAAATTCTCTCAGTGACTTTTTGTCTGAGAATGTTTTAATTTCTCCCTCATTTTTGAAGGACAATTTTGCTGGATATAGGAGTCTTGGTTGGCAGTTTTTCTCTTTTAGTAATTTAAATATATCATCCCACTGTCTTCTAGCCTCCATGGTTTCTGCTGAGAAATCTACACATAGTCTTATTGGGTTTCCCTTGTATGTGATGGATTGTTTTTCTCTTGCTGCTTTCAAGATCCTCTCTTTCTCTTTGACCTCTGACATTCTAACTAGTAACTGTCTTGGAGAACGCCTATTTGAGTCTAATCTCTTTGGGGTGCGCTGCACTTCTTGAATCTGTAATTTTAGGTCTTTCATAAGAGTTGGGAAATTTTCAGTGATAATTTCTTCCATTAGTTTTTCTCCTCCTTTTCCCTTCTCTTCTCCTTCTGGGACACCCACAACACGTATATTTGTGCGGTTCATATTGTCCTTGAGTTCCCTGATACCCTGTTCAAATTTTTCCATTCTTTCCCGATAGTTTCTATTTGTTTTTGGAATTCAGATGTTCCATCCTCCAAATCACTAATTCTATCTTCTGTCTCTTTGAATCTATCATTGTAGGTATCCATTGTTTTTTCTATCTTTTCTACTTTGTCCTTCATTTCCATAAGTTCTGTGATTTGTTTTTTCAGTTTTTCTATTTCTTCTTTATGTTCAGCCCATGTCTTCTTCATGTCCTCCCTCAATTTATCGATTTCGTTTTTGAAGAGGTTTTCCATTTCTGTTCGTATATTTAGCATTAGTTGTCTCAGCTCCTGTATCTCATTTGAACTATTGGTTTGTTCCTTTGACTGGGCCATATTTTCAATTATTTGAGCGTGATCCGTTATCTTCTGTTGGCGTCTGCGCATTTAGACAGATTTCCCTGGGTATTGGATCCAAAAGTTTGGAAGATTTTTCTGTGAAATCTCTGGGTTCTGTTTTTCTTATCCTGCCCAGTAGGTGGCGCTCGTGGCACACGTTTGTCTGCGGGTCCCACCAGTAAAAGGTGCTGTGGGACCTTAAACTTTGGAAAACTCTCGCCTTCCGGGAGGTTCGCTAGCCGAAGCGGCTTGAGCCGGCCCGGGGTCCGAACGCAGGGAGGGTTGCTGGTTGCCGCAGCCCAGGAAAGAGCCCGTCCGAATTTCCTAGTCGGCCCTGGGCGACAAGCATGGCGGGAGGGCGCCAGCGGCAGCGGCCCGCCCAAGAGAGTGCATGTTCCCCGGGAGTCACGGGTTTGGAAGGGGCCCCCCCCACCCGTCACCGTTCTCCGCGGCCTGGGGATTTCCGATCCAATTCTCTCAGTTGGTCCGGGGGGCTGCGCGTGGTGTGGGCGCCAGCCGCCTTGGTTTCAGGGGACCGCCTCTCCAATTCTCCCAGCCGGCCCGGGAAGGGGGACGGGAGTAACTCCGGCCGCTTGCCGCCCCGCCCGGTGAGGCCCGCGCGCCTCGGCGATCTCACCCGAGCTGCTTCTCTCAGCCAACCAGCCGTTCCAGGATGGGGTACGCTGTCTTTTTTATCTCTGTTGTAGCTTTGGGCGCTTTCTGTATGGTTTCTACTCCCCTAGTAGGTGTCCTGGAGAAGAAACTAAGATCCGCGCGTCTTACTAAGCCACCATCTTCCAGGAAGTCCTCAGTGTTTTTTAATTTCTTAAGACCTGTTTTGAGCCCCAGCATATGGTCTGTCCTGGAGAATATTCCGTGATTGTTTGAGAAGAATGTATATCTTGCTGTTTTTGGGTACAATATTCTATATATGTCTGTTAGGTCTAGTTCATTTATCATAATTTTGGTTCTCTGTTTCTATTTTTTCGGCGGGGTGGGGGGGAGGTGTATGGTCTGGGAATCCAACCTGGGTCTCCCGCATGGAAGGCAAGCATTCTACCACTGAACCACCCATTGCACCCCCTCCTCTGTTTAAATGTTCTTTCTGTTGGAGACAGTGGTATGTTGACATCTCCCACTATTATAGTAGAATGGTCTATTACTCCCTTCAGTTTTGCCAGGGTTTGCCTCGTGTTCTTAGGGGTTTCTTGAGTAGAAGCATAGATATTTATGATTATTATTTCTTCCTGGTGAATTGGCCCTGTTGTTAACATATGGTGTCCTTCTTTATCTCTTCTAATATTTTTGCACTTAAAGTCTATTTAGTCTGATATTAGTATAGCTACCTGAGCTTTTATTTATTTATTCATTTATTTATGTAACAAAACCACATACGAACACAAATATTCTTACCATATGATCATTCCATTCTTGTTATATAATCATTAACTCACAATGTCATCACATAGTTGTATATTCATCATCATGATCATTTCTTAGAACATTTGCATCAATTCAGAAAAAGAAATAAAAAGAAAATAGAGAAAAATTCATACATGCCGTACCCCTTACCTTCCCTTTCATTGTTCACTAGCATTTCAATCTACTAAATTTGTTTTAACATTTGCTCCCCCTATTATTTATTTATTTTTAATCTATATATTTTACTTGTCTATCGATAAGGTAGGTAAAAGGAGCATCAGACACAAGGTTTTCATAATCACACAGTCACATTGCAAAAGCTGTATCATTATACAGTCATCTTCAAGAAACATGACTACTGGAACACAGCTCTACATTTTCAGGCAATTCCCTCCAGCCTCTCCATTACATCCTTAACTAAATAGGTGATATCTATTTAATTCATAAGAATAACCTCCAGGATAATCTCTCAACTCTGTTTGGAATCTCTCAGCCATTGACACTTTGTCTCATTTCGCTCTTCCCCCGGTTGGTCCAGAAGGTTTTCTCAGTCCCTTGATGCTGAGTCCCAGCTGATTCTAGGATTTTTGTCCCACGGTTCCAGGAAGGTTCACACCCCTGGGAGTCATGTCCCACATAGAGAGGGGGAGGGCAGTGAGTTTACTTGTCATGCTGGCTGAGAGAGAGAGGCCACATCTGAGCAACAGAAGAGGTTCTCTTGGGGGTGACTCTTAGGCCTAATTTTAAGTAGCCGTAGCCTATCCTTTGCGGGGTTAAGAACAAACCCCAGGATTGGGGGCTCTGCCTGAGCTTTTTATTGGTTACTACTTGTATAGTATATCTTTTTCCATCCTTTCACTTTCAACTTATTTGTATCTTTGGGTCTGAAATAAATCCTTGTAAACATGTAGATTGATCATATTTTTAATTCCGTTCTGCCAGTCTTTGTCTTTTGATTGGGGAGTTTAACCCATTAACATTCAAAATATTACCTTAAAAGCATTCTTAATTCAGCCATCTTATCATTTGGTTTTTATTTGTCAGATCTATTTTTTATTCTCTCTTGTTACCCTTTAAGTTACCCTTACTTATACTCTTCAATTTTGTACCCTCTTCCAGAACTCTCTCCTGTCTTTTCTTTTTAGCTGGCCGCACTCCCTTTTACTAGTTTCTCATAGGGCTGGTCTCTTAGTAACAGACTCTTTCAGCTTCTGTTTATCTGTGAGTATTTTAAACTCTCTCTAATTTTGAAGGACAACTCTGCTGAATAGAGAATCTTGGCTTCCAATTTTTCTCTTTCAGTATATGAAATATATTGTACCACTGCTTTCTTGCATCCATGATGTCTAATGAGAAATCAGGATTTAGTCTTATTTAACTTCCCTTATATGTAGTGAATAGATTTTCTCTTGCTTTCAGAATTTTTTTCCTCATTTTGGCATTTGACAGTCTGATTAGTATTTATCTTGAACTGGTTCTATTCTGATCTGTTCTGTTTGGAGTAGGGTGTGCTTCTGGCTTTGCATATTTATGTCCTTTATAAGGGTTGGGAAATTTTCAGCCATTTTTTTCTTTGAATATTCTTCCTGGGCCTTTTCCCTTCTCTTCTTCTGAGGCACACATGCTACATATGTTTGTGTTGTTAATCAATTCCCCAAGAACTTGTTTGAATTTTTCTTTTTTTTTCCTACATTGTTCTTTTGAATTTGAATTCAGTTGATCTATCTTCTAGCTTGTGATTCGTTCTTCTGCCTCTACAAATCTGCTGTTTTATGTCTCCAGTATATTTTTAATTTTACCTACAGTGTCTTTTATTTCCATAATGTATGTTATTTTCCTGTGTATTCCTTCAAATTCTTCTTTATACCCTTCTAGTATCTTCTTAATATCCTTTATCTCTTTATGTGCGTTTTCCTTCATTTCTTTGAATTGATTCAAAATTTGTCATACATCTTTGATAAGTTGTTTCAGATGCTTTGTCTCCTCTGACTTTTATATTTGTTTCTTTGACTGGGCCTTTTCTTCTTGAGTTTATTATTCACAAATAATGCCCTATGATATGTGGTCATCTGATTATCTTGATTGGTCTATACTGAAGGTTGTTTTCTCTCTCTTTCCAGAATTCATTTGTTGCTTGGGTTTGTATTAGAACACTGCTTTCCATTCAGGTCTTCAGTATTTCTCAGCCAAAGCAGGGTATCAGGCTCTATACCCCCTGTAGAGCAGCTCCAGTGGGCCTGGATTACGGTCTGGGGAGGCTCTGAAAAGCACTCAGTTTTCCCCCGAACTTTGTGGCCTGCCGAGCAGATGGTGTTCTTTGGTAACTTAGTTGTCCTCAGAAGCTGTTTACCTCCTGGCAGGAAAGTTTCTGGCCCAGCAGGGCTGAAACTGCAGGCTTTGTGTATCCTTACTTTGACAGAAAATATCTGGCTCAGTGTGGGATTCTCACCCCAACTATACTTGGGGTGGAGGACTCCCTTGGCTGTCGCAATCTTCAGCAGTCCCCCAGGCAAGGATTTGGTCACCCGCTGCTTTGTCCCTCACAGGTTTGGGGATGGTCACCAGGAGTTACAGTCTCTGTCCATGTTTTCTCACATTCTTGGTCCCTCACTTACCTGGGCCTTGAAATGTCCTCCCCTGTCCCCTGGATTCCCAAACAGTTGATTTGTACATTTTCTCCCTGGCTGCTTGCTGCTTTTGGGAGAGATTCTGCCTTTCCCTCCCTATTTTTCCATTTTGGAAACTTCTCCTTGTTACCATTTTATATTCCACCCTCCCCAGTGGCTTATGTTCTGCCATGGATCCCTCTGGGCTTGGGGCTCTCGGTCTGTATATAGGTGGGGATTTGTTTCACTACTGTGAGAAATTTCCTAGCTGATATTTTTCTCCTTCTTTGATTCGGTATTTGTGAGATCCTTTTCCAGTCTTTTGCTTCCTCCAGAGTTCTGAACAAGAGAGAATTGTTCTTTTTTCCCTCTGAATTTCTGGGGAGAGGTTTTCAGTAGCTGTTTATGTTGCCATGTTGATGACATCACCTCTACTTTATTTTTAATATTCTCTATTGTGTCTTTCATTCCCATAATTACTGTTTTATTTCTTTATATGCTTTCAGATTCTTCTTTATCTTCTTCTGAATATCCTTTATCTCTTCAGCCATATTTTCCTTCATCTCTTTGAATTCATTTAGGAAAGTTGTTCGAACGCCATTGATTTGTTTGTTCAAATTCCATGTCTCCTCCAAAGTTTTTATAAGTTTCTTTGAGTGTTTCTTAGTATGGTTTGTAATTGTTTGTATGTTTCTTTGACTGTTTCCTTAGTATGCTTTGTAATTGTTTGCTGGTATCTAGGAATCTGATTATTTTGATGAATTTACCCTGAATTCAGTTTCCTTCCCTTGCCTAGGACTTTATTGTTGATTGGCTTTGTGCTGAGGCTCTTCTTTGACCTTTTATTCAACTTATTCTCAACCTTTGGAATTGCTTGTGTTTAACTGATCACATTTTTCTAGCTCTTCCTCATCTGATTCTTGCTCTGGACATGCATTACAATTTTTAAGATAGCACTTTTTACATATTTTTTTAACCTCTAGGAGAATGCTTTCTTTCCTCTGTTACTTATCTTCGAATCTTAATCTGTTCTATTTATTTTTATTTTTGTCTCTATAGGTTTTTTTTTTTTTTTTTTTTTTTCATTCTACTGCTTTCATTGCCTCTAGCTTCTTTTGCCTGGAGACCAAATTTTGGGAGGTGGGTCATTCCAGACCCACCATTCAGAGAGTACTTTCTGAAGTCAGTATTTCCCAGCAATACAGGAGGCTAGGGACCCACGCAGGAGTCAGACCTGCACCACAGAGCTCTGGGGAAAGGGTCAGGAAAGACACCAGAAATCTTTTTGATGATTCCTGAAGCTATCCTTTCCTGGCCTGCCCAGCAGATGGTACTCTTCAGCAGAATGTTCCCAGTAGCCCTGAAGATGTATTGTCTTTAAATCTCCACCATCTCTATCCCTGTCAGGGGCGGGTTTGAAACAATGGTTATGACCATCCCTATCCTAGGTGAACTGAAACAGCAGCACAGAGTCGGGACCTTGCAATCCAAATTTGCCAGTCAAAAGCCATGATCATTTCTTGGCTATGTCCACTCTGTTCTTGGGAACTTGAGGATTTCCATGTCCCTCTCCATCTGTAGTAGTCAGTCTGGGACCGGACTCTAAGGCAGTCCCCACCTCAAGAGTGAGGGATGGGTGCTGACTACTACCGTGGAGTGAGCTACTCACAGTTCTTTACTGAAGTTTCTCAGCCTTTTCCTCTCACTCTTCCTGAAAGTTCTCCTTGCCAACCTTTCTTGAAACAAACACAGAAACATGACCAAATAGTTGAGTTTAGTTTTCCTTTCTTGACAATAATCTCCCTCCTTTACTTAAGTATTTAAAACTTATAAGGCAAGCATAACAAGTTTCTGTCAAATAGTTGGTTTAAGTCAATACTGATTTTTCTAAGGATAAGCTCAGGAGGTTTAATTTAAATAAAGGCCTTAAGTGATTTTAGCTAATTTATAACATGATAATTTATGGACAGTGCTGAATAGTAAAGCTGACTAACACATAACCCAAAACAATGTGAATAAAAATATAGAGTAAGACAATAGTTAAAAACAAAATTTATTAAACGTGTTGTGTTTCTTCATTCATAAAATGTGAATGTGTGTGTGTTTTAAACTATCTATGAAGAATGGAATTTACCTCTTCATTATAAAAACTCGGCTTGCTTTTTTTGCTGCACAAATACTTAATTGTGTGCCAAACTTGAAATAAACAAATACAGATTTTCTTTTCAGTTAAAGTGAAATGATTTCTGTCCTTACTCTTGATACTAGTTAAGTAAGATTGTTAGAAAGAAAACTGTACCTGAAAGAGAGCAAACACTTATCTGATTGTGGAGAAGAAAATAATTTATTCACAATCTTGCAAGAACGAGCGTCCAACCAAAATTAATAATGGCTGCTGCACCAAACAATAGAATGCCATAGGCTTCATACCCTAAGCTTAGCATGCAGGTCCCTTCCCTGTTTCTCCACTGGTTGAATACTCCAGAGGTTACACCCTATCCAGATAGTCTAACTAATAAATATTTTCTGCCAAAGTGTCCCACTTTTATTTACGCTTTTACATTTCTGTGACACTGACCATTACTTAAACTTGTTTTTACCTGTATGAGGATTTGGTGCCAATTCTAGGCTTGTGTCAGAGGCCCTCTCCTTTCCCTGCCTGCAAGAGCAGTCTGAACCATTTTGTTCTCTCATCCTGTGCCATCTTGTCTGAAAGCTAAACTTAATTTTATTCTTACAAGATAAAAGCTTACATATGTAGGAAAATGAAGACTGCTACCAAATGTTCATGGCTTTCCTGTGAGTGACATACCTTTTACAGAAATCTAGAACTTGTCTAATGGCAGATCAGTAAATCTCATGTTGAGTTTTAAATTAGATTACAATTTCAGAAATTCTTCTTTTCTCAAAGTTTCGTTTTCAGATGAACAAAAGATTCAGAGTAAGAGTCCTTTACCCAGGCATGCATTTGGGTTGAAAGGGAGGAAAAATATTCTTTAATTTAGTTTTTCA
Organism: Tamandua tetradactyla; assembly: GCF_023851605.1. Lineage (NCBI taxonomy): Eukaryota > Metazoa > Chordata > Mammalia > Pilosa > Myrmecophagidae > Tamandua > Tamandua tetradactyla. The sequence continues at coordinate 13,021,833 of NC_135352.1, forward strand.
GTTCTTCCTGTCGGTTTTCAATAACGTTTAAGACTTGCCCAGATAGTGTTAACAAGATTTCCTTTCGTTACATGATTTTTTCCAAAGATGTAGTTTTCCTTTGAAATCCAAAAGAATTGTTGTCACTTGAAGTCAAAACATTATTTTCCTATGGCATTGCAGCTTGCTCAGCTGGTTTATCAGATTGAAAAAAGAGAAATTGACTAAGAAGGCTAGTTTCTGCAGGCCTTTTTCATCTTCAGAACACTCCTTAAAGTATGGTCTGTTTTCTTCGAAGTACTTATGTAATTCAACTTTTAGCTTAAGTGATCTATGGAGAACTCCTCTACTAAGCCACTGAATTTCTGTGTGTAGCAACAGATTTATGTGCTCAGACGAACTGGTCTTTGTTTAATAAAGTAAATCCTTTTTGCAGCATCATTCAGAACACTTTTCATTTTGTTTCTGAGGATTTTTTTTTTTTCAGAGAGAGTTTGAAAGCATTTAATGCTAGGTAGGAAGAAGGAGGGCAGTTGGTCTATTGGCCCCAAAATCTTTCTCCCTAAGTCTGGGGGTTCAAGGTTTTTATGGGTTCTAACAAAGGGAGATAAAGTCATTACAATTTCAATAGCAGGTGTAACCGGAAAGAAAGGGAAACAATTATCATTTCAGTAGCAAGTGTAAGTAGAAAGGAAGGGAGCAGGCATTATTTCAATAGCAATTGTAAGCAGAAAAGGAGACAGAATTACCATTTCAATAGCAAATGTATGTAGAAATCATTTAAAAATGTAAAGGAGTGAACTTGGGCTGGAACCAGTTAATGGCTGACTCAGATTCTTTCATTAGCATCAGGGCATTTGCCCTTAAAAATTCTAAAGTTGGAAAAAAAAAAACCAAGGACATAAGATTAGGGCTTTTACAAATCATTCTCAGGGATCAAGGCATCTGTATCACAGTTCAAAGGCTTCAGGTTTTCTCTCTATTCTAATATACCAAAAAGAAAAAAAAAGGAATATTTATATAATGATTCAGTAGTCATAATCATTCATTAATCCTAACTCCTCAGTTGCATAGTTACTTACACCAAAGAAAAGTTAAGGAGAAGATGTGGAGGGGAAGGCAAGGAGGATGTGAGCTATGTGAGTTGTCTGGGGTAGGATCCTTGGGTCTTGGGCCATCAGTTTGCAAGGACTATTTGCCAGGGTGTTTATTTAGGAATGGGTTTTTCTAGTGAAGATAGGCTGACTTCTTGGTGTCAGTATGACTTACTTAATACATTTCATCTTTTCCTGTGGAGGTAGGAGTCTTAATTAGCACCACAAAAGATTGTTGTCATGTTATCCTTCCTCAGTTGCTTCTTGTTTCTTCTTTGTAGTTTCATGAATATGTTAAAGCTGTTACTGAATTCATCTAGTTTCTGCCTTGCTACATTTGAAAATCAAATGCTAAGCTGAGAACATTGCAAGTGAAGATCCAGAGATCAGTAGTAGTGAGCCTCACGAGTTTCAGAGTTCTGGTGGTTGGAACTGGAATCTTCTTTTTATGAGGTTCTGGGGGGACATCCTCTACCAAGAGCCATAAGTAGTCCAGATGGTTAGAGAGAAGTGTTTCCTGACCGACTCATCAAAATATGTTGCTGAATCCTGCTTCCTAGGTTCTTGGGCATACAATGAGAAAGAAGTCAAGGGCACAACACTGTGTCGAGCAAGCAGACAGAACATGTGAGAGAACATGTAGGCACTCATGAAAAAAGAGGTATGAGAGGTGAGAGCAGTTGCAAAGATTTCTGATACTAGTACCTCTCTCAAGGAAGCAGTGTCTTATGACAACATCAGGATTTTGCTACATGATTTTTCCAAAGGTGTAGTTTTCTTTTGAAATCCAAAAGACTTGTACTTGAAATCAAAACATTTTTTTCTATGACATTGCAACCACTTTCTCAGCTGGTTTATACGATAGAAAAAAGAAAGTTGGCTAAGAAGGCTTGTTAGGCTTCTGATTCTTTAAGGGTTCCACAGGAGAAAACAAGTTAAAGCTTAATACATTTATTGAGAAAGAGAGAAACAGATTGAGAGCAAAGGGACCAGCAGGCAGGTGGGAGCCAGCAAACCTGCTAGCAAAAGGAAAGGAAAAATGGTTCCAACTCTTTCTGACAGCTTGTGGTTTTAAAGGGAGAAATGCACTGAGAGGGGTGGGGATGGGAGTGACATGCAGCCGCAGGCATCACCAGGAGATATCAGGCTGGTGCCGATCATGACTTCATGCTCATGGGTATCTGGTTTGGCCTCTGGCGGGTGGGGCATTGGCATGGTCATGCTCATCTATCTTGCCGGCACATCAGGTCCTGTTAGAGAAGCTGCTGATGGAGAGAAACTGAAGGGGCCCCCATGCCACGAAATTCATTTTGTATGTCAAGTTTTATTTTTTAAGACCTGATATTACTGCCTTTTCATTTTAATAAAATTGACCGGAGCTGGGATTAGGTTTGGGGGATGCCTTAATTCAGCTCGAAGCAATATTTTTAGAAGGAACAGAGATGTTGTATTCTCTTTTTGACTACTTCCTTCTGTGTTTGGGTGAAGAGGGGAAGGAAATTGCTTCGAGTTGAGTCGGGGCATTATTATAATGGGGTTCAGGGACTTTTATTTTTTGCTGAAACTGGCTGATAGCAATGTTTTTGTTGCAACCGGAGTAGATTTTTAATTTTTTGTTGTAGCAGGTGTATGTTTTCAGAATTTTGCTGGTTGGTCATGGCTGCTGTTGACCTGTGAACAAATGTAGACATTCTAAGAGGTAGGGGTTTAAGGGGGAAAAATTAAGAGGAGGATAACTAAAGAGGAGTGAGTTGTTAATAAGATCCAAGGGGCAAAGGAATGAATTGATGAAATAAGTTGTTATTTTGAGGAGATCAGCATCTTTGGGTTTCAGAGCTTCTTTGGCATTGGAACAATTTGGAGGTTTTAAGTTTCTGAAAAACAAACTTAATAAGTAAAATTTTATGAAGCATTAGATATTTTTAAAGAGTTTTTTAGGAACGTGGTTGGGGTTTGCCATATTGTGACAGTTTGAAATATTTGGCTGAAGCTTGCATAAGAGTAGCCTTCAGAATAACCTCGATTCCATTTGAAATCTTTTAGCCATTGGAGCTCTTTCTTTTTCTCCTTTTAGTTGGTTCATCCATGTCAGGGCCAGACTCATTTTTGGAACTTATGTTTCACAGTGCTGGGGCAGCCATGTTCTGTGATGCCAGGGTTAGTCATATTTCACACTGCCAGTGCCAGGTTTATATTGCTGGAAATTATGTCCCATGTTGGGCGGAAGCTTAGAGTTCAGCTTAGAGAGAGATCACATTTGAGCAACAGCAGTCATCTTCTGGAGATGGCTCTCAGGCACTAATTTTAAGTAGGTTTAGCTTACTGTTACAGAAATAAGTTTTATTAGGGCAAGTCTTAAAATTGAGGCCTTGGCTACGTGGGAAGTTTCTAATAGTTTTATTTTTCCCAGTCCCTCAGAGAACGTTGCAGACACTTTTTCATTTTTAGCTCCAAACACTCTGAAAGGTAGAGTATAAAACATTAACTTGTACAAAACAATTAGATTTTGTACCTTATCCCAGTTTCTATATTAAATAAAGCTGAATTAGGTTTTATTTATTTATTAGATAAATTGTTAGATAGAGAAGGGACAGGAGGGCGACTAAGGCAACGATTCAGGAGTGTAGATGACCTGGGAGAGCCTTCTGCGTGTCATAGGGCACCCTGTTGCAGAGGCCAAGAAACTGAGAGGCAGAAAGCTGGAGCCTGGAGTGGAGGCACGGAGCCCACGGGAGTGCACATCCGGGAGCTGGAGGCCTAGGAAGTAAGCCAGGCCTCATTCTTTGGGCGCACTACCCTCACCAGCACAGCCCTGTGACCAGGGACTCAATCCATGCCCCATACACCTGAACCCAGTCACCCATTCCCTTTCCCCATGCTCCAGGTACCCCCCCACCAGTCCCACTGCACGTACCTGCCCCACACCTCCACCTCTCCTGCACCCCTCCCGAGCACTGCCTCCCCTTTACTGTTCCCAGCGCATAAGGGCTGCAGGCAGTAACCTCCATACCCAGGTTATCCCTGCCCCTGCCGCCAGCTCTGCACATCAATTTATAGCACTTCTAGGGGCACGCAGGCGCACAGGACCCAAATCATGTCATTCAGCTCTGGGAAGCGCACTTTACTGCAGTGCTAGAACCGTGCATGTGCATGGTCCTCAGCCACACTTCCCACCTCTGAGAAGGTACTGACCTGTACAGCTGGGTCACATCTGCCCCCAATCCACGAAGGCATAACGCTGACCTGCTGCCACAGCTCTATTCATGCGCACAAATGGCCTTGTGCCTTAGACTAGTGTGCATCAAGTTTACAACTCTCAGTACGGTGCACCCACACAGCTACATCATCCTTGGCCACTGGGCATCCACATTCACAAGCATCAGTGTAACATCCCCAACCTGTGCGTATACCTGCTCTGAAACAAATCACCACACTGAGTGCTCCACCCTGTGCTGAGCTTCTTGCTGTACAACCATCCCACTAACACAAGGCCTTAGATTACTGAAAGAACTCAACTCCCAAAGTAAATCAGTCAAGGTATTTACACGCTATGAAGACAGCAGAAGATCACTAAGCATATCATGATGCTGATGATATAGCCCTCCCTAATGACCAAAGTAAAACACCAGAGGAGACACAGACATTGGAACAACTAGTGAAAAATGTTCATACAACTCTATTTGACAAAATTTGTGGTATAGCAAATGACATAAAGGAGATCAAGAAGACAGTTGAAGATCATAAAGAGGAATTTGAAAGAATAAATAGAAAAGTAGCAGGCATCACAGCCATTAAAGACTCTTGACCAAATAGAAGCACACAACACTAGATTTGAAGAGACAGAAGACAGAATAAGTGATATAGAGGACAGGATAACTGATTTCAAAGAGTCAATACAGCAAATGGCAAAAGAGATGGAAATTATTGAGTTGGATCTCAGGGAAAGGATAGACAAAACAAAGCGCGCAAATATAAGAATCATTGGTGTCCCAGAAGGAGAAAAGAGGAGTAAAGGGCTAGGAAGAATACTTGAGGATATAATGGGGAAAAAATTCCCAACCCTCATAAAGGACATCAATATGCAAGTAAAAGAAGCCCAACAAACTCCATACAGAATAAACCCGGATAGTCCTTCCCCAGGGCACATATTAATCAGTCTGTCAAATGTTGAAGAGAAGCTGAAAATCCTGAAAGTGGCAAGAGAAAAACAATCTAGTACATACAAGGAAAACAAAATAAGACTGAGTTCAGACTACTCAGCAAGCACAGTTGAGACAAGAAGGCAGTGGTATGGCATATTCAAGTTCCTGAAAGAGAAAGACTTCCAGCCAAGAATTCTATACCCAATCAAATTGTCTGTTAAAACTGAGGGAGAGATTAGAGTTTTCACAGACAAAGAAGACCTGAAAGAATTTGTCAGAAACAGACTGACCCTACAAGAGATACTAAAAGGAGTTCTGCCAGCTGAAAAAAAACAAAAAGGGAGGAGAGGGAGGTCTGGAGGAGGGCACAGAATATATAGAGCTGACAAAATTAAAAAAATAAGCTGGTGAATTCAAGACACACCTTTTCATTAATAACCTTGAATATTAGCAGAGTAAATATACCAATTAAAAGATACAGATTGGCAGAATGGATTAAGAAGCGTAATCCAGCTATATGCTGCTTACAAGAGACTCATCTTAGACGCAAGGATGCAACTAGATTGAAAGTAAAAGGATGGAAAAAGATTTTCCATGCAAGTTGTAACTAAAAGAAATCAGGAGTAGCTATACTAATATCGGACAAAATAGACTTTAAATGTAAAGGCATCGTAAGAGGCAAAGAAGTACACTATATACTAATTAAAGAGTCAATTCACCAAGAAGATATAATGAACGTAAATGTTTATGTTCCCAATCATGAAGCTCCAAAGTATGAGATGCATGTTGGCAAACTGACGGGAGGGATAGATGTTTCAACAATGATAGTAGGAGACTTCAACACACCACTCTCCTCTATAGATAGAACAACCAGACAGAAAATCAACAAGGAAATAGAGAAGTTAAATAACTTGATAAAGAATTAGACCTAACTGACATATATAGGTCATTGTACCCCAGAGCTCAAGGTTATACATTTTTTCTCAGTGCTCATGGAACATTCTCCAGGATAGATCATATGCTGGGGCACAAAATAGGTCTTTATAAATTTTAAAACATTGAAATTATTCAAAGCACTTTCTCTGATCATAGTGGGATGAAGCTGGATCTCAACAACCCTAAAAGAATGAGAGCATTCACAAATATATGGAGATTAAATAACCAGTGAGTCAAAAAAGAAATCACTTGAGAAATCCGTAGGTATCTGGAGATGAATGAACATGAGAATACAACTTATCAGAATTTATGGGATGCAAGAACACTGTGCTGAGAGGGAAATTTACAGCCCTAAATTCCTATATTAAAAAGCAAAGAAGAGGAAAAATCAAGGACTTAAAAGCACATCTGGAAGAACTTGATAAAGAATAGCAAAATAACTCCAAAGCAAAAAGAAGAAGAGAAATAACAAAGATTAAACCAGAGATAAATAAAAGAGAGAACAAAAGAACAATAGAAAGAATCAATAAATAAAATCAATAAAATTGATGGGCCACCAGCAAGACTGACGAAGAAGAGAGAGGATGCATATAAACAAAATCAGAAATGAGAAGGAGTGTGTTACTACAGACCCTGAAGAATTAAAAGGAATCATAAGAGCGTACTATGAACAACTGTATGCCAACAAAATAGACAACTTAGATGAAATGGACAAATTCCTGGAGATACACAAACAAGCTTCACTGACTCAGGAAGAAATAGAAGATCTCAACAAACTCATCACAAGTAAAGAGAATCAATCAGTCATCAAAAATCTTCCTACAAAGAAATGCCCAGGGACAGATGACTTCCGAGGGGAATTTTATCAAATATTCCAAAAAGAACTAACAGCTGTCCTGCTCAAACTTGTCAAAAAATTGAGGAAAAAGAAACTCTACCTAATTCATTTTATGAAGCTAATATTATTTTAATACCAAAACCAAGTAAACATGCTATAAGAAAGTAAAACTACAGGGCCAATCTCTCTAATGAACATAGATGCAAAAATTCTCAATAAAATATTAGCAGATTGACTCCAACAACGCATTAAAAGAATTATATACCACGACCAAGTGGAATTTACCAGGAATGCAAGGATGTTTCCATACCAGAAATTCAATTAATGTAGTACAGCATGTTAACAAATGGAAAGGGAAAAATCAAATAATCATCTTGATTGATGCTGAAAAGCATTCAACAAAACTCAGCATCCTTTTCTGAGAAAAACACTCCAAAAGATAGGAATCAAAGGTAACTACCTAAATATGATAAATGGAATATATGAAAAAATGATAGTCAGCATTATACTTAATGGAGAGAGACTGAAAACTTTCCTTCTAAGATCAGGAACAAGGCAAGGATGCCCACTGTCACCACTGTTATTCAACACTGTGCTAGAAGTTCTAGCTAGAGCAATGAGGCAGGACAAAGAAATAAAAGGCATTCAAACTGGAAAGGAAGAAGTAAAACTGTCATTATTTGTAGATGATATGATACTATACTTGAAAGATCCTGAGAAATCTACAGCAAAGATACTTGAGCTAATAAACAGATTCAGCAAAGTGGCAGGATATAAAATTAGTGTGCAACAATCAGTAACATTTCTATACACAAGTGATGACCTAGCTGAGAAGTCAGTAAAGGGAGAAATTCCACTCAAGATCGCAACTAAGAATCAGGTATTAAGAATGAAGTTAACTGTGTATGTAAAGGATTTTTACACAGAAAACTACATAACATTGCTAAAAGAAAAAAGATCTAAATAGGTGAAAAGATATTCCCTGCTCATTGATAGGAAGGCTAAATATAGATAAAATGTCAGTTCTCCCCAAATTGATCTAAAGATCAGCATAGTACCAATCAAAATCCTATCAACCTATTTTGAAGATTTGGAAAAACTAATTACCAAATATGTCTGGAAGGAAAAGAGACCCTGAATAGCTAAAAGCATCTTAAAAAAAAAGAACTAAGTGGTCAGATTAACACTCCCTGCCTTTAAAACCTATTATAAAGCCACAGTTGTCAAAATAGCATGGTACTGGCACAAAGATAGAAGCATTGTCCAGTGAAATCGTATTGAGAGTACAGAAATAGTCCACCAAATCTGTGGTCAACTGATTTTTGACAAGGCCCCCAAATCCTCTGAATTAGGACAGGATAGTCTTTTCAGTTATTGGGTGTGGAAGAACAACTGGATATCAATAGCCAAAAGAATGAAAGAAGACCCCCATCTTACACCCTACACAAAAATTAACTCAAAGTGGATGAAACACCTAAATATAAGAACTAGCACCATAAAGCTTTTAGAAGAAAATGTAGGTAAACATATCCAAAACCACGTAATTCCTAAATTTTATACCAAATGCACAAGCAATAAAAGAAAAAATAGATAAGTGGAATCTCTTCAAAATCAAATGCTTCTGCACCTCAAACATCTTTGTGAAAAAGGTGAAGAGGCGGCCAAATGAATGGGAGAAAATACATGGAAATCACACACCAAACAAAGCTTTGATATCCTGTATTCATAAACAAATCATACAACTCAACAATAAAAGAACAAACAGCCCAACCATAAAATGGGCTAAAGATATGAAAAGACATTTTTCTGAAGAGCAAATACAAATGGCTGAAAAGCACCTGAAGGTGGGCCACAGTGGCTCAGCAGGTAGAGTTCTTGCCTGCTGTGTTGGAGACCTGGGTTCGATTCCTGGTGCCTACCCATGCAAAAAAAAAAAAAAAAGCACATGAAGAGATGCTCATTTTCATTGGCTATAAGGGAAATACAGATCAAGACTACACTGAGATAACAGTGTAATCTTCTTTTTTTTAAACTTCTTTTATTATATAGTATAACATATATACAAAGCAAAGAAATAAAAAAGCAACAGTTTTCAAAGCTCTCTTCCACAAGCGGTTACAGGACAGATCCCAGAGTTTGTCATGGACTACCATACGATCCTCTTAGATTTTTCCTTCTAGCTGCTCCGGAATATAGGAGGCTAGAGGACTTAAATACTTTTTTTTTTCACATGCAGCTTCATTCAGTGTTTTAACATAATTGCATTACAATTGGGTAGTATTGTGCTGTCCATTTCTGAGTTTTTATATCCAGTCCCATTGTACAGTCTGTATCCCTTCAGCTCCAATTACCCGTTCTCTTTTTTTTTTTTTTTAATTAATGGAAATAAAGAAATTAACCCAACATTTAGAGATCATACCATTCTACATATGCAATCAGTAATTCTTAACATCATCACATAGATGCATGATCATCATTTCTTAGTACATTTGCATTGGTTTAGAAGAACTAGCAACATAACCGAAAAAGATATAGAATGTTAATATAGAGAAAAAAATAAAAGTAATAATAGTAAAATCAAATCAAAACAAAACAAAACAAAAACCTATAGCTCAGATGCAGCTTCATTCAGTGTTTTAACCTGATTACTTTACAATTAGGTATTATTGTGCTGTCCATTTTTGAGTTTTTGTATCTAGTCCTGTTACACCGTCTGTATCCCTTCAACTCCAATTGGCCATTATCTTACCCTGTTTCTACCTCCTGCTGGACTCTGATATCAAGGACATATTCCAAATTTATTCTCGAATGTCTGTTCACATCAGTGGGACCATACAGTATTTGTCCTTTAGTTTTTGGCTAGACTCACTCAGCATAATGTTCTCTAGGTCCATCCATGTTATTACATGCTTCATAAGTTTATCCTGTCTGAAAGCTGCATAGTATTCCATCGTATGTATATACCACAGTTTGTTTAGCCACTCTTCTGTTGATGGAGATTTCGGCTGTTTCCATCTCTTTGCAATTGTAAATAACGCTGCTATAAACATTGGTGTGCAAATGTCCATTTGTGTCTTTGCCCTTAAGTCCTTTGAGTATATTCCCAGCAATGGTATTGCTGGGTCATATGGCAATTCTATATTCAGGTTTTTGAGGAACCGCAAAACTGCCTTCCACAGTGGTTGCACCATTTGACATTCCCACCAGCAGTGGATAAGTGTGCCTCTTTCTCCGCATCCTCTCCAGCACTTGTCATTTTCTGTTTTGTTGATAATGGCCATTCTGGTGGGTGTGAGATGATATCTCATTGTGGTTTTTTTTTTTTTTTTTTTTTTTTTTTATTAATTAAAAAAAGAATTAGGGGCGGGCCGCGGTGGCTCAGCGGGCAAAGTGCTTGCCTGCCATGCCGGAGGACCTCGGTTCGATTCCCGGCCCCAGCCCATGTAAAAAACAAACAAACAAACAAAATACAATAAAACAAGAAAATGTTTAAAAGATGTTTCCTTTCCTTCCTTCTATCCTTCCTTCCTTCTCTCTCTCTTTCCTTCCCTTCCTAAAAAAAAAAAAAAAAAAGAATTAACAAAACAATTAGAAATCATTCCAATCTACATGTACAATCAGTAATTCTTAATAACATCACATAGTTGCATATTCATCATTTCTTAGTACATTTGCATCGATTTAGAAAAAGAAATAAAAAGACAACAGAATAAGAATTAAAACAATAATAGAAAGAAAAAAAAACAAAAAAAACAAAAACAAAAAACCTATACCTCACATGCAGCTTCATTCAGTGTTTTAACATAATTGCATTACAATTGGGTAGTATTGTGCTGTCCATTTCTGAGTTTTTATATCCAGTCCCGTTGTACAGTCTGTATCCCTTCATTTCCAATTATCCCTTCTCTTTTTTTTTTTTTTTTTAATTAACGGAAAAAAAGAAATTAACCCAACATTTAGAGATCATACCATTCTACACATGCAATCATTAATTCTTAACATCATCACATAGATGCATGATCATCATTTCTTAGTACATTTGCATTGGTTTAGAAGAACTAGCAACATAACCGAAAAAGATATAGAATGTTAATATAGAGAAAAAAATAAAAGTAATAATAGTAAAATCAAAACAAAACAAAACAAAACAAAAACCTATAGCTCAGATGCAGCTTCATTCAGTGTTTTAACATGATTACTTTACAATTAGGTATTATTGTGCTGTCCATTTTTGAGTTTTTGTATCTAGTCCTGTTGCACAGTCTGTATCCCTTCAGCTTCAATTACCCATTGTCTTACCCTGTTTCTAACTCCTGCTGAACTCTGTTACCAATGACATATTTCAAGTTTATTCTCGAATGTCCGTTCACATCAGTGGGACCATACAGTATTTGTCCTTTAGTTTTTGGCTGGATTCACTCAGCATAATATTCTCTAGGTCCATCCATGTTATTACATGGTTCATAAGTTTATCTTGTCTTAAAGCTGCATAATATTCCATCGTATGTATATACCACAGTTTGTTTAGCCACTCTTCTGTTGATGGAGATTTTGGCTGTTTCCATCTCTTTGCAATTGTAAATAATGCTGCTATAAACATTGGTGTGCAAATGTCCGTTTGTGTCTTTGCCCTTAAGTCCTTTGAGTAGATACCTAGCAATGGTATTGCTGGGTCGTATGGCAATTCTATATTCAGCTTTTTGAGGAACCGCCAAACTGCCTTCCACAGTGGTTGCACCCTTTGACATTCCCACCAACAGTGGATAAGTGTGCCTCTTTCTCCGCATCCTCTCCAGCACTTGTCATTTTCTGTTTTGTTGATAATGGCCATTCTGGTGGGTGTGAGATGATATCTCATTGTGGTTTTGATTTGCATTTCTCTAATGGCCAGGGACATTGAGCATCTCTTCATGTGCCTCTTGGCCATCCGTATTTCCTCTTCTGATAGGTGTCTGTTCAAGTCTTTTTCCCATTTTGTAATTGGGTTGGCTGTCTTTTTGTTGTTGAGATGAACAATCTCTTTATAAATTCTGGATACTAGACCTTTATCTGATATATCATTTCCAAATATTGTCTCCCATTGTGTAGGCTGTCTTTCTACTTTCTTGATGAAGTTCTTTGATGCACAAAAGTGTTTAATTTTGAGGAGTTCCCATTTATTTATTTCCTTCTTCAGTGTTCTTGCTTTAGGTTTAAGGTCCATAAAACTGCCTCCAGTTGTAAGATCCATAAGATATCTCCCAACATTTTCCTCTATCTGTTTTATGGTCTTAGACCTAATGTTTAGATCTTTGATCCATTTTGAGTTAACTTTTGTATAGGGTGTGAGACATGGGTCTTCTTTCATTCTTTTGCATATGGATATCCAGTTCTCTAGGCACCATTTATTGAAGAGACTGCTCTGTCCCAGGTGAGTTGGCTTGACTGCCTTATCAAAGATCAAATGTCCATAGATGAGAGGGTCTATATCTGAGCACTCTATTCGATTCCATTGGTCGATATATCTATCTTTATGCCAATACCATGCTGTTTTGACCACTGTGGCTTCATAATATGCCTTAAAGTCAGGCAGCGCGAGACCTCCAGCTTCGTTTTTTTTCCTCAAGATGTTTTTAGCAATTCGGGGCACCCTGCCCTTCCAGATAAATTTGCTTATTGGTTTTTCTATTTCTGAAAAATAAGTTGTTGGGATTTTTTTTTTTTTTTTTTTTTTTTTAAAGGAAAGACAGAGAGAAGGAAGGAAGGATAGAAGGAAGGAAGAGAGGAAGAAAGGGAAACATCTTTTTAAACATTTTCTTGTTTTATTGTATTTTGTTTCTCCGTTTTCGTTACATGGGCTGGGGCCGGGAATCGAACCGAGGTCCTCCGGCATAGCAGGCAAGCACTTTGCCTGCTGAGCCACCGCGGCCCGCCCCAGTTGTTGGGATTTTGATTGGTATTGCATTGAATCTGTAAATCAATTTAGGTAGGATTGACATCTTAACTATATTTAGTCTTCCAATCCATGAACACGGTATGCCCTTCCATCTATTTAGGTCTTCTGTGATTTCTTTTAGCAGTTTTTTGTAGTTTTCTTTATATAGGTTTTTTGTCTCTTTAGTTAAATTTATTCCTAGGTATTTTATTCTTTTAGTTGCAATTGTAAATGGGATTCGTTTCTTGATTTCCCCCTCAGCTTGTTCATTACTAGTGTATAGAAATGCTACAGATTTTTGAATGTTGATCTTGTAACCTGCTACTTTGCTGTACTCATTTATTAGCTCTAGTAGTTTTGTTGTGGATTTTTCCGGGTTTTCAACGTATAGTATCATATCGTCTGCAAACAGTGATAGTTTTACTTCTTCCTTTCCAATTTTGATGCCTTGTATTTCTTTTTCTTGTCTAATTGCTCTGGCTAGAACCTCCAACACAATGTTGAATAATAGTGGTGATAGTGGACATCCTTGTCTTGTTCCTGATCTTAGGGGGAACAGTGTAATCTTATAGATACCTATAAGACTTATAGATTCTTATAGATACCTATAAGAATGACTGCTTTTCACCAAACAGGAAACTATATGTGTTGGAGTGGATGTGCAGAAACTGGGACATTTATGCTGTTCTGATGGAAATGTATAATGGTGCAGCCTCTATGGAAGACTGTTTGATGGGTCCTTGGGAAACTAAATATTGAGTTGCCCTGTGACCCAGCAATATCATGACTTGGTATATACCCAGAAGAGCTGAAAGAAATGATACAAACAGACATTTGCACACTGATGTTCATAGCAGCATTATTCACAACCACCAAAAGATGGGCACAAATAAAATGCGCATCAACAGATGAGTGGATCAACAAAATGTGTTGTATACATATGATGGAATATTATGCAGCAGTAAGACAAAATGATATCCTGAAGCATATGACATGATGGATGAGTCTTGAGAACATAATGCTGAGTGAAATTGGCCAGACCCAAAAGGATAGATAGTGTATGATTCCACTTTTGTGATCAATATAAAAGTATAATCAGAGGTTTATAATACAGAATATAAGAGACTTAGAGAAACATAGAAGGTAGAAATGTGTGAACCGTTAGCTAATGAGGTTGAATTCCAATATAAGGGAATAGAAAGAAGTGAAAGTAGTTCTTTAATGGGTCTGTAAGTAATATTATTATATTGAAGATGGACAAGATTGAAACGGGTTGAATAGACCTACTTGTCCCACTGATAAAAACTAGAAATATGAGTTAGTTCTTGCAAGAATTACATCAAAGATATGATTCCTGTACAAAGAGTGTTTAAGTCCAGGGGACAGGGGGAAAACTGCTATTGCATGCTATGAGTTTTGTTGAAAAGGAAATCATCAGCACTACCACGGCAACAGCAGAGGTGAATAATGAGGGGAGGGACAAGAGTTAAGAGGAGGTTTAGATTTCTTATATGGCGAGGGTGTATTTATTGGTTTTCTTTCTCTTGGTAACAATGAAATTACCTAAAATTGAGAATGTTGATGGACTGTGTACTTTGGGTCCACTGCATGATGCCTGATAAATGCAGGTGGCTGAAGGATGCACTGATGGAGAAGTAGATTCGCAAATGATAATGTATACTTATGAATGAAGGTAGTGTTGCCACAAAAAGGAACAAAGTCCTGATGCATGCAATGATGTGAATGAACATGTGGGACATTTGGTGAAACAAAATAAGCCAGAAACAAAAGAACAAAATGGTATGGTCACCTTTAAAAAATGCTTATGAGAAAACAGGCCTGAATTGTAAACTTTTTGAGGAGATACATTAAGTCTGGAGTGGTGATTATTATTTCTGGATTTTGAGAGGCTGATAAATGTATAAAACCTGATATATATGTATATAACCTGATATGTAGAGATAAAAATGAAGCCAAACAAGTTGGACTTAAAGTAATTTATAACATAGGGGTAAGGAAGACAGTGTCTGTATTTTACAACCACACATACTCTCTGAGACCATTGGAAGAAAGGTTTATTTGGTTTGGAATTGAAAATTTCTGTAGTGCATAATCTAACTCATTCTATCTGTATAGCTCATTTGAACAATTGAAACACCAGGAACACGGAATAAGAAAGAGGTCCTTTAATCCTGTATAGATTATTGTAATGCCTGGATACATCCTATTAAGCTGATAATCAAAAAGTATTGGCAAATTTCCCTTGAGGGAATGGTGAACAAGGGGGAAAATTCAGCTTCCCCAAGTGGAGAATTCTTCATATTCTCACAAGCAGTGGGAACAACGGAAGCAGTAGGCTGAGCCCCCAATCTTGGGGTTTGTTCATATGAAACTTAATCCCACAAAGGATAGATCAAGCCTATTTAAAATTTAGGCCTAAGAGTCACCCCTAAGAGAACCTCTTTTGTTGCTCAGATTTGGCTTCTCTCTCCAACCAACACAACAAGCAAACTCACCACCCTCCCCCTGTCTACGTGGGACATGACTCCCAGGGGTGTGAACCTTCCTGGCAATGTGGGACAGAAATCCTAGAATGAGCTGAGGCTCAGCATCAAGGGGTTGAGAAAACCTTCTCGACCAAAAGGGCAAAGAGTGAAATGAGACAAAGTGTCAGTGGTTGAGAGATTCCAGACAGAGTTGAGCAGTTATCCTAGAGGTTATTCTTACGCGTTAAATAGATATCACCTTGTTAGTCAAGATATAATGGAGAGGCTGGAGGGAACTGCCTGAAACTGTAGAGCTGTGTTCCAGTAGCCATGTTTCTTGAAGATGATTGTATAATGATATAGCTTTCACAGTGTGACTGTGTGATTGTGAAAACCTTGTGTCTGATGCTCCTTTTATCTATCTTGTCAACAGATGAGTAGAACATATGGAATAAAAATAAATAATAAGGGGAAAAATGTTAAAATAATTTTAGTTTGAAATGTGAGTGATCAGTGAAAGGGAGGGATAAGGGGTATGGTATGTATAATGTTTTTTTTTTTCTGTTTTCATTTCATTTCTTTGTATGTTGTCTTTATTTCTTTTTTTGAATTGATGCAGATGTTCTAAGAAATGATCATGATGATGAATATGCAACTATGTGATGATATTGTAAATTACTGATTATATATGTAAAACAGAATATCATATGTTAAGAATGTTTTTGTTCGTTTGTTGTTAAATTTTTTTTAAATAAAAAAAAAATTTAGGCCAAAGAGTCACCCCCAAGAGAGCCTCTTTTGTTGCTCAGATATGGCCTTTCTCTCAGCCAGCACCACAAGCAAACTGACTGCCCTCCCACTCTCTATATGAGACATGACTCCCAGGGGTGTGAACCTTCCTGACAACGTGGGACAGAAATCCTACAATCAGCTGGGACTCAGCATCAAGGAATTGAGAAAATCTCCTCGACCAAAAGGGGGAAGAGTGAAATAAGACAAAATGAAGTGTCAATGGCTGAGAGATTCCAAACAGTGTCAAGAGGTTATCCTGGAGGTTGTTCTCACGTATTAAGTAGATACCACTTTGTTATTCAAGATGTAATGGAGAGGCTTGAGGGAACTGCCTGAAGATATAAACTGTGTTCCAGTAGTCGTGTTTCTTGAAGGTGATTGTATAATGATATAGCTTTTGCAGTGTGACTGTGTGATTGTGAAAACCTTGTGTCTGATGCTTCTTTTATCTACCTTATCAACAGACATGTAAAACATATGAATTAAAAATAAATAATTAGTAGAGGGAACAAATGTTAAAATAAATTTAGTAAATTGAAATGTTCGTGATGAATGAAAGGGAAGGGTAAGGGGTATGGTATGTATGAATTTTTTTTCTGTTTTCTTTTTATTTCTTTTTCTGAAGTAATGCAAATGTTCTAACAAATGATCATGATGATGATATACAACTATGTGATGGGAAAAAAAAAAAAGTATTGGCAAACTCCCCTGAGGGATAGGAGAAAGAGTATGAAACTATTAAACCTTACCATCAGGAAATCCCCTGATACTGTGTCAAACTTTAGAGGTAACCAAATCAGTAGGCCTTGCCCTCGATCGTGAGGCTTACTCTTGTGAATTTTATGTAGGTAGCAGAGAAGCTTAGGTTACCTATAGGCATGCTTAAGAGTTACTTCTGGAGGACTTCTGTTGTTGCTCACATGTGGCCTCATTCTCTCTAAGCCCAACTTTGCAAGTGAAATCATTGCCTTCTCCCATACATGTGATATGACATCCAGAGGTGAAAGTCTCCCTGGCAACGTGGGAAATGACTCCCAGGAATGACTCCAGACCTAGCACCATGGGATTGACAATTACATCCTGTCCAAAAGAGGGGAAAGGAGTGTAATTAATAAAGTATCAGTGGCAGAGAGAGTTCAAATAGAGTTGAGAGGCTACAGTTGAGGTTGGTCTTATGCAAGCTTCAGTTAGACCTTGCTGCCTCTCACAACCTGTCAATTCCCAACCCGGACCATTCCAGCCAATCTTAAAGAACACCTAGGGCAATATATAAGATTCCACAAGGGTTCCATGCACTAGAGTAACTTGCCAGAAACCTACGACCTCCAGATCGGTCCCTGGTCCAGATGAGTCCTTAAACCTAGCCCAGACTCTCCAGGGCATCAGATAGTTCCATTTCCCTAAACCACATCAGTGACAGAGCCTTCCAATATGAAAAATTTAGAATGGCCATAGCCTAAACACCCCTAAAGAGAAGGATGGAAAGATCAAAGGTGATGGTGAACTTATCGAGAGAAGATAGGATTTAACTAATGAATATGAATGCTAAATCATTAGATTGATCTCTTTTAGTCTCTAGTATTTTACAGCAGCTAGTAGTAAAAACCTAAACTTGTGAAATTGTAACTCATGTAAAACTCTGAAATATTTTCTACATCTAATTGTGGTGCTGTGCTTTGAAATTTATAGCTTTTTTTTGTATATATGTTATTTTTAACAAAAGAAGAACAACAAGAAAAGTCGATTGTGATGATAAAAAATAATTAAGACCTCTAGCCTCCTATATTCTGAAGCAGCTAGAAGGAAATATATGAAAGGATCGTATGGTAGCCCTTGACAAACTCTGGGATCTGTCTTGTAACTACTTGTTGAAGAGTGCTTTGAAAACTATTTCCCTTTTATTTCTTTGCTTTGTATGTTTATACAATAAAAAAAAAGTCACATACGCAAAAAAGGAAACAAATTTATAGTTTAATTAAATGATCTAATTTATATAGAACCAAGTGTTTTTCCTAAAGTGTAAATATTTTACAAATTCCAAAGCTGTTTTTTTCCTGAATGTGAAAGCTGTTTATTAACTCTAGGTTCATCTTGATTAAATGATTTCTTATGATGTACAGTGAATCAAGATTCATGATTGTTCACTATGAAAATTCAAATTAAAATGTTTTTCATTAACTTTTTATTAAATCTTACATTCCCCTCTAAAAAAATTAATTAGATAGTATAAGTTTTGGACAACATGAACATTTTTTTACCTCTCACAAAAGTTAAAGCTTTAAAATAGACAATATTATTTTTTACCTTGTATATTGATTTATCTTGGTTTTAACTCTATCAGTTTCATCATGTCTTTAATTGGAGCTTGATTTCTTAGTTTTTTAATCATTGCTGTGTGAACCCATGCTAACCTTTAGAGCTGGAGAAATAAATTTGAGTTTTAGATATTATGTAGACACTTAAAGTTTCCGGGAATTACTGATTTATATAAAGAGTAAGGTATGTCAGAATTTAATAATAATATTTAATACTTACAATCTGAGCTTTAATTATTATCAGTCTTTTGAAATGAAGCTTTTTTAGAAATAAAATCATTTGACTATTGTTTTATATTAAATTCTAGCAGAGGTTTTGTTTTAATATATTTTTACACATTTACCAAAGTCATTTTATTTAACAGATAAAATACAATATATATAGTTGTTCATCTTTTCTTTTAAAATTAAGCATATATATTTTTAGGGAAGTATTGTAGTAAAGCAGTGCAACTGACAGTTTAGCTGTTTCTATGATTTGTAGCTTTTTAAAATAAAACCATGATTAATAACATACCATTGCCTAATATTATATAGATTAGTATCAGGATATAACATTGATAGTGAGAATATTGTCAAATTTTTACAAATTATACAGTGTTCAAATATATGAATATTTTATTTAAATTTAATTAGTAACAAAATAGAAAATTCTTTTTAAACGTTGTATTAGTTAGGGTTCTTTAGAGACAGAATCAACGGGAAATATTCGTAAGTATGAAATTTATGAAAGTGTCTCATGTAACCATTGGAACGTAGAGTCCAAAATCTGTATGGCTGGGTGTGAAGCTGACAATTCTGACGGAGGGTCTGGACGAACTCCACAGGAGAGGCTTGCCGCCTGAAGCAGAAAGAGAGCCTGTCTCTTCTGAATCCTCCTTAAACGGCTTCCAGTGGTTAGCTTAAGCATCACCCATTGCAGCAGACACTCCCCTTGGCTGATTATAAATGGAATCAGCAGTGGATATTGCCAACATGATCACGATTTAATTCTATGAAATGTCCTCATAGCGAAAACAGGCCAGCATTTGCCCAGCCAGACAAACAGGTACCACCACTTGGCCAAGTGGACACATGAACCTGACCATGACAATTGTATTATGTCTCAAATACTTTTTATGCTATAGGCTAAATTATTTTAGTACATTAGCACCTTATTTATACAAAGTAAAAGAACAAATTATTTGTAACAGGTTTTTCCTAACTGTGATTTTAAAATAAAGGATAATGCCAGCATAAACCTTAATAAGGATATTATTCTGAGTCTGTGCCTAAAATTATAGGCACAGTATTTGGATGATTAAGAAAAATTGTTTTTCAAAATTCTTTATATTAAGAGCATGTTAACAGTCTATGTTAATAGAATGCAGAGAAAACTTTAGTTTTCTATGAATATTCAACTTAACACAAAAACTTTCCTTTTTTTGAAATATATGATGAACAGACTTATTAAATTTTGGTTTGTGCTGATTATAACAATCAGAACTCGCTTTCGTAAACTCTTCATAACTTTTTACAATTACTGTATGACAGACAATTTATTTTCATAAACCCCTTTATAACTATAGTCGTTTTATGACAGAATTCATTTTCATAAGCTTTTTCTTTATGACTTTTTCTAATTATTCAGAACTTTTTAAAAATGACTGTAGCAAATAAAATTCCTCTCCTCCTACTCTCTATTGCTTTGTCTATTTAGGGCTTGTAATCCACAATGACTATAATAAACAAAATTCATTTCTTTAAACTCACTGTTACCTTTTATATTTATTTCACCTATGGTTTTATTTAAATTGCATAAAATTAGAAATTAATTTGATAATACATTTATGAAACTTTTAAACCTGCATATTTTTCTTAATAACAAGATTCATGGATGGGAAAAGGGACAGAGATTTTATAAAACAGTGGAGGAATGGGATGGTGTGGTGGTGGCTCAGAGGCAGAATTCTCACCAGCCATGCTGGAGACCTGGATTCAATTCCTGGTGCCTGCCCATGTGAAAAAAAAAAATTATACAGGGGGTGGGCCATGGTGGCTCAGCAGGTAGAGTTCTTGCCTACCATGCTGAAGACCTGGGTTCAATTCCTGGTGCCTGCCCATGGGGGGGAATAATGGAAGAATGGAAGAAATTTATGCTTGGTTTTAGAACATGCCAGGCATTTATATACTTTATATTTAGAACACATAAATGATTATTTTATAGTATTTTAAAAATCAGTTCAATTTAGCAATAACTGAAATTTTCCTTAACAATATTTTCAACTGCTAAGAATGTGTTAATTTACACAATCAAGTTATATTTTTTTAAAAAACTAGAGTTTTTAATTTGTTTAAATGCTACTTTTTTATTTAAAGATTTTACATGTGTTATTTTTATGAAGACTTCTTAGGTCGTTTTTTATTTCTTTGCTTTTTAAATCCTCTCTGCGTTTTTATTCATCTGTTCCCACTGTTTTATATAAAGCCTCTGTAGGTGTATATTTTAACTAGAATATAAACCTTTAGAAGCCAAGATTTATGTTTTTTTATTCATGACAGACTGGCTTTAATAAAGTTATTATAACTCCAGATTCTTATACATATTGAGGTAATAAATGGCTAAGTAAGAGAAGTCAGATATTTTAAAAATTCAGGTAATTAAAGTTATAAAAAATCCATTTGTATGTTTTTAAACTTAATTGGTTTTTAAAATAAAGTATTTGAAGTATTAGCATATTTTAAATTTTATTACATTTATGTTATTAATATTAAGTACATTGCTCAATTTATGCAATTTGTTAGGCTACTTTAAGAGGAATTTTGAGAATGTATTTATAATATTAGTTTATTTATTAGTAAGTTTATTTAAATTTAGGGAGAGTGTATTTAAGCAAAATAAAATTGCATTTGTTTTATTTAAAATCTATCATTCAATTCCTTTTTATTGTTTTTAAAATTATGAAAAATTTTAAAAGTACATTGACTGTTAGGTTCTGAGAAATATACTGAGTTTATTGAATTTGTCCCCAGTTTAAATACATTTAGGAAAACTTTTTAATTTGTTGTACAGGCAGAAAAATATTAGGCTTTTTGGGTTTGAAAGTTTTAGGTAAGAGACATGGAATTTTGAGAGGTTTTATCCTTTGCCCTCAACTATTTTTAACTATTTTATTCATTTTTAAACATATTTTTGAGAGGGACAAGTAAAGGATTGATTCCATTTCTTCTGTTTGCAAAACAATTTTAACTGCAATATCTTTAACTATGATAGTACTATTTTTATTTTAAATCTTAGTGAGGCCAGATTATGTCAGAGAAATAAAATCTTTTAATAGACTTATAACTAAAATGCTTTTAATTTTCATTACAGCTTAAAGATTCCTTTTTTAAAAGAATTTTTGTAATTAGTAACCAGTTATGAACATTTGACTAATATAAACCTAGGAACATACCAGTTAATAATTAGACTGAACACATTAGCTAGCAAATAGGCATTAAATATTTAGCATTCTGAATATATTAATTAACAATTAAACAGGCATGGAACACTTATGACAGCGGTTTAGAAGTGATTAGAGGGGTAGGAGGCTTAGAAGGTTTGTTATGAAGAAGGCAAAACAATAGAGTAGCACAGAGGAATAAGGTTGTTAAGCTTGCCAGCACAAACTTTTAGACTTTTTTTAACCGAGAGTGCCTTCTGTTGGCCAACATTTTTTGTTGTTTTAAAGAGTATTGGAGAAGGCTTATGGATATTTGTTTGCTCATGGGAGGTTTATGAGTTATTGCTCCCTTGGAAGTTTATGGAGCTACCCAAGACATAGTTTTAAGTGGGACTAACTGCCCACATATATGATCCAGTCACGACAACAAAGCAGGCATTCCTGGGTTGTTGTTGAAACCAGAAGAGTGCATGCAGTCTTTCAGTCAGGGCATTCCCCATTACTTTTGACTGCTGCAATGGGGAAAATCACTCTTAGAGCTGGAGAATTTTGACTAAGCACTTAGATTTTTCAGGCCGATAAAAAATGTTCAGGGAGCTGGCTGGGGTGCTGTGTTAAAGCAGGCCCAAAAGCAGGGCAGCCATCCATGAGACACAAAACTCTCAAGGGAGGATCTGGGCAGAAGGATGTCACTTACCTAGGGCTGAGTTAGTTATAGGCATTTGAGTGCAGTGGATGTGAGCTGGCATCCCGATAAGAGGGTCTGAGCCCAAAACTCAAGCTGTCAATCACATGGAAACCATAGTGACTGTGCCGGTTTGGGGAAACAGAGTGACAGGAAGGTTGTCTATACCCCTTAGCTTAGAAAGCTAAGCCTTTAGTCAGACCTCTGTCCCAGGTCTTGGCACCATTCATATTAGACATGGATTCCTCAAGGGTTCCACATGAGACAGTGAGTTAAAGCTTGATAGGTTTATTGAGAAAGAGGGAAACAGATTAAGGAGCGAGAGCAGGCAGGTGACAGACAGCGAAACCTACTAGCAAAAGGAAAGGAAAAATGACTCTGTCATGGTCAGGTTCATGTGTCAACTTGGCCAAGCAGTGGTACCTATCTGGTTGGGCAAGTGCTGGCCTGTCTGTTGCAATGAGGACATTTCATAGGATTAAATCATTATCATGTCAGCTGCATCCACAGCTGATTCCATTTGTTATCAGCCAAGGGGAGTGTTTTCTGCAATGAGTGATGCTTAATCTAATCACTGGGAGGCTTTTAAGGAAGATTCAGAAGAGACAGGCTCTCTTCCTGCTTTGGCCGGCGAGCTCCTGTAGAGTTCATCCAGACCCTCCATTGAAATAGTCAGCTTCGCAGCCTGTCCTGCGGATTTTGGACTCGGCATTCCTATGGTTACGTGAGACATTTTTATAAATTTTATATTTGCAAGGTTTCCTTATGATTCTGTTTCTCTAGAGAACCCTAACTAATACAACTTGGTACCAGGAGTGGTTCTTAAGAAACAGAATCTTAAAAGTGGGTTTTTATGAATGGTTTTCTACTCAGACTGGACTCAGAGGTACTAAGGACTCTGATTCCCATAATCAGAATGACACTCCCAATCCATGGAATGAGTTGGCCAAAGAGATAGTCAAAATATCACCATTCGATTCTCCTAATGCTTCGCTTGTATGAAGCTAGTGCTGAGGGATAATGTTTTTGAAACCTTTACAGAGTTTTGTGGAAATAAGACACATTAAGGAGTGAAAGGGACGGGCTTAAGGCTCCAAACGAGAAGCTTAAGCGCCGTCTGACAAATGTAGACGTTTCAATGAATGTCTTGAAGGAAAATCTAATTTCCTGTAGCCATAAGCTTGAAATCTCTGAAAATCAGACTCAGAATCTTATTGTTAGAATAGCAACTTTACAACAAAAACAAATTTCAGTGTTGCATGGTGTCTGCCATTAAAGTGAGGGCATTGATTGGAAAGAAGTGGGACCCTGAAAAAGTGGGATGGTGACATGGATTGATAATGGTGTCAGGGGTGAGGTTGAAACCCTAGGTCATGCTGTGTCTTCTCTAGATAACCCTGTAATAGTCTGCCCTGAGGACATAGCCACTCTACCTCCAGCCTGTCTTGAGGAGTTGGCCACCCAACCTCTTCCTGAAGGGATTAGCCCTATAGTGATTAATCCTGTTTCACCAGATGAAACTGCAAATGAATGCCCTGAAGCAGATGGCTTGGAAGATATTTCTAATTATTTTCATGACTCACCCCCACCACCCCTCTTTTCTTCTAGACCTATAACTAGACTAAAGTCCCAGCAGGCCCCTAAAGGTGAGGTACAAAAGTATCACATGTGAGGAGGTACGTTATACTCCAAAAGAAATGTGTGAGTTTTCCAATCTATATAGACAGAAATCAGGGGAATATGTGTGGCAATGGATTTTAAGGGTGTGGGATAATGAAGGGAGGAATATAAGGCTGGATCAGGCTGAATTTATTGATAGGGGCCTACTAAGCAGAGATTCTTTCAATGTTACAGCTCAAGGGCTTAGAAAAGGTATTAACAGTTTGTGTGGATGGTTGGTTGAAATGTGGATCAAAAGGTGGCCGACATTACCTGAGGTTGAAATGCCAGAACTGCCCTAGTATAATGTAGATGAGGGGATCCAAAGGCTTAGAGAGACTGGAATGTTAGAGTGAATTTATCATGCAAAGCCTGCTCTTACACCCCAGGAATGTCTGGAGGATGCACCTTTTACCAGAACAGTAAGAAATAAATATGCGAGGCTAGGGCCATCATTCCTGAAGAGTTCTGTAGTTGCACTTCTCTGTAGGTCAGATATTACGGTAGGAACTACTGTCACTGAGCTGGAATCTTTAAACACAATGGGGATGACCGGATCCTGAGTTGGCAGAAGCCAGGTGGCAGCACTTAATTGCCAAAGACAGGATAGACGTGGTTATTATAACAGACTAACAAACTCACAGCAGGAGTCAAAATTATATGACTTGCAGAGATTTGTAGCATTGACTAGTAAGTCATCAGGTACCTAGACATACAATAGAAGGGCAGTCTACTAAATTCTTGTTGGAGCTGTATAAACAGAAGAGTTCTAGCTCCAGTGAACAGAAGTCTAGCCTGAATTACAAAAACAGAGCCACGGCCCCTTAATCAATTTTCAGACTTGAGACAGAAAGGGGAGGCCAGGTCCCTTTGGGGAGAACCCTGTTACACTGCTGCATATTTATACTGTTAATCTTCCTCCAAGCCTTCCCCAAGGAGACCTAAGGCCTTTTCCCAGGGTAACTGTGCATTGGGGAAAAGGAAATGATCAGATATTTTGGGGAGTATTAGACACTGGTTCAGAAGTGACATTAATTCCAGGGGACCCAAAACGTCATTCTGGTCCACCAGTCAGAGTAGGGGCTTATGGAGACCAGGTGATCAATGGAATTTTAGCTCAGGCCCATCTCATAGTGGGCCCCCAGACCAATTCTGTAGTTATTTCCCCAGTTCCAGAATGTATAATTGGTATAGACATACTGAGCAACTGGCAGAATCCCCACATATGCTTTCTAACTTGTACAGTGAGGGATTATGATGGGAAAGGCCAAGTGGAAGCCACTAGAACTGCCCCTACCTAACAGAATAGTAAATTAGAAGCAGTACTGGATTTCTGAAGGGATTGCAGAGATTACTGCCACTCTTAAGGACTTGAAGGATTCAGGGGTGGTGATTCCCACCACATCCCCGTTCAACTCTCCTATTTGACCTGTGCAGAAAACAAATGGGTGGGTCTTGGAGGATGACAGTGAATTATCGTAAGCTCAACCAGGTGGGAACTCCAACTGCAGCTGCTATTCCAGATGTGTTATTGCTTGAGCAAATCAATACATCCCCTGGTACCTGGTAACAATACATTTATTGAATATTAGCAAAGCATACTGTTGTTGCAGTTTGCTAAAGCTGCTGGAATGCAGCATACCAGAAATGGGTTGGGTTTTTTGTTGTTGTTTGTTTGTTTGTTTTGCAATGGGCAAGCACCGGGAATTGAACCTGGGTCGCCAGCATGGCAGGCAAGAACTCTGCGTATTGAGCCACTGTGGACTGCCCTGGATTGGCTTTTATAATGGGGATTTATGAACTTAAAATTTACAGTTCTAAGACTGTTGAAATGTCCCAATAAAGGCATCGAGAGGATGATATCTTCTCTGAAAACAGGCCACTGGCATCTAGGACACCTATGTCACATGTGAAGGCATGTGGCAAGTCAGTTGGTCCTCCTCTCTTGGGTTTTGTTGCTCCCAGCTTCTGGCTTTGGTAACTTCTTCTCAGTTCCTCTCGGGCTTCTCTGGGCTTTTTCTGTGTGTCCTTTATACTCTTATAAAGGACTCTACAAAGGAATAAAGACCCACCTTGAATGGAATGGGTCACATCTCAATTGAAATAACCTAATCAAAAGGTCCCACCTATAAGAGGTCTACATCCACAGGAATGGGTAAAAAGAACATGGCCTTTTCTGGGGGTACATAACCACCACATACTTTTTAAATGTAAATTTTAGATTAAAATTTAATATAAAGCTTCTAAAGAATAATCTAAATGGATTGGCTTTTATACCTCTAGGGTATATGTACCCCACTTTGTCACCACTGTGTTGTGTTACAGCTATCCTTTCTTTTTCTCTATATTTTAGCCATCTTTCAAAGTTCTGCCCACATCCAGCCTTCTTTTTCATCTCCTCTCATTGTATTTGTCTGTTTGGAAGATACAAACCTTCCAAAGCCTGACCTTTATTTGTATATGTTTTAGCGTTTTTACTCAGTTGGTAGCTTTTGAAAGGCAAGAGAAGTACTTTACATGTCATTGTATGTCTCAGTGTAGTGCTCTTGGCACAAAGCAGTCACTAAACATTTGAATTAATTAGCAGCAGATGCTGAATAGATGGTTTGTATGTGTTATGTTATATGTCACACTTTATGTCTTTATCTGCTTTCCAAACATACCCTTTAGGAAATGATTGTTTTAGTTTTCCAGTGGACTGATTGAAGCTCTGAGTTTAGTAATAACCTGCCCATAGTAATGAAGCTTAGAGCCTGGAATGAATTTTTCTTTCTTTCTTTCATTTTTTTTTTTTGTTTGCATGGGCAGGCACTGGGATTTGAACCTGGGTCTCTGGCATGGCAAGCAAGAATTTTGCCACAGAGCCACTTTTTCTTCTTTTTTAAAAGTTATTTTTGTTTTGAATGAAGTTATATTTTGTCTTACTACACCTCTTGGTAAAAAAAATTGAAATAATATAAAATGTATAAATGAAGAAATCTTTTTCTCACCTCTAAACCTATTCATTTTCTCTTCTGCACTGCTTCATAAGGTAACTATTTTTATTAGTTTATTGTGGCTGTTTCCAGTGGTTCTTTAAGCAGGAAAAAAACACAAAATACAAATATGTATTGTCTCTGCCCTTTCCTACGAAAAAGGTTGCATAATGCATAAGTTTTTTTTTTAACTTTTTTTTATTGTATAGTATAACATATATGCAAGGCAAAGAAATAAAAGAGTAATAGTTTTCTAAGTACTCTTCAACAGGTAGTTACAGGACAGATCCCAGAGATTATCAGAGGCTACTATACCATCCTCTTATATTTTTCCTTCTAGCTGCTCCAGAATATGGGAGCATATTTTAAATATTTTTTTATCATCACAATTGACTTTTTTTTTAATAGCATATATACAAAAGAGTTATAAATTTCAAAACAGCACCACAATTAAGTTGTAGAACATATTTCAGAGTTTGACATGGGTTATAATTCAAAATTTTAGGTTTTTACTTCTATCTGCTCTAAAATAGTGGAGACTGAAAGAGATATAAGTTTAATGATTCAGCATTCATATTCATTTGTTAAATCCTGTCTTCTCTGTATAATTCCACCATCACCTTTGATCTTTCCATACTTCTCTTTGAAGTTGTTTGGGCTATGGCAATTCTAAATTATTCATATTGGAAGGGTCTGTTAGTAATATGGGGTAGGGAGATACAACTATCAGATGTTCTGGAGAGGCTGGGCTAGGTTTCAGGACTTATCTGGGCCAGGGACCCATCTGGAGGTTGTAGGTTTCTGGAAAGTTACTCATGGATCCCTTGTGGAATCATATATTGCCCTAGGTATTCTTTATATTGGCTGGAATGGTCCTGGTTGGCGGTTGGCAGGTTATGATAGGCAGCAAGGTCTACCTGAAGCTTGGTAAAAGGAACCTCCAGAGTAGCCTCTCGGCTCTATTTGAGTTCTCTCTGCCATTGATACTTTATTAGTTACATTTATTTTCCCCCCTTTGGTCCGGACAGAATTGTTGATCCCACGGTCCCAGGTCTGGATTCATCCCTGGTACTCCTCTCCCATGTTGCCAGGGAGACTTTCACCCCTGGATATCATGTACCACATAGGGAGAAGGCAAAGATTTCAGGAAAGCAAAGATTGCAGAGTTGGGCTGAGAGCGAGTGAGGCCACATCTGAGCAACAAAAGAGGTCCTCCAGGAGTAAGTATTAGGCATGCTTATAGGTAGTCTAAGCTTCTGTGTTGCATACATAGGCTTCACAAGAGTAAGCCTCATGATCGAGGCCATGTCCTATTGATTTGGGTGTCCCTGAAGTTTGACACAGTATCGGGATTCCCTAAAGGTAAAGTTTAATAGTTCCATATTCTTTCTCCCATTTCTCAGGATACTTTGCCAATATTTCTTGATTATCTGCTTAATGTACTCTAGGATGTATCCAGGCATTGCAATAATCTATACAGGATTAAAGGACCTGTTTCTTATTCTGTGCTCCCTGTGTTTTAGTTGTTCAAATGAGCTATACAGATAGGTTGAATTACATTATACAGTACATAAAATTTCAATTCAAGACCAAATAAACCTTTCTTCCACTGGTCTCAAAATGTCTGTAGTTCTAAAATATAGTCATTGTCTTCCTTACCCCTATATTCTTAATTACTTTAACCCCAACCTGTTTGACTTCGTTATCTGTAAATATCAGGTTATATATATAAAACAGCCTCTCAAAATCCAGAAATAATAATCACCACTGCACATTTAATGTGTCTGCTCTAAAAGCTTACAATCTTTGCCTCTTTTTTCTTATAAGCATTTTCTAAAGGTCACCATATTTTTCTTGTTGTTTTGTTTCTGGCTTATTTTGTCTCACCAGATGTCCCACATATTCATTCACATCGTTGCATGCCTCATGACTTTGTTCCTTTTTGTCACAGCACTACTTTCATTCATAAGTATACACCATCATTCACTAATCTACTTCTCCTTCAGTGCATCCTTTAGCCATCTGCAGTCATCATGCATCATGTAGAGGTCCCAAAGTCCACAGTCCATCAACATTCTCAATTTTAGGTAAGTTCATTGTTCCCAAGAGAAAGAAAACCAATAAACACACCCTCGCCAAATAGGAAATCTAAATCTCCTCTTAACTCTTGTCCCTCTCCCATTATTTACCTCTGTTGTTGCTGTGGTAGTGCTGATTGTTTCCTTTTGAACAGAGCTCATAGTGTGCAACAGCAGTTTTCCCCCTGTACTCTGGACTTAAACACTCTTTGCACAAGAATTGTATGTTTGATGTAATTCTTGGGAGAACGAATTCATATTTCTAGTGTTAATCAGTGGGACACATAGGTCTATACCACCCCTTTCAATCATGTTCATCTTTAATATAGTAATATTACTTATAGACCCACTAGAGAACTACCTTCACTCTATCTGTTCCCTTACAATTGGAGTTCAACCTCATAGCTAACGGTTCACCTATCTCTAGCTTCTATGTATCTCTTTGTCCCCTATATTCTGTATTATAAGCCTCTGATTATAATTTTACACTGGTCATAAACCTGAAATCATACAGTATCTATCCTTTTGTGTCTGTCTAATTTCACTCAGCATTATGTCCTCAAGCTTCATCCATCTTGTCATGTACTTCAGGACATCATTTTGTCTTATTGCTGCATGTTATTCCATCGTATGCATATACCACATTTTGTTGATCCACTCGTCTGTTGATGGTCATTTGTTTTGATTTCATCTTTTGGCGATTGTGAGTAATGCTGCAATGAATGTTGATGCGCAAATGTCTGTTTGTGTTATTGCTTTCATCTCTTCTGGGTATAAGTGTTGCTATTGCTGGGTCATAGGGCAACTCGATATTTAGTTTCCTCAGGAAACACCACACAGCTTCCATAGTGGCTGCACCATTATACATTCCCACCAGGACTGTACGAGTGTCCCAGTTTCTCCACATCCTCTCCAAATTTATAGTTTCCAGTTTGTTGAATACCAGACATTCTTATAGGTGTGAAGTGATATCTCATGTAGTCTTGATTTGCATTTCCCTTATAGCCAATGAAAATGACCATCTCTTCACGTGCTTTTGAGCCATCTGTGTTTGCTCTTCCGAAAAATGCCTATTCATATTATTACCCCATTTTATAATTGGGTTGTTTGTTCTTTTGTTGTTGAGGTGTATGATTTCTCTGTATATACAGAAAATCAAACCTTTGTCTGATTTGTGATTTTAAAATATTTTCTCTCATTGAGTTGGCTGCCTCTTCACCTTTTTGACAGTCTTTTGAGGTACAGAACCATTTGATTTTGAGGAGTTCCCATTTATTTTTTATTTTGTTGCTTGTGCTTTGGGTGTAAAGTTTAGGAAACTACCTCGTATTACTAGGTCTTTAAGATGTTTTCCTACATTTTCTTCTAGAAGCTTTATGGTTGCTAGTTCTTATATTTAGGTGTTTGATCCACTTTGAGTTAATTTTTGTGTAGGGTGTAAGATAGGGGTCCTCTTTCATCCTCTTGGCTGTTAATATCCAGTTCTTCCACCCCCAATTATTAAAAAGACTGTTTTGTCCCAATTCAGAGGATTTGGGGGCCTTGTCAAAAATCATTTGAGCAGAGATTTATTTGGTGGTTTATTTCTGCACTCTCAATTCGATTTTATTGGCCACTGCTTCTGTCTTTGTGCCAGTACCATGCTGTTTTGACCACTGTGGCTTTATAATAGGTTTTGAAAAGCAGGGAGTGTTAATCCTCCCACGTCGTACTTCTTTTTTAGGATGCTTTTAGCTATTTGGGGTCTCTTTCCCTTCCAGATGAATTTGGTAATTAGCTTTTCCAAATCTTCAAAGTAGGTTGTTGGAATTTTGATTGGTACTGTGTTGATCTTTATCAATTTGTGGAGAATTGACATCTTATCTATATTTAGCCTTCCTATCCATGAGCAGGGAATGTCTTTCCACCTATTTATATCTCCTTTGATTTCTTTTGGTAATGTTATATAGTTTTCTGTGTACAAGTCCTTTACATCCCTAGTTAAATTCATCCCTAAGTACTTGATTCTTCTAGTTGCTATTTTGAAAGGAATTTTTCCCTTTACTGACTCCTCAGTTTGGTCTTTGCTTGTGTAAAGAAATGTTACTGATTTTTGTGCATTAATTTTATATCCTGCCACCTTGCTGAATTTGTTTATTAGTCAAGTATCTTTGCTGTAGGTTTCTCAGAATCTTCCAAGTATAGTCTCATATCATCTGCAAATAATGAGAGTTTTACTTCTTCCTTTCCAATTTGAATGCCTTTTATTTCTTTGTCCTGCCTCATTGCTCTAGCTCGAACTTCTAGCACAATGTTGAATAATAGTAATGACAGTCGGCATCCTTGTCTTGTTCCTTATCTTAGGGAGAAAGCTTTCAGTCTCTCTCCATTGAGTACGATGCTGGCTATCAGTTTTTCATATATTTCCTTTATCCTATTAAGGTAGTTACCTTTGATTCCTGTCATTCGGAATGTTTTTATCAGAAAAGGATGCTGAATTTTGTCGAATGCTTTTTCAGCTTCAGTTGAGATGATCATGTGATTTTTCCCTTTCCATTTGTTAATGTGCTGTACTACATTAATTGAATTTCTGGTGTTGAACCATCCTTGCATTCCTGGTACAAACCTCACTTGGTTGTGGTGTGTAATTCTTTTAATGCGCTGTTGAATTCAATTTGCTAATATTTTATTGAGAATTTTTGCATCTATGTTCATTAGAGAGATTGGCCTGTGGTTTTCCTTTCTTATAGCATCTTTACCCAGTTTTGGTTTTAAGATAATATTAGCTTCTGTTCTAGTTTGCTAGCTGCCGGAATGCAATACACCAGAGACGGATTGGCTTTTAATAAAAGGGGATTTATTTTGTTGGTTCTTCAGAGGAAAGGCAGCTAACTTTCCACTGAGGCTCTTTTCTTACGTGGAAGGCATAGGATGGTCTCTGCTGGTCTTCTCTCCAGGCCCCTGGGTTCCAACAACTTTCCCCGGGGTGACTTCTCCAAAGGCCTGGGCTGAGCTGCAAGTGCTGTGATGAGGAATGCTGAGCTGCTAGGCTGTGCTACTTTGCGATCTCTCATTTAAGCACCAGCCAATTAAGTCAAACATCACTCATTGCAGCAGACACGCCTCCTAGCTGACTGCAGATGTAATTGGCAACAGATGAGGTTCACGTACCATTGGCTTATGTCCGCAGCAACAAGACTAGGCATGCTCACCTGGCCAAGTTGACAACTGAATCTAACTAACACAGCTTCATAAAATGAGTTAGGTAGAGTTCCTTTTTCCTCAATTTTTTGAAAAAGTTTGAGCAGGATTGGTATCAGTACTTTTTGGAATGTTTGACAAAATTCCCCTGTGAAGCCATTTAGCCCTGGGCTTTTCTTTGTAGGAAGATTTTTGATGACTGATTGATTCTCTTTCTTGTGATTGGTTTGTTTAGATCTGCTCTTTCTTCCTGAATCAATGTAGCTTGTTTGTGTGTCTCCAGGAATTTGTCCATTTCATCTAAGTTGTCTAGTTTGTTGGCATATAGTTGTTCATAGATCCTCTCATGATTTCTTCAGGATTGGTGGTGAAACACCTCTTCTCATTTCTGATATTCTTTATTTCTTTTTTTCTTTATCCCTTTTTTTCTTTATCAGCCTTGCCAGTGGCCCATCAGTTTTATTGATTTTCTCAAAGAACCAACTTTCAGTTTTATTGATTCTTTCTATTGTTCTTTTGTTCTCCCATTCATTTATTTCTGGCTTAATCTTTGTTATTTCTCTTCTTTTTGCTTTGGGGTTAGTTTGCTATTCTTTCTTATGTTCCTCCATCCAGATGTGCTGTTAAGTCCTCCATTTTCACTCCTTCTTCTTCTTTTTTTTTGGCATGGGCAGGCACCAGGAACTTGTTTGTTTGGTTTTTTAATACATATATTTTTAAATTAATTTTTCAATTTTTTAAAACTATAACAACAAACAAACACAAAAATTTTTAACATATGATAATTCCATTCTACATATATAATCAGTAATTCACAGTATCATCACATAGTTGTATATGCATCATCATGGTCATTTCTTAGCATGTTTGTGTCACTATAAAAACACCACATAGGTTATGTTAGGAACTATACTAGTCAAAATATAAATTTTGTACCAAATAAACATTTTTGCTTTAGTCTCACACATAAGTTAAAATTTTAAAGTATTAATTACCATCCATTTTCAACACCCTGCAGTATTGACATTCCTTTGGAACTTGTTTTTTAACACAGGCATCTAGGGCAATTCAGTGTAGCCTTTGCTGCCTTCCACAAGTTCGGGCAGGTTTTATTCTCATTTTCATTCATCTCCAGGTAGCTACTGATTTCTATTGCAATTTTTCCTTTGACCCACTGGTTGTCTAAGAGTGTGTAATTTAATCTCATACATTTTTGAATGTTCTCGTTTTTTGGTGGTTATTGAGATCCAGCTTCATCCCATTGTGATCAGAGAAAGTGCTTTGAATAATTTCAGAGTTTTTCAATTTATAAAGACCTGTTTTATGCCCCAGCATATGATCTATCCTCGAGAATGTTCCATGAGCACTAGAGAAGAACGTATAACCTTGTGTTTTGGGGTGCACTGACCTATATATGTCTGTTAGGTCCAATTCATTTATCAAGTCATTTAACTTATCTATTTTCTTGTTGCTCTTCTGGCTGGTTGTTCTGTCTATAGAGGAGAGTGATGTATTGAAGTCTCCTACTATTATCCTTGAAACATCTATCGCTCCCTTCAGTTTTGCCAATGTCTGTCTCATATACTTTGGAGCACCTTGATTGGGAGCATAAACATTTATGATTGTCATATCTTCTGATGAATTGACCCTTTAATTAGTTTATAGTGTCCTTCTTTGCCTCTTACGATGTCTTTACATTTAATGTCTATTTTGTCCAGTATTAGTATAGCTACTCCTGCTTTCTTTTGATTACAACTTGCATGGAAAATCTTTTTCCATCCTTTCATTTTCAATCTATTTGTATCCTTGTGTCTAAGACGAGTCTCTTATATACAGCACATAGCTGGATTATGTTTCTTAATCTGTTCTGCCAATCTGCCAATGGTATCCCAACCAAAAGAGCTGGGATACCTATACTAATATCGGATTTTAATTGGCGAATTTAGTTCATTGACATTCAAAGTTATTGAAAAGGCGTTTCTTGATTCCACCATCTTATCTTATTTATTTATTTGTCAGATCTATATATTCTTTTCCCTCTTTCTCTTTGTATTCTTTAAATTACCCTTAGTGGTACTCTTCAGTTCTGTGTCCTCCTCTGGACCTCCCCCTCCTGTCTTTTTTTTTTTCAGCTGGCAGAACTTCTTTTAGTATTTCTCATAGGGCTGGTCTCTTGTTGACAAATTCTTTCTTGACTTCTTCGTGAAAGCTTTACTCTCTCCCTTGGTTTTGAAGGACAGTATGGCTGAGTACAGAATTCTAGGCTGAAAGTCTTTCTCTTTCAGGATCTTGACTATATCATACCACTACCTTCTTGCCTCCAGGGTGCAGTTAAGTAGTCTAAACTCATTCTATTTGGTTTCCCTTGTATATAGTAGATTGTTTTTTCCTTGCCGCTTTCAGGATTTTCTGCTTCTCTTCAACATTTGACATACTGATTTGTGTGTGTCTTGGGGAAGACCTATTTGTATTTATTCTCTTTGGAGTTTGGGCTTCTTTGACTTGAATACTTATGTCCTATATGAGGGTTGGGAAGTTTTCCCCCATTATATCCTCAACTACCCTTCCTAGCCCTTTACTCCTCTCTTCTACTGGGACAGCAGTGATTCGTATATCTGCATGCTCTGTTTTGTCTGTCTTTTCCCTGAGAGCCAATTCAATTTTTCCATCTTTTTGATATTTGCTGTTTGAGTCTTCAAAGTCAGTTATCCTGCCCTCTATATCACTTATTCTTTCTTCTGTCTCTTCAAATCTGGTGTTGTATACCCCTAGTATGCTTTTTATTTTGTCAACAGAGCCTTTAATCTCTATCTGCTAGTTTCCTACGTATTCTTTCAAATTCCTCTTTATGTCCTTCTGGTGTGTTCTTGATCTCCTTTATGTCATTTGCTATGCCACTTTTTTTTTATTAAGTAGAGTTGTATGAACATCTTTGATTGGTTTTTCCGATGCCTGTCTCTCCTCTGGTGTTTTAATTTGATCATTAGGCAGGGGTATGTCTGTCTGAATTGTGATATGCTTAGTAATCTTATTATGCTGTCTTTGTGGCATGTAAATATCTTGATTGATTTACTTTGGTACTTGCTTTCTTTTGGTAGTCTAAGGCCTTGTATTTGTAGGATGGATGTACAGCAGGAAACAGGGTACGTAGTGGGGCACTCAGTATGGTGTTTTGTTTCAGGCAGGTAAAGGCACAGATTGGGGATGTTACACTGATGCTTGTGAATGTGGGTGCTGAGCGGTCAGGAAGGATGTAACTGTGCTGGTGCACTCATCTGGGGGTCATAATCCTGGTGTGCTCTGGTTTAAGGGCCCTGTGTGCGCATGCATAGAGCTGTGGCAGCAGGTCCGTCTTAAGCTTTCATAGATCAGGGGCAGATGTGTCCCGGCTGTGCAGGTCAGCACTTTCTCAGAGCTGGGAAGTGTGGGTGAGGCCTGTGCACATGTGCAGTTCTAGGACTGCTGTAAACTGACATTCCCAGAGCTGAATGATGTGATTGAGGCCGATGCGCATGTGTGGTTCCAGGACTGCTGTAAGTTGAAGTTCCCAGAGCTAAATGACATGATTGGTGGCCTGTGGATATGCTTGGGTCGAGGAGAGCGGTAAACTGATGCGGAAAGTTCAGGGGGTGCAGGGTGAGGCTATGCGACACTATGGTCAGGGGTAGCCACTGTATAGAGGTTAGTGCCCACAGCCTTTATGTGCTGGCAACACCCTGCAGGGAAGAGGGAGGGGAAGGTAGTGCTTGGAAGGGGTGTAGGAGAGGTGGGTTGGCTGCAGTTGGGGTGGGGGTGTGGGGCAGGTACATGCACTGGGGACTGGTGGGGTGGGGGTGCCTGGAGCGCAGGGTATGGAAGCGGGTGATGGGGTTTGGGTCTGTGGGGTGTGGGGTGAGTCGCCAGTCATGGGGCTGTGCTGGGGAGGGCAGCCCACCCAAGGAACGCAGCCTGGCTTACTTCCTAGTTCCTGGCTCCTGTCTGTGCACTCCTGAGGACTCTGCACCTCCATACTAGACTCCAGCTTTCTGCCTCTCAGTTTCTTGGCCTCTGCAACTAGGGCTGCCTTATGTGGTGGAGAAGGCTGTCCCAGGTCAGCCGCACTCCGAAATTGCTGCCTCAGTTGCCCTCCTGTCCCTTCTCTAACTTTTCCGTGAAGCAGGGCTGATCTCGAGCTACTCTATTCAGCCATCTTTCCTGAAGGGGTGCATATTTATATACCCTTAATAATTCATCCCTAGCTCTTTCCAAATTAGCACATGGAGAACATCCTCATCTTTTTTAACATCTGTATAGTAGCATTGAGATTGCAATTTATTAAATCAGTCCTTTGTTGATGGCCACTTTGGTTGTTTCTGATATTTGCTATTACAAGCAATGCTGCAGTGATTTTATAAATAAATCAGTTTTGTATATTGTGCTGGTATTTCTGTAGGACAAATTCCTTGAAATGGGATTGCTGGGTTAAGGGTAAATGCATTTATATTGCCAAATTGCTCTCCCTAAGTGTTGTACCACTTGCACTCTTACTCAGCATGTGTGAGGGGGGCCTGTTTCCTTACAGTGTCACCAACAGAATTGCCTGGGCTTTTGCCAGATTAATGGGTAACTACTAACTTGGTGGATGTTGAGTATTTTTTCATGAATGTTAGTTTATTTGCATTTCTTTTTCTATGATCAGTTTGCCCCTACCATTTAGCATTTTCTTGTTAGGTTGTTGGAGCTCTTAAAATATTATAAAGATAGTTTTTTGTTATAAGAATTGCACAAATTTTTTTCCAGTGTTTCACTTGATTTTATAGAGCTAGGGCATTTTCTGCATTCTTGAAAATATTTATTTATGTGTAATTTTTATTTTATGCATCTAGTTTTTAAAAACTCTTTTCTAATAACTGTTTCTTCCCTCAACAGACACGGCATCAGCGAGGAGATACACATCCTCTGACTTTAGAAGAAATTTTAGATGAAACGCAGCATTTAGATATTGGGCTCAAGCAGAAACAGTGGCTAATGACTGAGGTGAGAATAGGCTTAAAATGTTGTTAAAAATACTACTTAATTATCATGATCTCTTTTCTATAACCAGAGGATTTTTATGATGTGGAAATCGATAAAGGTTTTTATTCTTTCCTAGAAGAAGTAGTGTAGCAATTTTATTTTTTAAACATTCACATTTACAAAGTTGTTTGATGTGTTGGTTTTCACATAAATTTATCTATTTAAAAATTTAAAGACTTGAAGATAAAAGTTGTAAAGAAGTCATTGTATCAATTCCATTTAAGTTCTTCCAGAATAATTGATGCTTATTTTGAACTGCTAAATTTTTAATTTATATGTTTGTAAATGCTATTGTTTTTATATATGTTTTCAGACATTTAAAGCATGAGATGTTATAGGGATAGCCAGATTTTTGCTGTGCT
This sequence comes from Tamandua tetradactyla, assembly GCF_023851605.1. Classification (NCBI taxonomy): domain Eukaryota; kingdom Metazoa; phylum Chordata; class Mammalia; order Pilosa; family Myrmecophagidae; genus Tamandua; species Tamandua tetradactyla. Next base: position 13,059,745 of record NC_135352.1, read on the forward strand.
CATTACTATTGTGGTTTGATGATATGTTACTGCTTATAGCATTTTATTTGGAAAAATAATCTTGAACATTATGTATGTTCACAGAACAGTTTGAGGAAAACAAACTGCAGCACAGTCAGTGACCATACTAATTTGGGAATTAATAGCATTTAAAAATTTGAGATATTTGCCTCTTTTGAAAGACTATTTTCTAGAACTACTGCTAGTTTTTAAACACCAAATGAAAGTTGCTAAAACATTATTTAGTTAATTAACTTTACCAAGCAAAATACTATACTTGTTTTTTATGATAAAAATGTACCAGTTAATTGGTATCATTGTAGTTCATCATATTAGTGATATACAAATAATGGTAGTCCACATTTAAATTTTGCCGGTTTACCTAATCTTGGAATTTCATAGATTGCCAATATTAGTGAAAGATTATTTTTATTACTATTGTATTCTCTCTCCTTTCTTCTTTCTGTTCCCTTCAGAGTCAGGTTGGCAGCTGCATAAGAAAATAAATAAGGTTGCTCTTTCTTTGAGAGCTTTCCTTCTAGTTTTAGCTGTACAACATAACTCCTTAGGGCATTATTATATTCAGTAATTCCTGCATTCCTACTCAGTTTCATTCTCAAACTGATATTATAAGTAAAACTCTTATAAGCGTGAGTCTGGTCCTTTTGAAGTTCTGTACACAGCTGCTAGTACCAGTTGATAACCAGGGGGGGAAAACTAACTATTGACTTGTTCTTTCCAGGATAATATTTCCCATATTATAGTGCTAATATGTGGTAAACTGTACTTTGATAGGGTGAGCAGTACCCAATTTACTTTGTCTATTAATGTTAATAGGTGTTTTATTTATATGTGTCCCTTTTGCCTTCTAAAGGAATATGGGTGCAGCTTTCCTCAAAGCAGTTGCCATAAATGGTTTTTTGTTGTTGTTTGTTTTTTTAAGTAAAACACAAGCACTGTGCCAAGCTCCACATACTGTTCTGATATCCTGGCTATTCGATATTTTAAATCTCCTAGTGGGTATCCACAAGATACTTTTAATCAGTCATTGTATTAGATAGTGTTATATATTTAAATAATTCATTAGGTAGAATTTTAAGAATGTGTTAATATATCCAAATTGTGTCACTGTTGCAGGCACTGGTCAACAATCCCAAAATTGAAGTAGTAGATGGGAAGTACGCTTTCAAGCCGAAGTACAATTTGAAAGATAAGAAGGCCCTCCTTAGGCTCTTAGATAAGCATGACCAGCGAGGCTTAGGAGGGATTCTTTTAGAAGACATAGAAGAAGGTCTGCCCAACTCCCAGAAAGCTGTCAAGGTAACCTCTCTTTCTGTCTTAATTATGGGCTTTGGTGATAATTAGTATACTTTTACAATGTTTTTAAAAGTTCTTCATTCTTCTGAGGGATTGTAATACCAATGGTATCCCATCATTTGTTTAATTTACGTGAATTAAATTATATAGACTTTGCAACAGTATAAAATAGAACTTCCTTTACTTCCAGGGAAAGGAAAGTCATAGCTAAAATGCAATTTAAGGGTGATTTAAGGATATTTTAGGTTATTTTCAAGGGTAATTGTTACTAAAATTGATTTTTGCCTTTCATAATATAGAACCTTTCCACAGTACTTTTTTTTTTTAATTCAAATAATAATTTGAGCTTTTTTCTTCTGCTAGTCTCTATTAAATGGACTGGACTATTAAATGAAAGTTGAGGGGGGTGACAGGAAATTGAGTGTTTCTGGGTCTTAGGTTCTCGTCAGCACTCACAATCTTTAGTGTCCTTTTTCTATTTACTGACCATCAGGAGGAAATAATGAAGATCATAGGAAGATTAAGGGGGGTAGAGGCACCTAAGGTTTTTGTTAGGATGTAAACTCCATATGCTTTTAGAAAAGACGGTAGTGTGAAGGTTAAAAATTCAGTGTGGAAATAAGACATGTAAGGATGAAATAGCAAAGAGACTGCCAAAAGGTGTTAAGTACCAAAAGGTGGTAAAAGAAGTAAATATTTTTGGCTGTTTGAAAGAAGCTAAATTTAACTCTAATTTTTTAGAAATTAAACTAAAATTTAAAATGTTTTAAGTTCTATATCTCATTCTGAGAGAAGCAAATATGTAAATAAAATTTTATCTGCTAAGAATTAAAAAAAATAATAAGTAGCTTTTTGTACAAAGGATACTAGTAGCTTAGTGGATGTTCAGCTTTGATTGATACTCTCTTTAAATTTACCATTGCCTTTAAATTTCCTTGTAAAGACATAGGGAAAGTATTCTATTGTGATGGTGGTCGGATTTTTCACACTGAAATGAAATAAATGGCTTAAGTATTTTGCTTTTTGATAATCCACATTAGTGTTGGTACACACTGGAAGAACCTATAGAAACCTGTAATTGTTACACCATTATGTAATTTCACTTGGGCAGAGGCTGGATTGTAACCAGTTTATTCGAATATATATTTAAAGTACTGGATAGTGCAGAAATGCTGACTTATTTGTTAATTGAGAGATGGCATATATTAGAGAAGGTGGTTCCCTTCTTTTGTTGACGTTTTCAGACTAGATTGATGATATCCTTGTAGGACAGCAGTATCTAAGGCAGACTTCAGTTTTGCCAATAGTGGGTTCTGGACGTTATCTCAAACCCGCAAATGAAGGGAAGGTGAAGGAAGAGGGCTTTTCTTATGGGATGGATGATATGTATAAAGACTCCAGTGTAGGAAAGTTGAAGATATATTCAGTGGATTGGGAATAAATCTGTTTTCTAGTGAGGTGGATTCAGACAGCAGTGTTAGTGACAAGGCTAGAAAGGCAAGTTATGTACAGACTTAATTTGTATTGTATCTTATAGGCCATGGAAGCCAATACAAGTTTTTGAGTAGGGAAATAATGTGATAAAATGTTTAAGGAAAAGGACCTGATAGCAAATAGGAATAGAGTAGATTTGATGGGTAAGAGAATGGAGGTAGTGGATAGAAAATATTTTCATCGGTTATACATTAGGTCATAGGAAATGTAGGTAGCGGTTAGATTGAAGATGTGGTAGAACTATTTGGGTATGAGATTTTAAGGAATAAGATAGAGAAAATTCAGGTTGGGAGGCTGGATAACTAGAAGCATGCTTATAATGAACAAGTAAGGTGCTCCTGTCCTCTGTCTACCCCACTCCAAGCCACTTTTATCTCTAGCCTGAAATATTACCAGAGCCTCTATATTTATTTTTTTCCACTGCTCCATCCTTTAAAACTTTTCTCAATAAAGCAGCTGGGGTGATCTTTTAAAAATATGTAGCAGATGTGTCACTCTCTTTTGTAAAACCTTTCAGTAGTTTTCTTTGGGACTCAGGATAAAATCCTAACTCCTATCCCTAGACTAGAAAACTCTGCATGATTTTGCCTTGTTGTTTCATTCCATGCTTTCTCACTCATCTTGTCATTTCTTCTAGTAAACCTACTGTTTGCTTTCTCAAGGCTATTATCATGCTGTTCCCAGAGCCACCTCCTTTTGGTCTTCTCCTAAATTAAATAATTCAACAAATATTTTAATACTTACTATGCCAGACATTGTTCCAAATACAGTGAGGTAGTTTAAATATCACCTAAGAGAATCCTTGCCTAAACTGTTTTTGTTTTTACTTGATTATTGCTTGTTTCTTTCCCATTAAAGACCATGTCTGTTTATTCATCAGTGTATACTTAACACTTTGCCTGGCTTATAGTAAGTGCTCAATAAATATTTGTTGAATAAGTGAAGAATTGAATTAAGGGTCTGTGCAGATTTAGAGAGAAAGAAGTCGTATTGTGGTTTTAAATATGTTGATTTTTAATAAGGCAAGAAGAATATCAAAGTGGAAGTACTTGTCAGGCAATTTGAGAAGATGAACAGGAGAGAGAGATTCACATCAGACATATTTTAATGTCAACTTACAGAGGTGGCATTTGAAACTGTATCAATTGCTTCAAAAGAGTGGAGAGAGAAGAGTACTGGACCAAGGATTGAACCTTAAAATCTTGTAGGTAGGAGTTAATACGTTTTAAGGAACTAGAGACTATTTTTAAATTAGAAGGAAATCTTATTAGATCATGTACTGTAATCTATTGCTACCCAAAGTGTAGTTTTTGTTATAGGTCCATGATAACAAGAGGATCTTGCACCAAATGTAAGCCAATATACTGCTTCCTCCATTGAGAAAACTGTTGGTTGAACTTAACAGTGTATTTAGTGACATAATCGATGTACATTCTTTTGTAACCTCCTTAACTTGTTCCTGTCTGGTCAGTGGCCCAACTCTGAGCCAGAAATTGAATACCAAAGAAGTTTACATGGTTTTTGAAAGATCACGGTATTAGTTTCAAGCCAAATTAAGAATAGAACCTAGGGCTCTTGATTTCCAGTCTAGACTAATGTTCTTCTTAAGGACAGGTTTTCCTTAACTTATTAATACTTTCCTATCTCCCCAAACAGATATCCTATATCCACTTATAATTTTTATCTGTTCATTAAAAGTATTCTGCAAGGATTAATTCCAGAATAATTTATTAGTTATTCTATGTTCAAGTAGTTATGTTTATCTTAAAAAGACCAACAGTTTTGTAATTCAAATATTTTCAGTAATTCACATGTCCTTTCCCCTTCTGTTTGGTTAGTTTGAATGGATAATGTTTCCCTGATTTTAAAAAAATATCCAGAATATTAAAAACTAATTTTTAAAAAAATTTTGAAGTACTTTCAAACTTAAAAGACAGATAATACAAATTCTTTACAGAAAGCTCCCAATATAACCCTACCTCTCAGATAACCAGATCTACCAATTTTGACATTTTGCCACATTTGCCATATCATTCTAATGTCTCTATTTATTTGTCTATCTGTCTATGCATTTATCAGTCCATTTTCTGAACACTTTAGATTGTGTACACCACGTTCCTTGAACACTTAAGACCATGTATACTTCCTAAAAACAAGGATGTTCACTCATGTATCCATCCTAAGTGTAATTTTCAAGTTTAAGAAATTTAACACTGATATAAAACATGCGGTCTATATTCCAATTTTTTCATGTGTTCCAGTAAGGTCCCTTAGAGCTTTTTTCTCCTTCCTTGCTAGATCCCATCAAGGATCATGTGTAGCCTGTCGTCATGGTCTCTTTAGTTCTTTTGTTTCTTTTATAATTGTAGAAACATATATACAGCCTGTATTTTTACACTCCAAGCATACTATTCAGTGGGATTAATGATTTACAATATTGTGGTGCTTTCACCGCCTTCTATTATAAAACTTTCCTATCTCCCCAACAGATATCCTATACCCATTGTTTTGATTTGGTAAAACTGCCAGAATGCAATGTACCACCCAATATACCATTACAGTGGGGATTTATTAACTTATAATTTACAATTCTTAGGTAGTGAAAATGTCCAACTCAAGACATCAACAGGCTGATACCTGAATTCTGAAGACAGGCTGCTAGTATCTGGGACACTTCAGTCACATGGGAAGACACGTAGCCAGTGTCTGCTGGTTCTTTTCTCCTGGATTTCTTTGCTTTCAGATTCTGGCCTCAGTAGCTTCGTCTCTGTTTTCTGTGTGTCCTCTCTCAGCTTCTCCTGGGGCTCTTTCTCTAAACTTCTCTGGGGCTATTTTTCCTGTGTTTTATCCTCTTATAAAGGACTCTAGTAAGATGGTTAAGACCCACCTTGAATGAGATGGATCATATCTCTGTTGAAATACTATAATCAAAAGATCCCACCCACAGTAGGTCTATGTCCACAGGAATGGATTAAAAGAACATGGTCTTTTCTGAGGTACATGCAGCTTCAAACTACCACACCTATTATGCTTTAACTCCCCATTCCCGCTGTTCCCCATCCATGTAACCTGTATGCTAATTTCTGTCTCTGTGAATTCGTGTATTCTGTGATTTTTTTTTTGTAGTTCCCGTAGGGCTTAAATTAGCATCCTAAATCTGTATCAGTCTCCTTTGCTTTGATATCAACTTAACTTCCAAATTATACACAAACTATATTCATATATACTTCTGTCCTCCCACTGTCATGAAGCTCTTGTTGCGAATTACATGTTTATATATTGTGAGTCCAAAACCACTCTTTTATCATATTTTTGCATTTGCCTTTTGGATTTTGTAGGAAGTATAAGTGGAAGTACAAATGAAAAATATAATAGTACTGGCATTTATATTTATCCATGTTGTTACTTTCACTGGAGATCCTTATGTCTTCATGCAGTTTGATATTTGGTCTATTGTCCTTGCCTGTCAACTCACAGAACCCTCTTTAGCATCTCTTGTAGGGCCTGTCTAGTGGTGACAGATTCTTTCCACTTTTGTTTATTTGGGAATGTCTTAATCTCGCTCTTATTTTGAAAGACAGTATTGCCAGATATAGAATTCTTGGTTGGCAATTTTTTTCCTTTCAGCACTGTGAATATGTCTTTTCAGTGCCTTCTTTTTTGTTTTTTTGTTTTTAACTTTTTTTATTAATTAAAAAAAATTAACAAACAAAACATTAAGATATTGTTCCATTCTACATATACAATCAGTAATTCTTAATATCATCACATAGTTGCATATTCATCATTTCTTAGAACACTCGCATCGATTTAGAAAAAGAAATAAAAAGACAACAGAAAAAGAAATAAAACGATAATAGAGAAAAAAAAGATTATACATACCATACCCCTTACTCCTTGCTTTCATTTACAACTAGCATTTCAAACTAAATTTATTTTAACATTTGTTCTCCCTATTATTTATTTTTATTCCATATGTTCTACTCTTCTGTTGATACGGTAGCTAAAAGGAGCATCAGACACAAGGTTTGCACATTCACAGAGTCTCATTGTGAAAGCTATATCATTGTTCAATCATCATCAAGAAACATGGCTACTGGAACACAGCTCTACATTTTCAGGCAGTTCCTTCCAGCCTCTCCACTACATTTTGAACAACAAGGTGATATCTACTTAATGCATAAGAATAACCTCCAGGATAACCTCTCGACTCTGTTTGGAATCTCTCAGCCATTGACACTTAGTCACGTTTCACTCTAACCCCCTTTGATCGAGAAGGTTCTCTCAATCCCTTGATGTTAATTCTCAGCTCATTCTAGGGATTTTCTCAGTCCCTTGATGCTGAGTCTCAGCTCATTCCAGGATCTCTGTCCCATGTTGCCAGGAAGGTCCACACCCCTGGGAGTCATGTCCCACGCAGAGAGGGGGAGGGCGGTGAGACTGCTCGTCATGTTGGGTGGAGAGAGAGGCCACATCTGAGCAACAAAAGAGGCTCTCTTGGGGGTGACTCCTAGGCCTAAATTTTAAGTAGACTTGACCTATCCTTTGTGGGATTAAGTTTCATATGAACAAACCCCAAGACTGGGGGCTCAGCCTATAGCTTTGGTTGTCCACATTGCCTGTGTGAATATCAAGAATTCAACTTGGGGAAGGTGAATTTCTCCCCACTCTTACCGTTCCCCGAAGGGGGCTTGTAAATACTTTTCCAGTCACTGATCAAATCACTCTGGGATTCATCGGGGCATCACTCTGGACAAACCAACAAACTCTCATGTCCTACCTGAGATTCCAAGTACTTATGACATTCAATCAAGCTATCTACATGAGTTATATTAGGAATTGCTCTAGTCAAAATATAAATTTTGTACCAAATAAACATTTTTTGCTTTAGTCTCACACATAAGGTGACATTTTAAAGTATTAATTATCATCTATTTTCAGCACCCTACAATAATGACATTCCTTTGTTCTTCCTCATGCAAAAACATTTTTAAAATTTGTACATTGTACATTTCACTATTATTATACACTCTAGGCATTCCTAGATTATACCATCTCAGTCTTTAACATCTATCTTTCTTTCTGATTTCATTTATGTCCCCAGCCCTCCTCCCTCTATCATTCTTACATGCAGCTTCATTCAGTGTTTTAACATAATTATATTATAGTTAGGTAGTATTGTGCTGTCCATTTCTGAGTTTTTGTATCCAGTCCTATTGCACAATCTGTATCCCTTCAGCTCCAATTACCCAATATCTTACCCTATTTCTATCTCCTGATGGTCTCTGTGACCAACAACATATTCCAAGTTTATTCACTAATGTCAGTTCATATCAGTGAGACCATACAATATTTATCCTTTAGTTTTTGGCTAGTCTCACTAAGCATAATGTTCTCAAGGTTCATCCATGTTGTTACATACTTCAAAAGTTTATTCTATCTAAAGCTGCATGATATTCCATCGTATGTATATACCAGTTTGTTTAGCCACTTGTCTGTTGATGGATATTTTGGCTGTTTCCATCTCTTTGCAATTGTAAATAATGCTGCTATAAATATTGATGTGCAAGTGTCCGTTTGTGTCTTTGCCCTTAAGTCCTCTGAGTAGGAACCTAGCAATGGTATTGCTGGGTCATATGGCAATTCTATATTCAGCTTTTTGAGGAACCGCCAAACTGCCTTCCACAGCGGTTGCACCATTTGACATTCCCACCAACAATGAATAAGTGTGCCTCTTTCTCCACATCCTCTCCAGCACTTGTCATTTTCTGTTTTGTTGATAATGGCCATTCTGGTGGGTGTGAGATGATATCTCATTGTGGTTTTGATTTGCATTTTTCTAATGGCCAGGGACATTGAGCATCTCTCCATGTGCCTTTTGGCCATTTGTATTTCTTCTTCTGAGTAGTGTCTGTTCAAGTCTTTTTCCCATTTTGTAATTGGATTGGCTGTCTTTTTGTTGTTGAGTTGAACAATCTCTTTATAAATTCTGGATACTAGACCTTTATCTGATATGTCGTTTCCAGATATTGTCTCCCATTGTGTAGGCTGTCTTTTTACTTTCTTGATGAAGTTCTTTGATGCGCAAAAGTGTTTAATTTTGAGGAGCTCCCATTTATTTCTTTCTTTCTTCAGTGCTCTTGGTTTAGGTGTAAGGGCCATAAAACCGCCTCCAATTATAAGATTTATAAGATATCTCCCTACATTTTCCTCTAACTGTTTTATGGTCTTAGACCTAGTGTTTAGATCTTTGAACCATTTTGAGTTAACTTTTGTATAGGGTGTGAGATACGGGTCCTCTTTCATTCTTTTGCATATGGATGTCCAATTCTCTAGGCGCCATTTATTGAAGAGATTGTTCTGTCCCAAATGAGTTGGCTTCACTGCCTTATCAAAGATCAAATGTCCATAGATGAGAAGCTCTATATCTGAGCACTCTATTCGATTCCATTGGTCAATATATCTATCTTCATGCCAGTACCATGCTGTTTTGACCACTGTGGCTTCATAATATGCCTTAAAGTTCGGCAGAGTGAGACTTCCAGCTTTGTTTTTTTTCCCCAAGATACTTTTAGCAATTCGGGGCACCCTGCCCTTCCAGATAAATTTGCTTATTGGTTTTTCTATTTCTGAAAAGTAAGTTGTTGGGATTTTGATTGGTATTGCATTGAATCTGTAAATCAATTTAGGTACAATTGTCATTGTAACTATATTTACTCTTCCAATCCATGAACATGGTATGCCCGTCCATCTATTTAGGTCTTCTGTGATTTCTTTTAACAATTTCTTGTAGTTTTCTTTGTATAGGTCTTTTGTCTCTTTAGTTAAATTTATTCCTAAGTATTTTTCTTTAGTTGCAATTGTTAATGGAATTCTTTTCTTGATTTCCCCCTCAGATTGTTCATTACTAGTGTATAGAAACACTACAGATTTTTGAATGTTGCTCTTGTAACCTGCCACTTTGCTGTACTCGTTTATTAGCTCTAGTAGTTTTGCTGTGGATTTTTCAGGGTTTTCAACATATAGTATCATATCATCTGCAAACAGTGATAGTTTTACTTCTTCCTATCCAATTTCGATGCCTTTTATTTCTTTTTCTTGTCTAATTGCTCTGGCTAGAACTTCCAACATGATGTTGAATAACAGTGGTGATAGTGGACATCCTTGTCTTGTTCCTGATCTTAGGGGGAAATTTTTCAGTTTTTCCCCATTGAGGATGATATTAGCTGTGGGTTTTTCATATATTCCCTTTATCATTTTAAGGAAGTTCCCTTGTATTCCTATCCTTTGAAGTGTTTTCAACAGGAAAGGATGTTGAATCTGGTCAGATGCCTTCTCTGCATCAATTGAGATGATCATGTGATTTTTCTGCTTTGATTTGTTGATATGGTGTATTACATTAATTGATTTTCTTATGTTGAACCATCCTTGCATACCTGGGATGAATCCTACTTGGTCATGATGTATAATTCTTTTAATGTGTTGCTGGATTCGATTTGCTAGAATTTTGTTGAGGATTTTTGCATCTATATTCATTAGAGCGGTTGGTCTGTAGTTTTCTTTTTTTGTAATATCTTTGCCTGGTTTTGGTATGACGGTGATGTTGGCTTCATAGAATGAATTAGGTAGCTTTCCCTCCACTTCAATTTTTTTGAAGAGTTTGAGCAGTATTGCTACTAATTCTTTCTGGAATGTTTGGTAGAATTCACATGTGAAGCTGTCTGGTCCTGGACTTTTCTTTTTGGGAAGCTTTTTAATGATTGATTCCATTTCTTTACTTGTGATTGGTTTGTTGAGGTCATCTATTTCTTCTTGAGTCAAAGTTGGTTGTTCATTCCTTTCTAGGAACTTGTCCATTTCATCTACATTGTTATATTTATTAGCATAAAGTTGTTCATAGTATCCTGTTATTACTTCCTTTATTTCTGTGAGGTCAGTGGTTATGTCTCCTCTTCCATTTCTGATCTTATTTATTTGAATCCTCTCTCTTCTTCTTTTTGTCAGTCTTGCTAGGGGCCCATCAATCTTATTGATTTTCTCATAGAACCAACTTCTGGTTTTATTGATTTTCTCTATTGTTTTCATGTTCTCAATTTCATTTATTTCTGCTCTAATCTTTGTTATTTCTTTCCTTTTGCTTGCTTTGGGGTTAGTTTGCTGTTCTTTCTCCAGTTCTTCCAAGTGGACAGTTAATTCCTGAATTTTTGCCCTTTCTTCTTTTCTGATATAGGCATTTAGGGCAATAAATTTCCCTCTTAGCACTGCCTTTGCTGCGTCCCATAAGTTTTGATATGTTGTGTTTTCCTTTTCATTTACCTCAAGATATTTCCTGATTTTTCTTGTAATTTCTTCCTTGACCCACTGGTTTTTTAAGAGTATATTGTTGAGCCTCCACGTATTTGTGAATTTTCTGGCACTCTGCCTATTATTGATTTCCAACTTCATTCCTTTATGATCTGAGAAAGTGTTGTGTATGATTTCAATCTTATTAAATTTGTTGAGACTTGCTTTGTGACCCAGCATATGGTCTATCTTTGAGAATGATCCATGAGCACTTGAGAAAAAGGTGTGTTCTGCTGTTGTGGGGTGTAATGTCCTATAAATGTCTGTTAAGTCTAGCTCATTTATTGTAATATTCAAATTCTCTGTTTCTTTATTGATCCTCTGTCTAGATGTTCTGTCCATTGATAAGAGTGGGGAATTAAAGTCTCCAACTATTATGGTAGAGGTGTCTATTTCCCTTTTCAATGTTTGCAGTGTTTGCCTCATGTATTTTGGGGCATTCTGGTTCGGTGCATAAATATTTATGATTGTTATGTCTTCTTGTTTAATTGTTCCTTTTATTAGTAGATAGTATCCTTCTTTGTCTCTTTTAACTGTTTTACATTTGAAGTCTAATTTGTTGGATATTAGTATAGCTACTCCTGCTCTTTTCTGGTTGTTCTTTGCATGAAATATCTTTTCCCAACCTTTCACTTTCAACCTATGTTTATCTTTGGGTCTAAAATGTGTTTCCTGTAGACAGCATATAGAAGGATCCTGTTTTTTAATCCATTCTGCCAGTCTATGTATTTTGATTGGGGAATTCAATCCATTAACATTTACTGTTATTACTGTTCGGGTAATACTTTCCTTTACCATTTTGCCTTTGGTATTTTGTATGTCATATCTGATTTTCTTTCTTTCTACACTCTTCTCCACACCTCTCTCTTCTGTCTTTTCATACCTGTCTCTAGTGCTCCTGTTAGTATTTCTTGCAGAGCTGCTCTCTTGATCACAAACTCTCTCAGTGACTTTTTGTCTGAAAATGTTTTAATTTTTCCCTCATTTTTCAAGGACAATTTTGCTGGGTATAAAATTCTTGGTTGGCAGTTTTTCTCTTTTAGTAATTTAAATATATCATCCCACTGTCTTCTCGCCTCCATGGTTTCTGCTGAGAAATCTACACATAGTCTTATTGGGTTTCCCTTGTATGTGTTGGATTGCTTTTCTCTTGCTGCTTTCAAGATCCTCTCTTTGATCTCTGACATTCTGACTAGTAAGTGTCTTGGAGAACGCCTGTTTGGATCTATTCTCTTTGGGGTGCACTACACTTCTTGGATGTGTAATTTTAGGTCTTTCATAAGAGTTCGGAAATTTTCAGTGATAATTTCTTCCATTTGTTTTTCTCCTCCTTTTCCCTTCTCTTCTCCTTCCAGGACTCCCACAACACGTATATTTGTGCGCTTCATATTGTCTTTCAATTCCCTGAGTCCCTCCTCATAATTTTCCATTCTTTTCCCTATAGTTTCTGTGTCTTTTTGGATTTCAGATGTTCCATCCTCCAGTTCACTAATCCTAACCTCTGTCGCTTGAAATCTGCCATTGTAGGTTTCCATTGTTTTTTTTCATCTCTTCTACTGTATCTTTCATTCCCATAAGTTCTGTGATTTGTTTTTTCAGACTTTCCATTTCTTCTTTTTGTTAATTCCTTGCCTTCTTCATGTCCTCCCTCAATTGATTCATTTGATTTTTGATGAGGATTTCCATTTCTGTTCGTATATTCTGAATTAATTGTTTCAGCTCCTGTATCTCATTTGAACTATTGGTTTGTTCCTTTGACTGGGCCATATCTTCAATTTTCCTGGTGTGATATTTTATTTTTTGCTGGCATCTAGACATTTAATTACCTTAATTAGTTTATTCTGGAGATTGCTTTCACTTATGTTACCTAGGGTTTTCTTGCTAGATGAGTTTGTTGTCTATCTGTTCTTCAACCTTCAGTTCAGCTTTTTCTGGACCTCTAGCTTAAGTTTTGTTTAACAGAGGGTAATTTTTCAGTTCTTGTTTCCTTGTTTCTTGCCCTGCTTGTATGGTGCCCCCCCCACCACGCTTAGGCGGGTCTACATAGGTATTACAAACTCCTGCCGGGTTTTCTCGGACTAAACTGGCCTCCTATCAGGGGGAAGGAGTCACCTGCGTCAGTTTTCCCTGAGGGTGAGACCCAGCAGGTTGAAAGACTTTCCTGTGACGTCTCTGGGCTCTGTTTTTCTTATCCTGCCCAGTATGTGGCACTTGTCTGCCTGCGGGTCCCACCAGCAAAAGATGTTGTGGCTCCTTTAACTTTGGAAACCTCTCCCTGCTGGGGGCATGGTGGAGACAGAGGAAGGGTTGTAGGCTGGTTTTAATGGCTTCAAATTGCCAAGCCCTGGGGTCTGAATTCCTTGAGAGAGGGATTCCACCTAAGTTGGGCTTCACCCCTCCCCTGGGGAAGGCACAGGTGGGAGATTTCCAGTGGTTTCTGATGAGAAATCAGCACTTGATCTTGTTGAGGCTTCCTTGATTGTAACATGTTGCTTTTGTCTTGTAGCTTTCAGAATTCTCTCTTCTTCTTTGATATTTGACAAGTTGAGCATAATATGCTATGGCATGGGTCTATCTGAGTTTATCCTGTTTGAAATTCTTTGAGTGTCTTGGATGTGTATATTCACATCTTGTTAAATTTGGGAAGTTTTCAGCCATTATTTCTTTGAATTTTCTCTCTGCCTCTTTCTTTCTTTGCTGTCTAGGACTCCCACAGTGCATATATATCGGTATGCTTGATGGTGAATCACAGGTTCCTCAGACTCTGTTTACTTTTCTTTATTCTTTCTGTCCCTAAGTTTAAATGATTTCAATTATCTTATCTTCAAGTTCTTGGATTCTTTCTTCTACCAGTTCCAATCTGCTGCTGAACTCCTCTAGGGAATTTTAATTCCTGTTACCAGTGGTCTTTAGGTATTTGCTTCCTTCTCATAATTTCTGTCTCTCTTGATATTCTTTGTGCTCATCTATTGTTCGCCTGATTTCCTCTAGTTCTTTTCTATATTTTCCTGTAGCTCTTTCAGCATAATTAGGACCATTAAAAAAAAATGTCTGTAATATTTCAGATCTGGTTCTCCTCATTGATGGTTTCTCATGCTTTTATTTTATTTTTTTCTGGGCCATCACTTCCTGATTCTTTCTACATTGTATAATCTTTTGTTGATACCTGGCCATTTTAAGATGTTGATATATATTTTTTTATTGAAGTTTAGACTTTGAGGTATCTTTTCCTTAAGCGTGAATCCAGGTAGTTTTGTGAAGAGCTTTCTTAAATGCCAAGGAGCAAACAAGCAAAACTGCCCCCTACCTTCCCCAGTCTTTGCAGAATGACCAGTTGGAGTGCTCTTTTTCAGGGCTTATCCATACAGTTTAGAGAATAGCCCAAGATCAGAGTGTAAGGGCTGCCCTAATCCTTTCTGTGTGTGTGTGTGTATGTGTGTTTGTGTCCTGTCTTGTGCATGCACATGTGGCCCTGGGTATTCTCCCATTTACATAGATATGAATGTCCCCTATTCCCTAGGAAACAGTTTCCTCGGGGTCCTGGGCTGCACTGTATGTCATACAGCCAGCAGTCCCTTGCCCCAGGCAGCAGATTTTGACTGTTCTCCCATAGCATTCTGTAGGAGAGTTCTGTGAACTGCCTTCCACACGCAGGGCAAGTTCTGGAATGGCAAGTCTCTCAGGCTACCACCAGACAGATTGGGCCAGACGTACTCCCAATCTATGCATTCTCACTTTCAGATAGGATTGTTTTTAATTATTCAAAACATAGGAGTTTTATTCTGTGTTTAAAAATGCAAAGATATGGTCTATCCTAAGTAAGGGAATGCTTTGCTATAGCTAAGTTAAATCTCTTCTGCTTTGCTTCCTTTTGTTCAGTTCATGATGGAGGTAGAAGATAACTATCACTGTCTCTTTGTTGCCCAAAGAGTGCTTTGAAGAAATGTATAATATAGTACTAGAAAGGAACAAAAAGAACTGCCCAAGTGAGAAAACAAGAGAATGAGGAAAACCAGTGACAATTCCAGATGGCTTATCCCTCAGTAATTGTTATTTGAGAGTTTTTTAATAAATTAAATTAACTGCCAGTATATTCTTATTATGCCATTCTATATTTGTAATATAATACATTTATGTTTAAGGTAATATATTGATTTACCTGCTTTCTAGTTGTTTTTATTTCCATTTTCTTTACTTATCTTGCCATCATCATTTACTAGCTACTTCCCAAGGACTCTATTTTTAATTAGTTTTTGATATTTTAAATCATTTTATGAATAATTTACATAATAAAGAGATAATGAAAGGTACCTTTATTTGAAATTTTCATAAGAATTTTAACATAGCAAACCTGTATTCAGTAAATTTTGGCATACACATCAAAAAGATGAAAGAATACTACCATATGACCTTTAGACAGGGTGAGATAGTTCAAGTTCTTATTGCCAAATCTTGTATGATGAAGTCCTTCCTGAATAACAGGATGAGAATACCTTATTTCTTTTTTTGTCCTTGGAAAGATCTTATTCACATACTGTTTTTTAAACTTGAGAATATGTATTGTGATGTTGTCATCAGAAGACAGTGTCAGATTTTTATTTCTATGATAAATTTCATATCATCATTAGAGTCTAGAGTGCTCCTTTCTGGCTGTTTGCATTCATCTTTTGTTTCATCTATTAGTAGAAGAATATCTTCTATCAGTTTTCTTCTCTTTGCTAGGAAGGGTAGAAAGTAAAAAATTCTAAATTCTTAATTCCCAACTATATTCAGTGAAAGCTAAAAGTCTACAAGCACAGTGTCTCCATTCCTTTATATCTTCTTGATAGAGGCACAAAACTTTGGGCAATTCCATAAGACACTGAAGGATGGCTGTTTATTTCACTGTTGCATCATGTTTCTAGGTGATTTAAGCATTCTTCCATTTTCTTATTATTTTAACTTTTTTAACACTTAATTGGGAATAATTGATGAGTAATAATTACTGGTTAGCAAAATATTTCAAGATGTAGGAAAAATAAGATAACTAAGATTCCACAGTGTATTTTAGATTAATAATTGCATCCAGTGGCTCCACATAGTAAGTATAAAATAGAATGAATTTAATTCTGTTTTGAAAAAATAAATCATTTTCTTTTTGTGCTTTAGAGGACCTCTAAGAATAAAAGTCTTGAAATAGCAATCCTTAAAAATGATCAGAACTCCTCAAGAAAGAAACTCAAAAACTAACATTGTATACAGTGGACCCTACTGGTATACTGTGGGTTAAAAGAAATGGGAGTCCTTTGTTGTATACTCAAAAACTCTTTTGGTGAGATAATTTGGATTTAAGTGAAAAATCTTTCTTTATCTTTAAGGCTTTAGGGGATCAGATACTATTTGTAAATCGTCCTGATAAGAAGAAAATTCTTTTCTTCAATGATAAGAGCTGTCAGTTTTCTGTGGATGAAGGTAAGTAAGCCTTTTTCTATAGATACTTTAAGTTTGCAAGTATTTTTCCATTTTAAATTGATAAAATTTATACTATTTATAAATTTTTAAATCATAAATTTACAATGTTTTAATACCTTTTTTTCATAAATTTGAAATGTTTAATACTATTTTTTCTTAGTATTATTCTTTCTTAGAACAGAGCTAATGGTGCTGAAGTGCAACATATTTTTTCTCAGAATGTAATTTGAAAGGTATTTCATGAATTGTACTTGGGATCTCAGTATAGTATTCACAGTTTCTTATATTTATAATTCAGTTGTACAAAACTGCGGTTTCTTTATCTATATCTGTAATTTTATAAGTGTAAATTTCCATCCCAATAGAAATGCTTGATATAAGAGGAACCGAGGGACAGACTTATTGGTAACTGGTATTATGTCAAATAATTTATGACTTTTTTGATTATTAGATTGGGTAAACAATGCAAAAACTTTTTTCTTTCTGATAGTTGTGGAGTTTGATGCCAACTTATATTTTGAATTTCCTACTGAATATGTGATGCCTATATTTTGGATTTAATTTTCAATATGTAGTCGATATTTGTAAAGTAAAATTATTAATTAAATAAGGATTGAGTGATGATAAATTTCTTTGCTTATGTAAGTGGAAATCTCCAGTTAAGCAAATATAATAATATTTTCCTGCAAATTTGTATTACTTTTGAGAGTTTAGAAAATGGTATGAAAAGAATTGCATGTTGGTTTAATTATAAGGTTTCAGAAGAAATGCAAATTTACAGTAAAATATTCTACTGGTAATATTAAACTCTAAATATTTGAAACTTGCTGAGGCCTGCCCTGTCATCATATTGACTCTTCTTTATGGCATTACATGGAAGAGATTCTATTGAATGAGTATTTTGCATTACACATGCATTTATAAGTCTTGCCCATTAATAGCTTATACCTGTCAATTACGATTTTTTTAATGCTCAATTCCTTTATTTACTACTTTGAAATTTGTTAGCATATTTGATATATTTCAGTCCATTGTAGTGATGATGCTTAATAATACTTGTATCCTCCCATTATTGGTTGATTAGGCGGAATTTATTCAAGGGGCCCCTTGAGACCCTTTGACTCAAATCTAGTACAATTTCTTTACTTTCTCTTCTGACTGGATGTTTTCTGCCTTAACCTGGAATCAGCATTGCTTCCTTTTAGTGGGAAATGACTTCCTTTTAGTTTTTTTTTCTTTTTTACTTTTTTTTATAAATAAAAAAAAATTAACGAACAAACAAAACATAAGATATCATTCCATTCTACATATATAATCAGTAATTCTTAATACCATCACATTCAATTACGATTTTGTAATTTGTACAATACACCTAACTTTTACCTGTTATCTGGCAGGTATTTGTAGATTGGAATGTAATCAGCCTAGAGTTACTTAGATGACTATGATTTGTTTTAGCAAACAGAGTGTTATATTTTTTTGTGAAAATCCGGTAATGTCTAACAGAGTTTCTTATATTTAATTGCTTCACAATACACTTGTTATATAAAATTCGGCAAAATATTCCAGTTCTTCAGTGTCCCCATTCTAATAAATAAGGTAAGCTTTATATAATTTGAAAACCTGATAAGTAAGTAGCAAACTCCCTTGATAGTAATATGTGTCCATGTAAGGTTTGCTTTGAGTTAATTTTACTTGGAATTTCACTTTTATGCAAAATTTTATAATTGCCAAAATTAATTTCTTGTTTTTATGAATTATAGGAATATACTTGACTTTAAGATCCTTTTCAGGGATGGGAGAAAGGAGAAAATATTCAACTTCCACATTTGAAGAATTTCTGATATTCTCACAAGCAGTAGGGATAACCAAATCAATAGGTTAAGCCGTTGATTTTGGGGTTCACCTTTATAAAATTTATTCCTGGAAAGGATAGGCTAAGCCTACTTATAAATATGCCTAAGAGTCAACCCCAGAGAACCTCTTTTGTTGCTCAGATGTGGTCTCTCTCTAAACCAACTCGGCAGGTGAACTCACTGCCCTCCCCCTTACGTGGAACATGATTCCCAGGGGTGTAACTCTCCCTGACAATGTGGAACAGAACTCCCGAGATGAGCTGGGACTTGGCATCATGGGATTAAAGAAGCTTTCTTCACCAAAAGGATAAAGAGAGAAATGAGACAACATAAAGTTTCAGTGGCTGATAGATTTGAAACAGAGTAAACAGGTTATCCTAGAGGTTATTCTTAGGCATTATGTAGATATCCCTTCTTAGTGTATGGTGTATTTGAGTGGCTAGAGGGAAGTACCTGAAACTTTTTTTTTTAATTTATTTATTAATTTAAAAAAATTTAAGAAACCAAATAAAGCATTAACATATCTAATCAGTAACTCACAATATGATCACTTAGTTCCATATTCATCATTTCTTACAGCATTTGCAAAATTCAGAAAAAGAAATAAAACGAAAACAGAAAAGAAAAAAAAGATTATACCTGCCATACCCCTTACCCCTCGCTTTCATTGATCACTAACATTTCAAACCAAATTTATTTTCGCATTTGTTCCCCCTTTATCCCATATGTTCTACTTGTTTGTTGACAAGGTAGATAAAAGGAGCATCAGACACAAGGTTTTCACAATCACACAGTCACATTGTGAAAGCTATATCATTGTTCAATCATCCTCAAGAAACATGGCTACTGGAACACAGCTCTACATTTTCAGGCAGTTCCCTCCAGCCTCTCCATTACATCTTGACTAACAAGGTGATAACTACTTAATGTGTAAGAAGAACCTCCAGGATAACCTCTCAACTCTGTTTGGAATCTCTCAGCCATTGACACTTAGTCTCATTTCACTCTTCCACCTTTTGGTCGAGAAGGTTTTCTCAATCCCTTGTTGCTAAGTCTCAGCTCATTCTAGGGTTTTTCTCAATCCCTTGATGCTGAATCTCAGCTCATTCTGGGATTTCTGTCCCATGTTGCCAGGAAGATCCACACCCCTGGAAGTCATGTCCCACATGGACAGGGGGAGGGTGGTCAGATTGTTTGTTGTGTTGGCTGGAGAGATAGGCCACATCTGAGCAACAAAAGAAGTTCTCTTGGGGTGACTCTTAGGCCTAAATGTTAAGTAGACTTGGCCTATCCTTTTTGGGGTTAAGTTTCATATGAACAAACCCCAAGACTGGGGGCCCAGCCTATAGCTTTGGTTGTCCACAGTGCTTGTGAGAATATCAAGAATTGAACTTGGGGAAGTTGAATTTCTCCCCGTTCTCACTATTACCCAAAAGGGGCTTTGCAAATATTTTTCCACTCACAGATCGAATCACTCTGGGATTCATTGGGGCATCACTCTGGACAAACCAACAAAATCTCATGTCCTACCTGAGATTCCAAGAACCTATGGTGTTCAATCAAACTATCTACATAAGTTATATTAGGAAATGCACTAGTCAAAATATAAATTTTGTACCAAATAAACATTTTTTGCTTTAGTCTCACACATAAGGTGACATTTTATAATATTAATTGCCATCTATTTTCAGCACCCTGCAATAAAGACATTCCTTTGTTCTTCCTCATGCAAAAACATTTTTAAAATTTGTACTTTTAGTCACTATTGTTATACACTCTAGGCATTCCTAGATTATACCATCTCAATCTTTTAACATCTATCTTTCTTTCTGATTTCATGTATGCCCCCAGCCCTCCTCCTTCTGTCATTCTCACATGCAGCTTCATTCAGTGTTTTAACATAATTATATTACAGTTAGGTAGTATTGTGCTGTCCATTTCTGAGTTTTTGTATCCAGTCCTGTTGCACAGTCTGTATCCCT
The DNA here is from genome assembly GCF_023851605.1 of Tamandua tetradactyla. Lineage (NCBI taxonomy): Eukaryota > Metazoa > Chordata > Mammalia > Pilosa > Myrmecophagidae > Tamandua > Tamandua tetradactyla. The sequence goes on from NC_135352.1 coordinate 13,080,188, forward strand.
TCAGCTCCAATTACCCAATATCTCACCCTTTTTCTATCTCTTGATGGTCTCTCTTACCAATGACATATTCCAAGTTTATTCACTAATGTCTGTTCATATCAGTGAGACCATACAGTATTTGTCCTTTTGTTTTCGGCTAGTCTCACTCAGCATAATGTTCTCAAGGTCCATCCATGCTGTTACATGCTTAATAACTTTATTCTGTCTTAAAGCTGCATAATATTCCATTGTGTGTATATACTACAGTTTGTTTAGCCACTTGTCTGTTGATGGATATTTTGGCTGTTTCCATCTCTTTGCAATTGTAAATAATGCTGCTATAAATATTGATGTGCAAGTGTCCGTTTGTGTCTTTGCCCTTAAGTCCTCTGAGTAGGAACCTAGCAATGGTATTGCCGGGTCATATGGCAATTCTATATTCAGCTTTTTGAGGAACCGCCAAACTGCCTTCCACAGCGGTTGCACCATTTGACATTCCCACCAACAGTGGATAAGTGTGCCTCTTTCTCCGCATCCTCTCCAGCACTTGTCATTTTCTGTTTTGTTGATAATGGCCATTCTGGTGGGTGTGAGATGATATCTCCTTGTGGTTTTGATTTGCATTTCTCTAATGGCCAGGGACGTTGAGCATCTCTTCATGTGCCTTTTGGCCATTTGTATTTCTTCTTCTGAGTAGTGTCTGTTCAAGTCTTTTTCCCATTTTGTAATTGGATTGGCTGTCTTTTTGTTGTTGAGTTGAACAATCTCTTTATAAATTCTGGATACTAGACCTTTATCTGATATGTCATTTCCAAATATTGTCTCCCATTGTGTAGGCTGTCATTGTACTTTCTTGATGAAGTTCTTTGATGCTCCAAAGTGTTTAATTTTGAGGAGTTCCCATTTCTTTCTTTCTTCAGTGCTCTTGCTTTAGGTGTAAGGTCTATAAAACCACCTCCAATTATAAGATTTATAAGATATTTCCCTACATTTTCCTCTAACTGTTTTATGGTCTTAGACCTAATGTCAAGATCTTTGAACCATTTTGAGTTAACTTTTGTATAGGGTGGGAGATATGGGTCCTCTTTCATTCTTTTGCATATGGATATCCAGTTCTCTAGGCACCATTTATTGAAGAGACTGTTCTGTCCCAGGTGAGTTGGCTTGACTGCCTTATCAAAGATCAAATGTCCATAGATGAGAGGGTCTGTATCTGAACACTCTATTCAATTCCATTGGTCAGTATATCTATCTTTATGCCATTACCATGCTGTTTTGACCACTGTCGCTTCGTAATATGCCTTAAAGTTAGGCAGCGTGAGACTTCCAGCTTCGTTTTTTTTCCTCGAGATACTTTTAGCAATTCGGGGCACCCTGCCCTTCCAGATAAATTTGCTTATTGGTTTTTCTATTCTGAAAAGTAAGCTGTTGGAATTTTGATTGGTATTGCATTGAATCTGTAAATCAATTTAGGTACAATTGTCATTGTAACTATATTTAGTCTCTAATCCATGAACACGGTATGCCCTTCCATCTGTTTAGGTCTTCTGTGATTTCTTTTAACAATTTCTTGTAGTTTTCTTTGTATAGGTCTTTTGTCTGTTTAGTTAAATTCGTTCCTAAGTATTTTATTCTTTCAGTTGCAATTGTAAATGGAATTCTTTTCTTGATTTCCCCCTCAGATTGTTCATTACTAGTGTATAGAAACACTACAGATTTTTGAATGTTGATCTTGTAACCTGCCACTTTGCTGTACTCGTTTATTAGTTCTAGTAGTTTTGCTGTGCATTTTTCAGGGTTTTCAACATATAGTATCATATCATCTGCAAACAGTGAGAGTTTTACTTCTTCCTTTCCAATTTTGATGCCTTGTATTTCTTTTTCTTGTCTAATTGCTCTGGCTAGAACTTCCAACACAATGTTGAATAACAGTGGTGATGGTGGACATCCTGGTCTCGTTCCTGATCTTAGGGGGAAATTTTTCAGTTTTTCCCCATTGAGGATGATGTTAGCTGTGGCTTTTTCATATATTCCCTTTATCATTTTGAGGAAGTTCCATTCTATTCCTATCCTTTGAAGTGTTTTCAACAGGAAAGAATGTTGAATTTTGTCAAATGCCTCTTCTGCATCAATCGAGATGATCGTTTGGTTTTTCTGCTTTGATTTGTTGATATGGTGTATTACATTAATTGATTTTCTTATGTTGAACCATCCTTGCGTACCTGGGATGAATCCTACTTGGTCATGATGTCTAATTCTTTAATGTGCAGTTGGATTCAATTTGCTAGAATTTTGTTGAGGATTTTTGCATCTATATTCATTAGAGCGGTTGGTCTGTAGTATTCTGTTTTAGTAATATCTTTGTCTGGCTTTGGTATGAGGGTGATGTTGGCTTTGTAGAATGAATTAGGTAGCTTTCCCTCTCTTCATCTTTTTGAAGAGTTTGAGCAGGATTGGTACTAATTCTTTCTGGAATGTTTGGTAGAATTCACATGTGACACCATCTGGTCCTGGACTTTTCTTTTTGGGGAGCTTCTTAATGACTGATTCAATTTCTTTACTTGTGATTGGTTTGTTGAGGTTATCTATTTCTTCTTGAGTCAAAGTTGGTTGTTCATGCCTTTCTAGGAAGTTGTCCATTTCATCTACATTGTTGTATTTATTAGTATAAAGTTGTTCATAGTATCCTGTTATTACCTCCTTTATTTCTGTGGGGTCAGTGGTTATGTCTCCTCTTCCATTTCTGATCTTATTTATTTGCATCCTCTCTCTTCTTCTTTTTGTCAATTTTGGTTAGGGTCCATCAATCTTAATGATTTTCTCATAAAACCAGCTTCTGGTTTTGTTGATTTTCTCAATTGTTTTCATGTTCTCAATTTCATTTATTTCTGCTCTAATCTTCATTATTTCTTTCCTTTTGCTTACTTTGGGATTAGTTTGCTGTTCTTTCTCTACTTCTAAGTGGACAGTTAATTCTTTGATTTTTGCCCTTCTTTTATGATACAGGCATTTAGGGCAATAAATTTTCCTCTCAGCACTGCCTTTGCTGCGTCCCATAAGTTTTGATATATTGTGTTTTCATTTTCCTTTGCCTCGAGATATTTATTGATATCTCTTGTAATTTCTTCTTTGATCCACTGGTTTTTTAAGAGTATGTTGTTGAGCCTCCACATATTTGTGAATGTTCTGACACTCTGCCTATTACTGATTTTCAACTTCATTCCTTTGTGATCTGAGAAAGTGTTTTTTATGATTTCAATATTTTTAAATTTATTGAGACTTGCTTTGTGAGCCAGCATATGGTCTATCCTTGGGAATGATCCATAAGCACTTGAGAAAACGGGGTTATCCTGCTGTTGTGGGGTGTAATGTTCTATAAATGTCTGTTAAGTCTAGCTTATTTATTGTATTATTCAATTTCTGTGTGTCTTTATTGAGACTCTGTCTAGATATTCTGTCCATTGATGAGAGTCGTGAATTGAAGTCTCCAACAGTTATGGTAGATGTGTCTTATTTCTCTTTTCAGTGTTTGCCACATGCATTTTGGAGCATTCTGTCTCGGTGCATAAATATTTATGATTGTTATATCTTCTTGCTGAATTGTTCCTTTTATTAATGCACAGTGTCCTTCTTTGTCTCTTTTAACTGTTTTACATTTGAAGTCTAATTTGTTGGATATTAGTATAGCTACTCCTGCTCTTTTCTGATTGTTATTTGCATGAAATATCTTTTTCCAACTTTTCGCTTTCTACCTATGTTTATCCTTGGGTCTAAGATATGTTTCCTGTAGACAGCATATAGATGGGTCCTGTTTTTTAATCCATTCTGCCAGTCCATGTCTTTTGATTGGGGAATTGAATCAATTAACATTTAGTGTTATTACTGCATGGGTAGTACTTTCTTCTACCATTTTACCTTTTGGATTTTACATGTCATATCTAATTTTTCTTCTTTTTACCTTTACTCATAGTCTTCATTTCTATACTTTTCTCCACACCTCTCTCTTCTGTCTTTTCAAATCTGTCTCTAATGCTCCCTTTAGTATTTCTTGCAGAGCTGGTCTCTTGGTCACAAATTATCTCAGTGAGTTTTTTGCCTGAAAATGTTTTAATTTCTCCCTCATTTTTGAAGGACAATTTTGCTGGATATAGAATTCTTGGTTGGCAGTTTTTGTCTTTTAGTAAATTAAATATATCATCCCACTGTCTTCTCGCCAACATGGTTTGTGCTGAGAAATCTATGCATAGTCTTATTGGGCTTCCCTTGTATGTGATAGATTGCTTTTCTCTTGCTGCTTTCAAGATTCTCTCTTTCTCTTTGACATCTGACATTCTGATTAGTAAGTGTCTTGGAGTACATCTATTTGGATCTATTCTCTTTGGGGTACGCTGCTCTTCTTGGATCTGTAATTTTAAGTTTCATAAGTGTTGGGAAATTTTCAGTGATAATTTCCTTCATTAGTTTTTCTCCTCCTTTTCCCTTCTCTTCTTCTTCTGGGACACCCACAACAGGTATATTCATGTGCTTCATATTGTCATTCAATTCCCTGCATCCCTGCTCATATTTTTCCAGTTTTTTTCCCTGTATTTTCTTTTGCTTGTCGGATTTCCGATGTTCCATCCTACAGTTCAATAATCCTATCTTCTGCCTCTCAGAATCTAACAATAGGTTTCCATTGTTTTTTCCATCTCTTCTACCATGCCTTTCATTCCCATAAGTTCTGTGATTTGTTTTTTCAGACTTTTAATTTCTTCTTTTTGTTCATTCCTTGCCTTCTTTATATCCTCCCTCAATTCATTGACTTGGTTTTTGATGAGGTTTTCCATGTCTGTTTGTATATTCTGAATTAATTGTTTCAGCTCCTGTATGTCATTTGAATTGTTGGTTTGTTCCTTTGACTGGGCCATATCTTCAATTTTCCTAGTGTGATTTGTTTTTTTTGCTGGTGTCTAGGCATTTAATTAATTACCTTAATTAGTTTATTCTGGAGATTGCTTTCACTTCCCCCACCTAGGGTTTTCTTGTTGGTTGAATTTGTTGTCTGTCTGTTTTTTGACATTCAGTTCACCTTTATCTGGACCTCTAACTTAAGTTTTATTTAACAGAGAATTTTTCAGTTCTTGTTTTCTTGTTTCTTGCCCTGCTTGTATGGTGCCTTTTTCTCCCCACCCTTAGGAGGGTTTACTTAGGTATTATATACCCCAGCTGGATTTTCCCAGACCAAACTGGCCTCCTATCAGGAGGAAAGAGTCACCTGCATTGGTTTTCCCTGAGGGTGAGACCCAGCACGTTGAAAGACTTTCCTGTGAAGTCTCTGGATTCTGTTTTTCTTTTCCTGCCCAATATGTCACGCTTGTCTGCCTGCAGGTCCCACTAGCATAAGCTGATACAGTACCTTTAACTTTTGTAGATTTTCCCTGCTGGGGGTGTGGTAGAGACAGAGAAGAGGTTGTAGGCTTGTTTTAATGGCTTCAAATTACCAAGCCCTGGTGTCTGAATTCCTTAAGGGAGGGATTCCACCTGAATTGGGCTTTACCACTCTCCTGGGGAAGGCACAGGCTCCATACAAGCCCTCCAACGAGCTTGTTTCTGCCTATGCCTGGGGTGGTTGCAGCTTGAGAAGTCCTGCTGCTGTATCCAAAGGCAGTCAAGCCTTTGTAGAAATGCAGCCACAAAAATCTCTGTTTTTTTGTTTTTTTTTTCTTTTTCTGCCAGCCCTGCCCCCTTGGCGCTGGGTCAAAAATGAGCAACCTTCTTTTTGACCAGGTTCACCTAAGCTGGGGCCTATTTTTAGTTGTCAGAATTTGTTAATTAATTCTACAATTAACATTTGGTTGTGCTCATCCCCTGCTGCTGGTAAAGTATCTTCCTTTCCCCTCTGGGAAGCAGCCTGTGGGGTAGGGCCACTGGCCGTTGCGGCTTGGGGAACTCATGGTTCTGAGGGTGCTCGCAGCTGGTCCAGCTGGTCCAGACTGGAGATGCTGTGTTTCCAGTCACTTACATGACCCCAGGAGCTGTTCTGTACTGTTCCTGGTTATTTAGTAACTGTTCTGGAAGCCGAACTAAATCACGCACTTTGCTAAGCCGCCATTTTGGCACCTCCCCCTTGATTTTTGAAGATGACTGAATAAAGATACAGCTTTTACAGTGTGACTGTGTGATTGTGAAAACCTTGTGTCTGATATTTCTTTTATCCAGGGGATGGACAGATGAGTAAACAAATATGGGTAAAGAAGGGGTAAAATAAATTGGGTAGATTGAAATACTAGTGGTCAATGAAGGGAAGGGTAAGGATTATGGGATGTATGAATTTTTTCTTTTTAGTTTGTGTTCCGGAGCGATGCAAATATTCTACAAAGTGATCATGGTGATTGTGCTGGGTGAAATGATGCATGTACCCTAGAAAAGCCATGTTTTAATCCTAATCCCATTTTGTTAAGGCAGCTGTTTCTTCTTATCCCTATTCAGTAGTGAATGTTTGGAACTGTAATTAGACCATCTCCCTGGAGATGTGATTTAATCAAGAGTGGTTGTTAAACTGAATTAGCTCCACCCATTTGGGTGAGTCTTGATTAGTTCCTGAAGTCCTATAAAAGAGAAAACATTTTGGAGAATGAGAGATTCAGAGAGGGCAGAGCAGAATGACATAGCCACGAGAAGCAGAGTCCACCAGCCAGCAACCTTTTTAGATGAAGAAGGAAAATACCTCCCTGGAAATGTCATGAAACAGGAAACCAGGAGAAGAAGATAGCAGATGACACTGCGTTCGTCATGTACCCTTCCAGATGAGAGAGAAATCCTGACTGTGTTCACGATGTACCTTTCCAAATCAGAGAGAAACTGACTGTGTTCACCATGTGCCCTTCCACTTTTGAGAGAAACCCTGAACTTTATCGGCTTTCTTGAATGAAGGTATCTCTCACTGGATACCTTTGATTGGACATTTCTATAGACTTGCTTTAATTGGGACGTTATCTCGGCCTTAGAACTGTAAACTAGCAACTTACTAAATTTCCCTTTTTAAAAGCCATTCAATTTCTGATATATTGCATTCAGACAGCTAGCAAACTAGAACAGTGATGAATACACAACTATGCAATGATTATTGTGAGCCATGATTGCATATCATGTATGCACTGGTATATGAAGATATGTCAGTACGAATATTTTTTTTAAAAGAAACTTCTTTTTTTTTTTTTTTTTTTTTTGCATGGTGTTCTAGTTTGCTAGCTGCTGGAATGCAATATACCAGAAACGGAATGGCTTTTTAATAAGGGAAATTTAATGAGTTGCTAGTTTACAGATCTAAGGCCGAGAAAATGTCCCAATTAAAACAAGTCTATAGAAATGTCCAATCAAAGGCATCCGGGGAAAGATACCTTGGTTCAAGAAGGCCGATGAAGTTCAGGGTTTCTCTCTCATCTGGAAAGGCACATGGTGAACGCAGTCAGGGCTTCTCTCTCAGCTGGAAGGGCACATGGCAGACACAGCATCATCTGCTAGCTTACTCTCCTGGCTTCTGGTTTCATGAAGCTCCCCAGGAGGCATTCCCCTTCTTCATCTCCAAAGGTTGCTGGCTGGTGGACTCTGCTTCATGGTACTGCAGCATTCTCTGCTCTCTCTGAGTCTCTCTCTCCAAAATGTTTCCTCTTTTACAGGACTCCAGTAAACCAATCAAGACCCACTCAAATGGGTGGAGACATGTCATCCCCTAATCCAGTTTAACAACCGTTCTTAACTAAATCACATCAACTAGGGAGGTGATCTCATTACAGTTTCAAATATACAGTATTGAATAGAGACTATTCTACCTTTAAGAAATGGGATCCATATTAAAACATGGCTTTTCTTAGGGGGCATACTTCCTTTCAAACCAGCACATTCCACCCTCTGGCCCCTAAAAAAGACATGTTTTTCCCATATACAAAATACATTAATTTCATAACAATATCAGATATCCTTAAACCTTTCAGTAGCAATACAAACAAAGTATCAAATTAGAGACAGTATAAAATCTCATCAAATCAGTTACAGGCATGGTCTGTCCTAAGGCAAAATTCTCTCCATTTGCTTTGGACCTTTGAAAACTCATCCACAAGTTATTTGCTGCCAACATACAAAGAAGGAACATTCACAGGATACACAGACACATTTCCATAGGGAGGAAGGAACACAGGGGTCACTGGACCCATACAGTTTCGAAAACCCGCAGGGCAAAGTCCATTAGATTTCAAAGTCTGAGACTCATTTATCCTCAGGGCTTTAGAAAGTGGCAGTCCCACCCTTTCCAAATGCCTACGCCTGCCTCTCTCTGAATGCAACCTTGGGGGATATTGGGGAGACCACCTTTCTCTCAGCTCCACCCTCTCCAAGCATTGGGGCCACACCCGGGCTCTCTGCCATCTCCGGGGCACACGCTCAACCCCTCCATGTGGTGGCAGCCAGGCTCTCCCCAAACCCCAAGGAACGTGCTTCACTCTCTCCAAGACCTGAGGCGGCATGACTCTCCCACTGCAACGAGGTGGAAGGCCCATTCTCTGCCTTTGGGGCAAACTCACCCTCTCCATGGGCTTGGGTGGGTCCGCTCTCCTTGCCCGAGGCTTCTTGACTTCAGACCTCAGTCTCCACGGTTTTGCCTCTGAAGTTATTTTTCCTCCAATGTGTCCCTTCTCTGAACCCCTCAGTCCAGACTGGCAGCGGCTCTGTTTATACAGGTCCCACAGCACTCTCGTCGGCTTTCTATGCAGTAGCCTTGGATCATGCCCATCAGACATAAGGAGTTTCCACAAATCTTTCCTGGATAACTCCATGTCCGATCCTGACTTTCTCTGAAATGGCTGGCTAGTTCCACATTTGGTTAAATCCACACTATACTCTGTAGTCTCCCTTTCTGTAGGCCCAGAATTTTCCAGGACCTCAATTTCTAGTTTCTTTTCACTCAAGAGTTCAGTTCTCAGCTTATCTCTTTCCTTTCGCATTTCACTATAAGCTGTGAGGAGAAACCAGGCTGCACTTTCAACACTTAATTTGGAAATCTCTTCTGCTAAATATCCAAGTTCATGGCTTTTAAAATCTGCCTTCCAGCCAATACCATTAGTCAACTTTGCCAGATTATCTGCCATTTTAAAACAAGGATCACCTTCCTTCCAGTTTTCAATAACACATGCCTCGTTTCTTTCTAAGGCCTCATTAGAGGTATCTTTAGAGTCCACATTTCTACCAACAGTCTCTCCAAAGCATTCTAGACCTTCTCTATCAAGCTTCTCACAACTCTTCCAAAATCTTCCCTTTATCCATTTAAAAAGCCGTTCCAACGTGTTTGGTATTTGCAAACTGTAGCAGCAGCACCCCACTCTCCGGTACCAAAATCTGTTCTAGTTTGCTAGCTGCTGGAATGCAATATACCAGAAACGGAATGGCTTTTTAATAAGGGAAATTTAATGAGTTGCTAGTTTACAGATCTAAGGCCGAGAAAATGTCCCAATTAAAACAAGTCTATAGAAATGTCCAATCAAAGGCATCCGGGGAAAGATACCTTGGTTCAAGAAGGCCGATGAAGTTCAGGGTTTCTCTCTCATCTGGAAAGGCACATGGTGAACGCAGTCAGGGCTTCTCTCTCAGCTGGAAGGGCACATGGCAGACACAGCATCATCTGCTAGCTTACTCTCCTGGCTTCTGGTTTCATGAAGCTCCCCAGGAGGCATTCCCCTTCTTCATCTCCAAAGGTTGCTGGCTGGTGGACTCTGCTTCATGGTACTGCAGCATTCTCTGCTCTCTCTGAGTCTCTCTCTCCAAAATGTTTCCTCTTTTACAGGACTCCAGTAAACCAATCAAGACCCACTCAAATGGGTGGAGACATGTCATCCCCTAATCCAGTTTAACAACCATTCTTAACTAAATCACATCAACTAGGGAGGTGATCTCATTACAGTTTCAAATATACAGTATTGAATAGAGACTATTCTACCTTTAAGAAATGGGATCCATATTAAAACATGGCTTTTCTTAGGGGGCATACTTCCTTTCAAACCAGCACACATGGGCAAGCACTGGGAATCGAACCTGGGTCTTCTGGCATGGCAGTCATGAATTCTGCCTGCTGAGCCACTATGGCCCGCCCTAAAAAGAAACTTTTGATCTTGTAATGAACAGCAGATGTGCTTTCCCTTTCTCTTGTGCCAGTTTCTTTCTTTTTTCGCAACTACTTAACTGGTTTTGGTTTGGATTCTTCTAGTGGTTTGTCCCAAACTGCTAAATAATATGCTTGTGCTTGTTCCTTGGCTTTTCAACATTAAACATTATCTAATGACTTATTCTTATCATCCCTCTGATTCTAACACCTGTCTCTTCTTCCCTCTACTTCCCATTATGGCTATACTACTCATTTTAATTTCTCACTTGCTGTGGCACCTTCAACAAACAACATACTTATACTTCCTCTGTGGAAATTTTTAGTATTGTGTGAGTTCTGCAGATGGCAGCATACTGTTCAGTAAACAGATGTTTAAGTTGAGGCATGCAGTTGATAGGAAGGAGATTGTAGTAGTTTCATATGAGTGTAACATGAATCTAGTCTTTGTTAATAATTGTTTAGAAAAGTCTTAGGAGTATACTTTATATTTAACAGTGATAGTTCCAGATATTCTAGTGGTTCTCACATTAAACCGTTATCATCTTCTGTCCTTTGTGTGCTTTTTCGTGGATACTATTGATTTAACTTTGCTCAGCTTTTTCCTTGTTGTGCGTCTTTTCTCTTTTCTTTTAGTTCTTAATATTACCCCTATTTTTGATAGTGATCAAAGGTAGTGGAGTCTCTGCCTGATGCAGTCAAATGACCAATTCTTGAGACATCAGCATTTCAAAGAGAGTTTATTGGGCTAGGCGTGAAGCAGGAGATCAGATGGCCCATCGGCTTAAAAATCTGTTTCCCTGAACTTGAGTGATTATGATAGTTCTATAATATCAAAAGATGGGCAAATTTTTGGATAAGCATAATGGCTCAAGGTGATGAGGTTAGAGATGGTCTAATTTTTTAGCTTAGTCACAGAACATATGTAAGAAAATGGCAGCCTTAATATGATGTTGTACGTGATTTTTAGTATTATTTTGAGGTATAGCTCATTTATAGGTTAAGGTCTAAGCTACTGGCATTTCAGGCAGGCCCATTCGGATTAGATTCAGCTTCTTTTATCAAGATAGCTTTGGAATTGAGGTAGGTTAGTTCTAAGCTGACTCAAGGCCTTTAATTAATAAACATTAGAGACTGTCTTTAGTGATCATAAGAACCTAAAGTTAAAAAACCCAGGTAAAATGGGTACAAGTGAGGGTCAGTCATAAGGTTTTATAATCTTAAGATAAAGTTATACAGTCGTTATTAAAGATTGGGGCAGCTGGATAGCAGTTCAGTAATGACAGGCATTTCCCTCTGTCTATTCTAATAAACTAGAAAGTAAAAAGAAATATGTATATAATAATTCAGTAACCATAATCATTTCTTAAATCCTAACTTGGGTACGTTGTCATTTGCTTTTGTCAGCCTAAACTCTTCCCCATCTCTTTGTTTGGCTAGTAGAGAGAAAGTGAGGATTTTCCCTTATATATTTTTTCAGACTATAAAAGTGATCATATATGCTTATTAATAAAATCCCATATACCCAGGAATAAGTTCTATAAATAGTTTGATGTTTATTCTTCTAGTTTTCTTTCTTTGTGTTACATATATTCTGTAATGCTGTTTTGGCTGTTTAATACTCCATTGTATAGGTGTACTGAATGTATAGAATTTTAAATATTTAGCACAGTAGCAGCAAATATCCTTCTACATACATATTGGTTATTTGTATAAGTATTTTTTTAATGTTAATGAAATATCCATATAGTTCTTCTATGTTAGGAGCTTTTCAATCAAGAAGATATTGGGTAGGTAAATTGATAAAATGTACTTTTTCATCTTTCACAAACCTTTTCGTTACTCACTTACTTAATATGTGAAATATATTACTAGATTTCGTAATACTGAACCATTTTACACTCCTAGAATGAATTCATAAAGAGAAAAGTACAGTTTATAAATATAAATAGACTATAAATCAAACAGCTATTTAAATTTATATGTAGAGTCACCATGGATGTGATAGGGTCAATGGACTAATATCAATGGGATGTATTGGCAACTTGTATATCACAGCTGGTGTTCTTCTTAAGCAGTAGAGAATTCTTGATAAAGTTCTGAAAAATACAGAACATAGCCTTCCTGTAATTTACAGTGGTAAATCATGTTATATTCTATGTATAAGAAACATGGCATATTCCTAGAAAATCAAATGTGTATTAAAACAGTACAAAACTTCTTCGTTTTTATATGTAAAACAGAATTAGGTTCTAGACTTAGAATTTTATGTTATTATAAACTGGTGTTCTTTATTAATCTGTATGCTCTGTAGGAATGATGGTTGAGGTTAAAGGGTTTTTCAGTCTTGGCAATATCAGCATTTTGGACTGGATAATTTTTTTGATGTAAGGGGTTGCCCTGTGCATTATAAGATGTTTAGTAGCATTCTTGGCCTCTTTAGACACCATTGGCACTCCCCCTCCCCCCCATAGTGTGACAGTCAAAAATGTCCATGTCAGATATTGCCAGATATCCCCTGGGGGCAGAGTTGTTCCTGGTTGAGAACTGGATTAAAGTTCACAATTGTAAATTAGAGATAAGTTGAGTAGATTGTCTTCAAGTTTGTTTTTATTGATTCATTCAACACATTCACTGATAATCAGGAATAGCAAAGGGAGTAAGTTTCTATCCTTGAACCTATAGAATAACATGGGAACAAATAGTACAGCATGTTGCATATTGTAATTGTGGCATTCATACAGTGCAGTAGACACAGAGGGGAGCAATTACCACAGCTACACTGGAACTTCAGGCATTAGGCAACATTTTTTTAATTGCAACTGTTAAGTTCTTCACAACTCACTATTTTTTTTTTTAAATTAAGTTTAGGTTAAGGATGTAAAAACTGTGTTTCTAGAGAAAGACCCATTGAAAATTGACACATTTTTAAACATTTGTCTCTTTTTTTCCTTTATATTTTACCCCTCAAAATGTTTTCTCTCGGGAACCACGGTGGCTCAGTAGGCAGAGTTCTTGCATGCCATACCGGAGACCTGGGTTCGATTCCTGGTGCCTGCCCATGCAAAAAAAAAAAAAAAAAAAAAGTTTTCTCTTGATTTATTGATGAAGATTTTCTCTGTAGCCCACTAGGTGGCAGTTTTTACCTTAAAGAGGAAATATTGAGTGTACAAACTTCAGTCACATTGAAGAGTCACTCTTTGTTCTGGCATAGAAGGAAATATCCTAAAATGAGATCTAACAAAAGTAAGAAGAGATTTTATTGTATAATAATTTCTTTTAATTGTATAGTAATTTTAAAAGTCAAAGAGATGTAAACGCTGAGTAGTTATATGTATCTGTATACATATGCATTGTATACGTGTATATATACAATGTATATACACGTATACATTGAGTATATATATGTATATGTAACTGTATAGAGCTTGAAACAGAACCTGGCACACAGTAAGAATACAGTAGTGTTAGGTAAGTACTGAAAATATAAAATAGTCTCTGAATTACTGGTGTTTTAATCCTACTTGTCTTTCTAACTAGTGACTCAGTGGATCTGTAGTTTTGCATTGATTTGGACTGCTAGCACAGAAGCAGAGCCAGTTTGACTGTCTGCAAATCACATTTGTACTGAGCTTTTGCAGATAATAACATTCTTTGGTGCTCCTGATGCAAAGTCCTATCTATTACAGTCTGACTTTTCCTCCATTTTGGTAACTTGTTATTTTTGCCTCAATTGCGTATGCAATTTCAGTTAAATTCAGGATTCTTCCCAGTAGCTACCACTTATGAGTCCTTATCCCTGGGGCTTTGATGCTGTTTTGGTTTATTTTTTAAATAACCGTATTGCATTACTTTGTGTGGATGTAGTTTAAAATAAATGTTCTGATCCTCCCAGATGAAAATTTAGTTTGTTTTATGTATGTTTGCTGTTATAAATAATTCTCAGTCCATACACATACATATATGTGCACTTATCTGGTATCTTCTCTTAGTTTTTTTGACATACACCCGCTGGGTCAAAGATTTGCATATTTAAAATTTTCAAACATTTTGCCAGATGCCCAGCATAAAGTTGGGACCAATTTACATTTCTACCAGCTGTATTTGAGAAGGTATCTATTCCCTCATATGCTCATTAGTGCCGGGCATTTTTTACTTGGCCTGTGCAGCCTGTTAGAAAAATAAGCATTATATTGGTTTTTTAAAAAAATATTTTTATTTAAGAAAACAAACAATACACTTAGAATCACCAGAAATGGATATCTTAGCGTAACCATAGGAATATTTAAAGTGTCCACATAATCATCGTAAAACCTGTATTTGTACAGTAAGTCTCATAAACCACTTTATAATTAAGGCAACAAGGAAAATATCTACAAATTCAGATAGCAGTGTTTCTTAAATTCTAGATAATAAACACTAACTTAAATACCATTTGATCAGCTGTCAAAACTGTGAATATTGACTCTGGGGTCTGGGTTTTGGAAAGGTACAGCAGTGGGACTGGTGTGGAAGATGCCAGTGGCTTCAGTTTCAAGGAGTTGCTGGATCAATGCAAGAATCAGGAGCTTGTAGCTCCTGGAGGAATTGCTACACCCTCCCGTGTATGGTCAGCTTCTAGCTCTATATTTGCACCAGAATGACATGAATAACGCAAAATATCTTTGGAATAGAATACCACGTGCTATAAAATCTGCCAGTTCTGAACTTGGGGAAATTTGGTCAGTAGGACAGAAGATCTGGCAGAGAGACTTCCCTGGGATCTATATGACCATCAGTGCCCACCAGTGTCTCAGCCGATCCAGCTAATCATGGGAGCACTAAGAGATGCAACAAAGAGATGCGCCTTCACCCTGGTTTCTCAAGCATATACCTCCATATTTACCGATGACTTTGAAGCCTTTGCTGGGCTTCTTGTAGACGAGGCTGTGACAGGTATTTTAGAACAAGGATGGCAAGCTGACTCCACTGTGAGGATGGTTATGCCCAAAAAGCTGGTTGCAGGAGCCCTGGATGTTTCCTTTAACAGGTTTATTCCCCTCTTAGACCCAGTCCCACCAATCCCCGGTGAACAGCAGTTAGTCAGATTGACCGATTACGTGGCTTTCCTTGAAAATGGATTTTTCATTCAGAGTTCAAGATCCCACCTTCAGAATCCTGTATACCAACAAATAGAGAAATGTAAAATTTTTATTTTCAATTTATTGAGTGGATTAAGCACCTCAGCATTCCTTATTGAGTATGTGGTAAAATTCATATATAATATAAAGTATATTATATATATTTTGTCCTTAAACATTATGCTGAATAGTTGTTGAAACAATTCTCATTTTGTAATATTCATCAGTTTGAATGGAGCCCATCAGTTTGATGTGGGGAGGTTATTTTTCCTAGTGACTCATAAACGTAGCTCTCCTGTTTAATGTAGAGCAGAGATTGTCAGTTGTGTTTTCCCTCCCCTCTTCTCCCCTCACCCTCACTGCCACCTCCCCTCCCCCAGGACACTCCCACCGAAACTATTAGTTGATAGTTGTGTGATACATTTGGGGGTTGAGGATTATACCCAAAAGGCAATATCACAGTTGCTGGGATTCATACTCATCCTTTTTGGAGAATATGCTCTCTTTTTAGTCTCACCTCCTGAGAATACTAAAATATAGCTGAGGAACAAAAGACCATTTCCTTTAAAAACTGGTTTGTTAACTTCAGACTTTTCACTGATGCTGTGAGCGCATCCATTGCTGGCAGTGGAGGGCTTGCCATGAAAATGCAACTTATTTAAGACGTTCATGAGAAATGTTAAGTTATAATATCTTCTTTCAAAAGGAAGAAAGGAAAAGTGTTGATTGCATGGTATTGGAAGAGAAGCTATTAAGGTAAATGATACACTTGGTACAGCTCTCCATGCAGACTGGTGGTTGCATGTATTTATCACTCAGTTCAAGTTCTGCCTTTTAGAGAAAGACTAAACAACCAGTCTTTTATTTTTTGTGTGACAGCCCTCTGAACATTTAAATTTGTTTATTCTCTCTCCAGGTTAAATACCCCTGTTCATTTATTCTTCATTTGTTCAATAAATATTTAATTGAAATCTTCAACTCTTCCATCTAAGGTAGTTTGTAGAAGTTTCACTGTTCTGTTCTTCTTTCTGTGGACATGCTCTAGTTTGTCATTAATTTTCTAAAAATAGGAATTTTTTTAATTAAATAGAAATGACCTGTATAGTCATAATTATATGATTCATGTTTTCACTCATTTTGAATATGTGTTATCACCTGACATGACTCAACATTGTTTTATGAAGAGGGCTTAAGTTTTTATTTGGACAAGCCAAGCAACTTTTCCTTAATGCTTTTGCAACATTTCTAATTTTAATATGCGACAGTTCTTTGCATCTGAAAAGAAGTTATCTTCTTACCTCTTCTCATAATAAATGTTGTTCTACTGGTCCTCACATACCTAAAACAACAAAACAAAACAAAACAAAACAAAACAAAAAACCTGAATATTCTCAAAATATCAAATAGAATGTTAATACAAAGATCTACGCTGCTATAGTAATGAACTTCATTACTAAACATTTTCCTGATTTCAGGAAAATATGAAGATACAAATGTTTTTACAATTAACACGTCATGTCATCTACAAACAGTGAGCGTTTTACCTCTTCTTTTCCAGTTTGGATGCCTTTTATTATTATTTTTTTCTTGTCTAATTGCTCTGGCTAGAACTTCCAGCACAATGTTGAATAACAGTGATGACAGTAGGCATCTTTGTTTTCTTCTTGATCTTAGAGGGAAAGTTTTATGGTTTTTCCCATTGAGGATGATGTTAGCTGTGGATTTTTCATATATTCCCTTTATCATGTTAAAAGAAGTTCCCTTCTATCCCTATCGTTTGAAATGTTTTCATCAAGAAAGGATGTTGAATTTTGTCAAATACCATTTCTGCATCAATGAAGATGATCATGTGGTTTTTCTGCTTTGACTTACTGATGTGGTGTATTACATTAATGTATTTTTTTGTGTTTAACCAGCCTAACATACCTGGAATAAATCCCACCTAATCATGATGTATAGTTCTTTTAATATGCAAGTATTTTGTTGAGGATTTTTGCATCTGTGTTAATTAGAGAGATTAGTCCATAATTTTCTTTTCTTGTAGTATCTTTGGTTGTCTTTGGTATGAGGGTGATGTTGGCTTCATAGAATGAGTTAGGTAGCATTCTCTCCTCTTCAATTTTTTTGAGAAGTTTGAGCAGCATTGGTAGTAATTCTTTCTTGAATGTTTGATAGAATTCACATGTGAAGCCACCTGGTCCTGGACTTTTCTTTTGGGGGAGCTTTTTGATGACTGATTCAGTTTCTTTACTTGTGATTGGCTTGCTGAGGTCATCAGTTTCTCTCAAGTCAATGTTATTGTTCATGCCTGGGGAAGTTGTCCATTTCATCTAAATTGTGTTGTTTATTAGCATAGTATTGCTCATAGTATCCTCTCATTACCTCCTTTATTTATTCAGGGGCAGTGGTTATGTCCCCTCTTCCATTTCTGATTTTATTTATTTGCATCCTTTCTCTATCTTTTTTTTCTGTCTGGCTAGCTAAGAGTCCATTGATTTTATTGATTTTCTCAAAGAACCAACTTTTAGTTTTGTTAATTTTCTCAATTTCATTGATTTCTGCTCTGTTCATTGTAATTTCTTTCTTTTTGTTTGCTTTAGGGTTAGTTTGCTTTTTTTCTCTAGTTCTTCTAAGTGAACAGTTAATTCCTTGGTTTTTGCACTTTCTTCTTTTTTGATATAGGCATTTAAGGCAATAAATTTCCCTCTCTTTGCTGCCTTTGCTGCATCCCATAAATTTTGATACATTGTGTTTTCATTTTCATTTGCCTTGAGATATTTACTGATTTCTCTTGTAATTTTTTTCCTTTACAAGAAAACAACACATGTTTAGCCTCCATATATTTATGAATTTTCTGGCCTGCTGCCTGTTATGGATTTCCAACTTTATTCCATTATGATCTGAGAATGTATTTTGTATAATTTCAGTGTTTTTAAAATTTATTGAGACTTGCTTTGTGACCCAGCATATGGTCTATCCTTGAGAATGATCCATGAGCATTTGAGAAAAATGTTTCTTGCTGTCATGGGGTGTAATGTTCTATAAATATCTGTTAATTCTAGTTCATTTATCATATTATTCAAAATCTCTGTTTCCTTGTTGATCCTCTGTCTAGATGTTTTATCCATTGATGAGAGCAGGGAATTGAAGTCTCCAGCTGTTATGGTAGAGGTGTCTATTTCTCCCTTCAGTGTTGTCAGTGTTTGTCTCATGTATTTGGAGCACTCTGGCTTGGTGCATAAATATTTATGGTTGTTATGTCTTCTTGTTGAATTGTTCCTTTTATTAATAATAATGTCCTCCTTGTCTGTACTGTTTTACATTTGAAGTCTAATTTGTTGGATGTTAATATAGCTACCCCTGCTTTTTTCTGATTGTTTGAATCAAACATCTTTTCCCAACCTTTTACTTTCAACCTAGTTTTGTCCTTGGGTCTAAAGTGAGTCTTCTATAGAGAGCATATAGATAGGTCCTGTTTTATAATCCCTTCTGCCAGTCTGTGTCTTTTGATTAGAGAGTTTAATCCAGTAAGGTTTAATATTATTGTAAAGACAGTACTTTATTCTAGCATTTTTTCTTTTGGAGTTTATAAATCATATCTAATTTTTTTCCCTCTTTTTACCTTTACTGATAGGCTTCATTTCAATACTATTCTTCAGACCTCTCTCTCCTGCCTTTTCCTATCTGCCTGTAGTGCTCCTTTTAGTATTTGTTGTAAAGCCAGTCTCTTAGTCCAAATTTTCTCAGTGATTGTTTGTGTGAGAATATTTTAATCTCCTCCTCATTTTTGAAGAGAAGTTTTGCTGCATACAGAATTCTTTTTTTTAAATATTTTTCTTTGTTTTTAAATATTTTTAATTGATAAATCTTAACATTCTTAACATACAAACATTATATACATGGTGTACAATCAGTGGCTCACAATATCATCGCATAGTTGTGTACTCATCACCATGATAATTATTTACAACATTTGAATCACTCCAGAAAAAGAAATTAAAAAATTAAAATAAATTTTAAAATTTATTTATTTATTTTAAAGAAAAAATTCATACATACCATACCCCTTATCCCTCCCTCTCATTGACCACTAGTATTCCCATCTACCCAATGTATTTTACCTCTTACCCCCCCATTATTTATTTATTGTTTATGCATATTTGTTTACTCATCTATCCATACCCTGGATAAAAGGAGCATCAGATACAAGGTTTTCATAATCACACAGTCACATTGTAAGTGTTATATATCTTTATTCAGTAGTCTTCCAGAATCAAGGCTACTGGAACTGTTGGAACACTCAACAATTCCAGGAACTTCCCTCCAGCCACTTGAATATATCATAAACTAAGAAGCGATATCTATATATTGCATAAGAATAACCTCCAGGAATACCTGTTGACTCTGTTTGAACTCTCTCAGCCATTGAAACTTTATTTTGTCTCATTTTTCTCTTCCATCTTTTGGTCAAGAAGCCTTTCTCAATCCCATGATGCTGGGTGGGTCCCAGCTCATCCCAGGAGTTATGTCCCATGTTGTCAGAGATATTTACATCCCTGGGAGTCATGTCCCACATAGGAGAGAGGGCAGTTAGTTCACCTTCTCAGTTTGGTTTAGAGAGAGAAGCTGCATCTGAGAAACAAAAGAGCTTCTCTAGGGGGTGACTCTCAGGCTTAATTTTAAATAGGCTTAGCCTATCTTTTGCAGGAATAAGTTTCATAGGGGTGAATCCCAAGATCAAGAGCTAGGCCCATTGATTTGGTTGTCCCAACTGCTTCCGAGAATATCAGAAATTCTCCAAATGGGGAAGTTGACTATTTCCTCCTCTCCCCAGTGCCCCAAGGGAACCTTGCAAATACTTATTTATTCACTGCCCAAATTACTCTGGGACATATTAGGGTATCATATTAACCTGGACAAACCAACCAAATCTCACACCCTATTCAAGATTCCATGTACTTATGGTGTTCAACTAAACTGACCATACAAGTTAAATTAGGAAATGCGTTTGGGTACAGAATTCTTGTTTGGCAGTTTTTCTCTTTCAGAATCTTAAATTTATCATACTATTGCCTTCTTGCCTCCGTGGTTTCTTGTGAGAGACCCATACAGAATCTTATCAGGCTTCCCTTGTATGTGATGTATTGCTTTTCTCTTGCTGCTTTCAAAATTCTCTCTCTTTGACAATCTGATCAGTAAGTGTCTTGGAATATGTCTATTTGGATCCTTTCTCTTTGGAGTATGCTGCACTTATTGGATCTGTAATTTTATGTCTTTCATAAAAGATGGAAAATTTTCAATGATTATTTCCTCCATTGGTCTTTCTCCTCCTTTTCCCTTCTTTTCTTCTTCTGGGACACCATAGCACATGTATTTGTGCACTTCATGTTGTCATTCAATTCCCTGAGACCCTGCTCATATTTTTCCATTCTTTTCCCTATATTTTCTTTTGTGGTACCAGATTTCAGATGTCTAGTCTTGTAGTTCACTAATCCTTTCTTCTGCCTCTTCAAATCTATTGTTGTAGGTTTCCATTTTTTTTTCATCTTTGTATTGTGCCTTTCAGTTCCATAATTTCTGTGATTTGTCATTTCAAACTTTCAAGTTATTTTTTATGTTTGCCTAGTGTCTTCTTTATATCCTCCCTCAGCTCACTGATTTGATTTTTTTTTATGAGATTTTGCATGTCTGTTTGAGTATTCTGAATTAATTGTGTCAATTCATGCATCTCATTTGAGGTGTTAGTTTGTTCCTTTGACTGGGCCATATTTTTCATTTTCCTAGTGTGTCTCTTACTTTTTGCTGGTATTTAGCATTTGATTTCCTTAATTAGTTTATTCTGGAGACTGTTTTTACTCTTTTACCTAGGGTTTTCTTCCTGGAGGGCTTTGTTCTCTATCTGTGATTTTACATTCAGTTCAACTCATTTTAGATCTCTAGCATGGATTCTTTTTAACTGATCAAAAATTTTCAGTTCCTCTTTTCTGTTTCTTGCCTATATGGAGCCCTTTTTTCTGAGGAGAGTCTCCTCAGATACTATTGACTGCAGTCAGATTTTCCTAAACCAGACAGGCCCACGTATCTGGAGGAGAAAGTAGTCAGTATCCATTTCCCTGAAGAGGAGACCTGACAGGTTTTCAGACATTTCTTATGAAGCCTTTATATTCTCTGCTTTTCCTTCCTGCTTGTGTTGTTTGTCTGTCTGTGGCTTCGACCAGCTTAAAGTGATATGGTGTCTTTAATTTCAGCAGACTTTTCCTGCCAAGGGTGTGGTTGAGACAGAGGTGAGGCAGTAGTGGGCTTTGATTGCTTCTGTTTTCCAGTCCCTGGGGCCTGAATTCCTTGATAAAGGGATTCCACTTGAACTGGACCCATTTTCTTGGGAAAGGTATGCTCTTTAGGAAATTAACCCCTTTCACCTGACTGGTTACTTTTTCTCAGACATGTTTAGTTCTGCCCTTGCCTGAGGCAGTGCTGGAGCCCGAGAGTGTTTGCAGTTCTATCTAATGAGTTAGTTAAAGAGTAAAAAAAAGAAATGCAGAACAGGCTTTTCAGAGCCAGACCCCTGCTCCTCAAGTCTGCCAGTGAAGAGTTTGAATTGGTATGTGGCTCTGTATATCTCCAGGCACTGTGTGTCCCCTTTTCTTGTGGTCCAGCCCTTTTCCAGTATTTTAATGCTGTCCAACTCAAAAAGCCTCCCTTTTTTTTCCCTGTCAGCCCCACCACCATTCTCTGTCAGGGTAAAACTTCCTAGTTCCTTTAGTGCTTATTCCAAGTTTATCTGTGCTGGGGGCCTGCTTTCAGTATTCAGAGTTTGTTAATTCTGCACCTAGAGCTTGGTTGAACTATGGCCTGGCTACTGATAAAGAATATTTCCTTTCTGTTCAGGGAAGTAGCCTACTGTGCCTTCGAGAAGGCTTCCATGGCTTGGGGGACTTACAATTCTGTGTGAGATCTCATCTGTTCCACCTGGTCTAGACTGGTGTACACTGTGTGTCCCGTCACTGATGTTCCCCCAGCAGTTCTGTTCCATTCCTGGCTATTCACTAGCTGCTCTGGAGGATGACCAAAATTTCACACCTTATTACGCTGCCATCTTGCCCCACTTCTCATAGCTTTCTTGATTCCATTTAACAGCTGAAGTTACAAGCAACCACCTAATCCAAAATGTAAGAAAAGGTAGGCACCTCCAAGAAAAATTAGTATATGAATACCTTTTTACCTGGGGTAGGCGCAGTGAACAATGCTAAAAAGATTAAAATTAAAGATACATTAAAATTTTAATTACCTGCTAAATAAGTTTATACCAGCAAGAGAATATGAAGCCCCTGGGGGCTACAGATAAGGGGAATTTGCATCTAACTTGCTGACTTTTTTCCATAGATTTCATTGGCACTGGATACTTACAATAAAGAATACACAAGAGTACTGAGAAAGTGTCCTCACTGGGTAGGCTTAGGGGAAGGAAATAGTTGCTTTAGGAAAGCCCTGATAGTCTGGATCTTGTCTCTCCACAAATAGATCTGGAGGGAGGGCAGTACCACCTGTCACCATAGGACACTGGTGAAATTTCCTTGTTTGGGGCAAGGAAATTAAAATAAAACCCTCTACCTTTGTTGGTCTGAGAACTACAGTGGGGTGGAAGTGGGGCAGGAGCACTGAGAAGTCTTCATCCCTGATACTACGGTGGCTCCTCTGTATAAGATTGAGGCTTAATCATAACATTAGAGAATGCAAGAGCATGTAGGCAGACTATAGTTCAAGGTAAAGGAAAGATCTAAGCCTGAAGGTAGAATATACACCGAGAAAAACCCTCTAGCACCCCAGCGCCTTACCTTAAACACAAGACACGGCTAGAAGAATTTAAAGCCTGTGCTGTACTGTTGGTAAGCACAGCAGCAACAAATTCCAAACCTAGCTCATATCCTGATAATAGGTTGATTCAACCTCCATGCACTAAAGGCCAGGAAAGGAAGGAAAGGTGTACCCATTTCCGGGCTTAAAAATGGTTTAACTCATTCAATCTCTGTTGTTCTACATAGGATATCCAGTGTTGAAACAAAGAAAAACAAACTGAAACCACAACAAACTATGACACCTTAAAGAAGCAAGGAAAAACATACTATTGAGACTAAGGGATTAGCAGAACCAAACTTATAGGACAGATATTGGAACTACCAGACATGGAATATAAAATAACTTTCATTCATATGTTAAGAACTCTAGTAGAAAAGACAGACAACATGCATTATTAAGTGGTACATTTCTATATAGAGAGAGACAACTGTAAGAAAATCAAGAGGAAATCCTGGAAATGAAAACAGTAATAGAGATTTAAAAAAATGCCTTCAACAAACTCTTTAGAGCTTGAAGATAAGTCAATACAAATCATTCACACTGAAGCTCAAAGAGAAAAAAAACATAAAAAAAAAAAAAAAACAGAGCATCTGTGAGCTGGGAATATATCAGATGGTCTGAATATGTCATTGAAATCCTGGAGGAGGATAGAGAGAATGAGACAGAAGAAATAATGGCTAAGAATTTCTCAAACTAAACATCCGAGAAGCTTAGAAAACACTAAGGAAGCTAATGACAGCAGAAAAACACCTAGGTATAGCATGTTCAAACTGCTGAAAACAATGTGGAGGTAAAAATTTGAAGGCATGCAGAGGAAGAAGACTCATTACGGAGAACCAAAAATAAGAACAACAACACTTCAATGGAAACTATGCAAACCAAAAGACAATAGAGTTGTTAATGAACCTGTGGGAAAACAGACACTCTCAGACATTTGCTAGTAGTCCTATAAATTAGTTCAACTTCTGTAAAGGGAAATTTGGCCATATCTATCAAAATTACAAATGTATATTCCCTTTGACAATCATATAAAGTACAATACTGTATGGCCATTACAAATGAGTTTATAGAAATGAAATTAAAAGTGTTACAGTGTATATTGTTAAATGAAAAGAGCAGGTTACAAAATAGTACGTGTGATATGAATCCATTTTATCAAAAAGAAATAGGTTAACCCATGTGCCTAAATTTACATATATTCACTTACAGACTTGTTACCTAGACTTATGTCTGGAAGGAAGGACACCAGATATGCTTAAACTGTCATCTCTGGGTGAAAGGATAATTGTTGTTGTTTACTTTTCCATGCTCTTTATTTTTTCTGCAATGAACTACATACAGCTTAAAATAAAGAAATAATAAGGATTGAAAAATTGTTTTAAATTTGTTTTTGTATGTTGTATGATGGGGTCACATTTCATTCTTTTTCCATGTGAGTATTCCATTATTGCAGCACCATTTGTTAAATTTTTTGTTTGTTTGTTTTTGTTGGTTTCTTTGTTTTGGGAAGCGCATGGGCTGGGAATCAAACCCTGATCTCCCACATGGCAGGCAAGAATTCTACCACTTAACTACCCTTGCACCCCCTGTTTTAAATTTTAAAAAGTTAAAAACCAAACAAACAATGGAGTGACATCTTTGAAGGGCCCTTTGAAGGGCCAAAAGGGAAAAATCTTTCAACATAGAATTTTATGGCCAGTAAAAATAATCTTTCAAAAACAAAGGAAAAGTACTTTCAGAGACACAAGAACTGAGAGAATTCATTGCCATCAGACCTGCAATACCAGAAATATTTAAGGAAGTTTAGAAGAGAAATGATGCTAGGTAGTAACTCGGATCTATATGAGATAAATGAAGTGTGCTGGAAGTGGGATAAATGAAGTTAAAAATATAAAATCCTCGATTGTCTTATATTTTAATTGCTCCAAAAGGGGACTGATTCTAAAACAAAAATATTAGCAATGTATTTTGTATTTTTATAGCATACATATGTAAAGTAAAATTTAAGACAATAGCACAGAAGTTAGGTGGGAAAAAATGGGGTTATACTGATGTGGTTACAGTATATGTGAAATAATATAAAATATAACACCAAGGAACAGATGGAACACATAGAAACAGTGAACAAGATACTAGATTTTTATTTCAGCCATATTAAAAATATGTTAAATGTAAATGATCCAAGACACAACTGTGTGCTGTCTATAAGAAAGCCACTTTGAATGTAAAGATATGAATTAAAAGTAGAAGGATGTAAAAAAAAAAAAAGGTTTAACATGCAAGCACTAATCAAAAGAAAACTAGAGTGGCTATATTAATATCAAGCAAAGAAGACTTCAGAACAGAGAGAATTACCAAGGATAAAAAGGGACATTACATAATGATAAAGGAATCAATTCTCTCAGAAGATGTAACAGTCCTAAATTTGCCCATACCTAACAGTAGAATTTCAAATTTACATGAGTCAAAAACTGATATAACTGAAAGGAGAAATAGACACATCCACACTTAATGGAATCTACTGTTCTCCCTTTGACCTCCCAGAAGGAATGCACCCTTGCCAACCCATTCAGTAATTGATGGAAGATTAAGGATATGGAACTCCTGAGCCACATTATCAACCAACTTGACTAATTGACATATGTGAACAGACAGTCCAACATCAGCAGAATTCTTTCCAAATGTGCACGAAATATTCACCAAGCTGGACTGTGTTCTAAGCCATGAAACAAACCTTAGTGAATTTAGAAGAATTGAAAGTATACAAGGATGTTCTCAGACCATGATGGAATTAAACTAGAAATCAACAACAGATAAATAGAAGCTCTTCAACTATTTGGAAATTAAGATTTAACCTTGGTTTGAAGAGGAAATCACATAGGAAATTTAAAAATATGTTGAATTGAATATGAAAGCACAATGTTGTGGAATTCATGGTATACAACTACAGAAGTGCTTAGAAGGAAAATAAAGCATTAAATGGTTAAAGTAAAAAAGAAATGTCTCAAATCAATGATCTTAGCTTCTACCTTATGAAACTAGAAAAACAAGAGCAAGTTAAACTGTTAAACTCCAAATAAACAGATGGAAGGAAATAATAGAATAGGGCAGAAATCAATGAAATTAAGAATAGGTAAACAATAGAGAAAATCATTAAAGCCAAAAGTTGGTTCTTAGGGAAAAAAAAACCCCAATAAAATTGATAATCTAGCCAAAGCAAGAGAAATAGAAGACACAAACTACAAATGTCAGGAATGAAACAGGAGACGTCAGTATAGAACTTGCTGCTTTAATAAATGACTACAAACTTAGTGTCTTAAAGCAACACAAATTTCCCATCTCACAGTTCTGGAGTTCTGAGTCTAAGGCGGCTTAGCAAGGGTGCATTCCTACTGGAAGCTCAAGGAAGACTCCTTTTGCTCATCTGTATGTATTCTTTGGCACATGGTCATGCATCACTCTAACCTATGCTTCTGTTGTCACATCTCCTTCTCTAATTCTGACTCTGTGCTCCCTCTTTCTCTTATAAGGACCCTTGTGATTACCTTAGGCTCACCTGGGATATTCTAGGTTCTCAAGTTCCTCGATTTACTTAATCCATCTTTAAGGTTCCCTTTGCCAGGTAAGGTAACAGATTCACAGGTTCTGGGAATTAGGACACAGGTTTCTTTGGAGTAGGGAATTTTCCTTACCACACTAGGAAATGGTATCTAAAATTTGGGGTTACCACTTAGGAGGATGAGATAAATTGAGAAATGTCCTATTTTCTAGAACTGCAAAATAGGAAAATCTTTGAGGGAAAAAGGCATCTTTTTTTTTTTTAATATTTTTATTGACAAATCTTCATGCACATACAGTCTGTACATTGGACTGTATACATATTGTGTACAGTCAGTGGTTCACAATATCATCACATGGTTGTGTATCATCACCATGATCATTTTTAGAACATTTCTATCCCTCCAGAAAAAGAAGAAAAAAGAAATAAGAAAAAACTCATACATACCCTTATCCTTCCCTCTTATCAAGCACAAGTTTTCAATCTGCCCAATTTATTTTACCCCTTATCCCCCCTATTATTTATTTATTTTTATCCATTATTTTTAAATTCATCTCTCCATATTCTGGATAAAAGGAGCATCAGACACAAGGTTTTGACAATCACACAGTCACATTGTAAATGCTGTATCATTATACAGTCGTCTTCAAGAATCAAGGCTACTGTAACACAAACAAGTTTCAAGTACTTCCCTCCAGCCACTTTAATACATCATAAAGTAAGAAGAGATAGCTATATAATGTATAAGAATAACCTCCAGGATAACCTCTTGATTCTGTTTGAAATCTCTCAACCACTGAAACTTTATTTTGTCTCATTTCTCTCTTTACCATTTGGTCAAGAAGGCTTTCTCAGTACCATGATGCTCAGTCCTGACTCATCCCAGGAGTTCTGTCCCATGTTGCCAGGGAGATTTACCCCCCTGAGAGTCATTTCCCACATAGAGGGAAGGGCACTGAGTTCACCTGCTGAGTTGGCTTAGAGAGAGAGGCCACATATGAGCAACAAAAGAAGTTTTCTAGGGGTGACTCTTAGGTATAATTATAAGTAGGCTTAGCCTATCTTTTGCAGGAATAAGTTTCATGGGGGCGAACCCCAAGATTGAGGGCTCAGCCTATCAATTTGGTTGTCTCCACTGCTTGCAAGAATCTCAGGAATTCTCCAAATGAGAAAGTTGAATATATCCTCCTTTCTCCTCAGTCCCCCAAGGGGACTTTGCAATTCCTTCTTAAATTACTTATCCTAAAGTAATCTGGGATATATCACAGTATCACACTAACCTGACAGACCAATGAGATCTCACGTCTTATTCAAGATTCTGTGTACTTATGGTGTTCAACTAAACTGACCATGTAAGTTAAATTAGGTAATATGCTACCCAAAATATAAATTTTGCAGCAAATAAGCATCTTTCCCTTTAATATCACACAGAGGTTGGAGTTTAAAAATTTGGGCCATATCGTCATTTATCCTGTATTCTGATCTACCTTAGTCCTATCCAGATGAGCTTCATTCATATCTCTAGATGAAGTCTGATCACTTTTTCAGCCTTTTTTTTTTTTTTTTTTTTTTTACCGGTTGCTGAATGGGAAAATGCTGATTTTCACAGCTTCAGAGCTCTATGAGTCTCAGGTGTCACATACATACTCCGCATTTCTGGAAATGACCAGGTTATATACAAATAGCTCATTATCTCAGAATTTAGAAATAACAGTTGCAACTCCTGAATATATGTGACTGCTGTAAGAGTTTATAATCTAAGACCCTTTACAATAGGCCCCATCCTAATAACCCATATTCTCGACTTCAATTCTCTGGGTTGTATATTCTATTTAGTCCATATGAGTGAGGCATGATAGTATTTGTCTTTTTGTTTCTGCCATTTCATCCAGCATACTGTCTTTCAGGTTCATTCACCTAGCTGCATTCCTCACAATGTTGTTCCTTCTTGCAGCAGCTCAGTAGTCTGTTGTATGTAAACACCACAGTTCCCCTTCCATTCCACCCTTAGGTCAGCTCCATCCATTGTGAATATGACACTGCCACCATAAACACCAGTGTGCAAATGTCCATTCCTGTCCCTACTTTGAGTTCCTCCAGGTATATACCTAGCAGTGGGTTGCGAGATCATATGACACCCCCATCCCTAGCCTCCTGTGGAACCACCACACTGCCCTCCAGAGGGACTGCACCTCTCAGCTTACCTACTGACAACTAATAGGTGCTTCTCCTCTGCATTTTTCTCTAGCACTTGTTTCTCTCTGTTCATTTTTTTAAGGTTTTTTTTTTCATTGTGAAATATATATACAAAACAACAATAAATTTCCAAGTACATTTTAACAAGTAGTTATAGAACAGATTTTAAAGTTTGGTATAGGTTACAGTTCCATGATTTTTTATTTTTTTCTCTAGTTGCTCCGAGACACTGGAGACCAAAAGAAATAGCAATATAATGATTCAGCAGTTATACTCATTTGTTAAATCCTACCTTCTCTCTTATACTCCTCTTTCTGTTTTTTCTTTTTTGTGAAAAATAACATATATACCAAAACAGTACATTTCAAAGTATATCACACAATTATTTGTAGAACATTCTCTCTGTTCATTTTTAAACAGTTTTATTCTCACACATCATACAATCCAACTTAAGTAAATAGACTTGCCTTATTACCATAATCTATCTGAAGACATTTTCTGTTCTTTTATAAAAAATCCATACTCCTCTCCCATGTTCCCGCCTGTTGACATCTAGTTTTGGCATAATGCCTTTTTGTTAACAATGTTACTATTGACTATAGACCCTAGATTGCATTGATTATACTTTTTCCTGTTCTAGTTTGCTAGCTGCCAGAATGCACTATACCAGAAACGGAATGGCTTTTAAAAAGGGGAATTTAATAAGTTGCTAGTTTACAGTTCTAAGGCTGAGAAAATGTTCCAATTAAAACAAGTCTATAGAAATGTCCAATCTAAGGCATCCAGGGAAAGATAACCTTGGTTCAAGAAGGCCAATGAAGTTAAGGGTTTCTCTCTCATCTGGAAAGGCACATGGTGAACATGGCATTATCTGCTAGCTTTCTCTCCTGGTTTCCTGTTTCATGAAGCTCCCTGGGAGGTGTTTTCCTTCTTCCATCTCCAAAGGTCACTGGCTGGTGGACTCTGCTTTTCGTGGCTACCTTGTTCTGCTCTGCTCTCTCTGAATCTCCCGCTTTCTCCAAAATGTTTCCTCTTTTGTAGGATTCCAGTAAACTAATCAAGACCCACACAAATGGGTGGAGGCACACCTCCACTTAATCCAGTTTAACAACCACTCTTGATTAAATCACATCTCCAGGGGAGATGATCTAGTTACGGTTTCGAATATGCAGTACTGAATAGGGATTAGAAGAAATGGCTGCCTTTACAAAATTGGATTAGGATTAAAACATGGCTTTTCTAGGGTACATACTTCCTTTCAAGCCAGCATACCTGTATACCATCCATTTTGAACGCCTTGCAATATTGACATTCATTTGTTCTCCCTCATGCAAAAATGTTTTGTATTTGTACATTCAGTCACCATCATTGTCCATTCTAGGCATTTCTAAGTTATATCATCTCAGTCTTTATCCTCTATCTTTTCTTCTGGTTTCATATGTGCCCCCAGCACTTCTCCCTCAATCATACTCACATTTAGCTTCATTCAGTATACTTACATTATTGTGCTAACATCAGGTAGTATTGTGCAATCCATTTCTTAATTTTTGCAATCAGTCCTGTTGCATAATCTTTTCAAAAGGAGGCATCTTAATAACAAAAAGAGGATGGTATGTTACTGTTTGAGATTATACTTTTTTTTCCTTTTCTTTTCATGGTAAAGATGTACCTTCACTCAAATTCTGTTAGAACACTGTGGCCTAATGTAGTAGTAAGAAAAAACAATAAATAAATTAGCTATTATTATAATCCTTATTCTTGGGTTACCATTTGTTTATTTTTATTGTACAAAATAGCATATATACAAAAAAAGCAATAAATTTCAAAGCACACAGCAACAGTTGGTTGTAGAACAGATTTCAGAGTTCGGTATGGGTTACAGTTGCACAATTTTAGGTTTTTCCTTCTAGCTGCTCCAAAACACTGGAGACTAAAAGAAATAACAATTCAGCAGTTATGCTCATTTGTTAAATTCTATCTTCTCTTATAATTCCACCTTCTCCTTTGATCTTTCTCCCAATCTTTAGGGGGTATTTGGCCTATGCCCATTCTAACTTATTCATGGTGGTAAAGGCTATTGATAATATGGTTAGCAGAATGGAACTAGCTGATGTTCTGGAGAGGCTGGTCTTCTGGGTTTTAGGATGTATCTGGCCTAGGAATCCATCTAGAGGTTTTAGGTTTCTGGAAAGTAATCGTAGTGCATGGAATCTTTGTAAAATCTCAGATAAAGCCCTAAGTGTTCTTTAGGGTTGACAGGAACGGTTTTGGTTGGGCTTTGGCAAATCACAATAAATAGCAATATCTAGCAGAAGCTTGCCTATTAGTAGCCTCCAAAGCAGCCTCTCCACTCTATTTGAACTTTCCCAGCTACTGATTTATTATTTGTTACAGTTCTTTCCCTCCTTTTGGTCAGGGAAGCATTGTCGATCCCATGGTGCTAGGGCCAGGCTCATCCCTGGGAGTCATATCCCACATTACCAGGGAGAATTTTACCCTTGGATGTCATGTCCCACGTGGCGGGGGTGAGGTAGAGGGTAATGATTTCATTTGTAGAGCTGGGCTTAGAGATGAGAGGCCATGTCTAAGCAATGAAAGAGGTCCTCTGGAAGTAACTCTTGGGCATAACTATAGGTAGGCTAAGCTTCTCTGCTATATACATAAGCTTCACAAGGGCAAACCTCGAGATCAAGGGCTTTACCTATTGACTTAGGAGTCCTAATATTTGAGTCAATATCAGGGGTTTCCCTGGAGATAAAGTTTAATAGTTACATGTATTTTCTCCCATCCCTCAAAGGACTTTGTGAATACTTTTAAATTATCTGCTCAACATACTTTGGGATGTATCTGGGCTCCATGTATTCTGGGCTTCATGTGTTTGGGTTGTTTAAATAATCTGTCCAGACTGGTTGCATTAGATTATGTGCTCCAGAAAATTTAGGTTCTAGGTAAAATAAGTCTCTCTTCCTTTGGTCTTATAGTGTAGATGAAGATCTAAAATATAATGTCTTCCTTACCCCTATAATCTGATTTACCTTAGTCCCAACCTGATTGGCTTCATTTTTATCTCTAATTGAAGCCTGATCTTTTTTCACTTCTCTAACAGTTGTTGTATGTCATAGTGCTGACATTCAGACCTGAAGAACTCCTATGCTGAGTCCTAGGTGTCACACAGGGTACCCAAAGTTTGAGAGAAGTACCAGGTTATACATATATAGCATATCATCTAAAAATCTAGAAATAACAATTACAGCCTGGACTAAATGTGACTGCCATAGAGCTTACAATCTAGGCCCCAATTTTCTTATAAGTATTTTCTAAATGAGACCAGACAATATTTGCTGTTTTCTTTCCAGCTTATTTTGCATCGCATAATGTCTCACAGATTCATTCACAATGTTGCATGCCTCATGACTTCGTTCCTTTCTATAGTAGCACAGTTTATTTGATCATATATGTACATAGTTCATCATTCTGCTTTTCAGTCAGCCACCTCCATCCATTGAGCATTATGTATAATGTCTGAAGGCAGTAGTCCATCAACACTTTCAATTTTAGACCGTTTTAATTGCTCCAAAGAGAAAAATAACCAATAAGCCATACTGTTCTAGTTTGCTAGCTGCTGAAATGCAATATACCAGAAACAGAATGGCTTTTAAAAGGGGGAATTTAATAAATTGCTGGTTTATAGTTCCAAGGCCGAGAAAATGTCCCAATTAAAACAAGTCTATAGAAATGTCCAATCAAAGGCATCCATAGAAAGATACCTTGGTTCAAGAAGG
The DNA here is from genome assembly GCF_023851605.1 of Tamandua tetradactyla. Taxonomy (NCBI): domain Eukaryota; kingdom Metazoa; phylum Chordata; class Mammalia; order Pilosa; family Myrmecophagidae; genus Tamandua; species Tamandua tetradactyla. The sequence continues at coordinate 13,112,810 of NC_135352.1, forward strand.
CCATTGAAGTTCAGGGTTTCTCTGTTAAGTGGAAGGGCACATGGCGAGCACAGTCAGAGTTTCTTTCTCATCTGGAAGGGCACATGGCAAACACGGCATCATCTGCTAGCTTTCTCTCCTGGCTTCCGGTTTCATGAAGCTGCTCCCTGGGAGGGGTTTTCCTTCTTCATCTCTAAAGGTCCCTGGCTCATGGACTCTGTGCTTCGTGGTGTTGCAGCATCCTCTGCTCTCCAAATCTCTTCCATTCTCCAAAATGTTTCCTCTTTTATAGGACTCTAGAAATTTATCAAGACCCACCCAAATGGGTGGAGACATGTCGTCACCTAATCCAGCTTAACAACCACTCTTGACTAAATCACATCATCCGGGGAGATGATCTGATTACAGTTTCAGACATACAGTATTAAATAGAGAATGGGATTTACATTAAAACATGGCTTTTCTAGGAGACATGCATCCTTTCAAACCAGAACACGTACCCTCACCAAATAGAAAATCCATATCTTCCCTTAATTCTTGTCTCTCCCGCCATTATTTGCCCCTGGTATTGCTGTGGTACTATTGATGTTTTCCTGTTGAACATAGCCCATTGCATGCAATAGTAGTTTGCCCAGTCTTTGTGCAATTTTGTACAGTCTTTGTGCAAGATTCATATCATTGAAGTCATTTAAGCAAGGACTTATTTATATTTATAGTGTCAGTCGGTGGGGTACATGGCTCTATTTAACTCCTTTCAATCATGTTCACCTTCAATATGGCGATATTATAGACCCACTAATGAATTACCTTCACTTCTATCTGTTCCCTTACATCTAAGTTCAACCTCATTAGCTTAATTGTTCACCCGTCTCTAGCCTCCATGTATATCTAAGACCCCTGTATTCTGTATTATAAGCCTTTGTGTTTACCTTTACCATGATCATAAAAGCCAGATCATAGGGTATCTGTCATTTTGTATCTAGTTTATTTCAGTCAGCATTATGTCCTCAAGGTTATTGCTTCTTGTCATGTGTTTCAGGACATCATTTCATCTTACTAATGCACAATATTCCATCATATATATATATATATATATATATACCACATGTTGTTTATCCACTCACCTGTTGATGGGCATTTGGGTTATTTCCATCTTTGGCAATTGTGAATAATGAGGCGATGAACATCGGTGTGCAAATGTCTGTTTGTGTTGTTGCTTTCAGCTCTTCTGGGTATATAGCAAGTAGCACTATTGCTGGGTCATAGGGCAACTTGAGATTTTTTCCATCTTTTGGCGATTGTGAATAATGCTGCTATGAACATCAGTGTGCACATGTCTGTTTATGTCACTGCTTTTCAACTCTTCTGTGTGTATTACCAAGTAGTGGTATTGCCAGCCATTTATTTTTAAATTTATACTGCATATTAAACTATTTGTCAAGAATTATATAGAGCAAAAATGAAATTCCTTTAGCAGATCCTTTCTCTGGGGTGTGTAGTTCCACACCTTTATGATACGTTTAATATGTTATGCTTTTGCTTTTTAAGAAATTTGTAGAAATCTTAGTTTCTTCTATTTCACATAAATGAGATTTCCCTATATATCTACTACCTAGTCCTTTCTTAGGTAATTTATACTGTCTTCATTAAATGCTTTAACGCCCAGAAATGAGAGACAATAGATGATGATGGTAATGACGATAACTATATTGTATATAGCGCTGTTCTTTTGCTGGCACCATTCTCAGTGATTTGACATATTTTAACTCATTTAATTCCCACAACTTTATGAGGAAGGCATTTTCATCCTCATTTTACAGATCAGGAAACTGAGATCAAATGGTTAAATGACTTGCCCCATCATACCCAGTTAGTAAATGAGGTAACTGAAGCATGAACATAGACAATTGGCTCCACAGTCTGTACTAACTTGTTCTGTTAATTTTATATTTAAGACTGAGGCATAGGTACAATGTTATTTGGAATTTAAACACAGCCTCATTAATGAGTTGGCTAATTTGTTTTTCCTTCCATGGCGTACTTTTAAGTCATACAATTTTCATTCTTAGCCCACGTAGGAAAGGTTCTTCTGAATTAAAAGGGGCAAAATATGAGTTAATGAATTCTATCCTTTCTTCCTTTTTTTTTTTAAAGACAAGATTTCTAAATCAGTTTTGATTTTATTTATCTTTAGAATTGAGAGCATATCTAATACTTAGGGGAACTTCTGCTAAAGTGAAGCATCTGCCTTTAAATCTGATATCCCCTGAATTTTTGATGTTTTCAAAAAAAAAGAAAGAAAAAGAGATTACTATAAAGAAACAGGATTGCCCAGATCTTGGTTTCTAAATACCATTCTCCAATAAGAGGAGTCAGGACATCTTGGAGAAATGATTGAGTCCAAGGTTGGGAAAGTACATGACAAGCCTAGAACATCTTGTGGTACTAGAAGTTAAGGGAATATTTAAAAAGAAATAATGGGAGTCAAGTAAGAAAAACAAAAGAATTAACCTCTGGGAGCTTCCCGTGGCCAGAGTTGGGACATTTGAGCAACAGAATAGTTGATGACAGCAGTGGATTATAATACAGGAAATATCCATGAATCCACACTGATATAAATAAATAATTGAATAATTAAAGGGGAGAAAGAACAGCTTTTATAGAGGTTAAATGAATATATATGGAAAGAATGATGGGAATAGAAAATCACCTTTCAGCAAACCCACAGTAATAATATTGTGGTAAGAACCACCAATGGATGCTTAAATTAGAGAGTAGAAGTGTGATGAGAAACAGGATACTTGCATAGTCTTTAAGTATCTCTTTATAGGATATTAGTTACAAAGGGGAAATTAGTTAACTTTATGATGGAACCTGACAGTCACCCCACCTTAACCAGTGATCAGAGTTGAACAGCACCAGAAATAAGACATATCCCTGCATGATGCACCTGAGAATGTCTTCTGTGGCATTCCTACCAAAAATGCGTCTGGCATTCCTACCAAAATTTCCATCTAATCATGGAAAGATAGCAGGCAAAGCCAATTTGAGGGAGATTTTATAAATAACTGACTAGTAGTCTTTAAAAGTATCGTGGTCATGAGAGAGAAAGAAAGACTGAGGAACTCGTACAGATTGGAGGAGACTAAGGAGAGTGACAACTAAATGCAGTGTGGGATCCTGAATTGGATCTTGGACCAAGAAAAGGACATTGGTGGGGAAACTGGCAAAATTTGAATAAGGTCTGTAGATCAGTTAATAGTATCGTCTCAATGTTAATTTCTGGTATTCACTAATTATACTTCATTTATGTAAGATGTTGTCATTAGAAAAGCTGGGTGAATGGTATGCAGAAATACTATCCTTATTTTGTAACTTTTCTATAAGTATAAAATTATTTCAAAATAAAAATGTTTAAAAATGTGAAAAGAATAGTAAACAGACCCTCCATGATGCCTAGACAGTAGTAGACAGTAGCATTTCATGTATTCAGCAGTTTATTAAGGCCCTGTCACCTGCAGTGTACAGAGCCTACCACAGTGGGAACCAGGGAAAATACAGAGCTCCCTCTTCACCAGGAGCTTATACTGCACAAAGATGAGAATGTCCTGTGAACAGTGGTCACCCAGTGAAATTTTCATAATATATGCATGTGAAAGTTCATTGAACATATAGAAGACAAGAACCCCCAGTACGTATATGGAAATTAAAAAATTTTTATTTAGAGATATTTTAGATTTAAATAACCTTGTGCCTTGGTTGAATTCTTTGTGATTTGCATTTGGTCACCAGCAATAAAAAGCTTTTCAGTATGTGACAGTAAAAGCAGATTTCCTAATGATCACCAGAAACTGTTGGGCCATCATGTGCTTCATAGTATGTATTGAAATAAGAAAGGAAGGAGGAAGAGAAGAGGGAAATGAAAAAAAAGTCTGGTTCCACACAGTATTGGGTGCTTACTTTATTTATAGCTTGTGTATACTGACAGCAGACAGGAAACTAATGACCATGGCCTGAAAGGAGGGGGGCGGTGCCAGTCACTGCCTTGATAAGGCATTCCAGGGAAGCAGAGGAGATAGGAGAGCGGTAGGGGGGTGGGGTGTGTGTGTGTGGAGGGTGGCGCTGGTCAGTGTGAACAGGAGGCCTGGGCTAACTGCCTCAGAGCTCTCATCAAACTTGCTTTATTTTGTGTTCCAAAGTACATTAATCCTAGAATTTTGACATCACAAGACATATCTTTTTTTTTTTTTTTTTTTGGCGTTTGAAACTAGAAGCTATTGACGTGAAACCCAATTATTTGGGCCTTAGTAGCAGAATTTAAGATTTAAGTTATTTTCATTTCAGACATAGCCAGTAGTGATGATCTCTTTTAGCTACAAAAATAATGATACGTGGCCCAGGGCCCATGTGTCTTTGAGGACGAAATGTAGACTGGATAGTAGACCTTTCTTCTTTGTTTTATAGGAAGTGTGAGATAGATTTTCCGTCCTAATCTCTCCCACTCCTTCTCTTTTATGACCTCTTAATGCCCCATCCCTGCCATCTTTGGTTATTTGATTTTAAAAACCTCTTTTGCAAATAAATCATTTCAGATGGACATCTCACTCCCATGTAAAACTTTGGCTCACCATCTCCTTACGTGTTTCTTATTATCTACAGGAGAGGAAATAGGGTATGCTAAACCCAGGGGAGATGAGCAGGAATTGAACTATTTGCCCCAAATGGAGAGAACTGATTTTTGGAACTCAAGGAGTGTTTACTATCTTTCTTCCCCAGGAAAGCAGGCAGGCCTAAGTCACATCATCCTCCATTTACTAGACTCTAAAAATGGAATACCACTGATGGGCCCCTAACTGTGCAGGTTTGTGTTCCCAGGCCCTTCTGCCACTCATTGCCCAGCATTTGAATGTTCTTATCTTACTTCCTTTGTTTTTATAATGAAATCTCAAATGTGCTAATTTAGACTCAGAGGAGATAATATTGAAGCCTGGGTTTCAGTCACTGAGTAGCTTTGACCTGTAAGACTCTCTCATAAAATAACAAACTATCTTCTTGGCACAGAATTTCAGAAACTTTGGAGAAGTGTCACTGTGGATTCAATGGATGAGGAGAAAATTGAAGAGTATCTGAAACGACAGGGTATTTCTTCCATGCAGGATTCTGGACCAAAGAAAGTGGTATGTAATCTCCAGAAAAAAATCGAATCCTGTTTTCTTTGAGCAGCTAACCTGCTTCCTGGCTGCTGTCTGAAGAGCAGGTTGTCAGTTCTACCTTCAGTGTTTCCTCAGTGTCCTAATCCAGTGATCTCAATTGGATGCAAACCAGATATGTCTGATTAAAGGAGGATCACTGGGCCTCTCCTGCCCTGAGGTGCTCCCTGGGCAGGTATTGGCCTCCCCAGCACCTCCACAGGCCCAGCCATGGTGCCTACTCTTAAGCTCCAGCCATACTGAATTATTTGCCATTCTCCCACTTGCCCATTCTCTCACTTCCAGTCCTCTGCACATACTTCTCCTTTTTACTACAAGGAACCTGCTTGGTCTGTACCACCTTAACCGTGTTCCCCCTTGCTCTGGAGGTTTGCTCTGTGTGCTACTCAGGGCCTGCCTCCACCATAGCCCTGATCACATTACATCGTCCTTATTGATTTTCAGGACCCCTAGAAACCAGGGGTCTTGGTTTCTTTTTGGCCCCTAAACCCTGCACATAGTAGGGAGTAGTACTGGAAGGAAGACTTCTGAATTGCCTTGAACCAGCTAATCAAGGATCTGTAGTTCAAGAACAAAGCTGGGGGAGGGTGGGAATAACTCACCCCAGCCTGGACTGGCTGTGTCTTCCCTGTCTCTCACTGCACCATTATGCTTCATAGCTTGTCACCTTTGTGGTTTTCTGGATTTTATGTTTGTGGTCAGGGAGCGTGCTATGGATTGGTATTTACGATGCTGGGCTACAAAAAAAAAAAAAATGCTGAAAGCCCTGTCTCTCTGCTGCTAGTTTCTGGCAGGTTTAGTAAATCCTGACAGTATATTCCTCTGAGTAACTTGTTAAATGGTTTTACCTTGTTCATTTAGGCCCCTATTCAGAGAAGGAAAAAGCCTGCTTCACAGAAAAAGCGACGATTTAAGACGCATAATGAACATTTGGCTGGAGTGCTGAAGGATTACTCAGACATTACTCCTGGCAAATAGGAAACGGTTTAGTCCTTGAGCAGAGAGTTACAGATAACAAAATCAAGATCTTTCTCATCGATCCTTGGAATTTGAAGACTGGCTGTCTTTCCATTTTACTTGTTAGGACTGAGGAGAGGAACAGTTCAGTTTACAGAACAAGTGCAAATTATCGAGCTCAAAGCTTATTTTAATCAAATAGGCCAATGAGAAATGTGACTTTGCGTGATGTTCGCTGTTACCCTTCTGTTATTTCTTAGGGAAAAGGCGCTTTGCATGGCATGCAGGTGTCTGATATTTAACTCTGCTTCTAAATGGTTCCATTTTTCCTCTTTTATTACTTAAGAGCAGTCTGCAGATAGTCTTGAATGCAATATTTGTTTATTCCAGAAGAACGTATTTATAATAAAATCGTTGTAGAAGGATTTCTAAGATGTTAATGAATTTGATTTGTTTCCTTTTATTCTTGGAAATGGCAATTAGCAGCTTCTGTCTCTCACTTCCACGAAGGCACACATTTGGGATATTACTGAAGCCTGTAATTTGTACTGTGCAATAGATCACAGGAATTTCATAATTGGAACCACAAATTTATGACTTTTGTTAGCAAGTTGAAGCAATAAAGATATAGTAAGTATAATTTTTAATGTTTTCTTTTTAAATGATAAATCATTATTTTTTACCCTTTTGGATTTAGTAAGGCATGGTCTGATAGCACCTAGAACAGGGAGGATAGGGTCTTCTTGCCAACCTCAGCGTCCACTTTACCATGCTACACCCTCATGTGGCTGAACCCTGAAGCTCTTCTGGTGAAGGTTCCGTCCCCCGACCCCTCCCCTACCCCCTGCCAAGCTCCCGAGTGCCATCATCAAATATATGTGGGTTCTTAAGAGTCGTGGTGACTTATGGGAAAACCTTCATGGTGATTTCAGCATCTATGGCAAAATATCCATTTTCCTTATCCAAGCTTTTTATATGTCTACTAATGTCCTTTGGGTTGATTCTTACAATTTTCATATCACAAATTGAAATTGCAGGTTTATAAATAACATGATTCAGTGTTCTTAAAAAAGGTGTGATGGTAACACATAGCAATGAATACTCTGTACAAATGACTAGTTTTAGTGGGCCTTTTTCACTTTTTTGAGTTCCCTTCATCCTTTTTATCTTCTCATCCATGAACAGTGACACCTTATTGCTCACCTCTTTCTTACCTCCGAACCCCCTGAAATTGGCAAGAGATGTAAAACTGAGGTTCCACACAATATTTTAGAACATAAGGAATCAAACCTGTCTTGCTTTGTGTCAGATGTTTTTAATGTCTTGTAGTATAAAACTAATTTTTCTTGAAAAATCTAGAGCTAGCTTATCTCTAAGCAGTTGCCTAATTATTGTGGTTGTACACACCATCCTATTTTGTGGGCTAGATCTGGAAATGAGTTTTGGACATTTCAAACACTTAATCTTGTTTTGCAAGGAAACAGACATCAGGGTCTCCCTCAGATGCTTTACTGTCAGTTGTATATTATTAGTGATTTCTAGCTAAGCCTGTACTCACCAGTACTTTGTGGACAAACCTGGTAATTGATTTCAGTTATCTTTTCTAAAACTCATTTCAGGAATGAGGAAATTGAGATCTGGAGAAACAGAGTGTCTTGCTAAACTGCCAAACTCTCAAATTCTAAGGTTTAACTATTAGCTTGCATTTACTTTTGCTAAGCTTTGATCCCCTTTGCCTGTTACATGTTGAGGTACCAGTACTGGGTAATCTGGTAAGGTACGTGGAAGAATTGTAACAGGAGCCCAGTTGTGTTTGAAGATAATAATAATGACAGTTTTATCAGTTCTTCTGGGTGTCTAAAAACATATTCACCAGAAATTCCAAGTTAAAGTTGAAGTCATGTTCTCGCCTGTCCCCATTTCTCCTGGATCTGCAGCCATTTAGAAGCAGGTGGGAATAGGCATGGCTGAGTGAGTTAAAAGGTAAAGACAGTCTGTAGTGCATTCGATCTATAATTCATCACAGTCACTTGGGGCTTTTAGGGATAGCTAAGAGAGATGCAGTTGAGTTTAGACAAAGTGTAAAAAACGAACATTCAGCTGCTGTGTCACCTCCTATAAGTGCAGGCAAGTGATGGTGGGAGCCGGGGGACAGAGGAGCACTCAATACCTGTTGACATAGAGTATTAGTGAAAAGGCAATGCTGAGACATCCCATTATTTCCAGCCCCAGTGTTCACAGGGAGGGCAGTGCCGGTGTATAGCCCTCGATTTCTTTTGTGAGCTGTTTCTTTGAAATCATTAGCAGCAAAAACATGTCCTATGTGCAGTAATGTGGGCATATATCATTTGAATTTATGAATTTCCCCAATTTTTATCAGCTAATGGAAATTTTCACTGAAGCATAAAAGATGAGACCCCCACCCCCCAACCCCGGCCATGTTTCTCTTTTTAGGTGATTCATTTGTGGGGAAGATGATTTTGGCATTTCTAAAGTTTTATTGACTGTCCTTAACAGGCTGAGATTAGTAGTGTGCCTTCTGTGTCATGAGCCCATGTGTGGGCACAATAGCACAGATCTCTGTATTGCTATCCCCAGGGCTTCACTTAAGACAGTTAATAGTTCCCCAATGTGCATTTTGTTGTCTTCTCCTGGGGAATGGTAATAGGTGTTCTGTGGAAATAAGCGGGGATGGAGAGGCTCCAAGGTCAAATAAATTTGGAAACTATTACCCAAACTAACTGGACCTACCTTGGAACCACCTGTCCCTGTCCTAGGGTGAGTGCTGGGAGAAACACACTTTGGAAACAGGATATGCCCTGGCATTGTGTTGTTGTCTTTCCTCCTGGGCACAGTTGTGTGTGTGTGTGTTTTTAAAGACATGTTTCCTTCATAAAAAGATTTCCTTTAGAAATAAATGGTTGTTTACTCTCCAGCAGATTAACAAGTTTACTCTCCTGGGCCCCTTTGGATGGTTTAGGGCCATATTGTGAGTAGCCCAGCTCCACTGGTTTGAGGGTGAGTCAGCACATTCCTGTGCCTCAAACCCCGTGGTTTCAAGACCCTGGTGAGAAACCAGTGACTTTTCAGGGTGTAATTTGGAGTATTTAGCAGTCAACTTCAACTGTAGAGAAGGGGATCAACTGGAAACTTAAGTGGGATTGGCTGGGCTTTGTGCATTCTTAGAATTCAACATGCCAGAACTTGGCAGGGCTTGCACTTCAAAGGGCATTTGATGCAAAAACGTTTTTTTTTTTTTTTAATAAATGAAAACACAAATAGGGATACCAATAGGGGAGAACTGAATAAATTATAGCCTGATCTTGTTCTTAATTATTTTAAGAGTCCTTCACCTGATTTGCGTTTTTAACTTGCTAGACGAGCATACCAAGAGGATGAGGGCTGCTTTGCCCGGTAACTGGTTTTTTTTTACTTTTTTAAATTAAAAAAAAATATGACAAGAAAGAAACATAACCATTCTTAACATATGATCATTCCATTCTACATACATAATCAATAATTCACAATATCATCACATAGTTGCATATTCATCATCATGATCATTTCTTAGAACATTTGCATCAATTCAGAAAGCCAGGTAACTTTTTAACTTCGGCATAATTTCTCTGCATTTAGGCCTCCTTTTATGCAGATGTTTGGGTTGAGTTGAAGTATCTCATCTAATTTACTAATTTAGTGTTAATTTGCATGATCAGAGTTCCCTTTGACTTTTCCAAGTAGAGAAGTGGAACCAAAGACCTGATCTTCCCCTTTCCCCTCAGACTTTCCTTAAGGGAAAGATGTGTATGAGCAATGGAGAACCAAAGGCTTCACTGTTTTGTCTTTATGTGTGGGCAAATTGTGTTGTGGTTTACAGGGACTGGACCTCACCCACCCTCTGATAAAGCAGGAATCATTGTGGTTTGAATTCCTGATGTCACTGCAGAGCTGGGAGAAAAATAAGAAAAAAAAATAATTCTCTTAGTATTTTGATACCTTTTGGGACTGGGCGGGGGCACTTATGGAGCCTGGCCAGTTTAGGGAAGAGTTAGTTTTAATAGTATTTTAGCATCATCTGGAATGTTCTGCAGCAGCAGCAAATAGAAGCTATACTGTGGCCATTTAAAAATTTTTCTATATGGGAGGTTTTTCAGTATCATTCAAACACCTAAGTTTTTGAGGAATCATATTTGAGGTAACACCTCACTACAGTATTCTACGTGCTTTCTAATGATACTGTGAAGCTGTTTTCTGTCCTGAGAGGATATGACATTGATTAAAGAATTGAAGAGTAAGATAGCAGACATGTGCAAATACTGGGTAAGAGGGTTCCTTTCGTCAGTTCTTAGGATTCTTCTTTCATTCCTAATGACATGGAAAACAGAAGTCTGCACATATTCCTAGCACTGAGCATTTCTTTCCCAAAGCACTCAAAGATAACTAGTTAATTACTATTTGCCACCCTATCATAAACACCAAGAATTCTTGAGTATTGGGATATAGAATTTAGGGATTATAGCCATGCCTCCATCATTCTCAAGATTGTTCCTTCTGGTGCATAACTCTTTGAACCCAAAGATGTCATAGGGTACTGGGTTTGGGGAACTTCAGGGATAAGGTGGTATTAATTGCAAGTTGGTCCCATGAAAATAGGTCCAACATACATGCAGGTACCGGGGCCAGTGAATCTGAAACAGATACGATGAGCTGGAGGTGAAAAGGTATTTTGTGAATTTGAAGATTCTTTCCAAATTCCTTTAATATGCAAATTTCTCACAGAGGTGGCAAGTACAGTATTTAATTTCAGATGCCAATTTTATAGCTACATTAGTCTTGTGGTTATAAGGGGTGCATCTTCTCTCCCAGGGGAGGGCTCATTCAGCAACGAACCAAAAAGAACCTCGTTACCATCTTTCTGGGGCCTATGAATTGGTACATTTTGTATGCAAGCAAGAGGAACAAGCACACCTGCCTTCTTAGCCCAAGTTCTTGATTCTAAAAATATAAAACTGCATTTCTGCTCAAGAGAGTGACAGAAAAGACATTTTCTTTCACAGATAGTAATGACATTGGTATTCAACAGATCGGTCAGTGGAAATGCATCTAGAATTTACACTGGAATGGTAAATACCATCCAGACCTGTCACTTACCCATCACTAGGGACCACAAACATGGCGATGACTTGGGGCACTCTATCTTCCCAGGGGTCCTTGTGAAAAATCACATGGAGTAGCTACGTGTTCAGTTGGTGGTTCTTTTGGATGGGTGGCCCCATATTGGCCTGGAGAGGCAGTGGAGCTCCTTAAGGAAGAGCTGCCCTCAACTCATAAGCTGTTTGGCAAATCTCTGGTGCCTTCAAGTTAGAAGTTAACAAGTACTAGTGGTCAATGAGAGGGAGGGATAAGGGGTATGGTTTGTGTGAGTTTTTTCTTTTTCTTTTTTTTTCTGGAGTGATGCAAATGTTCTAAAAAAATGATCATGCTGATGAATATACTACTATGTGATGACATAGTGAGCCATTGATTATACACCACACACAGAATGTTTGTATGTTAAGAATGTTCGTGTTTGTATGTTGTTTGGTTTGATGATACAAAATAAAATTTTTTAAAAAGCAGATAAAAGTTGGAAGTTAACAGATGGGCTGAAGGCAAAGCCTCAGGAGCGAGCCTGCCCCAGAGCCACACTGGGTGTGAAAGTGAAAGCCTGGGAAAGGCTGTGTGCTGGTTTCCCGTGGTTCCCTCTGGTGCCAGGCTATTGGACCTGCTTTTGGTGGATGGTCTCCTCTGTGAAAAGGATGTGGGATCCAAACCATAGAACCAATGACAGTGCCCAACAAAACTAATGAATAGCTCGTGGTAGTTGTTGCCATTGCTCGGAGTTAAGTTCTGGTTCTTTTATTCCTTTAAGGGAAAGAGGTATGCAAAGCATGGGCTTATTGCCGTGGCTGTCAATTCCTGATTTATCACTTAATAAAACATATTTATTTCCTTTAAGTTAGCAGCAAACCATAAATGACGTCGAAATCGATTTAAACTAATCGTGAGCTAAAGCTTTGTAGGCTGAAGTGGATGGGGTAATCTGCTAAGAACCGTAAAAGTCATCAAAAGAGAGGTGTGTGTCTCACCCTGCAGGCAGGGCCCAGTGAGGCCAGCAGCCCAGTGCCAGCCGGGGCCTTGCCCTCTATGGTGAGCTGGTAGAGGGCGCCTCTGGCCCTCCCATTAACACCACCATTTCCTCCTCAACTCTCTCTGTGCTTGGCTCAGTGGCCATGCTCAGCCTTGCCAAGGTCTGAAACTGTGTATGTGTGATGTGCTGGTCCCTGGACTATTGTGTGGGATGCATTTGGTTATTCTTGCAAAAAAGGAATTTGCCAGGCAATGATGTGACAGCCGGAATAAGCACTTTATTTTTAAAAATCACAATAGAAAAGTACCTTTAAACAGTTTACAAAAGCATAATATACCACGTGGAAGTTGCTCTGTTTTCCTTAGAAACAAGAGTACAGAACTCTGAGAGCCAAGCGGCACCGAAGGCATAGTAGGTCCATAAACACTGGAGTTAATAGATCAGTTACCTCCAAGCAACTAATTATCCTTTTTTTTCCTTACCCCCGGCCCTTCTTGTTGTTTTTGATTGTTTTATTTTTTGCCATGACCTTTATTTAAAAGCTTGACATCCATTATCTTCTAATGGAAGATAATGAAATAAACGTAAAAACTGAAACCAACCAGTAATTATTAAAACATTGACATCTTCAGCACAGCTGTGAGCAGGTCAGTAAGAAAGACTGTGATCATGTTTCACCACATTGGCAGTAGAAAATTCTTTGGTCAATATAATTTTACACATGGCTCTTCAACAACAGGGAGAGGCTGGGCTGTCTGAAATGTGTCCACTTACAGAAGACTGGCTTTTGGCTGCCTCTTGAAATAAGCTGAACACCATTCATTCTGAATTCCCAAGGGACTACCTCATCTCTTCCTGTGCTGGTGGGGTAGGTAGTCTCACAAGAAAACGGGATTCACGATAATGTTTTAAATGGTTCGTCTGGCATGGTGCCGCCAAGACTCAAGAACACTGGCCCAGCCCAAGTGATATTTGCAAAATCACTGGGGAGATATGAGCTGCCCACAGTGGTCAGGTGGGTGGAGAGGCATGGGTGGGCTCAGCCAGCTCTTCTAAGGCCGAGCTGGCCTCCCAAGCCAAGGTTTCTCCTTATCAGTGAAATAGACTCTTCACTTCCACTGGAGGTAGGGGAGAGGATGGCTTAAGGAATGTGAATTATGCATCAAGTGAGTTACAAACACACAAGAACGTGCTAGTATAAATGATAAAAATAATCAAACCACAAAAACCAGCACTTGGCACACAGTTTGGCACAGTTCCATCTGGAGTTGCCAGGGCTTTCTAAGGGCGCGCCTCCTCCGATCAGGAATTTGTGCCAATGCAAGTTCTCTTTGCCGCTATGTTAGAAGCTTCTGTAGGCTTTTTGATTGTCTTGCAGGGATATGCTATTAGAACTGGGATTATAAACCCAATCCTGCAGATTGGTTTGGTTTCTAACATGTGCACCATGTTTTAAAACTTATCCTGGGCTTGAGCCAGAGAAACAGATTTCTATACAGTCACAATACAATTCTGGAAATCTTGATAATATTTAAAAACATGCCTCAAACATGCAGCTTATTTAGGAGGGGGAAAAAATAGATATTTTTCCTTAAAAGCATTCAAAGGTCAAGCACAAAACCTGTGATCCAACTCAGTTTAAGATCATCCATCCTATCATACTTAAAATGTTTGGTATTAAAATACTCAACTCTCTGAGTTTTATTGTTGACTTCCTTTATGTTTCGTTTGAAAATATCTTCAAACTGTACAGAAATGTTTATCAAACCATGCGCTCACAAACAACACACTATTTCTTACAATTATACAGTGTAAAAGAGTAAAACATTTTTATTATATATATTTTTTTCTTCGAGGAAAACAGATGTGTGATAGAGGCTGTGGCAAAGTCTTGAAGGGATCAAAACTGGGCAAGGTATTTTTCAAGCCTGAAACAGAAAGACACCACGTTAGGAGAGCAGCTCTCAAAACCAGGCAAGGCACTTCCTCCTGGGTGGACATGCTTTGTTTCGGACATGCCCATCATAGGAGAATCCACAGCTGTGAAACGTGGTAAAATTCATTGGTGATTCCCTAGAGAGGTGTGTGTGTGTGGAACAGATTTATTGACCCTTCAAAAAATAGACCAGAGGGGTGGTTTGAATTACGTACCCCGACAGCCACCCTATTGGTGTAGAACCTACTGTAACTAGGTCCCCCTAAAGTAGAATGGGCCTTAATCCAGATTATAGTGAGAACCCAGAAGTCACAGAATCGAGAAAGGAGAGGTCACCACCACAAGCCAAGAAAGCCAAGGGACCCAAGGGATTGATGGCAGCCAGCCTCATGCTGTCATCTTCAGGGAGAGAGCAAGCCTGGCCAATATCTTGATCTTGATCTTGGACTTCGTTTAGCTTCAAATCCACGAGCCAATAAATTCCCGTTTAAGCCTGCACATTGTGTGGTATTTGTCATAGTAACCTGGCAGCCTAAGACAATCACAAGAATATCAGTGGTCTCACCTTAATTAGTTAGATACATGGGTAACTAATTTCCATTTAATAATCACTTACTTTCCAGAAACTTTCCAATATCTCCCTCCCCTGAAGTTGCAAAGAAACACTCATATGTTTGTTTCGCTATGCCGCTGAAAAGGGCCTTTGAGCGATCACCGAGGACTTTCTGATGCCCATTGCAGAGTCCCACCCTGCGTCCAGGGGTTTTCTGAAAAAACTTCTCAGGTCGATTATGCTGGGTTAACAGATTTGCACTGTAAAACCTCTGCTATTATTCTAAGTCATTTTACCTTCTCCCCATTTCTCAAGCCTCTCATTTCCTTGCCATCTGTATGTAATCTGTCAGGTTCACATCTATTTGTTGTTGTACAGAAGGGACATGCAGCAAAAGATCAGCATATACTAGACTTTCGCTTAGAGAAATACTTTGGCCCGGTGTATCGTTTTCATATCCTAGATTTTGTGTAACTGTACAAATGGTAGAAATAATAACAGGTCCCAAGTCAGAGGGCCCAATATAATTATCACATACTAAATGGACCGTGGGAAGACTCCCTTAATTTCTCTGGACACCAAGAGAACCTCATCTGTGATGCTATAGTAATACACCTCTTATCTCCCTCTTCAGGTTGTGGTTAAAATACTAAATTAGTCCTATCACACCAATTTAACTTAGGCTTATTTCAGAAAGAGGCCAAATCAAAGAGACCTTTAGCTCTTGGCTTTAGCTCTATGAAGCCCTGGCACATAGATACAGAACCTCAAACGTTCAGTTACGATCCCCTCCCCAGCCCTTCCTTCTCCCTTTACGTTCTCAGCTGAAGTCTCTGAAATAGGAGGATTTGTCTACCAGGAGTGAGAGAGGCCTTAGTAAACTCTTCACTAAAATGGACTTTTTGGATCCACTTACACCCCCTTCCCATGCCCAGCACATGGTGGGGGGTCAGCCCTCACTTGCTAAATGCTCATCATTAAAGGATGACAGCAGCATGGGGCAGGAGGCTCTCATACCACGTTTGGCCATGTGTCCTTGCTGCTCAGTGGGTTGGGAGAGAATGGGAAGTACATGCTTTGTGCTGGGTGGCAGGGCCAGCAGAAGGACCCTTCTCTTCTGCTTCACCCTGATGCCTACTCGTAAAGAGGATGGGGATCAGGGGTGCGGAGGGCTTTGGCGGAGGGGGCGGGGAGTAGGGAACTGACGCTTCCCCATGTGCCATGACCTTCCCCTGCCTGTTTCACTTCTTCGCTGGTGCCAGATCTTCTCCCACTAACTGCCAAAGCAGCCTACCCTCAAGCATGCTGGTCTCCAAGAAAACAATGTAAAGGGGAGATGACCCCCCACTCCTGCCCATGCCCCCATAACTGTATGTCAACAGAGAGCGAAGCTGCCTCATGGTATCTGCTTCCTCCTCCGATGCTCTCAGCTTGTCAGGCCGGCAGGGTCATTCCAGACTTGACCGTAGGCCAACAGCTCAAGCTGCATGTGTTTGTTCCAGGAAACCGTTTCTGAGGAACAGGAGCCACTCGCTGGCTGTCCCCCCTGTGGACCAGTTCTCAGGGGATGGCACCTGGCAGCCCCTGTGCTCTGGGAGCCTGGAGGGCCTGTGCACTGCTGAAGGACCTCCAACAGTCCGTTCTGGGCCCCCAGTGCCACACTGGGAAAGCAGGCCCAGCTGGCTGCGGTGACATAGCCACCCTGCTCTCAGGATCTGCAAGAAAGAAGGGACTGCACGTCCAGGCCTGGGAAAAACTGCCACGTGTGATGGCTCCTTCACAGAAGCCCCTGGTCGTGGGTGGGCACCATTCTCAGCTGGCCTTGGTGAGGACCTGGCTGCCCCTCTTTTGCTTTATTCCCTGGAGAGTTCAGCAAGAGTCTTTGGGGAAATGCACATTGGGAACCCTGACCTCTTTCAGGTCCTGCAGTCAATTCCTGGACAGTTCCTTTCCATCTCCCCTAACCACTGAGTTTCTCCTGGACCTTCTGGTAAGGTCAGCATGTCTAAATGCAGGCTTCCATCACTTTGCCTTATAACAAAGAGCCCTGATCTCTTGGCTCACTCTGCTACTTCCACCATTGCCATCTAGGGTTTGGCTCTCCTAAGTACCTTCACCTTGACTCTTCATCCATCCTGCTTTGAGCAGCAAGAAGGCGATGACTACTGAACTCCTGGCCCTGCCAGATCTCTCCAATGACTCTCATGGCTCCCCACATCCCAAACCCCTAACACATGTTCCAAGGCACCCCATAGCTTGGTCCTGATCTGCCTTCAAGAAGCACATGCCATGTCTATTCTTACTTCCTCCCTTCTGTTCGAAGCCCTCTCGGCATATACAATCCATCCTCCACGCAAGCTCCACTCCTTCAAACCTCTCCTATCTCCTTGGCCAGGCCACTTTTTCAGTTTTCAGCAAGGATTACTTTGGATTGTTATTTTCCTTTCTAAGAAGAGCTTCTCCTTCCTCAACCCCAGACACGGTCACTTGCGTACAGCAAAAATGCAATCACCTCCATGACACTTCAGTGTAAGGGAAACTGGAAGTGATGGACCACTGATGAGATGGGGTCCCAAGACTGTGTCCAAGGACCCACCCGGGACTCTGCCCACTGGTCTGAGCTGCCGTAAACTCCTCAATGGGCAGCGCTGGCCACAAGGGACCCTCTAGCAGGAAGCCAACACCTTTGGGGGCACACAAAGGCACCTCAGCTTTCCTGGAGGATAAGCCACCTGCTCCTACTTCATAATACCCTGGACCCCTGAGTAAGAAGAAAGCTGCAAGGGTCTGGTCACTTCTTGCTGGTCGGAAAGTCTGATCTTCTGAAGTAAAACAAAGAACCTGAAAGAGATGAGGGAAGAGAGAAGAGGGAGGTGAGAGCCTATGGTCTCTGAGCCTTTCCAGAGCTATGCCATGTCGATGTGATTCTCACATGGGAAAAGAATGCATTCGCGTTGCCACAGATGTTCCCAGACTGAACAGAAGGTCACTGTGTGGCTATTTCAGTCCCAGTAAACAAGGACGAGGTTCAACTAGGAATGGAGTTCAAACCTTGGAATGTATTAACAAGGACATTTTAAGCAGAATCCGAAGACATCCGGGAACACAGCTCACCATATGGGGAGGGGGCTGGGGCAGGGGAGGGCCCAATTTCATTTAAGAAGCAAAATCAAGTTCTCCTTCAGAGCCTTTCCTGGAAAGGGTCGCTCACAGCATGGCCATGATGGGTAGGCAAGGGATGGAAGTAAATATATAAAATCTTCTCATTTTGGGTAGGTTGCAACCCCAAGTTGAAGACAAAGGAGGGTAGTGTCTGATGAGCTTTTCCCCCCAACAAAAGGAAAGAATTTTCTGTATTTCTCTACATCTGCGTCCTATCCATGTACCTGTACTTGACCTAATTATTAATATTTTCTTCCTTAAGTCTTTAACCCTCTAATATTTATCCATTTTATCCCAACGTTTCATAAGGAATACTCTTCCAACTGATTCCAAATAAACATGGAACATTGTATGACTAAGAGTGTTTCAGTTTTCATTTTATACCTGTCAGCAAGAGTTTTTTTTTTTTTTTTTTAAATCAAGTGCCAGTTTCAGTTTGTAATAAACACTTTTGTACTGGTTTGAAACTGTTAGGTACCCTGGAAAAGCCATGTCCTTTTAATCCTAATCCAATCTTGTCGGAAGGCAGACCTTTTATGGGGTGGGATCTTTTGATTAGGGTTGTTTCCACTGGAGATGTGACCCACCCAATTGTGGGTATGACCTTTTGATTAGATTACGTCCATAGAGATGGAAAATAAGACCCATTCAAGGTGGGTCTTAATTAGTTTACTGGAGTCCTTAAAAAAGCAGATACAAATCATAATAATATGGTCTTACGAACTGTTACAAAGGTACCACATTAATGCAAAATGTTGATAAGAACAACTATCTGTATGAGAGGCTGGGTATCTGGGAACTCTGTATTTTCTGCTTGATTTTTCAATAAATCTAAAATTTCTCTAAAAAAAAAAAAAGCAAGAGCAGATACAGAGAGCAGACGCCTAGACATAAACGTTTTGGAAATGCAGAAGGAAAGCTCCCCTGGCAGAAGCCTGAAGGCCCACAGGAGCTGAGAGAGCCATTTTGAAACCAACAGAGGAGAGAAGGGCAGCAGACACGTGCTCCCACGTGACAGGAACCAGATGCTGCCTCTCCTCCGAGAAGTATCCTCTGGTTGGTGCCTTAATTTGGACATTTTCACAGCCTGAGAGTTGTAACTTGTACCTTAATAAATCCCTGTGTTTTTTTTTTTTTTTTTTGGCAGTTCAATGTTACTTTACATTTTATTGTTTTCCCCAAAGAGAGACCTATGAAGGTGATTATACTCACAGAAAACCTCATCATAGAAGCAGGCAAAGAAAAGGACTAGAAGTCCAAATTGCTAACTGATTATCTTTGGCTGGCTGGATTACTAGCATCTTTTATTTTCTTCTTTGCATCTGTACCTTCTTCAATGAGCAAATGGTATTTGCATTAATAGGAAAAAAGTTTTAAAAGCTAGTGTTTTGTAAAGAGAGACAGGCATTTGTAACCCCCAAATGGGAAACTATCACTTTAAAAGCAGATGTAGGTTAAATAGTTGAAGGCAGAGACTCTGGAGCAGGCCTGGCAAGGTTCTGGCTCAGGCTCTTGCTAGTGCTGTGACTTAAATCTCCAGCCTCCCCAGGTAGGTAACAGAGAGAGACTGTGACAGTACCTGACAGGGTTGTTACAGGGATAAATGAGTCAAATCTTATAAAGGAAATAAATACCCTTTATAAAAGCCATTCCATTTCTGATATATTGCATTGGGGGAGCTTTAGCAAACTGAAACAACGTGCTAACCTTTAAAAGTTTCATGGGCTACAGAGCCTGGAGGGAAAGAGTCTTCTTTAGAAGAGTCCCTGCTGCAAAGAGTGCCGGGGGCCAGCCGGGGCCCCCTGCCCATGCCTGGGCCCCCTGCCAACCAGAGCCAGCTCCACGCAGGGTGTCTGCTCCACCTGGGCCCAGAGAAAGTTCTGCTCTGGGCAGGGATCCACCACCCTCCCAGCCCCAAGCCTACCTGCCCTCCGGTGGGAGACTGGGAAGAGGCTCCTCCTTTAGCCTGCAGGTGGCCTGAGTGCAGCCACATCTTGTACTAGCTGGTCAGGGTCCCCAGGCCCCAGACACACCTTCCTCCTACCTAGGGCCATGCTGGCCTGTGCCCCACTCCCTCGGGTATGTCTGGGACACCTGCCCACCCAGGACCACGTCCCGGCCCTCTTCCCTCCACTTCTTCTCTGTGCTCACCACCCCCCCCACCCGAGGCCCCTCCTCTTCTCTGTCCTGGCATCACCACCAGCCCCCCCAGCTTCCTTGGCTGGTCTCAGCCCCACGTGTCCTGAATTACTGATATTTGGTTGATTTCGTTGCATTTTAAAAACCGTGGCTAAGTAGTTTCCCAAAATTGCACGGGTGGATTTTATCCGTCTCTCTCTCTCTCTCCCCCGAGTGACTCTGCTCAGGGCTGGATGCGAGCGCCTTGGGCTATGATCTGTGCGGGCCATCTGAGCGTGAAATGTCTTAAGTCCCCCAAAATGCATTACTGACCTCCTGGGCCAGGCTGGCTGGGCTCCCTGTCCTTAGCAGGCATCTGTGCCCTCCTTTCTGACTCATCTTTTCTTTATGTGCCTTTCTCTGAGGGATGAAACTTGCCACCTTATTTGGGCTGAGGCAGAAGTGGCCGTGGACCTGCCCCGGGCGCTCCTGCTGCTGCAGGCAGAGTTTTCCTGAGACCCGGGAGCCTGTCGGGGCCCCGAGGGGGTCTCTGAGGCCGCCCCGCTCCTGCGTGGAGACTGGACCCACGTGTGTGTGTGTGTGTGTGTGTGTGTGTGTGTGTGTAGCTGCCACCGGACTGAGAAGCGACAGCTGAAATGGACTGAAGCCATGGCCATGCGCCCAGCACGCTGGAGGAATTCAGTGACAAACCTCCCTAACTCGTCCTCGTCCAAGGGTGATGAGCCATTTCGGAAGTGGCTCAAGAGAGGCCTGCCTTATGTCCAGTGTAATTGGACTGATAAGACAGGGGGATTAGACGCCCCACAGCTGAAAAAGATTTCCACCCAAAGTGCTTGATTTTCCATACAGCTTACGGGCTTTTCGAAGGGAGACGCTTCATTTAATCTGTGAAATTCCCCTCCGGTGGAGACATGCCGTCCCCTGCAGCTCCTGGAGAATTGGGAGTTAGCAGCACCTAGGAAGGCTGCGGTGCCCCATCCAAGGCCAGCTGGGCTGCCCCAGGGACCGGGGAGGGTGGCACCGCACCCCCGGACCTCCAAATGCTCTGCCGGGGTGTCCCGGTCCAAGGCGCACAGTGGAAGTCCCTGAGGTGGGCTCAGCCACCCCAACGGCTCGGCCTGGGCCTGGGCTTCCCAGGAGATGCTGGGGGCCGGTCCTCGGCACGGTCCGAGTAGCGCTGGCCCACACCGGCCGCCCCAGCCAGGGCACACTGCCCCTCTGGAGGGCATGTCCAGCCCCGGACTCTGGAACTCACCAGTGCGCTCCAGTTTTGCAGAACGGCTCGAGAGCAGTAGCTACCGGTGAAGATTGCATTAATACCCACAAGACAGATTGCAGCCACCATCACACACCTGGAACCTGGGGCGGAGACAGAGAGAGAGAGAGAGAGGGCCTGTTAGGGCTGGGTGGGCAGCTCCACCCTTGGCTGGTGCCCTGCTGGAGGAGCTGCCTGCTCACGGAGCTCCAGAGTGCAGAGAGCCAAGGACATGCTGCCTCCTGGGAAAGACCTTGCATCATGGGCAGGAAAAGTCCTCAGCCAGAAAACCAAACTCTGGACTTGGTGGAGCAAGAGAGAAGGGACGGGGGGCAGGGCGGTGAGGGGGGTGGTGCAAAGCATTTCACAGGGGAATGTGGCTCAGAGGGACTTCCTGGCTCCAAGACACAGGGAAGGGTGCTGGGAGAATGTGCTGCTCTATCCAGCCTGGTATTTTCCTGTAGGGGGTCCTCGGGAGCCACCCCGAGGGCAGAGAGGCAGGGCCTGTGCACACAGGTCTCTTGAAGATTAGATGTTCGGACCAGGGAAGGCACAGGATCTGATATATAGAAGATGATCCTGAATCCTAACCAACTCCAGCAGCTGCCTCAGACCACGGGACAACGTGAGTTAGCTGAGGGCACAAGACAATTCTCCAGGGGTGTCCTGTGCTACCGTGTGCACCAATGAGCTAAGCTTCATTCCAAGCACCTCCAGGAGAACAAAAGTCGAAAGGAAGCCCAGTGGTGAAACATCTCTTGCTGGTCGCTAGGCTCTGAAATATGCCTTCCAAAGGGGCCGGGATCCAGCAAATAAGCCTGCTTCGGAGCCAGCTGCTTTCCACGAGAATTCCTGGTTATGAGGAAGGAGGCCCCAATTCCGTGTGCATGGGCGCCACTGGCCCAATTCCCTCCTAGGATTTCTCAGATTTTTAGCCCCGGTCAGCATTGTTTTCCTTCCGGCAGACAGAGGCTGTTTCTGGCATGTGGGGGCTTTGTGAACCCGAGTGCATAACTAACGTCCTGCTGGATCCCTCTGAGAGCTCGATGGACATTCATGGGTCTGGCCAGTGCCAGGGACAGAGGGAGAGCACAGGGGCTCCCTGGAGCTGTCCCCACCAGGCTTCAGCCAAGGGACCGGGACCTAAGCTGAAACCACCTCGCAAATGATTGAGGCTAAAGGAATGACTGCCTTTTCGGGACATGCCCCTTTGCAGAAATACAAACAAAACTGTTGTTGCCAGAATCTCAACTGTATAAACATGAAAAAAGATGGAACAGACAAGGTTCTTAATCTAGAAAAAGTTAGGTTATTTGAGGACAGGAAAAATAAATAGTCATCTCTGCATGTGAAGCTTATCAGCTCACCAAACTTCTCTCAGCCCCCTCTCCACCTAGCAAGGGGGCACCTGCAGTAGGAGATGGTACAGATGCCTGCTGCTGCCTGGCCAAGGTTGCATTTTGTCCAGCATTAAAAAAAATCCACACGGATGGATGACCAGGTTCCTCTTGGGCACTAACCCTTGTTCCAGGAAGTGGGACTTTATCCACAAGCTGCTCTCTGGGTGAGGTCCCTAGTTCCAAAGCATAGTTACTCTTATTTCTGCAAAGGAGAAGCTAAGCCTACTTATAATTATACCTAAGAGTCATCCAGAGAACCTCTTTTTTGTTTGTCATTACATAGTTGTGTATTCATCACCGTGATCATTTTTTTGAACATTTGCATCACTCCAGCAAAAGAAAGAAGAAAGAAAAAACTGACACCTGCCATACCCCTTACCCCTCCCTCTCATTGACCACTAGTATTTCAATCTCCTCAATTTATTTTAACCTTTGCAGAGAACCTCTTTTGTTGCTCAGATGTGGCCTCTCTAAGCCAACTCGGCAGGTGAACTCACTGGTGAACCCCATCCCTTACATGGGGCGTGACTCCCAGGGGTGTAAACCTCCCTGGCAATGTGGGATAGAAATCTCAGGATGGGTTGGGACTTGGCATCATGGGATTGAGAAAGCCTTCTTGATTAAAAGGGAGAAGGGGGAAATGAGACAAAATAAATTTTCAGTGGCTGAAAAATTTCAAACAGAGTCGTGAGGTTATCCTGGAGGTTATTCTTATGCATTATATAGATATCCTTTCTTAGTTTATGATGTATTGGAGTGGCTGGAGGGAGGTACCTGAAACTATTGAGCTGTGTTCCAATAGCCTTGATTCTTGAAGGTGTAACAATATAGCTTTACAATGTGACTGTGTGATTGTGAAAACCTTATTGTCTGATGCTTCGTTTATCCAGTGGATGGACAGATGAGTTAAAAGATATGGATGAAAAATGAATAAATAATAGGACAAAGGATAAAATAAATTGAGTAGATGGAAATACTAGTGGTCAATGAAAGGAAGGGGTAAGGGGCATGGGATGTATGGGCTTTTTCTTTTTATTTCTTTTTCTGGAGTGATGCAAATGTTCTAAAAATGATCATGGTGATGAATATACAACTATGTGATGATATTGTGAGCCACTGATTGTAGGCCATGTGTGGACTGTATGTGTGTGAAAATTTCTCAATTAAAAAGAAAAAAAAAGAAAGAAAAGCACAGTTACTGTATCATCATAGTTTTGAGGCTAGAAGTCTAAAACCAAGGCGTCAGAATGTGATGCTCTCTTCGTGCAGATGATGGCATTCTGGGGCTGGCTGCTGGCAATCCTTGGGTGCTGGCTGATGCACATGGCGGCGTCAGCTTTCTCTTTCGGATACCACTGACCTCCAGCTTTGTGCTGGTTTGAAAGGAAGTATGCACCCTAGAAAAGCCATGTTTTGATCAAAATCCCATTTCATAAGGGTGGAGTAGTCCCTATTCAATACTGTATGTTTGAAAATGTAAATCAGATCATCTCCCTGGATGATGTGATTTAGTCAAGAGTGGCCGTTAAACTGGATTGGGTGATGGCATGTCTCCACCCACTTGGGTGGGTCTTGACTGGTTTATTGGAGTCCTATAAAAGAGGAAACATTTTGGAGAATGAGGAGATTCAGAGAGAGCAGAACGATGTAGCCACGAGACTCAGAGTCTACTAGCCAGCAACCTTTGGAGATGAAGAAGGAAAATGCCTCCCAGGGAGCTTCATGAAACAGGAAGCCAGGAGAGAAAGCTAGCAGATGACACTGTGTTTGCCATGTGCCCTTCCAGATGACAGAGGAACCCTGACTGTGTTCACCATGTGCCCTTCCACTTGAGAGAGAAACCCTGAACTTCATTGGCCTTCTTGAACCAAGGTATCTTTACCTGGATGCCTTAGATTGGACATTTCTATAGGCTTGCTTTAATTGGGACCTTTTCTCGGTCTTAGAACTGTAAACTACCAACTCATTAAATTCCCGTTTTTAAAAGCCATTCTGTTTCTGGTATAGTGCATTCCGGCAGCTAGCAAACTAGAACAAGCTTCTTCCCATAGCTTTCTCTCTCTGCGTCTGAATTTCACTCTGCTTCTACAGGGCTCCAGTAATCTGGATTTAAGCCCATCTGATTCAGTGGGCCACACCTGATGATTTGCTTTTTATTTTTTAAGATTTTCTTTTATTTTTATGGGAGGTTTTTGTTTTCTCCCTGGAAGTGCAGGGTCTGGGAATCGAACCTGGGTCCCCCACCTGGCAGGGGAGAATTCTCCCACTGAGCCACCCTTGCATCGGCCCCACTGCTCTTCTGATGTAGGACCACCAGTGACACCAGTAAACACGTGTGCATGCTTACATGCAGCACAGGCATCCTACCTTGGAGCATGCCTCCAAGGCTGCTGACATCTCGTTACCTTACCTTGGGGATCTTGTTACCTTACCTTGGGGATCCTGCACAAGCTGTCTCCCTTCTCCTACCCCAGGTGCGTCCCTGACTCTCTCCCATCAGAGCTGAAGCTCCCAAGGGGCCCAGGTCTGTATTGTTTTTTTTTATCCCCCACATTTTTATTCAGCAGATGCGTGATTAATATTAATTACAAGAATAAAGGGCTTCTTTGTGTTTCTAGTCTAGCTAGCTACCGATTAGCCTTTGGCAACAGGAGGTCAAGGTGGCTAAATTAAAAACCCTTGACAGACCTTGGGGAGAGCGAGATTTGGGAAGATGCAGCCGTCACAGGTGACGGCCCTCTGCATGCGCCCATTACGTGCCAGATGCTGCTCCTGCCGCGCCTCTCCTGCTCCATCGCCGTCTTCCCCATGCAAGTAAAACGCCAAGGGGGGTGGGAGAAGACCCCTCCCCTGCTGGAGGAGGGCCGGGCGGGCCAGTGGCACCCTTGGTGGCACGCTTCCCTTCATTTGGCCTTTTGTTTCTAAGTGTTTACATTAGCTCATCAGTGCCACTGCTTCCAGCTCTAATTTACATTTCCCCAGGAAGACATAGCTTGGATTATTAGCTGTCTTGGGAAGGACTCAATCCAAGAGCCTAGAGGCAGTCTGAGTACTAGATTCTCAGCTGGTTTCACTTCAGGTTGGGAGGGGAGACTGGCCTCCTGACCCCCAGGGTAGTGGTACCGGGTGCCCTTACCTGTGCCCTCTCCTGCCCCTGAGGACGGGAGTCTGGCTACCGCTCAAGTTTCCGTCAGAAAAAAATGATTCCTGCACAGGGCACATGACATTTCTTTACTCAGCGTGTGAAGCATTTTACAAGATGTGCCTCCAAAGGGATACAACTGCGGGGTCTGGTAGCCACTGCTGCATTTAGCTCCCTGGCTGGCAGGGATCCTGCTGAGGTACAGTCGTGGAGAACGAGGATCAGGAACAACTTAGGTGAGCTGGTACCAAAGAAGCCCAGAACCTTTCCTGAATCCACCCAGCTGCTTCATGATGGCTCCCTTACTTCTGGCCTTTTCAAATGCTTAAAAAAAAAACCAAACTCTTTCTTCGGTCCGATACCACCTTCCTTTGCCATCTTCTCTGCCAACTAAAATCACCAAATTGGAAGGTATTCTCTTCATCGTCCTTAAACTTTCCTGCAGCAGGTGATACTGTTGACAGAGAACTCGACACTTCTTCCTGGGCTTCATGACTCACCTGCTCCCTTTCCCGCTCAGTCTTCACTCTCCACATCCTTCCTCAGTCGACTCCTTCCACCTGGGCCTTGAGGCTTTGTGCTCACCTCTCTCCCAGCATCTTCCTTGGAAGTTCTCATTAACTTCCTCAACTATCGGCTTATGCTGAATTCCAGATCTACATTTCAAGCCACAAATTCTTTCTTTCCTGAGCGTTAGAAATTCCTGTTACTGCATCCTAGACACTTCCAACTGAATTCCCTGCTAGCCTCTGAAAATTAATAGATAAATATGCTGTCATGGAAGAGAGAGGTGCCCAAAGCAGGGTCAGTGTGACAGGTGACCTCAGGAGTCAAGCGACAGGCAGTGCTGGACCAGTGTCACCACCGAAATGGAGAGAGGCTCTAAGGCAACTCAATGATTCAGGCTTTTCTGCAAGAAGAACTGAGGGCTAGGAGGATATGGGGTTTAAGTTTCAAAATCAACTAAAGGCAGATGGATATAGAGCATGGAGTTGAGAAATCCCGGACTTAAACACTAGACACCCCTCAAACCTTAAAAATGGTATTTTCAGGGTGAGGAAAGCAAAGTCAAGTCTCCCTTATAAACCAAATGTTTAGATTTCTCAAAATAGTAACATATTTTTAAAGGATACTCTGGTTGTCTACACCATTGCTATTTATTTTTTCTAAGGAGAGCTAAAATATAATTGCCATCTACAAACACTGCGTTTCAATTAAGAAAGGCACTTGAACATGTGATACACACACACACACACACACACACACACGAAGAACACAATTTCAGAATAAAGGATAAATACAAGTAGCTTTAAGGGAAGAACCTACTACATTGTCCTGTACTATATTTTCCACATCATCAAAGAGTGAAGAAAACACTACAAAACCACTACAGATCCAAGATCTATTCATGGAAGCTACTGGTTTCAATAAACTCCCAGATAAGGGATAAGGGCACTTTTCCCTTCAAGTCTGCTTTATGTAAAATATTAGTATCTCCAGATATTCTATGAAAAAAGGGTTCCCTGGTCTTAAATAAGTTTGAAAAATATCGCATATATACGTCCCTCCCCTTTGAGATTCATGATACCTGAATTGTATTGAAAGTTCTGAGAATCTTCTTTTTCTGTTGTCTTTTTATTTCTTTTTCTGAATTGATGCAAATGCTCTAAGAAATGATCATGATGATGAATATGCAACTATGTGATGATATTGTGAATTACTGATTATATATGTAGAATGGAATGATCAAAATGGGAACGTTTGCATTAACTTGGTGGCTTTTTGTATTAAAAAAAAAAGTTCTGAGAATCCTATGCCAAGGAAATCTGGATCAGTCTGTGTGACCTTGGAAATGTTTGGATCATCTGCCCAAGATGATCCCCGAGAACAAGGGCTCTTTGGGCCACCCTCAGGAGAATGCTGGGTTAGGGGAAGAATAGGTACAACTCCAATTTATTGAAGTTGATGTCTTAATGCACAGAAATGCTTTCTTTCAACTTGCTGCTCATTACCAGCACCAGGGAGAAAATCCTGATCACCTTTTGTGGCATTTCTGACACTCTGATACCCTTCGCTAGTTTTTCTGCTGCTTGGCTGGGCCCTTTCTTTGAGAACAAACTCTCCTTCTGACCGAGAACTGGGGCGCAGCTGGCAGTGCCCAGGATCCTACAGCAGTGGGAGTTCAGCAGTGGAGCCCACGGCTAGCAGGCCCCACCTTCAGAGACTTCAGGTCCTCAGGACAACTTGCTTGTGGAAAACAAAACCCAGGACTCTCCAAAAACCCTCCCCAGTGCTCTCCTTCCTCACTAAGAGGCCCCCGACCATACAAGGCTGGCTTCCAGCATCCGTCCATTTCTGTGATCTTTGCCCCATGAATGTTCTGGAACATTTTGCCATTTACAATGGAGCCAAGTCAACCAGGGCCCAGTTTTACCACGAAGTGATCAGCCTCTCCAAGAGTCTCCATGGCCTCAAATTATTTAAGAGTAGGCAGGGCACTGTATAAACAGTTGAAAGAGGAAAAAGAATATTAGTTTTATTTGGGAGTGATTTTATCCGAGAATTCGGCTCTCCAAGGAAAGGCCCAGGACTGCAGCCTTAGCCTCAGATACACATGCACGGCAGCCATCTATACCTCTTTAGGAGTTTCTACCAAATGGAAGGGCAAGTCCCTCCCTATTCTCATTTTCTGTCCTGTTTTGTGAAGGAATGATGACAAGAGAAAGTTGACTATAGAACTGTAACATACAAATGACAAACTCCTCAAATCCACATCCCAAATGAGAGTGCAGAATAATAGGGCCTGTACCCAACAGATCTTCAGTCAAAATTCTATATATATAGGGGAAAAAATCGCTCGGTAGCAAGTTTAGGCCTAATGGGCTCAACTGAACTGTGCCAAATTAGGATATCGTTTGCCTCAAGGTGAAAATCTCAGGGAAACCTACTGGAAACAGCACTACGTACACAGCACTATGTCTGTGAACTTTGGACATGCATGCAGGGAAGGTAAGAGGTCATTCTGATAAGTCACTAGCTCCCGTAATAAACCACTAAGTAAATCAGTAGAAGACGTACGTCTGTAACTTGGGAAGGTTTTTGTTTAATGCTGGCAGCAGGTGAACTGCAATTATGTAATGAGGTTTTCTGACACCTGTTCTACGGAAACTAGCACTAATGGTTCTTTAGGAAGTGGGAAGGCCAGGAATCCACTTCTTAAGTTAGGCTCCAACAGAGGAGCATCCCACAGCCCTCTCCTCTCCCAACCCCTGGGGAAAATCTCTTGGAAGAGATGTCTCATACAGGGGAGCAGTCAAGTGAGTTTAGCAAAGGTGGGCAACAAAGGACGCACAGGTGTGGGTTGCTGAGAGCAGGGATGGAGCTGCTGTTTCCTAATCCCTCCTCTGTGCTGGGTACGTGTGAGGTGCTTTGCACACTTCTTACTGAAAGCAGGTACTTACATAGTATTCAGCAGAACTGGCGGGACTTCCAGCCCTGAGAAGTAGCCTCTGAGGGAGGGAGCCAGCGCATCTGAGAAGACAAGAGGAGAAGACTCTGAACCAGGGCTCCCATAGTATATTCTTGGGCCTCACAGAAGGCTCTGCTGGGCCACCATTTCCTCAGTTTTTTTTGTGTGTGTGTGTGCATGGTCTGAGAATTGAACCTGGGTCTCCTGCATGGAAGGCGAGCTTTCCACCACTGAACTACCTGTGCACTCTACCTCACTGCTTTCACTCTGCCTTCATGGACTTCTCCCCAAGTGGCTGACAAACAGCACAACAGGGTCCTGATGACATGGCCCAAGAGCTCAGGAGAAGCAGCTGAGGTTCTACCAATTCTCTTAGGCCTGCCTTCCTCTGCAAAGTTAACCAGCCATGCGAGGCTAACTGGCCCAGTGGGTTTCCTTTTCCATACTCACTTAGAAATGCCTAGGTCGGGAAAAGCTGCCTAATGGGCTTCTAAGCAGGATGTTGAGCATCTGTGGAAACATTTCTCTGCTCTGATAAGCAAGGTTTCTGGCAAAAGAGCCAAGGAAGAGGTAGTCTGTAACCCCAGCCAAGCTGGTGGACTTCCCTTGAGATCTTCTTCCTGGCCTCCTAGGACAGGACTTGTGGCTTTTTGGCCTGTGGCCTTTGGCAAGGAGCCTCCTAAAGGTGGGGCCATGTGGAAGGCCAGCCCCAAACACAGGCGAATTAACTGCTGCTTTGTCCACTTGGCAGACAGGCCCAGGTCCTGCACTGAGGGAAATATGGAAAAGACAATGCAAAACAAAAGCTAACAAGAGGCAAATCGCTCTTCCGTTTTGACCAGTGCCCACCTATTAGCAATGTCAGTTTTGTCCTGAAGCCGCAGCTTCTTTTACAGTGAGAAGTGGCAGCCTGCCTGTTACCTTCAAAAATAGCCACAAAGACAACAACTGGAGGCCCCGCTGGGGGCCAGTAGGGAGGGCAAATGATAAGGGAGAGGTCACCCCCTGCAGAAGAGAGCAGAATGGCTCCACGGGGGAGGTGGCAGGGGAGGGAGGCTGCTCTGCTACCTGGGTCTGGCCCAACCTATTTCACCTGAAAAGGTTTCTAGAAGAGAATGCAGGGCTCCAGTTTCACTTGGAAGGGATTTTAGCCTGGCAGATCAACTTCAGTGGTTCAACAAAATACATTTTGCTGTGGAGCCATCTTTTCTTTCTTCCAAATGGCATTTTATTCGGAGCCCCAGAGCATAAAAAAGATGAGCTAGGAGCCATTCTGGTTGAAATGGAGGGAAGCTGGGGAATGAGGAAAACCTCTGGCCTCCTCTATGACCCTCTCATTTGGCAGGTGGGACAATAACTGAGGACCCGATGTTCTCAATGACATCCTCAAGGTCACAGAGCCCCATGGGGTCAGAATCCAGGACTCAGGCTCCAAAAGATCCTCTAACCCCATTCGAAAAGCTGGAGCGTCTAGAAACAGGGCCCTAGAGAGAATTAACGTCTTATCCTTGGCCTTCTGCCCCGTTCCCCTGCCCCAGAAGACCTTGTGGTCTCCGATCCCACGGCTTCCTCCCCGGCTGCCAGTGCCACGGGCGAGCAGCGAGGCGGGGGCTCTACCCACCCAGCCTGGCCTGGGCTGGAGGCCCCTGAGCCCACTTATCTGGGAAAGAGGGGGTTACAGAGACCAAGGGGGGCCTGTTGAGCTTCCACCTACATCGGAATACACCTCAGGAATCCCTCAACTCTGCCCTGCATTGCGGAGGCCCTCTGGGAACCAGAGATGACGTTGCCAAAAGTCATTTTACCAGCAGGAGAGGGCCCCGGTATTGTGAGTGGACAGAACTGGATTCCTTGGGAGCCACGGGGTTGCTGCAGCTCCTTTAGGGCAGGGCCAAGAGTAATTTTCAACACTCCTAGCAATTAAGGGGACCAGAGATGGTGCCCAGGCACAGGTTAAAAACCACATTTCTTTGGGAATTCAGGTGTGCATGCAGAAAAAAAAAAGAGAGACAGTGGGAAGGAGAGAGAGAGAAATAAAGAGGGGAAAGGTGGGAGGTGGGAAGACCGGGGAGGGAGAAGGAAAGGGGAGTATGGCAGAGGAGAAGGAGACAGAGAGAAAGCAAGTCAAAGAAAAACCCATACCTACCCAAGGCTCACGGCTCTGTGCATCTGAATCCACTTGCTCATAAAGCAAAGAGCAGAGTTGGAGCTGCCTTCCTGAGACAGGTGGGGAAGGACGGCCGAGGGCACAGAGCCCCCGGGGCAGGTGGGGGGCTGGGGACCTAAACACATAGTAGGAGGGGGGATGGGTCCATGTGCAACGGGTGGTGGCGACGGGTGGCCGAGGGTCGGGCTGGGGCGCTGACAGAGGACACACAGGAAGAGGGAGGGCTGGCCAGGAGTGGGGGTGGGGGGTGGGGGGAGCAGGGCGGGTGGCATGGTTTGTTTTTCGGTGAAGGTGACTGAGAGAAGGAAACCTTTCATGTCTCGCGACCGCTCCCATCTTTTCCGACACCCTCTCTTGCGCTCGGCCTTGGCCGCCCACGCGCAGCCCCCCTCCCATGCTCTCTCAGTCTCCCATGGGCCTGCGAGGTGCGGGGGTGACAGCGTGGGAACCCGTCCCGTCCCGGGGACGGGAAGGTCCATTCCGAGCTGGGGGTCCAGGGTAAGCGGTGCTCAGCCGAGCTGGGGCCAGGACGGGCTACTGGAGCCCATTCCTTACGCACATCATACACACCGGAGAGCTCCAGGGACAGATGCGCAGGGATGTGAATGCGCTTGTTACGTTGTGAGGCTACGACACTGGGCATTTCTTCAGGCTCTCAGCAGGAAAACACCCACGTGCTTGCACGCACACACGCACGCACACACACGTGTGCACGCTCACAGTCTTGCAGACAACGCCGGGGGCTTCTGGAGTCCCCGTTAAGAATCTTACACAGACTATATATAACCAAACTAGCTCTTACTGCTGCTTACTCTGTGCCGGAGCCTGGGATGGGGCATGTCACACATACTGTGACACAGGAGGGGACATTAATAATAACGACAATATAGTTTTTACAGCTCACCATCCAGGGCCTACAATGTGTGAAACTACACCACCAGAATACTTCAGGAATGTTCTTTCAAACCCAGTGCCCCTGCAAGGGGGAATCCTACAAATCTCAAATTCCTGAACATGGTATTGGCTACTACAGCTGGGCATAGACAGGCTCAGGAAGGAAAGCACCAGGTGCCCAGACAAAGCAATCGCTCAGAGCAAAACTAAAATGGGGAGCTACAGAAAGTTATTAAGTACCCTTATAAATAATTTCCATCCTCTTCCATTTACAAGTGAGGAACTGAAGGCCAAGAAGATGAAAATACATGGAGAATTTATGCCCCCAAAATGTTGGCAGAGGACAGGAAAGTCTGGGTTATCTCCAGGAGGGGTGTCCTGCGCCACCCACCAGCCCTTCTACTGTGTCTTGAGGGTAGCACAGCATGAGTAATTACTAAAAAACTTATGGTTTCCATTATATGATCCCCTTTCTAATGATTTGCTCCCACCATCACACTTGACTTTGGAAACGTTCATGAGGAACATTTAATAGTTGGCCTGGCTCAACCAAGGGTAGCTATTGTTACTATAATAGCTTTGGGTCCTGCTACTTCCTTCTCTGTGAAGTAAAGGGATCCAGTGTGGAGCACCAGTTCTCAAAGTGTGGCACCCAACCGTCAGGGCTGGTATTGCCTGGGAGCCCATTGAGGATGTAGAGACTTTGGGGTTGAGGCCCATCACCCTGGGTTTGGAAGTTTGGAAGCATGACTCTTGATCAAGGTTTCCCAGAGTGTGGCCAGGAAAAGCTAGCCTGGAGACAGTTCTAGGGTCAAATACATTTGATAGGATGGTCTCTACCCCTTCAGCAGATTCTCCATGTGCAATAGCTCAGAAACGTTCCACAATGAAGAAACACGTTTAACTTGATTGGACCCAGTGTTTCCCAAATTTATCTGAACATAGAATCTTTTCATTTTGTAACAGCTATGGTGTGGGGAAATGTGTGATCTGGGAGGCTCCTTTCAGTGGTAACATCCTGTGGAAGTAGGAGGCAGAGGGCTGCCAACGTGGTAGCAAGTTTCTAGTGCTTAACAAAAGCAGTTAAGAGCTGGAGACAACCAAGCCAGTTGGTCCCGTGTCTGTAGTATCTTCTGTATGGGCGCAGCTAAGATTGTGTTATTTTTACTAAAGAGGGTGCTATACCTGAATCTAGATTTCCCCAGCACCACGCGTAGTTATCCCTCTTTGAACAAACTATTTAAAACTAACTTGAACAAGTATTTCACGTGAATGACAGGAAGGCTAACTCAAAAGTTTCTGTTTTGAAAACATGGCTATTCTTAGGCAGGTTTCTACCGCTATCTCTAAGATGGATCCCCAAATACCTTATGTAGGGGCTTCCCTAATGTTGAGCCTATTTCAAGGAGCCATTCACACAATTATTTAATTTAATCAACTCTGCCCCATTCACTCCGGACCTACAGGTCTCCCCTTGAGTAGCACCACCAAAGAAAGTGTGCCCTACAGCAAGTTTTGGTGGTAGCTGCCAGGATGAGGAGAGGCTGCCAAACCAGAAGCAGACTGTGGTCCAAGAAGAGAAACTCCAAGCTGACCAAACAGATGGAGTGATGATTTGCAGTATAAAAGAAAAATATCCTCTTTAAAGGACTAAGTCCACGGTTCTTTTAAATAGCAACTCTCCCCATTTCTAAAGACATTCACTGCAATTTAGGCACACACTTTTCAGGAATTTCCCTGTTGCATGAAATGAGGTCAATGGAGTATAATTTTGTAAAGGAATATCTGCTCCTTCTGCTCGCCGACCCCTAAAAACCTAGCAGTCCATATTCTTTAATCAAGTCAGCATGACCTCTTCTTAGTAGACACGGAGGGCACAGAATGCAATCAGCAATCTTTACTACTTGTCTGGCATACTATATTCCTTGCCTAGGGCAAGTAAACAAGTTGCTACTATCTAGGAAAAATGCCAAGATTTATGCAAATTGGTCCAAAGATTAAGTCTGCCATCTCATCCACCGCAACAACGGGCAAAGTGGTGAGTAAGAAAGTTCTGGCTGGAGAACTCCATGCTCTAACTCAGTCCTTCTGCTCCTGTAAGACCCCCCCTGCTGCCCGATGAGGGAACATTTCTGAGGGCTGAGCCCAGGTGGGGAGAAAAAGGTGAACCCCAAGACCAATTCCTAGGACTGTGAACAGCTCCTGCTAAGACCAATCAAGGCTGGGCTTTTAGGAACAAGTCTTCAAGGATAATTTTCTCTCCTGGGCTTTTAGACTTCTTTCCTGTCTGCTCTAAGCAATAATCCAGGCTCTTGTTTCCAAACAGGCATGTGAAATGTGCTCAGACATCCCCGCACTTCACTCGAGACGCCACGCGGGTCAAGGGCACCCAAGCGTGTAATGCCCTGTGTCAGATTAAGTTCACAGTGGTTGCTTGTCATCCATATTTAATTTCGTCAGTCTGTTAATTTTTAACTATGTTTGCTATCGAGGGCCATTAGTGGTCCCCAGGAGCGGAGCTCAGTGAAGCGGGAAGTTCTTCATGGCAGAAGGCAGGAGGCTGAAAGTTGGGGCGTCCCACTTTCTCACCCTTCACCCAGTTCTGGACTTGCCCCTCGGCAGCACCCATCCTGCACAATCCTGCTTGAAAGGTGGTTTTCCTTTTCTCCCCATCACAGTTGGTTTTCTTCAAGGAAGAGTTCACGGTTTCCTTTTATGAAGTTTATGTTTTATGATTCCAATTTCTTTGCAGCCTTGGTTGTTTCCAAGTGCAGTTAGAAATCACACAGCTTCAGATGGTATCTGGATGCCTATGTCTATGGAAGGAGGCCAGACTCCTTGGGTGGATGGCCAGCTGACCCAACCACATGCCCTCATCCTAGTGTACACCGCAAGCCACCACTCTTCCTCTGGCTCCAGCTACTTCTCTTTACCGAACATAGCAAAATAGGCCAGGATCCTTGGGTTTCTCCTGTAGGGTCCTGGCCTGGGGCATCTGGGCCAGGTCAGGTCAGGTCGGGTTCTGACAAAGGGATGGAAAGGGAAGAGCTACTTTCATAATAACTACTCTAGGCCAAGCTTTAACTCTTTCCTTCAAAATAACCCTAAGAAAGAGGTGATCACTGTTCCCATTTACAGACGAGGAAAGGGAGGCTAAGTAAGGTTAAAAAAACTTGCCTAAAATCCTAAAGTTAGCAAAGCAGGGGGAAATCATCTGAAAAATTGGGTTTGCTTGATTTCAAATCATTGAGTCCCAGTTATGCACCAGGTGCCATGTGCACCCTATTGTGATAATCCCATCACACATTTGTCAGTAATGTCAAGGAAAAGGAACGCTCAAGGCAGTACTTGTGGTGAAACTCGTAGGGAACGAGGCCAGTTCCTTCTGCCAGAGAGGCCAGGGAAAACACAGGATCTAGGGAGTTTATTGCAAAGGACAAAATGGAACATACTTGCTCAACCTGGAAAACACCTGCTGATTTGTCAGAAGGAGGCACACTGTGAGCTGTCCCCCCAACTGTGGGTGAGTTCTAGGGAAGTGTCCTTGGGCTGAATGACTCTGGTCTCTACAGGGCTTCCACTGTCTAAAAACCCGTGGATATGGAGAAGCTAAGAACTCGACAGCCCCAGCTCTAGTCAAAGGAACAATTACCGTCAGAGATTCTGGATGAGTGATTCTGGACTGCTTCTAAAGAGGCCAGTGAAGACAGGGTGAGCGTGTATATAATCTCCCTGCTAAGGGGCTTCCTTCCCGCTATGAATACCAAGCAGCAAGAGAGGAGAAGGGACAGAGAGGGTACATAGGGAGAGACTGGGGTTCCCCGCTGAGTGTCCACGAAGAGCAAAACCTTCCACGGCACAAGATGCAATCTGCACTGCTTGGAAATGAGGCTGTGCGGAATCCCAGAGGAAGTGCTGCAGGCAGAAGTGCCAGAAAACCCAGGGAGAAATGGGCTGGCTGACCTGTGGGGTCTTTGTCTCCTCGAGTTTCTCTGATATGAAAGCACGATAAGGGAGCAGCTGGAGGGTTCAGGGACAACGGATTTGAGGAAAGTAGCACACAGGAACCATTTAGTCTCTCTGGGATTTCAGCTGTTTCCCAATCTTGATCTATTTCCGGCGAGGGCGAGGTTTTCATCCTGCAGGCGTGTCCCAGCCTGACCTTGGGGGAGGTTTCCTATGGGGAACAAGTTCTCCCAGCGCTGCCCTGAGCTGCAGTCCTCGCAGCCAGATGCAGGGCAGGCAATGCAGGCAGCATTCTCACTGGGTTCCTCACTGTTCTCCCCCTTCCCTCATTTATTCTTTCTAGCCTCTGGCCTTCTCTTTGGCTGCCCCATGAGTGGTCAAACTGTGCTGGTTGCCCTGAGTGTTTTGACTACTAAAGCTTTGTGGGTAACTTGGCTTAGCCCTAGGCTTCTTTTCTCCTTATAAGGCCCCTGGGAAGGACGACATCTCCTATCCCCGTTTTTTGGTTTTTGCGCTAATATGCATCCCCAAGCGCTCCTGAAGAGCTCAAGTCACGGCACAGCCCATGCAAGGTTACAGCCTGGAGCAGTGTTTCTCAAACCAGGGTCCCTAGAGGGGGACTGGGAGAGGAAGGATGGACTTTCTGCCCCTAGGAACTCTGAGCAGCATGGCCCCACCTCCTGTGAGCACAATGTCTGGCCCAGTGCTTCCCTGGGTCTCTGGGCAACGTAAACCAGCTGCTCCTAGGTGACAGTAAAGCCTAACAGACTATGTAGGTCCCCTAGTCTGGCTCGTTCAGGACTTCCAGGGGTGGCATCTCCTTACTGTCAGACCTTCACAGAGCTGCAGTGTTACAGTGAGGGTCAATATCAGAGGATTCATAGTTTCATTTAGGTCAGAGGACAATTTAAAGCTTTGGGCCAAGCAGCCCCAAAGGCAATCTCTGCAGTCCTTCAAAGCTGTGGGTTTTGCAGATAGTCACAAGCCCCAGCTCTGGAGGAAGACACTCTACCTCTGGGCCACTGAGGCCTCAAGGCAACGAAGGCAGGCGGGGTTAAGAGCTGAAGTGATCTGGGATTTACAAGCAAATGGCCAGATTCACCTTAACTCTTTTCCTAAAACTCCCCTTACTTTGTGGACGTTGGCCAACATGGAGAGGTGTCCAAGCTGCTTCCCGCAGATCACAGAGATGGTTTTGTTCACTGGGCCCTGGGGCATTTCCTCCTGTGCAAGTACCAACATGTATTTCTGAGGGGCTGTGTCCTCCCTGCTCCCAGCCTCCCTCAAGATACCCCTTATGATCTGTGCACTTAAATATACCCCAGGCTAAGCCATGAGTCCTTGATCTTTATCTCGGCATTCCTTACAGGGCATGGTTAGTGACACAGAAGCTTAATGAAATTTGCTTTTGGGCATATGTATGCATGTATATGTGCGTGCAGCCTGTACAGGGTTTGAAATCCAGTTCTCAGACGCTGCACACTGCTAATTTGCTAATGAGTAAATGCTTGAATATAGTGGTGCGGGAGGCAGCTCTGCAGTTTAGGCAACCCACCCACTCTTCCGGGGCCCATCCACCCCTCCGGGCTCTCCCCTGCTGCCTGCAGGCTGCTTCCCATGGTCCATTTCTGTATTTATTTTGGGTTTAACCTTTAAAAATTTTTACTATGGGTCACAAGGGACCTCCCAAGGGGCGCTTCTTGCCCCTGGGAAGTCTGTGCTATGATTTTAAATCCATTCGTTCCTTTCTGCTGGATGTTTTCCAAATTCCATGTACAGGTGATAAGTTCTAAGCATGGTGGCATAGCAACGTTGCGAGAATTCTGAGAGTGTTGCTGTTACTCAAGGCAAAAGATGCCTCTGAAGAAGAGGAGGTAACCAGGACCCCTCACCTACTTACCTGCAGCAGTATCTGGCCCAATAACATGACTCTGGTAGAAGGCAAATGGTGTTGTGTTTCTGGGATGTGGAAAGGACAGTGTGTTTTAAAGACTTTCTCTCAGTCCCATCAGGAACAAGGCTAAAAGCAAAAATTGAACCCAGACTGAAAAAGCTGGGTTGCATGAAGATGAGGTGCCAGGAAGAGCTGCATGTTCTCAGCAGAGTATTACCTTCCTAAAAGCAATGAATGCCCTCTTCTCCTGTTCAGGGGACTTACATAATACAGCTAATAAATTTCAAATACCACTAACCTTGAATGTAAACAGGATGGTCATTTCTAAAAACATTCACGATCTTCTTAGACATCAGATGCTTGCTGCACCCGGTTGCTCTTTCATCTCTTCAATTTTAAAAGGCAGTGCTCATGGCTTACAGTCCTATTACCTTCTCCAATAATTTTTTTTTTCATCTGGGATTTGATGGCAAATTAGCATCTTCAGTTTAGAGCTGGGAAAACGGAGGGGGCAGCAGACCACAGGCTGAAGCTGGGGCAGCACTGGATATGGGACTCCGTGTCCTTCTTGGTGACATTTTCCATCTCCTGGTCTGCCTTTCTC
Organism: Tamandua tetradactyla; assembly: GCF_023851605.1. NCBI lineage: Eukaryota > Metazoa > Chordata > Mammalia > Pilosa > Myrmecophagidae > Tamandua > Tamandua tetradactyla. The sequence continues at coordinate 13,151,667 of NC_135352.1, forward strand.
AGGTCATAGGGGGCAGACAGGAAAATGCATCCGTTTGTTTCAAAGAGGCTTCCACTAGTGAGACATGCCGTTCCCATCATAGTGAGAGCTCCCAGGGGACGTGAACTGTGAACGCTGGAATGAGAATCTTCCAGTATGCAGTTCTTGGTGGTTGGCGAGCCCCAGAAGACACAAGCAGCGGCAAGGACTCAGTTCTGGTGCCCAGCATCACCAGTATGCTTTTCTCACGGACCTAATTCACCCAAAATCTCAGCCAGAGATGACACCTTAGTTCCAAAATTGCATCGCCACGAAAACAAAACGCTGAAGTCTACTTGAGATCATTTTTACTCTGATTAAAACTTTTATTGAAATCTCTCAAATATTGCCAAGAAATAGTTTTTGCAAAAGGGGGTTGGGGTGGGGAGGGGGAAAAGCTAACAAGCAAATTCAACATGGGAGCTCCCTCTGCTGGTCTGTAGCAGGTTGATATGTTACAAACACATTCCCAGAGACAAATCTAATTTGCTGGAGAAGTGGACAAAAGACAGGTGTGTTGGGCTTTGCCTCAGGAGAGAAACACTAGAAGAAAAAAAAAAATCCATGTCTCAAAACAGAGCACAACATTGCTAAGAAAAACAAAATTATTTAGAAGATTCTCCAAAGACATTATAAGATTTTCAAAACAGAAACTGCATTATCCACCAAGGGATCTGCTTTAGGCTTCCCCTCTCTGATCTACTTCCAATTAGTAAAAATTCTCTTAGGCTCTTGGGGTGAAGGTAAGTGCTGCTTCCCTTGTCTTTGCCTCCAAGTCTCTTCTTACAGGCTTCCCATCTAGTTAGAGGAGAAAGTTCCGAGGAGTCATGGAAATGAGGCCTTTCCAAAATTCCATTAAAGAATAAGTCTTGGGTCAGCCAGCACTGCTGGGTGGAAAGAGCAAGGCCTGGGAATCAGGTGACCTGGGTCACGGCAAAGCCACTTGTGACTTTGGGTAACTCTCTCCATCTTCTCTGTTTCCTCATCTGTAAAATGGGTCAGACCGGGTGATCTGTGTTCATTCTATGATTTTCATATTGGACAGATAAATTAAATAATCATATTTGATCAAGAGTCTGCAGGACCTGGAGCCCAAGATTATACTGGGAATGACTCCAAACAAGATTAAGGTTGAGTACATGGATCTCACTAATATCAGATGAGAGTTCCACCAAATGGAGGACAGCTGTGGCAAAGCCAAGTGGCTCAAGGAAGAACTCACAGGGGAGGGTCCCACCGTGGCAATGCATCCCATTAAGTCACTGGTTGATTCCATTCTAGCTTTGTCATGCTTTCTCCCCATCCTTCCTCACAGTGGCATAGGCTCTTTAGGTCCCTCTTCTACCATATCCCCAGAATTACTACTGATTTCATCCATTGGACGTTATGCCCCAAAGCCACTATTCCCACTCCCTTCTGACCACTACCAAGTCGTGATTATCCAAGGTAATGATGAAAGGCTTTTTTGATGATTAACCAAAGCCATGGATATTCAAAAGATTATGCAAATTTGGCACTGTTTCATGGTATTTATTAACATATGCCTTAATTGCCAACTGCTTTGTATTATGTACACAATATGAAGAAAGAAAACTGGGCAGTTAGTAAAAGGAGAGGGGTAGAGGAGACATACCATCCACAGGGTGGGGGGGGTGTCAGACAAACAGAAGGGTTCTTTTAGTTCCTCTGTATCATCTACAAAGTTATCCACAGCCCAGGACAGATATGCTGATGACTCAGCAGAGGATATCCAGAAAGGAATGCTTCACCTGCTTCTCTGTTCCCCTGCCACCTGCCATCACCAGGATCAGCAAACAGTGTCATTGCGCGGTAATCCTTACCAAGTAAAAGGCACAGCTGATCTAGAAACTGGGCCCATCAGTCTCAGAACAACCCAGAGGTAATTGTTTGTTATGGCTACTCCAATATTTTCTGTGCCAAGTAGTCTTGCCACCACCATCTACTACATTAGAAATTTTTCTTCTACCTCTACAAAGGCACTACACTTTTCATCTCCTTCTCCCAACACTGTGGGTTAATTGCTTGTGGGCCCAAGGCACCAAGGCCTTCTTTTTGACTGTCTGCCTGTATCGTGCCTGGGCACACTGGGAGAAGAGCCCAAGGAGGCTGGGTCATCAGTGCACGAAGCACTGAGAGCTCAGCTGGAAGAGAAAGGATGTTCAGCCAACCATGCTCCTGACCCCATGGCTTTTGAGGACCCTTGATGGGGCTGCTCACAGGTGTCTTAATCAATTGGGTGAGTTTTGTACAACGCAAAAGAGTTTTACGTCAGAAGGAAGAGTTTTCTGGGAAGCTGTTTATTTCATCCAGCCTTGTATATAAACATGAAACAAAGCACACAAACAAATAAAAACCCCACCTGTCCAGCCCAATGATGTTTTAGAAACCAGGCTTTCCTAATTGGAGGAGTTACATATGCAATCAGAGAAATGAAACCTGTGCTCTCTCTATCTTCTCGGATTCTTGGATTCTGTCATCATTCTCTGCAGGCCAAAGAGTGAGTGGTTTTTTTCAACGTTGAATCCTAATTGATCACTACTTGCACTAAAAGTCAAGCTAAGAGGAACATCTTCTCCAAGGGCAGAGAAAGGATTAGTATGTAGTCAGCAATCTTTGTGGAGAAACGGGGGAGTTTGCTTATAAACTCAGCCTATTCTTATCTCAGAAAGAAAGCCAGCCAGAAAACAGCTCTCTCCCTTGACCTGTAATTACATTCTAGGCACTAAATGGTACCTCCTTTTCTACAGGGTTTCCTAAAAATGGGAAGAACCACTTTTAATCTTTTCCTTAACATATGCAAGAGGGCATATAGTCTTCCTGTTGGGAGCTCCAAACTTTCCTCTTTGGTCACTAGAACACAAGAGCAGAAGTCTTTCAATTTCACAGAAACACACACACGGACACACACACCTCTTGCGACAAGTGCGCGCCCCCTCTGCAGCCCTTCCACACGGCAAGGCACACGTGTCTATGCCCCAGGGGTGCCTTCCAGCTGGCTGGGAGGCGAGGAGACAACCTGACCCCAGTCTCTCATGTGTGACACGAAGGTGAGGTCATTAAGGAAGACAGAGGTGTCGTTCGGGGCAAACATCAGGCAGTGGGTGATATCATTGCTGTCAGACGGTCCTCTTTAAGTCCTGGAGGAGTGTCAGCTTGATTTAGAGGGGATCATTAATCTCTTGAAGGTGGATCTGTTAGCTGGATAGGTGTTAGTTGTATGGTGTGCTCTGGGGAACCAGGTTTGAAAGGACTGGTGGTGGAGTGAGTGAAGTCGTGGCCGATGGGTATAAATTACCTGGGCATGCAGTGAAGCGGGATAGGTGAAAGCAGGAGGAGGTAGAGCAGGCGCTAACTCCGCTGGGTACAGAGGGTACGGGGCCCACACTTCAGGGCTACTGGGGTAAAGTGCAGGCACTGTGAGCTCATCTGCAAGAAAAGAATAAGGACAGAGTTAGTGGTTACCAAACAGCCAGTTTCAAATCAGAAAACCATACCCCAATCACCCCGAGCCCCAGTCAATCACAGAACTCAAATTACTCTCATTCATTTAACAGCCTGTTGGCTTTGCCCCCAGGTCCCCCCAACTTGAAGTAGGGGAAGAGCAAATGTGAAATAAAGCAACAAGCATCTGCAGTCTGTCTGGCCTGGTGAGGTCTCAGGTCCTAGCTCCTCTTTAGATACTCTGATGTCTTCCCAACTATAGTTGGGGGGGGACACAAGAGCAGTGGGGATTTCCTGCACAAAACAGCAAATGTGGGTCTCCATGGAGAAGAAAAGAGAGAAAGATCCAGTAGGAGATAACCCATGAGACTCCACAGTGTAGCAACATCTTACTGACAGGACACCGACAGACCAGAAGAACTGTGAGACTTTCCTGCACAACAGTGTAATTATTATAGACAAATAAATCACCACCACCAAGCATTTTCCACTTAGCCCTCCGAAGCACATGGCCTAACAATGGGACCTCAGGACATGTGAGATGTCAAAAGTCCAGGCAGTTGAAATGGAAAACCCTGAATACCCCGATTAAAAGGAAGCTCCCCTTGAGAAAAACCCTAGAAGGAGCTGAGACTCAGCATCAAGGGATTGAGAAAACCTTCTCCATCAAAAGGGGGAAGAGGGAAATGAGACAAAATAAAGTGTCAATGGCTGAGAGATTCCAAACAGAGTCGAGCAGTTATACTGGAGGTTATTTTTATACATTAAGTAGATATCACCTTGTTATTCAAGATGTAATGGAGAGGCTGGAGGGAAGTGCCTGAAAATGTAGAGCTGTGTTCCAGTAGCTATGCTTCTTGATGATGATTGTATAATGATACAGCTTTCACAATGTGACTGTGTGATCGTGAAAACCTTGTGTCTGATGCTCCTTTTATCTATCTTATCAACAGACGAGTAGAACATATGGAATAAAAATAAATAATAGGGGGAACAAATGTTAAAATAAATTTAGTTTGAAATGCTAGTGATCAATGAAAGTGAGGGGTAAAGGGTATGGTATGTATAATCTTTTCTATTATGTTTTCGTTTTATTTCCTTTTCTGTTGTCTTTTTATTTCTTTTTCTGAATTGATGCAAATGTTCTAAGAAATGATGATATGCAACTATGTGATGTTATTGTGAATTACTGATTATATATGTAGAACAGAATGATCATATGTTAATGTTTTTGCTTGTTGTTTAAATTCTTTTAAATTAATAAATAAATAAATCAAAAAAAAAAAAAAAGGAAGTTCCCCAAGACACAAAGAAGAATGTCTGCAGTTGCTGTTTATACGGACTATATTTTCTAGGGAAGAAAAGTGAGCCACGTTGCCAACTGCAGGGTCTAAATGTTCCTTTGCAGCTCCAATCCCACTGAGGTCCAGCTGCAGTTTGCCAGATCGAAGGGTAAGTGCCGGGGCCTCGGAAGCAATCCATTAAAAGTACCAGCAAACACATGAGGGAGCTTCTCGCCAAAGGCAAGAAATAGCATCAGTCAATAGCTATGAATTTGGACACTGTGAAGCAGCAATCTTGATCTGCGCTTTTATCACCTGTCAGCCTCTGAAAGCAAGTAGACCACGGACGTCAGTTACCCAGAACTGCTGAAGGAGCCAGGAAAGGATGACAAGATAAAGTCATTAATGACTGCCATTTGGAACTTTCCTGAAGTGGACAGGGCATGTGACCCAAAGTCAAGAGAGTCACGTCACTCCTTCCCCAACCATCGGAGAAGCTAATCCAGGCCTGTAGCTCCCCGTGCCCCTTTCCACCACCCCCACGCCACTCCCCAAGCTCCTAAACTCTGGTTTTCAAAGATGATGAGGAACAGAAGACAGCTTTGTTGGGTGTGATGTGTGTGGCATGTGACTCTGGTGGGCGAGGCGTGCATGCCGGCCAGGCCAAGAGCTTCTGCCAGAATGGGAAGAAGTTAAGAGCTGAGGGATGGGTGACTCTTCACTTGGGGGACAGCGTGCATTCATCTTCAGGTCTAATACGCTGAGGCTGTCTGGCCTCCCTGCCTCCCTCCTCTCAACAGGCAGTTAAAATACCTCCTGCAGGACTTGGAAATGGGAAGTCTGATGGCTGGAGAGAACAGGGCAGATGAGTGTGGCCTGACTGCTATTACTTGGAGAAGGACATAGCAGCTACCCAGACCACCTCTCCATGTTCAGGCTTGGGGTGCCTCTCACACAGGGATCGAGAGAAGGCGTGACGGGGCGTTGTGTTTCCTGCCATGATGAGCCCATCTGATTTCTATTAGCTCCCGGGAGCCCAGCTCGTGGAAACTAACTGTTTGGCAGAATCAGTGTCTTGGGTTTTAAACAAACAGCCAGCCACTCTCGGGAATGGCGTGCTGTCACGGCTGTTGCTGTTATTGTTATTTTAGCTACCATGCTATTTTAAGACATTCTGTCTCCTAAAAAAAGTCAAGAGAGTCCCAAGACCCAGGATATGGGTTCGTAGCCCCTGCTGTGCTTGCACATGACCACACATCAGAGGCGTGGGCTGAGCTTGGAGCCTTCCAGAACCCGCGCTTGGTGGTCCTTCCTCACCCTCCTGGATGACAGGGCCTGGCTGATCAGAAAGGAGATGAATATAGTTCTTGCAGGGCAGGGAGGATGATGTCTAATAACTAATTGTCAAGGGTTGGCTAGTGAGGGCCCAAGGAGACAGGATCCAGCATTTGTATCCATTAATGTCTGCTGAGTTGAATAGTATCAGGTGGAAAATTCTGTGAGCATTTCGAAGTTATACTACTATTTCCTTTGTTAAAGGAAATGAGGGAAAATCTCTAAGATTGAGATCTCAATTTTCCCAATGTTTGTGTTGTCACTGAACAAAACAGCAGTAGGGGGCTGAAGGCACAACAAATGTTACAGCAGTCATTTTCAAAGCAGAGCCCAAGTACTATGAGAGGGAGAAAGATCAAAGGTGATGGTGGAATTATACAGAGAAGGTAGGGTTTAACAAATGAGTAGGAGTGCTGAAGCATTATATTGATATTTCTTTTAGTCTCCAGCACCTTAGGGCAGCTAGAAATAAAAACTTAAAATAGTGGAATTGTAACACCATACCACACTCAAATCTGTTCTACAACTCAATGTTGTGATGTACTTTGAAATTTATTGCTTTTTTCGTATATATGCTATTTTTCACAAAAAAAAAGAGGAGGAGTATAACAGAGAAGATAGGATTTAATAAATGAATATGGCTCCTGAATCATTACATGGATATTTCTGTTGGTCTTCAGTGTCTTGGAGCAGCTAAAAGGAAAAACAAAAAATCGTGGAACTGTAACCCATACCACACTTTAGCATTTGTTCTATAACTACCTGTTAAAGTGTACTTGGAAATTTACTGCTTTTCTGTAAATACGTTATACTTCACACATACACACACACACACACACAAAGTAAATGCAGTGGAAGCCTTTCTTTTAATTTTTCCCAGAAGCCCCTTTTATGGGACTTAGTGTGGCCATTTTGGTCACACTGGTAAGGGGTGTGGCTTGGAGCCATCAACCACTGGGTGAGATGGTCCCTGTGGTCTTCCCGGGTTCCAGAGAACACAATTTGCAAACTACTCTTCCAGCTGCTCTCACCCAGAGACCAGTTTTTAAAGTAAGCTCCTCTTCAGAATCTCCTAAGTATGAATTCAAACCCGTTGGAGGGGAGTAGCCAGAGCAGGTGGGGAGAAAGAAACAAAGACCAATGAACCAACTGGGATGGAATAAACAGGCTCTCCTACCTTCGGTTTCCAAAGTTACCTAGGAGTACTGATGGGATGAGCTTTTATGACCTCACAAAGGGCTGTGTGCAGAAACATCTGACCCAGGAAATAGGGCTGGTACAAGTAACAGGTGGAAAGTAGATAAATCCAGGTGGTGCTATTTCCGTGCTGTGCTTGGGGACGGTCATCTCTTTACCTACACCACAGCGTCAACTGCCCTGCCCCTGGAGCCTGTGCTTCTCACCATTTGGGCTCCGGATGCATCAGCATCACCAAGAGCTGATGAGAAATGCAAATTTGGCTCCATCCCAAACCTACAGAATCAGACACTCTGCTGGGTGCCATCCAGCCAGCTAAGGTTTAACAAGCCCTCTAGGTGATTCTGATGCACGCTTAAGTTTGAGAACCACTAATATACGTTTTTGGTTTTCTTTTTTAACTTGTCTTTCTCTCCCACTGTACCATCGGTAGCATGAGCAAAGAGTTATGCATTTTTGCTTTCAAAGAGCTTAGCAGAGTAGTTTACTGAATGAAAGGAAAGAAAATGCTGCTGAAAGCAATAATCCTGCACTGATTTTGGGAGAGAAACTTGGAGAGCCCAAGCGGACTCAGCCTGACGCCCCTTTGTTGGCTCAGCCGTGGTGACCTGACCTCACAGTTGGGCCCACTGGGGCAGCCTGACCAGGTCGAGCCCACACCTACGGTAAAGTAGCCACACACACCTGCACATCAGATGATGCTGTAACCAAGAGTTAAGAATTCACAAATGTTTATGATGACAGAATTATTCTATTGATGCTTTTTTACTTTCAAAAGTTAATAGCTGAAATTATGGAACTAGTACAGTAGTAGTAAGGTGATGGTTACCACACCATCTTTTCTTGTTTGAATCCATTAAAAAAACCTGACTTGGGAAGACAGATTTTGGGGCTGCAGATTTTGGGGCTGGCAGGCCATCTGATGATCTGCTTCACACATAGCAATAACCTCGCTCTCTTTGAAATGCTGGTGTCACGGACTGGCTGTTGTCCACATTGGGCAGAGAACCCCATGTTCATTTGGTATCAAAGCTAAGGGCTCTCCAAAAACCTACACATAACCCAACTCCCATTGATGAAAGAGGGTGTTGGGCATGATGCTTTTTTTTTTTTTTGCTTTTTTTGGTTGCTAATATGTTCTGAAGAAAATTATAAAAGCCAAAGAGACAGATGTTTCACAGCAGGAGCCCTGCAGGGGGACTACGTGACTGGAGGAGGAGTCAGGGACAGGGGCAGCACGGCTCTCATGGGTGTCACCTGCCCATCCTGCTCTATACGATGGACGGGCCCAACAGAGAAGAGAAATTTTGCTGCCCAAGATCACTGGGATGAACCGGGAGCTGGGGAGGGGAGAGAATTCCCCTGACAAGAGAGACTCTTGACCACCCACGGTCAGCTGTGCCCCACTGAGCAGACAGAGGCCCTGGAGGAGGCCTGGCCATTTTGTGTGTGCCTAATCCTGCCCTCCTGAGAGAATAGGTAAATCCTTTCCTATTGCACCAGATCTGGCTCTTTTTGTACCCCCTGAGGATAAAGTTGTTGAGGGTTTATAATATAAATCTGGATCAGGCCTCTTCCTTAGCATGAGAATCTGCAACCACAAGAGCTCAACTTAGAAGCTGAAAAACAACAGAAAACTTCCCCAACTCAACCCTCCAAACACTCTGCAAAAAGGCCTGGGGAGTCTCTGTTGAAGATTGAAACCCAAAGAGCCTTTTCATTTTGTATGTGGAAGCAAAGATGCAAAAAGGTCAAACTTCCATTTTCAAGTCATTCTGAGACAAGGATGAAGGACTTGGAGGAACAACCGGGACAGATAGGACACAGAAGAACCCTTAATGGATGCAATATGATCAGAAACCTCCGAGTGTGGCTGAAGAAGATGAACAGATGCCCAAGAACTTGAAACCTCATGCTTGATATGTCCGAAACTAGGTACATTGCCTCCAACTGCTTTCTCCTTGGCCCCACGTTTCAATTAAAGATGGCACCTCATGAACATGATGATGAATATGCAACTGTGTGATGATATTGTGAGCCACTGATTGTACACCATGTATGGAATGTGTGTGTGTTAAGAATGTATGTGTTTGCCAGTGTGGACAACCAAAGCTATAGGCTGAGCCCACAATCTTGGGGGTTGTTCTCCACAAAGGATAAGTCAAGCCTACTTAAAATTAGGCCTAAGAGTCACCCCCAAGAGAGCCTCTTTTGTTGCTCAGATGTGGCCTCTCTCTCCAGCCAACACAACAAGCAATCTCACCACCCTCCCCCTGTCTACGTGGGACATGACTCCCAGGGGTGTGGACCTTCCTGGCAACGTGGGACAGAAATCCTAGAATAAGCTGAGGCTCAGCATCAAGGGATTGAGAAAACCTTCTCGACCAAAAGGGGGAAGAGAGAAATAAGACAAGTGTCAATGGTTGAGAGGTTATCCTGGAGGTTATTCTTATGCATTAAATAGATATCACCTTGTTAGTCAAGATGTAATGGAGAGGCTGGAGGGAACTGCCTGAAAATGTAGAGCTGTGTTCTAGTAGCCATGTTTCTTGAAGATGATTGTATAATGAAATAGCTTTCACAATGTGACTGTGTCATTCTGAAAACCTTGTGTCTGATGCTCCTTTTATCTACCTTATCAACAGACAAGTAAAACATATGGAATAAAAATAATAAGGGGAACAAATGTTAAAATAAATTTAGATTGAAATGCTAGTGATCAATGATAGGGAGGGGTAAGGGGTATGGTGTGTGTGAATTTCTTTCTGTTTTTGTTTTATTTCTTTTTCTGAATAGATGCAAATATTCCAAGAAATTATCATGGCGATGAATATGCAACTATGTGATCATATTGTGAATTACTGATTATATACGTAGAATGGAACGATCAAAAGTTAAGAATGTTTGTGTTTGTTTGGTGTTTATTGGTATTTTTTAAAAAATAAATTAATAATAAAAAAAGAATATACGTGCTTGCATGCTTGCATGTTATTAAAAAAAAAAAAAAAAAAAAGCCGCCACGCTCGGTTGTCCAAGCCAGGTTTCTGGGAGTTTTTCTCCATCACACGGAGTCTTTCACCAGGGTCTTGTTAAATTGATCCCATCACTCAATTTGATCTTAACAGGATGACTGAAAGGGGCTCCTTACAGTCCTCCTGGCCTCCACGCTGTAGCCAGGACAACTTTAAAAACAGACAACTTGATTACATCACTCTCGGTTTAAAATTTTTCTATGACTTTCCCTTTCTCTCTGGATAGCACTTGAACTGCCCACTGTGGCCTCTATCTCTCCAGCTCTGGAACGCCCCTGCTCTCCTCTCTAATGGCCCAGGAGCAATCATTTCAGCTGCCTGGTCATGTCCTGTTCTCTCCCCCTTCTATGCTGCACATTCTGCTCCCCCTGCCTGAAGCACTTTGTAGGCTACCTCCTACTCCCCCTCCAGAAGACTCCCCTTAGATACTGCTTCCTCGTGGGGGCCTCGCTGACCATCCAGGTCTGTAAGACGTGCCCTTCCCTGTGCTCATGGCATCCTGCACTTCCCCAATCACAGCGCTTACCCCCAGGACGGTAAGTCCCTACGCTTCGCTTAGCCCATTGCCCAGGCCAGCGTACCAGGAAGGATCCAGAAGCCAAACCACTGACTCTATCCTTAAGAAAAAAATGAATTATATATAATAATATATAAAATATTAATTGTATTCTTAATAAGGAGAAAAAAATATTTCCATCCTACCCTTCAGAGGGGCAGATTATGGGATTGTCAGTTAATTAAATTCTGTGTGGAAAAGAAATACGCATATAAAGAAGATGGGGGGAGAGCATATAAATGCTAACTCATAAAAAATAACATTACCTTTTAGCCCTGTTTGAATAAGAACTTACATTTGCATAAATTTTTTAGATATAGCTAAGGGCTTGCATGTTCATTATGTTGGATCCTCACTAAAACAGCTGGGGGAGGAATGGGCAAACACAGATGTCCCAGTTTTCACATCGAGAAGACTAAGGCACAGGGACTAGCCAAGGTTGTATGGTTTGCGTACTGTCTGAACTGATTACTGGGACAAGGTTCTTTGCCTGATAGTTCAGGGTCACGTCCATACACCATCCTGGGATGGGGGATACCCCACCACTGGGATCTCTCTGGGGGTGACAGGACCCCTGAAATGCAGCAGGCCTTCATCTCTAGTTTTAGCATATTCAATTTGTTACAATAAGCTCCAGGACAGAGCCCTCCAAGAGAACTTGCCCAGTAGATGAAGAATTCAGCCAGAAAAAACAGCAGCCATGGCACAGAAGGCCTAAGTATGATGAAAAATTCCATTTTTAATGAAAATAAAAAATCAAATTGAAACAAGAAAAATAAATCCGGGATTCTGTTGGCAATCAACTCCCGCTCACATACCTCGGCAAGTAGTGGATCCATGACTGCTAAGTAAACCCTTCACATACCAGCCTTACGGGATCCACTCTTTTGAGGACTATCCTACTAAGGCACGCTCTCGGGGGTTAGGACTGGAATGTCACCCACACCTAGCTCCTGGGGCCCAGGGCAGGGCACACGGGACCTCAGGGAGGATCACACGCCTTCAGAGGCTCTCCAACAACATAAGTGAAGGGGAAGATCTTTATGACAGAAGCAGATCAAAAGATTTGCTGAGAAGCTCAAAGGAGGTGTGCAGCACTACCAGGCACCAAGCACCATGGTCACTCCTTGTGCTGGGACCAGGGAGCCCAGTGCCCTAAGTGCTGGAGACACCGAGAGAAACTGGAGCTCGGCTGGAGCTCAGTCACTGCCATTGCTTCAATTATTAATTCTTTTGAGGAGAACTCATCACTCTCCAGCTCTGACTGTCACTCCACCCCAGAATCCTAAACTCATCAAAACTCCACTCAACTAAAAGTGAACTGTTACTTTCAGATGGATTTCCTGTCTCCAACTCTTTCCTGTATTCCAATGACTTAGGTTCAAAGCCTCCTTCTCCACCTATATCCACACAATTACTGAGCCCGAATAACAATAAAGATGACAAACATAGTGCTACTAAAAATCTCAGTGGTCATACCAGCCAACTGTAGCTAATAGTAACTATCATCATCAGTAATAACAGCTAATGTTCTACATACCCTCTGTGTTGACCTGGGCCACAGCACTCAAGCCTCCTAATAACTCCTTGTGGGAGGTCCCACTAAGTAGCCCCTGATGCATGCTGAGGAAACTGAGGCACAAAGAGGTTAAGCAACCAGCCCAATGGCACGAGACCATCCAACCGCAGAGCCCAGAGCCTCCACCTCTGCACTTATCAGCCTCTCCAGATGGATTCCTCTTCTTCATCTCTCTCTCACTACCTTTTCCTTCCCATCCCTACTTCTGCCATCCCAGTACAGGTTCTCACTACGACTGTTGAAAGTGCCTTCTGATTTTTAAACTGCCTTCCTAATAATTTCCACTCCCTCCCCACTCCAGTATTTCTCTCATAACACAGTGCTCCTGAAGTGACTCTTCAAACCTGCAGGAGGCAAAGGCAGACCCACAAAATAAGGATGCCAAGGAAATTCTTAATTCAACTTGGCCAAGAGCTGCCTCCTCTTCAGTTCATAACTTTCGGCCGTTCCTATTAGCAGTCGCTGCTCCCATACGATCCTGCTCGTTCCCTACTGCCCAGCTCTCCCACGTCAGGAGACCACCCAGTTTAATCCATGGATCTGATCCCTGATCCAAAGTTGAAAGGAACCCAGAGCTTAAACAGGAAGAAAAACTGTCTCTCTGGGGGGCTTAATGATTTAAACTGCTACGGTTATCTATTCTTGTTCATTACAATGGGACATTTGCTCTTCCCCTTCCTTCCTCCTGCCTGCAGCTGCAGGGGTGTGGGTTCCCCAGAGCTTCTCCAGACAATTCCATTCCCAGGCATGGAGAGGTATCTGCCAGTCTCTCTCAAGAGCCTAGATTTCTTCAAGACTGCAGTCACATCTGGATGTTTACCAAGAGCTATCTGATCAGAAAGCACTGGTTTTATATCATATGAACATCCTAAAAAAAAAAACTTGCTCCACCATACTCTGTCCCTCCTTCCTTGTCATTACCTAGAGACCTCTGGTAAGCTTCACGGAGGCTGAACACTGCACTATTGGGTTCACCAATGCATCCCCAGTGCCTGCAGTACTATGGAGCAGATATTTCCTGAATGAATGGACCTTCTTAAGGATCACCCCTTTTGCATAACATGCCCCCCTCCTCCGTCTTTCTTGTTGAGAACTATGCTAATCAGTTATTGCATTTCTTTTGCCTCTGTGTTGCCCAGAACAGCTGTTCCTATCTCTGGTGAACAGTTTATATTATAAAGGGATTTAGTTTGTACATGAGGACAGCTGGGTGGCTGTTCTATGGGTCTGGCTGGTAATAATAATAAAAATGATATTTATACAGCGCATCCTTTGCAGAAAATACAGACTTTAGTTTATTTACTCTCTAGCATATGCTTAACAGTCAGGTACTCTTATTATTCCTGTGCCCCAAATGGAAACGGAGGGTGCCAAGGGCCTGAAAAGGTTCAGGGACAGGCCAAAGGCCATGAAGCTGGAAAGGTAAAGCCATGATTGGACTATGCATCAGGTGTGGCGCTGACACGTCGGAGTCACTTGAGTTACACAGGCATTACTCAAAGACATGTAGAACCAAGGTGGTGGAATTTATTTTCAGGGCTCATCGTGGTATAATTTTTGCTCAGCCACAGCCTATTTTCCTTTTCCACCCCAACCCACGTGAGGTTAAATTATTCAGGTCTATGAAAATTGTCTTGTTTGTTTTTAACTTACAAATATGGTTTGCATTTTCACGTTAGACACATTTCACACTGAATATAAGTGGCGTGACTCCAGAGTGCATGGTCTGCCCTACCACATTATATGATAGCTCTACCACAATGGTTTCCTCTACCCCATCTAGGGGAAATGACAGAAAGCAGGCACTAGTTTATAGAGCTTACACCAACACGTCATTTCCAGGCATTTTCCCAATCAAGAATCACCGAAAAGAAACAGTCCACAGACTAAATAGATGCTAAAGCTCAACTGGAGTAAAATGCCATTACCACTACTGTGCTGGTTTGAAAGGATGTATGTACCCTAGAAAAGTCATGTTTTAATCCTAATCCCATTTTGTAAAGGCAAACGTTTCTTCTAATCTCTATTCAGTACTGTATGTTTGAATCTGTAATTAGATCATCTTCCTGGAGATGTGATTTAATCAAGAGTGACTGTTAAACAGGATTAAGTGGAGGCGTTTCTCCACTCATTTGGGTGGGTCTTCATTAGTTTCTAGAGTCCTGTAAAAGAGGAAACATTTTAGAGAATGAAGGAAAGTCTGAGAGAGCAGAGAATGACATAGCCACGAGAAGCAGAGTCCACCAGCCACCGACCTTTGGAGATGAAGAAGGAAAACCCCTTCCGAGGAGCTTCATGAAACAGGAAGCCAGGAGAAAGCTAGCAGATGATGCTGTGTTTGCCATGCACACTTCCAGATGAGAGAGAAACCCTGAACTTCATTGGCCTTTGTGAATCAAGGTATCATTCCCTGGATGCCTTAGATTGGACATTTCCATACACTCACTTTAACTGGGATATTTTCTCAGCCTTAGAACTGTAAACTAGCAATTTATTAAATTCTCCTTTTAAAAAGCCATTCTGTTTCTGTTATATTGCATTCTGGTAGCTAGCAAACTAGAACAGCCTGTTGAAATTCAAATTTGAGTTGCAATTACAAAACTGTACAAAACTGAACAAATTAATGAAAGCAGAGTGAGCTGCATATGTCATTTCTCATCTTTCTGATTGAGGCTCTTTACTACAACCACAAAAATAACCTAAAATTGTGGAATTGCAACCCATACCAAACTCTGAAATCTGTTTTACACTAACTGTTGCGATGTGCTTTGAAGTTTACTTCTTTTTTGTATATATGTTACTTTTCACTAAAAAGAAAAAGAAAGTCAATTGGGATGATAAATGCACAGGTTTATGATGATACTGTGAACCACTGATTGTACACTTTGGATAATTACATGGTATGTGAATATATAATATATAGCAAGAAAAATAAATAAATAAAATAAAAACCAGATCCACCCTGGCAGAATATCCTTCTTCCTTCCCACCCTCCTGGATCTTCTGTGCACTGAGAATACTCCTGGATGTGGTCAGAGAATGCACTATGTCCAGACCCAGTATCCCCAAAGCCAGAGTATCAGAAATGAATTATACGCACGGCAAGTGTCAGAAAAGTCCCACGTGGGACCCACTTTCCCAAACCACAACTGTCTCAAGCCCTGCGAGCTTCTTGGGGAATGAAGGAAAACCCCAAATAATGACATGTATACACCATCTGAAATAACACAAATGAAAGCGATCAGAATATCAGAGGGCACTATTCAAATTATCATCATCCTAAAAACGGCCTTTCCTGTGCCTCAGTTCAATAATTGTCAGTTATTACTATTACTACATTGAAAATGATTTGAGACGCTAACTATTCTAGTGAAGCAAAGAATTTAAAAATGAGTTGCTTTCATCAGCAACTTTAGTTCTAGGGCTTTATCCTATATCAACATATTCAAAGTTTGACAGAAATGTATCTCAAAGGCTATAGAATTTTTTTTTTTGTATGCTGTATGGCGGGGGGTCACATTTCATTCGTTTTCTACGTGATTATCTTGTTATTGTAGCAAAATTTGTTGAATTTTTTTGTGTGTGTGGGGGAAGTGCATGGGCTGGGAATTGAACTCGGGTCTCCCTCATGGCAGGCAAGAATTGTGTCACTGAACTACCCTTGCACCTTCTATAGAATTTTACAATAACCAAAATTAGGGGGAAAAACAGCAAAATAGGAAAACGGTCAGAAAAACTAAGGTACATTCAACTAATGGACTTCTACAAATCAGATGTTGATCTATTTAGCTATTTGAAAAGAGATCTACAATATTGCTAAGTGAAAAAAGATTTGGAAAATAATAATACGTTTAGGAGAAAAGTTTTTAATTTTATTTTAAGATTATGTTAGTGTAAGATCAATTATTTTATCCCTCTCTGTATCAGAGATCCTTCTCGTGCACTATTGTCATTAATCTCGCCCAAACCTTTAGCGCTAGATACTAATATTTCCATTTTACAGATGATGAAATTGAAGCTGGGGAGTTCAGTGGTTGCCCCAGGGGCACATAACTTATGGGTGGAGATGGAGGTATCTAAATCTAAAGGACCTGCTTCCCGAGTCTACATTCTTACGGCGTATCACTACCCCCCTCCCAAACTGTTCGCTTTCTATGCTTTTCTAATGCGAAGATGCAAATCATATTTTTAACTTAAAAACAGACAAAACAATTTTTATACACCTGAAATAATTTAACCTAGCTTGGTTTGGGGATTAAAATAACTTAACAGTCTGTGGGTGAGTAAAAATTATACTATTATTAGCCTTGAAAATAAATTCCACCACATTTGTTCTGCATCTCTTTGAGTAATGAGTATGTATCTGTATCGGATGTGTCAGTGCCATGATACTCATGGATGTGGGAAAGGCTGTGAAATATTCCTTTGGCTGAGGTGTTTTTAGCAGCTCTTTAAGGGAAGCTAGGAATCAACTGCTTAAATACTGCAAGCTTCTTTTGGCCAATTATTATGACCTGTGAACAATGTAAGGGAACAAAGCCATGGTAGAACCAGAAGTGTCTGTCTACAAGTGACAAAGTTGCTAGCATCGAAAAATTTCAGAAATTTGCCCTCCTTTTTGCCTTCAAACTCCCCTTCCTTGATTCATTCAGCTTTAAAATCTGGTGGCCTCAGATTAAAATTTGAGGGCAAAGCAATATGGAAGGTGAGCATGATTGAAAGGGCTTGTATACAGCCATGTATCCCATTGATTCAACTTTACAAATATCAATAAATTCTTGCATGAACTACTTCAAAAATATGAATCTTGTACAAAGAGTCAATTTAATAGAGGGGTTTGGGAGAAAACTACTGCATGTTATGGCCTATATTTAAAAGGAAGACATCTACACTACTACAGCAGGTAAATAATTGGTAGGGAAAGAAAAGAGTGATTGGAAGGTTTGGATTTTCTATTTGGCGAGAATGTGTTTAGGCTTTTCTTTGGAGCAATGGAAATTGTCTAAAATTGAGAGTGCTAATAATTGTACAGCTAAATGAGGATAATGTAAGACATGGATTGTTTACTTTGGACATTATCCATGATGCCCAATGGATGGAGGTGGCTGAAGGTTACATAGACTTAGAAGCAGAAAAGGGAACGGTGGTGTATGAATATGATGGAATATTATATGGCAACAGAAAGGAATGAAGCCATGAGGCAGGCAATGAGGTGCATGAACCTTGGGGACACTACATGGTACAAAATAATCCAGAAACAAAAGAATAAAGATTGTATGGTCTCTTTTAGAAAATACTTACAAGAAAACTGGGGCCTAGATTATAAATTCTTAGAGCAGTCATATTTAGTCTGAAGCTGTAAATGTCATTTTGAGATGCTGTGTTATATATGTATAACCTGGTATTCCCTGGAACTTTGGGTACCTGTGTGACACCTGAGTCTCAGAGTTGGAGTTCTGCAGCTGAGAAAGTCGGCATTGTCACAACAACCATTAAAGAAACCAAAGAAGAGATTAGGCTTCAATGAAAGATAAGAATGAAGTCAATCTGGCCGGGACTAAGGTAAATCAGAATACAGGATAAAAGATGATACTGTCTGTATTTTAGAAATTCACCTCATGTATGAGACCAAAGGAAGAAAGTTTTATTTTGCCCAGAACCTAAATTCCCTGTAGCACATAACCTAACTCAACGTGTCAGGCAGATCATTTAAACAACCCAAACACAGAGAACCCAGAATGGAAATGAGGGGTAGTAATTCTGTATAGTTTAATGTAATGCCTGGATAAATCCTAGAGTACGTTGGGTAGATAATTAAAAGTATTGTCAAAGTCCCTTGAGGGATTGAAGAAAAAATATGGAACTATTAAACTTTCCCACTGGGGAAACCCGTGATACTCTTTCAAACATTAGGGACTCCCAAGTCAATAGGCCAAGGCTTTGATCTTGCATCTTGCTCTTATGAAACTTATCTCTGTGGTGGAGAAGCTAAGCCTACCTATAACTATGCCTAAGAGTTACTTCTAGAAAACTTCTTTTGTTCTTCAGTTGTGGGCTTTTCCTTCAAAGACTAATTCTGCAAGGAAAATCATTACCCTCCCTCTTACACAGGACATAGTATCCAGAGGTGAAAGTCTCCCTGGCAATGTGGGACATGACTCCCAGGGATGAACCTGGCCCTGGCACCATATCAACAATGCCTTCCTGTTCAAAAGAGGGAGAAGAAATGTAACAAAATAAGGTATCAATGGCTAAGAGAATTCAAATAGAGCCAAGAGGTTATTCTGGAGGCTACTCTTACGCATGCTTCAGCTAGATATTGCTAACTGCCAGAGTTTGCCAACCCCCAACCAACATCATTCCTGTTAATCCTAAAGTATCTAGGGCTCTATCTGAGATTCTGTAAAAGTTTCACATGTAAAGATTACTTTCCAGAAACCTACAACCTCCTGATGCTTCCTAGGCCACATAAATCCTTAAACCCAGAGGGGCCAGCCTCTCCAGAATATCAACCAATTCCATCCCCCTATCCCATATTGTTGATACCCCTTTCCAACACGAAAGAATGGGCATAGTCCAAGTTCCCTTAAAGATTGGGAGAAGGATCAAAGGAGAAGGAGGAGTTATAACAGAGAAGATAGGATTCAACAAAGGAGTGCGACTGCTAAATTATTATATTGATATTCCTTTTAGTCTCCAGTGTCTGGGAGTAGCTAGAAGGAAAAACCTGAGATTGCATCCCATACCAAACTTTGAAATCTGTTTTGTAACTATTTGTCACAATGTACTTATATATATATTATATTTCACAATTAAAAAAAATTTTGAGGGCAAAGCAAACTCTACATTGAAAAACATCCTCTGCTCTCTGAGAGCTGCTTTCCTTCACAAGTTCCTCCAGGTTCTCCGAGGTGCCTTAGGGTCCACGTGACTACTGGAGGGCAATTTTACCTGCCACCTCTACAATGACAGCCAACAAAATGTTTTCTGAGTGCTGAACTATGAGGCCGCAAGATGGATGAAGTAATTGGTCAGTTTTGGATTAGGAAAAACAAAAAGAGGCTAAGCTAGTTTTAGTTAAATACAGCTCAGGTTCAGCATGAATAAATAAAGCTCACGGTATCTGAAAACGTTGATTTAGTCAGATCTGCTCTCCCAAATTGTATCACAACCCGATCAGTGTCTTCAACAAATATTTAACTAGTTAAATATTTAACTATGGAGCAGATGCTTGATGACTAGCATCATCTTTTATTTCCCCAGTTCAAATGTGGGCAAGTGATGCTAAGCCACAGAAGGACCTGATTACCTACAAACTGGAAAGATAATTCGTGCCTAATTGAATATATTTTGGTGATCCTCGGTGGGAGGTGGGGAAAAAAGCAATTTTAAAATGGAACTTCTTATCAATTTCATTGTGGCAGGCAATTAGGAAGATGTGATCTGTCATCTGAAAATTACCCAAAGTTTAGGGAATCAACAAATGCTTACAGAAAAGGATATGGGCAAGAGAACAAATGCCCTTCTTTACCAGTATTATGGAGACCAGGTAATTCCAGAATGGTCTGTCTGTGGTGGGAAAAAGTGACTGAAAGTCAAACTAGCGTTTAATTGTAAACGCTGTTAGCTGTGCAACCTCAGACAATTAACCTAACCTCTCAAGCCTCAATTTCCTCAGATAAAAAATGTAAACTCCCAGGGTGCAAGGGTGGTTCAGCGGTAGAATTCTCGCCTGCCATGCAGGAGACCCAGGTTGGATTCCCAGCCCATGCACTTTCCAAAAACAAAACAAGCAAGACAAATAAAGGAAAAAAACAAACAAAAAGAAAAAAAATTTTCAACAAATGGTGCTGCAATAACGGGATATTCACATGGGAAAAGAATTAAATGTGACCCTGCCATACAGCAAACAAACAAAAAAAACAAAACGAAACGAAACAAAAAACTTTCACATTGATTCATTATGAAAATAAGAATTAGAGATGCTTATCCTAAGTGAACGGTGTTAGCCAACAACAATAATCGGCACCAATACAGGGAAGGAAGTGATGATACAATCTGGGGGTGTAAAGATGTTGCCTATGTTATAGGGAATCTACAAGAAAATTCCTTGGTTCATCAAATTATCTGGGGCCCATATCTGCTTGGAGAAGTCTGCAGGGAGTGGTGCTTTGGAATGCCTGCCCTCAGCCACTTCTAATATTTAACAGTGTTTCTTCCTCATTCTTTAGTGCCCTCCTACTTATTGTTCAGCTCTTTTTACTGTGAATAAGCTGATCCTTGGAAGATAGAGATTAGTTAACTAGACGGAGGTTTACTCTTTTATTTTTAAAATAAGAGCAGAACTCTTCTTTCAAGGGCGGGAGACTTTCTTTTAAGGCGGTCTCACTCCAAGTCCCAGGAATAGGACCTGCTCAAAAGGGCCACTTAACCTCAGTAAACAGAGTGGCCAAGTACCTTGGAGAGTCTGATCTAGATACCTTTGCCTGTCATTGATCCCAAGGCTGCAGGAAGACTCCCAGGTCTCAAGAGCAGCTCCAGGGATCTGTGGTACTTCAGGCCCCCTGCCTGGTGAGACTTTATTTTCCTTTTCTCTCGAATCCTCTGCCTCCGAAAATCAGAAAAAAATTCAACCACTAGTTGAAAAGAAAACAACCATAACAAAAAGCCTAGGTTTTAATTGTGCAGGAGGTAAATAGTCACACTGTTGACTTTCCAGAAAGGTAAACAGTGAAAACTTGGCAAAGGTTAATGTAAACACCTCTCCCCTCGCATCCCCTCATTCCTGAAGATTGCACTCATCCTTGGGAAGTGAGCAGGCAGGCTTCACGGAGAGCAGGGCATCCTAACCTGGTTGGAAGCACCAAAAAAGCAAAAGAAAACTGGAGGGGCTTAGGGTAACTGTGAGCTTTCATTTTGGAGAATGGTAAGTAATTCTATCTCAAGAGGAGCTAGGGTCTGTGGTTACCTTCTAACTCTAAAAGGTGGCTGCCTGTGAGTTGTGGTATGTTTTGGGGGGTGGGGGGTGGGAAGGAAGAAATGACAACAAAGGGACAACATATATTGGCCATTTGCAAGATGAAAAACATCTTCCAAACGTTACAAAAACAAATATAAGTGAATAGAATGTGAAGACTGATCATTTTCTCATGTTCCGGCTTATTAAATTGCATGTAAAAATATACAGAAGAGAATATCTCAACCCCAGCAAATGGGCCATTTTTGGAACAACAGCTGAGCACGATCTGTCTCATAATAAACCTGAAGGGAAGGTATTATTGCCTCCACCCTAGAGATGAGAAAACCAGGGCCAGAGAAGTTGAGTGACTTGTGCCAAGTCCTACAATGAATGTGTCAGGTCTGCTCGACTCTTAAATACCACACAGTGCCAGCAAATGTGGGTTGCTCTGTGACCCAACCTTGGATCATGAGATTATGCTCTGGGAAGGGCCTCAGCTCATGGGGATACACACACCAGTCAGAGCATGGGCTCTATGGCTATACATATCCCCTTTGAACCCCAGACGAGTAGCTTACCAACTGTGACCCAGCATACATTTTTGAAATCTTGTGCGCTTGATTCTCCATTTGTAAAATGAAGAAAATAATTGCAATGAATATAAGCAGCATGGCAACATGCCTTGAAAGGACGAAAAACTGCTGCTATTGTCATCACTGCTACTGGTAAATCTTTCACACCTTAAGATGCCCAGAGGTGAAATATGCAATGCCTACTGGCACCAGGTTTTTGTTTTTAAACTTTTTTTATTGTATAGTATAATATATATACAAAGCAAAGAAATAAAAAAAAAGCAATAGTTTTCAAAGCACTCTTCCATAAGGGGTTACAGGACAGATCTCAGAGTTTGTCAGGGGCTACCATACCATCCTCTCATATTTTTCCTTCTGGCTGCTCCAGAAATGAAGGAGGCTAGAAGGTTTAAACACTTTTTTATCATCACAATCGACTTTTTTCCTTCATTTTTTGTGAAAAATAGCATATATACCAAAAAGCTATACATTTCAAAGCACAGCGCCACACATAGTTGCAGAACATGTTTCAGAGTTTGACATGGGTTACAATTTCACCTGATGCCAGGTTTTACCAGATTTCAGAACTGTGTTAAGGACTATGAACCATGAGGGCAAACGGAACTTCCACCAGGAAAAGCTCCAGCATATGTCCTGGCAAACATGCTGCAGGAATCCCTGCCTTGTGCACGCTTCATGTGATATCCACTCACGCCACCACTCCAGCCTTTGCCATCAGTGTTTCATCGCTACTCAGATGGGAACAAAATCCCATTGCGGAGTTCCTTAGACCACCCCACCTAAAGCCTTGTAACACCCCACCCAGAGTCCACCACTGCACAAGGATCAAGCCTTGAAGAAGTTCCTTTACAGATAATACATTGCAACCACGGAGAAGATGAAACACCAAGGAACGCCCGACTGTTCTCTCTCGATCGCTCTCATCCTGTTTCTTCTCAGAGCTAATCCTGTCTCCTTCCTTCATCCTTTTCCCATAGTCACTCCTCTTCCCAACCTTTCAATCACTTTCCTCCTGCTGGAGCCCTTCCAACTTCTCCCTTTCTCACGCAGTGCTGAGGCCCAGCCTGGGTTGCAGGGGCTGGGAACAGTCTGGAAAATGCATTATGAAAGTCCGCAGCACACACGGCATGGGTCTTGGATGGCAAATTATGAAAAACTGAGGTGTTTGTATGCGGCCAGGGACTGCAGGGCAGCTAGCGCAGGACGTGGGGGCCACGCACATTCCCGTGCCTTGGAGGGAAGAGAAGCTGTGCGGACTGTTCTCCCCAGACCTTGAATGAGAATCGATGAGAAGAAACGAGAACAGGAAGTTTTTAGTTCTGAGACCCGGAGAAGTGGCTGAGGGGATAAGGGCCCAATCTCCAGAGGGAGGCGGGGGCAAAACCTCCCCGGCTTGGAGACGCAACACTGGCTGGCAGGATTGCTGCGTCCTTCGGTTCTTCTGTCCCTGCCATCAGTGCAGAACGAGAGGTCTGCCGGAGAGTTTATAATAACTTGTCTCAAGGTTTTGTCAAGACGGGTTGTTTTTCTCAGGGTATATTTGCTTCCCACGCAAGAATATCTTTAGATGAGAATCAGGTCCAAGGGGGCAAATGGTGCTGGAAAAAACCAGAGGTGGGGGTGGGTGGGGGTGCTGGGAAAGTTTTCTTGAAAGTACGTGTCAGTAAACGAATGGACTGACAGGCTCTTTGTAGGATGGAGCTATGGCGTGCTCTCTGATTTATCACCCTGACACTTCTGGAGATGCATTTTAAAAATATATATATTTTGACCCAGCAATACCATTGCTGGGTATCTACTCAAAGGACTTAAGGGCAAAGACACAAACGGACATTTGCACACCAATGTTTATAGCAGCGTTATTTACAATTGCAAAGAGATGGAAATAGCCAAAATGTCCATCAACAGACGAGTGGCTAAACAAACTGTGGTATATACATACGATGGAATATTATGCAGCTTTAAGACAGGATAAGCTTATGAAGCATGTAATAACATGGATGGACCTAGAGAACATTATGCTGAGTGAATCTAGCCAAAAACTAAAAGACAAATACTGTATGGTCCCACTGATGTGAACCGACATTTGAGAATAAACTTGGAATATGTCATTGGTAACAGAGTCCAGCAGGAGTTAGAAACAGGGTAAGATAATGGGTAATTGGAGCTGAAGGGATACAGACTGTGCAACAGGACTAGATACAAAAACTCAAAAATGGACAGCACAATAATACCTAATTGTAAAGTAATCATGTTAGAACACTGAATGAAGCTGCATCTGAGCTATAAAAAAATATATATATATATATTTTTTTTACTGAGAAATATCCACACACATAGAGTCCAACCGTATCATATTATCATCACATAGTTGTGTATTCTTCAGCATGATCATTTTTAGAACATTTGTATCACTCCAGAAAAAAAAAATAAAAAGAAAAAAAAGTACTCATATATGGTGATGCATTTTTAATCACTCTGTCTTAAACTTTTTTGGTTTGGAAAAAATACCTAAAATGAAGGCATTTTCTCTTTCAAAACCTACTACTGGGTTCTTTCTGATAATATACTATCCTTTCTTACAGTCCTCCAATAACTTCCAATTCCTTTTAAAGTAAAGACAATCCCTGGCTGTAAAATGGATTTTCATTTTCTCCTTCCTTTCTTCCTCTCAAATCTGCCACCCACCATCAACTCACCTCAAGCTAGGTGAGATTAGTTTCAACTTCCTGAACTAAGTTATTCTTGCTTTTGAACCTTAAAACCTGTTCTTCTTCTTGTCTGGAATGTAATTCATCCAAATCAAGCGTTAGCAACCTAAGCCCAGATCACGGTTCCCAAAGCTACGAGGACTTCTACAGTTAACATCATAGTTTCTGAGCCTTCAAAATAATTAAAATAAACCCAAGCTTGAAAATCTGATCCCAGTGTAATATCTTTCACTTTCTTAACTTGTCCTAACTATTGTCCTCTGCATAAATACAGTAGATATTATTCTTACTGCCTTTATTATCTTCCCTCATTAGAACAAAAACACCTTTGCCTACCATTTCTCAGAAGGAAGGCTAGCCTTTAGCCCTCTGGACAACTCTTCTAAAATAAATATGCTTTGCCCAGGTATAAGAGATCACTTTTTCTGGGAGATCTCATTCTTTCTGGGAAACTATCCCAAGAAAATAGGTCAGTGAATGGAAGTTTTCAGGGTATATAGGCTTAGGCCAGTTCTGCAGCAGAATTAGGGCTAGAATAAATTTGTAATTATTTAATTTATAATTTAATTATAGCTGTTCACTTTCCTTTTTCCTGCTATATGCCTAATTCTATGCAAAGCCCAGATTTATTATTCAAGGAGCTTGTAGATTGAGAGGGAAAAGGAGAAGTAACTGGCAATATTAATATAGTGGAAACAGGTTTTCTCTAAGGAGTAAATGACACACTTTTATGGCAGCACAGGACACCCATAGGGCACCCTAATCCATGTTTGGAAAGCTGGTCACCTTTCCATAGGAGGAGACAGTTAAGGCCTCCCACTCAAAACAAGTAGCTAACTTGCAAAAGGAATACACTTAGGACCAGGGAATAAGACCCAGAGGCAAAGAAGACGTGGTATGCTGGTATGCAGAGCTGTGTTCTGCAGAAGGATGGCTTTTGGGAACCATGCTGGGGATGAGGAGACAAGAGACAGGTAATGAAGAACCTGCTCGGTACACTGAGGAGCTTAGACTTTAATCAGAGGGCAACAGAGCTCTTCCCTGATCATTGCTGGCTCCTGATCAATTAAAAATGGCTTTTCAACAAAAGGAAGTCTGATATAACTGTAGCTACACACAGGGGTTTAAATGCATTAAATATTTTTTAATAAATCAATACATTTTACACGCAGAGGAACGTTTTCCCACACTGTGTAGGTCTTCAGGGCAGAACTTGAGAGAGAAGCAGCCAGAGGCTGGGAAGCCTGAGTAGCTCAGGGGGGCTGGGAAGGCCGGTCGGAAGGTTGGTGACCAGTGGCAAAGGTGGGAGCTCTGTGGGGATGGGTCTGGAGACCAACAACCTGCCTGACTTAGGGTCTACACCCCACCAGATGACTTTGTCTACACTTGGATCCACCTACCTATAATCCACTTCCATTCTCCTGAAAGAGCTCAGTAGGAGTGAGCCACTTAGAAAAGTAACACTTTTAGAAATCAGAACAAAACGTTCTTATGCCTCCTTTTAATCATTTTAAGGTATGTCATGTCTCTCAAGTATAAAGTCTCACTTTTATTTCATGGTTTGTATAATGGCTCCAGAATTTGAGATGACTTCAGAGAGGAAGCCAGAGAAGTTTGAAAGGACAGCATTTACATTTGTTTGCCATATCAGGTAACACTTAAAATATCTAAATAGGGAGATGAATGGAAGAAAAACAGAAAGATTTCTTCAAGTTCCACAGGATTATTGTAGTTTCCTTTTTTTAGGGAGGAAGGGGGTAGAGAAAGGTCAAGTGTTAAAATGGTTCTATAATTTTAAACGTTTTTTAAAAGAATTACATAGTTTCCTGTTTGCAAATCTCTTTTGGCATTTGTTAATATCAGAGTTTAGGTCTTGGGAGAGGTGGCTAATATATCAGACTTTTAAAAGTTCACTTGCATTTAAACTAGAAGAGGAGACTGCTAATTGCTAAATTTAGTTTCTATACAAAGTTGCTTCATTCAAAACTTAGCTCAACCTTTTAAGAGTAACTATTGCCAGAAGTTAAATTAAGTTGCTATTTTAGGAAAAATATGTTAAACAAGTTTGAGAAATGGTTGGTATATAATAAAATGGTTTGTGAAATGCCTTTAATGACAAGGTTTATCAAACATATCTAGATTAAGTTTCTTCATAAATATATCCACTGGTAAATTAAGAGAAAACTGCTAGGAAAAATGGTATGTTTAGGTGAGACGATGGGCTAAACTTGGAATGTTCCATGCCATTCCAGCCACAGTACTTTTTATAAACAGCATCTATAAATGGTCTCCAAAGGGCCTGGGGGGAGGTGTTACAAAAATGTAGTCTTCTTGGCAAAGCTTGAAATGAAGGTTCTAAAGCCACTGATGTAGTTGAAAGTTGTTTCAAAAAATACATACGACTAGGCAAGGAATGACCAGATCTAGGTATCACCGTCAATGGTTAGATGGTAATTGAGTATCACAGAATCAACATGGGAGGAGAAGCTGGGAATGTTCTTGAAGTTTTAGTGTCTTTAACATTCCTATTTTAACTGGTTAGTTTCTCTTTTTTTTCCTTTTTTTTTAGTCTTCCACTTTGCCTTCTTTATTCTTCCTTTCTATCATTTCTCCAAATGAAGATCAGCAATTAGCTGAGCTAAAGAGAGAAGACTGAAGCTAGTGATACACTGGATAGAGTGAGGTCTCACATATTGAGTTCTAGGTATGTACCAAACACTTGTGTGACCTTGGGGAAAACCAAGAATCTCCTTATCTATAAAATAAGTAAAGCAAAATTTGGGCAATCTGGTACATGGCTGTTGGCTAGATAAATTGGTATAATCTTACATTGCAAATGTATCCAATGTTTGAAGTGTTTTAAAAAGCCCATCAAATACAACAGACTAACCCAAAGACAAAATGAATAAATATAAAAAGGAATGAGCCAAATGGCTAAAAGGGACACAAAGAGATAATCATCTTCATTAGCTGTAAGGGAAATGCAAAGCAACACAACAATGAGATATCACCTCACATCTAGAGGAATGGCTGCTACTAAACAAATAGGAAACTACTAATGTTGGAGAGGATGTCGAGAAATTGGAACACTTATTCAGTGTTGGTGGGAATGTAGAACGGTACAACCGCTATGGAAAACAGTTTGGCCGTTCCCCAGAAAACTAAATATCGAGTTGCCCTATGACCTGGCAATACCAATACTTGATATATATACCCAGAAGAGCTCAAAACAATGACACAAACAGACAGCTGCACACTGATTTTCATAGTGGCAATATTCACAATTGCCAAAAGATGGAAACAATCCCCGTGCCCATCAACAGATAATGGTATATACATATGATGGAATATTATGTAGCAGTAAGACAAAATGAAGTCCTGAAGCATATGACCACATGGATGAAACTGGAGGACATAATGCTGAGTGAAATAAGCTAGACATAGAAGGATAGATACTCAACAATTTCACTATTCTGACTCTGGTAAAGGTAATCTCAGAGGTTTACACTGCAGAAGAGGGACACAGAAAGCAGAGACAGGGGAAAAGTTACCTATTGAAGTTAAATGCAAATGTAAGGGAATGGACAGAGGTGATGGTAGCTAATTAGTGTAGTTAAAAGTAATATTACCATATTGAAAGTGAATATGATTGAAAAGGGATGTATAGAGCTATTTATCCTACAGATTAACTCTACAATTATAAATAGATCCTCCCATGAACAGCTTCAAAGTTTTGATTTTCATACAGAGTCAATAACAGAGGGCTATAGGGGAAAAAACTAACATTGTGTGCTATGTCAACAGTACCACAGCAATTCCAGAGGTAAATAATTGGGGAGGGGGGCAAAGATTAGGGGAAAGTTTGATTTGATATTGGGTAAGCCTGTTTTAATTGGTTCTTTGTTTTGGACCTCTAAAATTGAGAGGGCGTTGGTTGTACAACCAATGAGGACACTGTAAGACATGGTTTGTTTATTTTGACATTATCCATGATGTCCAATGGATGGAGGGTGCCAAAGTGTACAATGATTGAGAGGCTGAAAGACAAACTGTGGTTATGCAGCTACAAAAAAGGACATGTGAGGCATGCAACAAACAGTGAATGAAACCTGGTGACAATGGGTTGTGCAATATAAGCCAGAAACAAAAGAACAAATATGCTATGGTGTCTTTCAGAAAATACTTATAAAATACGGAAAATTGGAGCCTAGATTGTAAGCTCTTATAGCAGTAATACTTCGAAGTTGTAAGTGTATTTCTAGATTCTGAGATGCTGAGCCATGTGTATAAGCTGGCATTTCCCTGGAACTTTGAGAACCTCTGTGACACCCAAGAATCATAAATGGAGTACTGCAGCCCCGAAAGTCAGCATAGCTACATATAATAACAGTTAAAATAACCGAAAAAGAGATCAGATTTCAATTAGAGATATATGTGAAGCCAATCTGGCTAGGACTAAGGTAAATCAGAATACAGGATACAAGATGATAGTGGATGTACTCTAGAGCTTCACTTACTGCATGAGACCAAAGGCAGAGAGGTTTATTGTGTCTAGAACCTAAATTTTCTGTGACATACAATTGAAATCAACCTGTCTGGACAGCTCATTTAAGCAACCCAAATTCATGGAGCCCAGAACAAGAACCAGGCCTTGTAATCCTGTATAGCTTAATATAATACCTGATACATCTCAGACTATGGATAATTAATTATGGGCTGATAATTAAATAGCATTGGTAGAGTCTCCTGAGGGAATAAAAAAAAAAAAGAAACTATTAAAATTTCCCATTTGGGAAACCTAGCTCTCCTGGGCACCCTCTCCACCACTGGGGATTCCCAAGTAAATAGGCCAAGCCCTTGATTTTAAGCTAGTCCTTATGAAACTTATTTCTGAAGTGGAAAACTAAGATTACCTATAATGAGGCCCAAGGGTTGTTTCCAGGAAACCTCTTTTGTTGCTCAGATGTGGACTCTTTTCCTCTAAAACCAAGTCTGCAAGGAAAATCATCACCCTATCCCCTACATGGGACATGACACTCAGAGGTGAAATTCTCCCTGACAACATGGACAAGCCTCCCAGGGATAAGTCTGGTCCTGACACTGTGGTACCGACAATGCATTCCTGACCAAAAAATAGAAAAGAAGTTTAACAAAGTAAGGCACCAGTAGCTAAGAGAGCTCAAATAGAGTCAAGAGGCTATTCTGGAGGCTATTGTTATGGAAACTTCATCTGGACATTGCTAATTTCTATGGTTTATCAAACTCCAGCCAACATCATTATTGTTAACTCTTAAGAATGCCAAGGGCTCTGAGACTCTATAAAAGTCTCATGTACTAACTTTTATTTATTTATTTATCTTTTATTATATGGGCAGGCACTGGGCACCGAACCCGGGTCTGTGGCATGGCAGGCGAGAACTCCGCCACTGAGCCACCATTGCCCACTCTGTACTAAGTTTACTGCCCTGAAACCTATAACTTCCAAGGGGCTCCTGGGCCAGATAAATCCTGAAACCCAGAAGGACTAGCCTCTCCAAGATTATCAAGTAAATACATCCCCCTGTCCCTTACTAACATGAAAAAGTTAGAATGGGCATTGCCCAAATATCCCTATAGATTGGGAGAAGGATCAAAGGAGAAGGATGAGTTGTACCAGAGAAAATAGGATTTAACAAATGAATAAGACTGCTGAATCACTACACAGGTTTTTTTTTTAGCCTCCTGTGTTTTCGAGCAGCTAGAAGGAAATATCTCAAATAGTGGAATGGTAACCCACAAAAAACCTCTTGATATCTGCTCTGTAACTATGTTGAAATTATTGTTTCTTCTTTCTTTTCTTTGTATATATGCTATATTTTATAATAAAAGAACATTTTAAAAAGAGGAATGGCCAATTAACTAGTAAACATAGGTAATGATCATCAATGTTAGTTAACATTACAAAAAGAGGCAACCAATCATTCTGTACCTCCCCATGAAAGTATCCACTACCACAATAAAGTATTCTTGTCCCCCAAAAAAGAAAAAAGAATCAAATCTGAATTTGATCAGATTTTAACTATTGATTTATAGAAAATACAGGAATAGAGGAACATGATAAACAACATTAGAGAGATATAATCGGCAACATCCACATTATAGGAAATTATAGAACAATCAATTTGGGTTCTTCAACAAATAAACTGCAAGGAAAAAAAAAAAAAAGAAAGAGCCTGAGAAGGAACCCATAAATTATTATATTAGAAGAGACTTAAGAAACCAACCCAATGCAATGATTCAAACAAACTGTTAAAAACAACAAAGCAATATTATGATTCTCTTTACATTTGCATGTTTGAAATTTTCCGTGATAAAAAGTTTAAAGTTAAAAACAGAGTTGCCCACCCCTACAAGCAGTGGCACAACAGCAAATGCTAGCACTGAAAACAAGATATCAATTTGTAAGCTGTCTTTCCTGGTCTTCTTTCTTGGTTATGGGATTATTTCCCAACTGACTGGGAAGCAACATGCCAATAGAGAGTTGTGACATCACAGGATGTGTCTCTATTAAGTGTAATGCAATTTATGGATTTTGCAAGAGCCTAGGAATTAAGAAAAGAAAAAGCTATTAAGACTAGATTTATTATCTTCATGGTTGAACTATTGAGGACTGCTTCCCCGGCAATCGCCCCAGCCTCCCACCACAGTGCACACCTTATTTCAAGAGGAAACACATTCCAAATGACACTTCAAATGAGGCTGGGTTGAGGCCTCGGGCTTCAAGACCTTTGGCAGAGCTATACCGCTTGCCACATCAGCATGCCATCTCATTTTATCCCCACTCGAGTCCTGTGAGGTCAGGCACAGCAGGATGGTCACCAATATTTCATGGAGAACCCATGTGGTCGGGAGAGGTGTTCATATTTTCACTTTTGAAGAGGAAAAAGGAAACGAACCACCAGCTTCTTGAGTCTTCTTGACTGAGAGATGAATAAATTATCCACTGAAAATTAACTACACAAATCAAGAAAGCCCTACTCTTCTTAGAGTTAAGGGAAAAGATCTATACACTCATACGAAATAGACTTCTTGCTATTATCAAATAACCGTTCTGTACATATAAGCTAAAAAATTAAGTTTATGCGAGAAAGACAAAGCAGTAGTCTTTACCACCTAGCCATTAAGAAGGACATTTGATGACAAATAATGGAAAAATATCCACAATATTTTAAGTGAAAAAGAACAGGTAACACACACATAAAGGGAGTCCATTAAAGAACAGACACATAAAGCAGACTGAGACCACATAAAAGTTCGGAGAGTGATAACCTCTGGGTGGTTGGATTTCAGCAACTTATTTTTTTGCATGTAACTTGTTTTTCTAAATTTTCTCCATTGAGTAGGAAATTCAACTAAAACCACAAATATTTGTGTACTTGTCATAGGGGAGCAACTGAATGGAGGCCTGCCACGATTCATCACTGCTCGGGTGAGAGCCTGTCTCTGACCATACCTGGGGTTCTTCCCCGGGCTCCTTCATCCTTCTTAGAGGAATGTTCTAAGGTCACCTCCAGCCCATCACAGAATTCATTCAACAAGCACTCACTCAGCGTCCACCTTTGTGCCAGGCACTGTTCTCACTGGTAAGCCAATCGAGTCCTCATAAACCCTAGATGAAAAGGCCGATGATGTTTAACCTCGGACTCAAGTGTCTGGTCTTTTGGGGGAAAAGGTCAATGAACCCAAACAGATCATAACAGAATGACAGATCCATACCGTTTGGTGCTATAAAGCTGCCAAATTTTCAGCATTATTAAATGAAGTGCAAAGAAACAGCTAAAGGGCTTGTACCCACAAGGAGAAAATGTCAAACAAACCCACCCATATCACTGAGTGACTTCCTGTCTATACATTCCATTTCAGGAACTAAGGTCAGGTGTTAAAACAAGCAGAGAAGACATATTCCAGGAATACTCCATCAATGGCATATGGCTACAAAGCTAACATTTCACACTAATCTAAATATTTACCTTCCTGGCCCACAAGCTTATTTTAAAGCATCTAGTCAATATCATCGCTCATCTGTTTTACGTTTATTTTATGTGAGTAATTCAAAGACACTCTTTTTATAAGAGATGAACACTCTAGCATGTTAGATGTCCCACCTTTCCATTTTTAGTTTAATTTCACTGGGAGAAATTAAGGAACAGGAACAACTGTTTTCATTACTCTTCTGCTGATGTAGTCTTTAAGATTAACAAGTAAATGACAAACCCTATATAACTGCAAGTAATTCCAGAGTTCTGTGGCAGTTCCTAAGCAAGGAATCTTAATAATGTGAAAAAAAACAACAACAAAAACCCAACAACTTATCCTCAGCAAAGTTGTAGAAGTGGACTCTTCTGTGGGCAAAAATGTTGCCATGGCCAGATAAATAGCCAGAGAAACACATTTTTGGGGGGTATGCTGTATGGCAGGGTCACATTTTATTATTTTTACATGCAAGTATCCCATTATTGCAGCAACATTTGTTGAATTTTTGTTTCTTTGT
Organism: Tamandua tetradactyla; assembly: GCF_023851605.1. Classification (NCBI taxonomy): domain Eukaryota; kingdom Metazoa; phylum Chordata; class Mammalia; order Pilosa; family Myrmecophagidae; genus Tamandua; species Tamandua tetradactyla. The sequence goes on from NC_135352.1 coordinate 13,184,922, forward strand.
TTGTTTTTTGAAAAGTGCACGGATTGGGAATTGAACCCTGGTCTCCCTCATGGCAAGTGAGAATTCTGCCATTGAACTACCCTCGCAGCACATCTCGCCTGCCCCAAAGAAGCACATTTAACAGGCCATGCTGGGCACCTGGGGAAATGCACACTAGTGCTACACTACAGGCATCTGGGCACCCATGAATGATGGACATTCCAAAGCTCTGCCCACTGAGGCAGTCGTGGTATTTCCTTCTATCAAAACAATTAGCTCCATGGGCATCAGAAAGAGTCATGACTGCAGTACCCTGAAATACCTTGAAAATATAAAATTAATGACTTCACAATGATATGCAAAAATAGGGCAAAGAAATAGAGGGAAAGTGGAAGACACAAAAGAAGAAGCAAAAAGTGAAAAACCCCACGCAATGGATGTTCAACACCAATTCTTTAAGCGGAAAATTGGCAACGAAAGGGAAAGAACTGAGCACTCATCCTGTCTTTTGTTTGCTTTTTTTTTTTGATAAATTTTATTTCAGGGTAAATAAAGAAATTAGAAAAATCACCCCATTCCAAATGTTAAAGGTGAAATGCTGAAGGATGAAACCATTAAAATGAAGTTGATAAAGGCCTTCACAAGGGAGGTTTTGCACCATTGCTATCCGAGGCCACGAATCCATCTTAGCAACACCAAAATGCAGAACCCAAACATTAGTTATTTCACACCACTTACGAAGTATTCTTGCCAAAAGAGTTGAAGGTCAATTTACCAAGCCTTTCTAATCTAATCAAGCCTTCCAATTTACAGTAAATGATGGTGGGGTACAGAACCAGATAAAAGGACACCTAAGGGACCTAAAGAAAACAAATAGATGACCCCAGAAGGAGGAGTTTCATAGGAAGGCTGAAACTTTTTTTTCAACAAATCAACATCATAAAAAAGAGGGCAGGAAAACTGTTGTGGATGGAAAGACCCTTAAGCAACATAACCAAATGCAATATATTGAACCTGATATGAACATATGAACAATTCAACTGGAAGAAGGGCGGGGAGGGGGGAGAAGAGACAGAAGAAAAAGCAAGTGTGGCAAAATCTCAATAACTGTTAAAGATGAGCAATGAGGTTCTGGGCTCATTTATTCTATTCTTTCTATATTTTGGAGTTTAGAAATGAAAGAGAGTGACAGCGAGACTCTAACCACAAATCAAACAAAAACTATCTGCACACCAATGTCTTCTGTACTGAGGCTTACCGAACAATTCCTTTAGTAAAGCTGCCAAAGAGACACAGACTCCATAAAATAGGGGAGTCTTAAGCAATAGGATGATTTAAGTTACCCAGGTAATGCTTCTTCAACAGAGTTCTGTTATGCATATTCACCTTTCATCAAAAGTCACATGATAATGAGCCTTTTAAACTAATGTTCTCCTAAATTCAGGCTTCTGGATATGGGCAGACCACATCACTGGAGTATCTTTCCATGTTCATCAAGGCAAAAAACAAACAAACAAACAAACAAAAAGCAGCATTCACTTACTCTCTGCACTCTTTCCCACCTGTCAAATGGAGATAATACTGCTTTGCAGAGTTCTTATGAGCAGTTAGTGGTAATGTATGCATGTGTCTATATTTGCATATTGTAGCAGTTCAATGAAATGACAGCTTAAAAAAAAAATCATATTCCAACTGTGAATGTAATTGACAGCACTGAATTATATATTAGAATTTGGTTGAAAGGGGACATTTTAGGTTGTATACATGCTACCAGAATAAAAGTTAAAAAAACAACAAAAACAACACAGGAAGAGGGTGAATCTAAATGCAAGGGAACGGACAGAAGTAATGGTAACTAATTAGCAGGTGTATAAGTAATACTGCCAGACTGAAAGTGAATATGATTGAAAGAGGATATATAGTGCCATGTATCCCACTGATTAAATTTACAATTATAAATAAGTTCTCAGATGAACTATTTCATGGTTCGATAGTGGACAGAGTCAGTAGTAGAGGGATATAGGGGAAAACTAAAAATGTATTCTATGGACAATAGTTAATTGGAAGACATCAATAGGACCACAGTACAAACAGGGGCCAGTAACTTGGGGGGTGGGGAAACAAGTGATAAGGGGTAGTAAGGGCTAATTTTGACTTGATAGTTGGTGAAACTGTGTTTGCTGGTTCTTCTTCATCACGGAACAAAGAAAATTGTCTAAAATTGAGAGTGCTGCTGATTGTACAACCAAACAAAGATGCTGTAAGACATGACTTGTTTATTTAGTAAACTATCCATGATGGGGGAGCCAAAGGGTACAGTGACTGAGAAGTATAATGAGAATGGTGATACATTTATATGATGGAATCTGGTGTGGTTACAAGGAGGGTCACTGAGGGGCACACAACGAACTGAATAAACCTTGGGGACAATGTGTTGTGCACAATAAGCCAGAAACAAAAGAGCAAATATGCTAAGGTCTCTCTCAGAAAATACTTATGAGAAAATGAGAGCCTAGACTGTGGGTCCTTACAGCAGCCACACTTGCTCTGAAGTTGTGGATGTATTTCTGGATTCTGAGACACTGAGCTACCACTTTATCAGCTGGTATTTCCCTCGAATTTTGAGCGGCCCTATGTCGCTTAGGCTCCAGAAATGAAGTGCTGGAGCCCTGAAAGTTAGATAGCTATATATAGAAAGAGATTAGGTCTCAATTACAGTCTGAGATTGAAGACTTATCTGGCTGGGTCTAACATAAATTAGAATACAGGACAAAAGATGATAGTCTATGTTCTCTAGACCTTCAACAACTGTATGAGATCAAAGGCAGAGAAGTTTATTACATCTGGAACCTAAATTTTCTGTAACACATCATCTAAATCATTGCCTCTATACAGCTCATTAAACAACCCAAACTCCAGAGCCCAAAATGAGAGCTAGGCCTTGCACAGCTTAATATAATACCAATATGCATCTCAGGCTATGGTGGCTGATAATTAAAAAGTATTGCTAGAGTCCCTTGAGGATCTGAAAGGGGGGTGGAGTATATATATATTAAACTATTAAACTCTCCCATCGTGGAAATCCCGGGTACCCTCTCAACCATTGGGAAACTCCCAAGATGATGGTATGGCAGCCCACGACAAACTCTGGGATCTGTTCTCTAACTACTTAAAGTGTGCTATGAAAATTACTGCTTTTTCTTTCTGTGCCAAGTCCTGAACTTTGAGGCTTACTTATCCTTAAGAAACATATCTGTAGGGGAGAAGCTAAGACTACCCATAACAATACCTAAGACTTCCTTTCAGGAAACCTCTTTGTAGCTCAGATGTGTTCTCTCTCTTTAAGCCCAACTCTGCAAGGAAGATCACTGCCCTCCCTTCTACATCTTACAAACCATTCAGGGGTGAAAATCTCCCCAACAATGTGGGGTGTGACTTCCAGGGATGAATTTGGCCCTGGCACTGTGGATTTAACAGTGCCTTCCTGACCAAAAGGGGGGAAAGAAGTATAATAAAATACACTTGGCATCAGTGACCAAGAGAAATCAAATGGAGTCATGAGACTATTCTGGAGGCTGCTCTTCAATTAGATAGCACTAATTGCCACGGCTTGCTAAATTCGATCAACGTCATACCTGTTGACTGTTAAGAACACAGAGGGCTGGAACTGAGACTCTGTAAAAAGTTTCATGCACTAGGTTTGCCTTCCTAGAACAAATAATTCCTGGAGGGTTCCGAGGTCGGATAAATCCTGAAACTCAGAGGGACCAGCCTCTCCAGGATTATCAATTAATTAAATTTCCCTGTCCTGTAGTGTGGATACCCCTTCTCAACATGAAAATGTCCAAGTAGGTATTGCCCCAAAATCCCTGTAGATGGGGAGAAGGATTAAAGGAGAAAGATTAAAGGAGAAGGAGGAGGTATAACAGAGGAAATAGAATTTAACAAACGAGTATGGCCGCTGAATCAGTATATTAATATTCCTTCTAGCCTCCAGTGTTTTGGAGCAGCTAGAAGGAAAAACCTGAGATGATGGTATGGTAGCCCACGGCAAACTCTGGGATATGTTCTCTAACTACTTAAAGTGTGCTTTGAAAATTACTGCTTTTTTCTTTCTGTGCTGTGTATATCTGTTATATTTTTCAATAGAAGAAAGTTTAAGAAAAAATAAACCACAGGACTGTACAACACAAATAGAGAACCCCATTTTAAACTATGGACTAAAATTACTAATACAATTATAAAAAATGTTTTTTCGTGCAATGTAACAAATGTACCACACTGATACATAGTGTTAATAATAGGGTGGTATTTGGAACTCTGTATTTTACGAATGATTTTTCTGTAAATCTACAATTCCTCCAATAAAAAAAAATCAAACTTTGAGTATCAGAATTAGCTTATTCTCTACATGTTTCTCTGAGAGGACAAAAGCAGCTGTTGCTGAGCAGTATTCTGTGACAGAGTAGAAAACCTGAAATCATTTCCTCCGGTGCACAGAACAGAAACTTTCACCTGGTATCTAAGGATTTCCTAGATTCAGCCCAATTTTCCTGCCCAGTGTTGTCACTATTTCCTTTTGTGCACCTCACATCTTCAGCCTCACCAGCACAGGAGCTCTTCCGTGATCACTCCTTCCCTAAACTTTTACAGGTTTGACCCTCGCCTCAATCACTCCTTCAGCTGGTAGACCCTTCTACACTGAAATCTTTCCCATCTTCAGCTACTAGATCAAAAGCTACCTCTTCCAGGAGGTCTTTTCTCATTTTCTCCATAATTACCAGCTTCACCATTTGATAAGAGCATTATATATGGCTTCCATTTAGCACTTGCTCTGCTTTATACTATAGTCCTTGAAAGGTCTGTTTCCCCCACTATCGTGTAAACAAACATCTTGACAACAGAATCCAGAACGATGCCTCATTCAGTTTACCTCTCGCCTCCCCTCACATGTTTGCTAAACTCAAGGGAGAAAATTACAACTGGAACACACCAAAATTTCCTGCACGGGGCTGACTTTCTGAGGGCTATTTAATTAAAAGAAAAACACTCCTCTACCCTGAGCCACTAATTAGACAATTGTGATCAAACAGTGCTGCTTCTTTGGGTTCCAGGTCTCTTGTTTGTTGTGTACACTATGTCATGCCTTAAGCAGAAGTTTTTCCACTTCTTTTACTTTCCAAGCAACCACCAGTCTTTCCCCTAAGGAAGACCCTCAATTACATGGTACTCCATTGTTCTAGTCAACTACACATTTACTCATACGCAACAAGATGAGACCACAAGCTGAGAATGGAAGAGGATACCAGAGCAGCCTATAATGAATGATTCCATTTGTATAAATATCTATATGTGCATATATGCATGGCTGTCAATCTAGAATATTAAAATGTTTACCTCTTGATAGATGAGATAATTTTCTGCATTCAATTTTTAAAATACACAGGTGTTACATTAAATAATAAGAGTCATATTATGAAGAAAAATCTGGCTAAGTGGAAAACTATACATGTATATTTATAAAACTGTGTTAAAGTTGAAAACTTTGTAGAAAAAATACAAAGGAACTACAACAGTATTTAACAGTAACTGTATTTAGGTTTTGGAATGTAAAATCATTCTTTTCCCCTTTTCTGTCTTTCCAAGTTTCTTGAAATGAGCTTGTATTACAATTGGTAATGGGGACAGGTGGCTGGTTGGGGAGGATTAGGCATTCTGGAAGGTAGTGTAATTTGGGTTCATTCCTCCAAGGAGGCTCTCTAAATGTAAATGAACGGTATGTGGTTCTTTGTGTAAAAAAAGCACAAAGAACCACATACCCTGTTTAGCTCTGGTTGGCTTTAGTTGTGGCAACCAAACTTAATTATTTAACCCAAATCTATAGTAGCCATTCAACCACCTGGTAATGGCAGATTTCTATGCCTACTTGAATTAACCAGGAACGAAATGCTAACTGAGACCAGCAGTTCTTAAAAGTGTTTGGTTTCAAGACCCCTTTATACGCAGAGAATCTTTGGAAGATCCCAAATACCTTTTGTTCATGAGGGCTATAGCAATCAATGTTTACTGTATTTAAACGTAAATTTTAAAAATGAGACATTAATTCATTTAAATATAACATATTCAAGACAAACAAGAAAAAAATTTTTTTGAAAATCTCCTGAATATCTGATTTAATAGAAGACAGTTGGAGTCCCTATCTGCTTCTACTTTTCCTCTATTGCAATAAAAGTATTTGGGTTGTAGTACATGAAAAAAAGTCTGGCAGGAGTATTTTAATAGCCTTTATAGGTATTGGAGAAATGCCTCTTTGTTATCAAACCAAAACTTGGCAAGGTAATGTATATTTTCTTAAAGATGAATTGCAATGTGGAATCTGAAACTTTATCATGGGACTTTTCAATAGTTACATTAAAGTCCATTGGTCCATCTTGTTCTTAGGACAAGTATCTTTTTTCCATGCATGATTTTGTAACATGGTACACCAGTGGTTTAAAAAACTTTGGTTCAATGCATTACACTAGTCTTTCCAATATTGACTACTTTCATCATACAACATATAAAACATCACATTCATGATATCATTGATCTCAGAAAGATCTTTAAGCATTGGAAAGCTGCCAAGCTCACAGTGGAGGATATAAGTTTTTAAAAATTCGAATTTTCACTTTATAATTTAAATTTTATTACTGGCAACAAATACCATCAGCTGTTTCCTCAAAATGACAGGTTCATTTTGTTAATTTTCAAGAAAATGTCTGTCAAATGTCTATGTGTGGATAATCATAGTTTGCCTGTGAGTTATTCTTTCAGGTAAAAAATGGCATTTCATGATAGCACAATACTTCCTAATTGTAGCACAATAATGTTAGTACACTGAATGAAGCTGAATGCAAGAATGATAGAGGGAGGAGGGCTGGGGGCACAAATGAAACCAGAAGGAAAAAAAGGTGATAAAGACTGAGATGGTATAATCTAGGAATGCCTAGAGTATACAATGATAGTGAGTGTGCTGGTTTGAAAGGATGTATGTCCTCTAGAAAAGCCATGTTTTAATCAAAACCCCATCCCCTATTCAATACTGTATGCTTGAAACTGTAATCAGATCATCTCCCTGGATGATATGATTTAGTCAAGAGTGGCTGTTAAGCTAGATTAGGTGATGACATGTGTCCACCCATTTGGGTGGGTCTTTGATAAGTTTCTGGAGTCCTATTAAAGAGGAAACATTTTGGAGAATGGAAGAGATTTGGAGAGAACATAGAATGCTGCAGCACCATGAAGCAGAGTCCATGAACCAGAGACCTTTGGAGATGAAAAAGGAAAATGCCTCCAGGGGAGCTTCATGAAACCAGAAGACAGGAGAGAAGAAGCTAGCAGATGACACCGTGCTCTCCATGTGTCCTTCCAGATGAGAGAGGAACCCTGACCGTATTTACCATGTGCCTTTCCAGATGAGAAAGAAACTCTGACTGTGCTCGCGATGTGCCCTTCCACTTAAGAGAGAAATCCTGAACTTCTTCGGCCTTCTTGAACCAAGGTATCTTTCCCTGGATGCCTTAGATTGGACATTTCTATAGACATTTTTAAATTGGGACATTTTCTCGGCCTTAGAACTATAAACTAGCATCTGATTAAATTCCCCCTTTTAAAAGCCATTCTGTTTCAGGTATGTTGCATTCTGGCAGCTAGCAAACTAGAACAGTGAGTAAATGTACAAATTAAAAAATGTTTTTGCATGAGGAAGAACAAAGGAATGTCAATATTGCAAGGTGTTGAAAATAGATGGTCATTCTTATTTTAAAACTTTAACTTGTGTGTGAGACTAAAGCAAAAAATGTTTATTTGGTGCAAAATTTATATTTTGACTAGTGCGTTTCCAAATATAACTTATATGGACAGTTTAATTGAACCCCATAAGTATATGGAACCTTGAACAGGGCATGAGATTTTGTAGGTTTGTCCAGAGTGATTTGAACAGTGAATAAAAAGCATTGGCAAAGTCCCCTTGTGGGAATGGTGAGAAAGGGGGAAAATTCAACTTCCCCATTTGGAGAATTCCTGATAGCCTCACAAGCAGTGGGGACAACCAAATCAATAGGCTCAACCTCAATCTTGGAGATTGTTCCTATGAAACTTATCCCGGCAAAGAATAGACTAAGCCAACTTAAAATTAGGCCTAAGAGTCACCCCCAGAGAACCTCTTTTGTTGCTCAGATGTGGCCTATCTCTCTCTCAGCAAGCAAACTCACTGGCCTCCCCCTCTCTACGTGGGACATGACTCCCAGGGGTATAAACCTCCCTGGCAACTTGGGACAGAAATGCTACAATGAGCTGGGACTCAGCATCAAGGGATTGAGAAAACCTTCTCAATAGAAAGGGGGAAGAGAGAAATGAGACAAAAATAAAGTGTCAGTGGCTGAGAGATTTCAAACAGAGTCGAGAAGTTATCCTGGAGGTTATTCTTACACATTATATAGATACCCCCTTTCTAGGTTAAGGTATATTAGGCTAGAGGAAAGTGCCTGAAACTGTAGAACTGTGTTCCAGTAGGCATGTTCCTTGAAGATGATTTTATAATGACATAGCTTTAGCAATGTGACTGTGTGATTGTGAAAACCTTGTGTCTGATGCTCCTTTTATCTATGGTATAGACAGATGAGTAAAACATATGGATTAAAAATAAATAAATAATAGGGGACAAATGTTAAAATTCAAAAATATATATATTGGATAGATGGAAATACCAATGGTCAATGAGAGGGGGGGTAGAGGGTATGGTACGCGTGAGTTTTTCCTTTTTTCTTTTTATGTCTTTTTCTGGAGTGATACAAATGTTCTAAAAAATGACCATGGTGATGAATATACAACTATCTGATGATATTGTGAGCCACTGATTGTATACCATGTATGGAATGTTTGTTAAGAGTGTATGTGCTTGTAAGTTGTATAAATTTTTAAAAAAGGCAATTCGTGAAGAAAGCAGCTAGGTCACCTCACAACTCAAATGAGGGCAGATGAACTTTTCCTGGAGAAAACTGTTTTACTTTGGAAGGCAACAGAAGTGTCTTACATATACTCTTCAGTTTGTCGTACAAAATCTTAAATTGACTTGTGCTCAAAGGGGTGAGATACAATAAAATAAACATTTCTTATGATATCATCAAGGACATTTAAGTGAAACTTATTTAAAAAAACAGATATGCTGAATATGCGGCAGTGATGATACAATGATACTAGTACAGTTTGTTCCACTGTCTTGATTGGAGCTAAGATGCCAGTTTTAACTCATCAACGCCTTTGCTCATCCATGGAGAAAAAGGCAAACTATTCTCACTAGAGTAGTTTGGACGTCAATAACTCCTGGAAAGGGTCTGAAGGCTCCACCAAGGGGACACACTTTCAGAACTGTTGCACAAGTGAAAGCACCTCTTTATTTGATGATTACAAGTGTGGAAGGAAGGGTAGAAGGGAAGAAACAGGGAGTCAGTATCCAATTTTAACAAAAACGAGAAATGCCTTCCTTAATATGAGCGGGTGAGGACAGCACACTGAATTTATGCTCTCTGTTTCTTCTGGGATTGTGGCCCTAGATTAATTTCCTATATGCATTCATTTCCCTGCAGAGGTAATGAATAATCTGAGTTTAGAAAACACTGAACACAGAACAGTTATTTGCATTACACAAGAATTCTATGATTTCCAAAGGGGTCCATGTGAGTTACCGAGTACCAAAGGCATTTGTTTATAACTGATCAATGTCTTGATAAAGAAGGAACCGAAATTCAAAGCAAAATGTCAGGAGCCATAGCTAAACAAAAAGATGCTATACATTAATTCATGATACAAATTAATTGGATTGAATTGGCTGATACGAAAAGTATAGCAATACCTATCATTTCCTACATAAAACAAGATACACTTATATTTGGAAACCATTCTGGCCAAATCCATTGCCTAATATTATTTTACTTATATATGTTGAGCAAAAGCTAGGAGTGTATGCAAGTCTGAAGATGAAGGAGAGAAGCAAGTGGACTGCAAACATTCGAGGCAGATTAGTACATGTTTGGTTGTTCATTAAAAAAAAACCCACAATATTTTGTTTTTCACTTGTATTTGCTAGAGTGGGGTATACGTAGAAATAAATTTTAGTTTAGTCCTTCGGTTTTTAAGAGAATTGTACTATCTTTATTTACAGGTGAGAGAATGTGACTTGGGACCTGCTGCCCTTATACATATTGAGGGCACCACATGTGTTCCCCAACTGTTGAGAAGGGATCTTTCCCTGTGATGTGACAAGCTGGCTGGTGGTGATGGGGGGTGAGGGTGTTTCGAGAACGCTCGGAAAGGTTTCTCTATTATTAAGAAATACACAGGATGGAAACCACGGACATGCTCATGTGAACACTGCCCACCATGGGGCTTCAAATTGGCAGTGACAGGATTGGAACCCCCATCGCTCAGCTGCCTCCCTCTCTGTCCTACACACTTGGCCTCTTTCCTCTACCATTCCCCAATGCGTCTGACTGCCTAAGGACGGCTCATTAGTCTTTCCCCAGAAACCTCGTCTTTATACTCTCAAGAAAAGTCTTACCATCAGGGACTGAGGTAAAAAAAAAACCGAGGAAAGGATGATTTGTATCCTTTCTATCACCAATTCCTCTTCCCAAAACCTCTAGGCAGAGGAGAGGCTGCCTTCCTTAATGTACTTCCCAACTGGAGGCAATCCAAGCCCTAAGCCTGGGAAACTGAGTAGTGGTATTTAAGAAGAAAATTCAGGGCAGGTGCCTTCTTAAATACCACTTACTGAATTTGCTCCTCTACATAAAAGAGAATTTATGGTGTTCCCTCCCCCATAAGAAGAGAGTCTTTGTGAAATCACGACACTGCCAGGTTCAACAATCTCCATTCTCTCGCCACTATTTAATTCAGAAAAAAATTCCTTAGGTTTGGGATCTAAAAGCCTCACCCCCTCCCCACACCAATCCCTTTCACATAAAGAATGTTTAAAAGTAAACACTTTTTCATGTGTGGGTGTATGTCCTGAGAAGAGGTTCCTAAGGTAATGACAAGCACAATGTGATCAGACCAAACCCAAATAACTTGCCACCCTGTGTGTGTGTGTGTATGTGTGTGTGTGTGTGTGTGTGTGTTTGGTGCATGGTATGGGAATTGAACCCGGATCACCTGCACGGAAGGCTCTACGACTGAACCAGTACACATATATATACACATGTGTTATTCCTGGATGATACAAAAATCAGAAATTTTATTCCTTTAAAATATTTTTAAATATCTGCCTGGTGACAAAATGAGGGGATCAAGTGTGAATCCACCTGTGAAGGTGCAGCCTCAATCAGGATTTCCTAAGCAAGGGCCCAGAGCACCAGTTCTTCTGGGATAATGGATGCTATCTGTTTTAGTTTGCTAGCTGCTGGAATGCAATATACAAGAAACAGAATGGCTTTTAAAAAATGGAATTTAATAAGTTGCTAGTTTACAATTCTAAGGCTGAGATAATTTCCCAATTAAAACAAGTCTCTAGAAATGTCCAGGCAGTATTTTTGGCTCTCTCAGGCCATTTAATCTAATTGGCCTTTAGAACTTTGTCCCAAAGACAAAGGGGGTACATTTTTATTATGTGCATATTAAGAAGCATGGATGTGGTCTAAGGTAAGTTAGAATGCAGTGTGAAAGATGACAGTGTATGTACTCGAGACCTTCAACTACTGTATGAGACCAAAGGCAGAGGTTTATTATGTCTAGAACCTAAATTTTTTTGTAATACACAATCAAAATCAACCTATCTGGTTAGCTCATTTAAACAACCCAAACTCTTGGATACATCCTACACTATAGTGGGCTGATAATTAAAAAGTATTGGTAGAGTCCCTTGAGGGTCCAAAGGTGTGGTGGGGGAATATATATCTACATATATGAAACAACTAAACTTTTCCATCTGGGAAAACCCAGGTATGCTCTCAACCACTGGGGACTCCCAAGAAAATAGGCCAAGCCCTGGATTTCGAGGTTTGACCTTATGCAACTTATTTTTGCAGTGGAGAAGCTAAGACTACCTAAAACGCGGCCTAAAAATTGCTTCCAGGAAATCTCTTCTGTTGCTCAGACGTGGCCTCTCTCTCTTTAAGCCCAGCTCTACAAGGAAAATCATTACCCTTCCCCCTACATGGAACATGACATCCAGGGTTGAAAGTCTCCCTGACAACACGGGGTGTGACTTCCCAGGATGAGTTTCGCCCTGGCACCATGGGATCAACAACCCCTTCTGGACCAAAATGGGGGAAAAGAAGTGTAATAAAGTAAGGCATCAGTGGCCAAGAGAGATCAAATGGTATCAAGAGGTTTATGCGAGCTTCAATTAGAGAGTGCTAATTGCCATGGTTTGATAAATCATGTCGATAAACCCCAATCAACATCATTCCTGATGACTCTTAAGAACATCTATGGCTGGAAATGAAACTCTATAGTTTCATGCACAAGGTTTGCCTTCCTGGAACACATAATTCTCAGAGGGTTCCTACATCAGATAAATCCTGAAAGTCAGAGGGACCAGACTCTCCAGGATTATCAATTAATTATATTCCTCTGTTTTTTTAGTGTGGACACCTCTTCTCAACATGAAAATGTCAGAACTGGCATTGCCCAAAGATCCCTGCAGAATGGGAAAAGAATCCAAGGAGAAGGAGGAGGTATAACAGAGAAGAAAATGGAACTTAACCAACAAGTATGACTGCTGAATCACTGTATTCATATTCCTTCTGGGCTCCAGTGCTTTGGAGTAGCTAGAAGGAAAATTCGAGATGGTGGAATGGTATTCTATGACAAACTCTGGGACCTGTTCTGTCACTACTTGTGGAAATATGCTTTGAAAATTGCTATTTTTTTTCTTTCTTTCCTTTGTATATGTTATATTTTACAATTTATAAAGTTAAAAGAGAAAAAGAAGGCATGGAAGGCTACACACCAAAATTTTCACAGTGACTGTCATGGGGTAGCAGAATTGATGACTTTTATTTTCATTATACTTTCCTGGACTGTCTGCAAATTTTTATTCCTCGAAGAAGCAGGTAGGGTTTTAGCTCCAGGGGAAAGAAAAAGCTATTTATATTACCAAAGATAAAACACAAAATTCCAAGGATGTTGATTTACAGAATAAAGAAAACATTGGCCTTCAGGAATTCCACGGTGGCTCAGAGGCAGAGTTCTCATCTGCCATGCTGGAGACCTGGGTTCAATTCCTGGTGCCTGCCCATGCAAAACAACAACAATTTGGCTCTCATCCCTGCAGAACCCCTGTCCCCTCTGTCTCGCCCCTGCCTCACTCACACTCTGGGCTCCAGTTCCCTCCAGAGGAGGAGAACCCAGCTTGGTAAGATCTTCCCCAGTCCCACGTTTTCAGAGCAGTCCTTCCAATCACTCACTGCCCACTGCTGCTAAGGAATGCACAGGTACTTGGGCTCTGTTCCACCAACACAGGGAGCCTCCGAGAAGGGCGTGGGTAGCCCCTGTTCCGCAGAGGTGAAGGCTGAGAGATTTGCTATTTGCTGCATGGTGTCACCAGGTGAGCATTTGCTAACTGCTTCACAGGCCTTCCCAGACTTTGCCGGGGTCTCATCTGAAATGAGACAGAGACCTCACTTCCTGATAGCCCTCGTCAGAGAGGGATACATGGGAAATTCCAGTGGCGTGGCAGGCAAACAAGGAAGTGGTTTGATTATTCACCAGAGGGTTATGTGCTCACCAGGTGTTTAAGAGTATCAATTTAATAGAGTGTGCTTTTGTTCCTGGGGGAGGGGGGAGCGGGAAGAACTGTGTGTGAATAGGAAGGAGAATTTAACTTTATCATTCCTGGGCCTGCTGGTCATTCTCAAATTTGACTGTGATTCAGAATCACCTGGAGAGCTTTTAAAAAATGTGGAATGTAAGCCCCAGTCCAGACCCAGAGAATGAGAATCCCTGGGATTAGAAGATAGGACTCTGCATTACTGCAAGGTTCTGGAGCTTTTTGATATTTGCTTCATAAAAAATGCATTGCAATAGGAGTGTGGTGGTTTGAGCTGTATGTATCCCAGAAAATCATGTCCTTAAAAAGCTAATCCATTCCTGTGGGTGTAAACAGGATCTTAAGATGAGACCCGTCTCATTCAGGGTGGGTCTTGATCCTCTTACTGGAATCCTTTTTGAAAGGGTAAAATACAGAAAGAAGGACACAGAAGCAGAGGGAGAAAACCGTGGAAACCAGGAAACAAGGCAACCTGGAAGAGAAGGGAGAGGACAGCAGACATGCCTTGCCATGTGGGAGAGAAGTCCTGAATCATTGGCACCCAGCCTTCAGGAAGAAGATACCGTCTTGATGATGACTTGATTTGGACATGTTCATGGCCTCAGCTTGTAAATTAATAAATTCCCATTGTTAAAACCAGTTCTTTTCTGTAACATTGCATTTTGGCAGCTTAAGCAAACTAGAACAAGGAGCATCTGTCTAATCTGAGTAAAAGGCTCTACTAAGCTTTGGTCCTCTGTGCTTTAAAGATACTATTATAAAAGGTATACTGCAAGCACTGTCAACAGCTCAAGATCATTTATTCAATTCAATTTCATAGGTATTATGACAAAACTTATAAAAGCATACTCTTTTAAATATGTGCAGTTTGTTGTATGTCAATCATACCCCAACAATACAGAAAATAAAAAATCTTCTGAAGTTCAACGACTTCCATACTTGCTAGAAAGGGGGCAATTATGACCAAATGAAAAAGCATATGAATAACTCTGTGGCATCTAAAAAAATAAATTCCACATGTATTCCTAGGTACTAGGTGCTGAGTATACAAAGGCAGAAAACTTACAGGCTTCACAACTACAAGGAACATACACTCCCCACCCACATATAAGCAGTCACTGTGTACTCATTACGTAGCACTCTTCTAAACATTTACATATATCAATTAATATAATCCTCACAAGCCTTTGGGTAGATAATAATATTATTATTATTGCCATTTTGTAGGTGGGAAAACTGAGACACAGGGAAGTTAAGAACTCAGACCAAAGTGATAAAATTGCTAATTTAAATCCAGATTTAAATCTGGATCATATGATGACTGTGTAACCTTGAAAAGGTTACTATATCTTTCTAGACCTGTTTCAACTGCAAAATAAAGGCTGTTGAGGTGATTCATGTAAAATTCTCAAGAGCATCTATCTGGCAGACAGTATCATCATTTTACAGTGAGAACTAAACCTCAAAGAGATGGTGATTTGCCCTATTTCCCTCTCTACAGTAGAGTCTTAACACTACAGAATGCTACCTCCTAGGAGTAAAACCAAACACATAATCTAATAGCTATTTACACAATTAAAAAATTTACACATTGCTTATTTCCTGCCCTCTCATAGGTTTTTCAATCTTTATTACATACAATTTTGCCATTTCATGCTTATCAGCACCTTGGCCAAGGGAGTAAAGGAAAGAGAAACTCAAAATGTTTGCTTAGTACTCTAAATGTATCATATATATACATTTAGCCCTCAGTGCAACCCTGTGATATTGTTTTATTTAAGTCTCATAATGGTCGTGTAAAGAAAGCATTATTTCCATTTTTCAACTGAGGGAACAGGAGCACTTATTAAGGTTAAATGTCTTTCTTAAGGTCCCAGAGCTTGTAAATAATTGGCAGAACCTGAACTAGACACAAATCTAAGTCCAAGGTCCTTCACTGCAAGCCGCCATTGACCTTGGCAGTTGAAAAATGGCTTTCTCCTTTGCAATGTCTGGCACAAACAGAAAGGCACTCAACAAATACAGAAGTCTGATTTGGGGGCAATGTAGAGTAAGCTCCAAAACACCTCTTTTTCACCCCTTCTATAGGCCCATGTCCTCTGGCAACTTTGACCAATACCCAGCCCCTGAAATGACAGGTCCTTTAAGGTGGGATTGAGTCTACATCTTTCCCAGGGTCTAACAGACTGGGAGTTCATTTATGTTCACCAGATATTTACTGAGACTTGAGAATCTAAATAAATAATTTGTTCTGTAATCAAATCATAGATCATTCTTCGTTTAGTGATGGCAGTGGTGCTTGTCAGCCACTACCAGATAAAAAAAGTTGTTTTTTTTTTTTAAAGCATTTATAAAAACCTTTCTCTTATGGTATACAAGAGGGAAGTCCAGTTCTACAGGAGGGTGGGAAGGACAGAGCCTTCAGTACTTTTCTAATCCCGAAATTCTATGATCCTGGAATCTACACTTGATGGATAGTTACATGGACCACCCAGAGAACCAATTATGGGCACAATGCAGTTGGATTTGCCAACACAGAACTACTGCAGTGTTCCTAGTCTCCAGTATGCTTCCAGGGAAGCAACGACTTTGCATAACGACTCTGACATGGAGGGTCACCATTCCCAGAGGGAATTGTAATGGATGAAAAGGTAGATGTGATTCACAGTGGAGTTGCTATAAAAGGTACTATACTAAGGGCAGGCCGTGGTGACTCAGCAGGCAGAGTTCTTGCCTGTCATGCCGGAGACCCACGTTTGATTCCTGGTGTCTGCCCATGTGAAAAAAACAACAAGGTATTATATTAAGAGAAATCACACCAGCTTTTATTTTCTCAATATACTGCAGGCTGTTTGGATTTTTAAAACTTCAACTTGGTTTTGCTAAGAGTAGCCTGCAAGTTTTGACTGTGCCATGGAAACTATCTGACCATTTCCGAGCTGTTCTGAAGACAGGAAAGGGAGGTGGGCGATGCTGGTCCGAGCCATGTTCTAAACTCTATTCTAGCTTCAGGACTTGTGGACATGTTGTGAATTGTGGACATATCACAAATGTCCCTGGCTAGGCATTTCACGGAGCTGACGTCGCACATTTAAGAAAAGTTTTGAGTTCCTTGAAAGAAAAGCATTTAGCAAGAGCATTTATAATTGGAAGGAAAACGTATTACCAGTATCACATTTCCTTTTGAATTAATCTTTTCAAAATAATCTGAGATTAGAGGAAGGCAAACCCACTAGAAAAGCAAAAATTTGCTCCAGATTATCTTTTCTACGTCAAGGCACCTTGTAAATACTTTTTTCTTAACACTTTGGTCAAGATTGAAGAAATTCAAGACGTTACTAAGCACATGGATAGAATAGTTCTGCAAATAGCCAAATTCAAATCTTATTTTATCTACTCACCCACTCATAATAAATATTCATTAAATATATACAATGTACAAAGCACTGAGCCAGCCAGATGTTGTCGGGAGACAGAATTCTGCAAGAAATGTCCCTCATCCTCTTGTACTGCAAATGTGCCATAAGATGAGACTTTTGTTTAGAGTTCCTTCCCAAATAAACAAAGGTTTGAAGTTTCCCTAGGACATTGAAGAACGAAATTTTTTTTCTATATTATGACTTTCTGACTTCACAGAAAATTTATTTTAGAACACGATGGGGGAGAAACTATTCTTTTATCTCTTAGCTTCCACCAGCAAGCAGAAGATTTCTCAAGAGTGACTGAGCTTCAGAATGATGGTAACTTCCATTAGAATCTGATTGACTCTGACATGCATAAGACAAGGGGGGTGAAGGAGAAAGGAACCCATGACCCTTTCAATTTCAATAAGACTTGAAACGCATTATCAGGGAGTTCAGCAAGGAAGATCACCGACTCATGTGGTATGTACAGAAGATCCAAGTAACAGCAAGTTACTTGGGCTTCTCTGCATATCCTGCCATATTAAATCACATACAGCTCTGCAATGAAAGGAAAAGTTAAGCCCCATCTCATGCCTCACTTCTGCCAGACTGAGCTTGAAAAAAGAAGCCAACCTTTTCGGGTTACTGAATCAAAGGCAGAAATTGTGGAACTGGAGTTCGCTCACTTAAGGTCGGATTAAAAAAAAAAAAAACCTGTTCAGCAATAGCCAGTGTCCTTGCTCAATTAATTTAAAACAGAAAACCCTCAATTTCCTTAAGACATGACTGGTATTAGTTCGCTAGAACTGATTGTTCCAATATAGAAATTCTTTGGGTGTGTTTACTTTTCCCCCTGGAGTTATGCCTAAACTGTTCTTAAAAATACAACCAACTTTAAGATCTGCGTCTTTCACTTCCAATATTCTATTCTTTTCCAAAGCGGCAGAGCTACCGTCCTTCAACAAATGGAGAAAAGTAAATGCTTGAAAGCCAGCTCTCAGTGTCCAAAGATGAAGGAATAGAGAAGGGCTTATTTCCCCTGGGCAGGGAGGCCGAGATCACGCTAGGAAAAATCTATAGCACATCAAATGAAATTTTGAAGTCACGGTTCTGCTCAGGCTGGACCACTTTTTAGGACCACAAATGACCAGCTCGAGATCAGACAGTAGGTAAGAACGGAAAACCTGAACCAGCCCGTTCTGCAGCCCGCGGGGTCATTTCACACGCAGCCCACGGACAGTTCTTAGAGTTATTCATGTTTATGTTTTTCAAACCAAAAACGCAGATCGACTTACATGGCTCTCTGGCAATGAACTGAGGTACAGTGTTGGGTAGAGGCGTACTGGGGTTTGGAGTCCCTACTAGTTTGCTCTTGGCCATCTTCGTGTTTGCCTTAGCAAACTCTAGTCGCAGTGTTTGCGGAATTTCAGGATCGAAGCGGATGCCCTTTGGAGATAAAGAGAAAATGGGAGATGTTTTCATTTCCTTAGAGTCAAACCAGAATGGTGACAAAATAAACACCAGTAAGCCCTGTCCTATCAGGAGGAGGCCAGCAAGAGCTCTAATTCTCACGACTTATGCAGCATGCATAAAAACCCACAACATCACGTACCCAGAAAGTCGGGGGATTTAGTTTACTTCACTTAAAAATTTAGTTACATGGTTTTTCAACTAGCCCTGTTCTTGGACAAGAGCTTTCCAGGTCGAGTTTTAAATTATGGGCCCGCTAACTCCTACTAGAGTTAAATCTGCAATTTCAAACAGTAAGAATGAGAGACTAATGTAAAGTCCTGTGCACGGGGAAGGCTAACACCTGAAATCCTAAGACGCCTGGGTGCTGAACACGGCCACTGACTTGCCCTTAAAACACTATGTGCTGGTTTGAAAGGAAGTATGCCCCCTAAGAAAAGCCATGTTTTAATATAAATCCCATTTCTTAAGGGTAGAATAATCCCTATTCATTACTGTATATTTGAAACTGTAATGAGATTATCTCCCTGGATGATGTGATTTAGTCAAGAGTGGTTGTTAAACTGGATTAGGGGATGATATGACTCCACCCATTTGAGTGGGTCTTGATTAGTTTCTGAAGTCCATAAAACAGGAAACACTTTGGAGAATGAGAGGGATTCAGAGAGAGCAGAGAATGCTGCAGCACCATGAAGCGGAGAGTCCATTGGAGATGAAGAAGGAAAATGCCTCCCGGGGAGCTTCATGAAACCAGAAGCCAGGAGAGTAAGCTAGCAGATGACGCCGTATTCACCATGTGCCCTTCCAGCCGAGAGAGGGGCCCTGACTGTGTTCTCCATGTGCCTTCTCACTTGAGAGAGAAACCCTGAATGTCATCGGCCTTCTTGAACCAAAATATCTTTCCCTAGATGCCTTTGATTGGACATTTCTAATTGGGACATTTTCTTGGCCTTAGAACTGTAAACTAACAACTCATTAAATTCCCCCTTTTTAAAAGCCACTCCATTACTGGTATATTGCATTCCAACAGCTAGCAAACTAGAACACACTATAATCCTTTTTACTTTAGTTTTACTTTACTCCTCCTATCTGTGGACAGGAAAATTCCCTTCCCTTTCTACCTGGACAGCTGGCGTAAAGGTGATACAAGTAGCCTACATTACTCAGCAAACAAGAATTATACTGTTTTAAGATTGCAGTATAACCAAGCACCATTTGATTTGAGCTGTTTTATAAATTTGTACAAAATCTGAATGTCTCAATGTAGTAAAGCCCTGATTTTGATTACAGTTGGTTTATTAGCTACAAGGAAAGAGACAAAGGATTACATTGGACAAACAACAATTATCACAGTTTACCTAAAACAAAACATATTGAACAAAAGAAATTATAAACACCATAAACTACAAGATTTAGGGCAAGACATGCTTATCTTGGAATCCACCCTTTCTGGGATACCTTCATTAATAATGCTGATCATAATGATATCCACATCCAATTCTGTGGACTGAGGACCCTAAGAACACAGGTGCTCCACTTAATGTTCTGAATATGGTCCGGGGGGCCCTTTCCTTCTACTATTTTATCAGTTGAAGAAAAACAAGTGCAATTTCAATAAGAAATCCAACGACACCAGGATGAGTGGCTCTAAACTTCACGGGCTTGGCTCCAAAGATGCAAGGAAGAGTCCCTGACTGGAGAGTACCGGCAGTGAGAGGAAATAGGGGAGAAAGGGAGGGAAAGAGAGGTTCTCGGGGATGTACAACAGAAACCACAGAGCCTTGACCCAAAGACATCCTGGAGTGGGTGGAATTTCTTCATGAAGATTTACTCATTCTCTGGGGAAGAAACCAACTGAGAATAGCAAATGGGGAAGAGAAAAGAAAAGAAATCTACTTACATAGCCCTAACCAACATCAAAAAGTGAAAACGGGGTGGGGGGGGGGTGCAGAGTTGGGGAGAGGAGGGAGATGTTGGTTTTGTGAAACGTAAAAAGAAACTTTTTTTCCTGGTCTCAATTTTGTTTTGTATTTTCAATTGGGGAAGCTTAGTACTGTCTTGTCAAAAACATATATAAGGAAAGAGAGCAAAATTGCATTCTGAAGTAGGATTTGCTTCCATCCACTTCCACGTTTAAGAGCTTTTCACCCTCTTACAGCTAAGATCACAACAGAGTAAATATTCCCAAATATGGAGCTGAAGAACTGTGGTCTTTGCTGGAAAATGAGGGGCGTTCCTAGCTGTCATTTCAAGGTATTCTTGAAAGGACTCATGCACTCATTCACACCAGGCTCCAAGGCTCTATCAGCCACATACTGCAGCAACTTGCCAATTCCAGGGTGTCTTTCCCGGCGCTAAAGTCGACCAACCTTCTCGTGAAGAAGGAGATACATCTCCTTGAGCAGTGGGGCCCAGGCCTCCAGTGCACCGAGGGACCTGCCTGGAGCCCTGGGAGCTCCCAGCCTCGGGTGCTAGGCACATCTGAAGGCCATGCCTGGGCCTCTGACCGTTGCTCCAAGCCAACCGAGGCGTCACACAACGTGCTGGCCTCTTACACAACCTGGGCTGGTGGCTCATATCCTAAAACAGGCTGAACTGAGCTTCCCTCACTCCCCATTCTCTCCCGGCCCCCCTTTGGACTAAAATAACACCACCATCATGTTCCAAATCAAAGTTCCAGCATCCTTGAAAAAAAGAGAGAGAGAAAAAATAAAAAGCTCATAAGTTAAAATGACCTAATTTGTTTGGCAGCTTATTCAGGGGCAGGAGGCTTAGAATACAAACCACATTCCTCCACCATCTCTAGCAGCAATACCATATTTGGTAATCAATATCCTGCTCAGCTGAGTTTCTATCCATTGGGATTAGCCAAGTCAAAAACACTTTAAATGTTAAAAGATGAAGAGGAGGCAGAGACCGGCAGGAGAAGGGATAGCATGCGAGTGAAGAGAAGACAAACAGAAGATGAGAAAAGAGGAAAACAGATAGGAAGGAGGCATTAAACAACAACAACTCTTGTAGTTAATTAAAGCCTAAGAAAAGTGTTCTCCGGCCACAGTGACTTCCCACTAAATGTTGTTAGAATGACACTACTGCCAAATCAAATGGGGTAATGTGTGCCTTTCAAAATCAACTTTTTCCTCTCCTGCCTATAAGTCACCAAAACTCTTCTTAGAATGAACAGAAAATCTTTCTCTTCTAAAGGTAAATAAACAGCGCCGTATTTACACGGTTTCCAGAAAGGGCAGTTACTGGATATTTATATGATATTAATTTGAAAATAAACAGTTATGTACAAGCAACCCCATCTGACTGGCTATATAGAGAGTCAATAATCTCTTCAAGTTGGTCTAAAATATTGGGACCCGATCAGTCCAGGTTCAATCGTATCTACAGAGGCCAGCTCCCAGCCCAGGCAAACTGATGGAGATAGGAAGACATTGGTTACAAATGATGCATCCTTAGTGGTACATGTTCTAGTTTGCTAGCTGCCGGAATGCAACACACCAGAGACGGATTGGCTTTTAATAAAAGGGGATTTATTTTGTTGGTTCTTCAGAGGAAAGGCAGCTAACTTTCCACTGAGGTTCTTTCTTACATGGAAGGCACAAGATGGTCTCTGCTGGTCCTCTCTCCAGGCCCCTGGGTTCCAACAACTTTCCCCGGGGTGACTTCTTTCTGCATCTCCAAGGGCCTGGGCCGAGCTGCTAGTGCTGAGATGAGGAATGCCGAGCTGCTTGGCTGTGCTACATTGTATTCTCTCATTTAAGCACCAGCCAATTAAGTCAAACGTCATTCATTGCAGCAGACACGCCTCCTAGCCGACTGCAGATGTAAATAGCAACAGATGAGGTTCATGTACCATTGGCTTGTGTCCGCAGCAACAGAACTAGGTATGCTCACCTGGCCAAGTTGACAACTGAATCTAACTAACACAGTACATAAGAGTTTATTAGGGCAGTTTCAAATCCATAAAGCCCATGCTAACAAGATTTTCTTTACTAGGCCTTAAGGATTTCCCATCTCCTAAAATACCTCCTGCCATTTCTTCCTGCCCAAATCTTTGCCTGTGGACTCACACAGTTAAATCTCCCCATTCTCTATTCAGGCCCCCCACCTTTTCCTTCACTGCCAGGGACTCTATCACAAAACGGTTTTATTCAACAACCTTGGCCACACCTACGATCCC
Source organism: Tamandua tetradactyla (assembly GCF_023851605.1). Taxonomy (NCBI): domain Eukaryota; kingdom Metazoa; phylum Chordata; class Mammalia; order Pilosa; family Myrmecophagidae; genus Tamandua; species Tamandua tetradactyla. The sequence goes on from NC_135352.1 coordinate 13,207,771, forward strand.
AGATATGAGATAACCCAAAGTGCTAATAATTCAATCTCAAAAGCTACAGAGAGCTGTAAGTCTGCTCTCTGAAAATTTGAAAGTCTGCATCGATACATTGTATTGCTCTAAACTCAAAGAAGGTGAAGTATTACTTTCTGGCCTCTCATGGAGGGAATTTTTAAAAAATCCTCTTTTTTCCTTTCTCTTACAATGTAAAACAAAGCTCAAGCACTACTTGTAAATAGAAAAGGTTAAAAAAAAGAGACTCTTCTGATGTGTGGGCTTAAACCTCTCAATGCAAATTTGTTTCATATTTAAACTGAATTCAGATTTCAAGCAAGTTAGCTTTACAATGCCATTTTATTGCTCGACAAACTAATCAGTCTGGACTCCTGGAAGAAGAAGGGAAGAGCCAGCATATAATAAAACACAAGGACACGGACAAGGTGAGAAGAAATGAACAAAACCCAAGTCTCCCACAACTGAGAAAGTGAGTGTATATTAATTACAGCTTCTTGGGGGGGGGGGGGGGACTTTTTGGAAGATAAAATGGAGAAGTTATTGACTGAAGATACCGCAAGGCACAGATCCTAAATAGCTTTCCTGTTTCTGTCTGTTGTGAGATTGGCTTCTCGTGCACATTGCTGGTGCTCAGTGATTAATTGGCTTGAAATCATGATTTCTGGACAAAAGACACGACATCATTCTCATTCGTCTTTGGTATTGACACTGGTATTGTATTAACATTATCATCCCAGATGAATGTGGGTATCAGTATTTCACCTACGCATTGAATAGTTAAAAAAAGAAGGGCCATTTTAGAATGATGAAAAGATATTTAACAACTTCCCCAGGTTGAATTCTTGATATTCTCACAAACAGTGCGGACAACCAAAGCTATAGGCTGAGCCCCCAATCTTGGGGTGTGTTCACATGAAACTTAACCCCCTCAAAATTAGGCCTAACAGTCACCCCCAAGAGAACCTCTCTTGTTGCTCAGATGTGACCTCTCTCTCTCAGCCAACACAACAAGCAAACTCACCACCCTCCCCCAGTCTATGTGGGACATGACTCCCAGGGGTGTGGACCTTCCTGGCAATGTGGGACAGAAATCCTGGAGTGAGCTGGGACTCAGCATCAAGGGATTGAAAAAAACCCTAGAATGAGTTGAGACTCAGCATCAGAGGATTGAGAAAACCTTCTCGACCAAAAGGGGGAAGATAGAAGTGAGATAAAATAAAGTGTTAATGGCTGAGAGATTCCAAACAGAGTTGAGAAGTTATCCTGGAGGTTATTCTTACCCATTAAATAGATATCACCTTGGTAGTCAAGATGTAGTGGAGGGGCTGGAGGGAACTGCCTGAAAATGTGGAGCTGTGTTCCAGTAGCCATGTTTCTTGAAGATGATTGAGTAATGATACAGCTGTCACAATGTGACTGTGTGATTGTGAAAAGCTTGTGTCTGATGCTCCTTTTATCTACCTTATCAGCAGATGAGTAAAACATACGGAATGAAGATGAATAATAGGGGGAACAAACGTTAAAATAAATTTAGAGTGAAATGCTGGTGATCAGTGATAGGGAGGGGTAAGGGGTATGGTATCTATGAATTTTTTTGTTTTCTTTTTCTGAATAGATGCAAATGTTCTAAGAAATGATCATGATGATGAATATGCAACTATGTGATGATATTGGGAATTACTGATTATATATGTAGAATTGAATGATCAAAAGTCAAAAAAAAAAGATACTTAAAGGCCTACTTTCATATGCAATATGTGGCAATATGTGGTCCTTAAGTGAACAAACTGAATCTAAAAGACTTTTTGGGGAAACACTGAAAATGCCCACAGGGGATAGGTCAAGCCTGCTTAAAATTAGGCCTAAGAGTCACCCCCAAGAGAACCTCTCTTGTTATTTAGATGTGGCCTCTCTCTCCAGCCAATACAGCAAGCAAACTCACCACCCTCCCCCTGTCTACATGGGACATGACTCCCAGGGGTGTGGATCTTCCTGGCAACGTGGGACAGAAATCCCAGAATGAGCTGAGATTCAGCATCAAGGGATTGAGAGAACCTTCTTAACCAAAAGGGGGAAGAAAATGAGACAAAGTGTCAATGGCTGAGAGATTTCAGAGTCGAGAGGTTATTCTGGAGGTTATTCTTACGCATTAAGTAGATATCACCTTGTTATCCAAGATGTAATGGAGAGGCTGGAAGGAACTGCCTGAAAATGTAGAGTTGTGTTCCAGTAGCCATGTTTCTTGATGATGATTGTATAGCTTTCAGAATGTGACTGTGTGATTGTGAAAACCTTGTGTCTGATGCTCCTTTTATCTACGTTGTCAACAGATGAGTAGAACATATGGAATAAAAATAAATAATAGGGGGAAGAAATGTTAAAATAAATTTAGTTTGAAATGCTAGTGATCAATGAAAGGGAGTGGTAAGGAGTATGGTATGTAAATTTTTTTTCCTGTTTTTGTTTTATTTTTCTGTTGTCTTTTTATTTCTTTTTCTGAATTGATGCAAATGTTCTGGGAAATGATCATGATGATGAACATGCAACTATGTGATGATATTGTGAATTGCTGAGTGTATGTGTTGGGAATGTTTGTGTTTCTTTCTTGTAATTTTTTTTAATTAAATAAAAAATTAAAAAAAAAAAAAAAGGTAAAGATAATTGTAATAAATGCTGCTGTAAAGGGTCTGGTAAATTCTTGCCTTAAGCCAGGAGGAGGGGAGAACATTCTCAGGGCTGAGTTGGGCCTGCTGCTTAGCTTTTCCTTATGAGTCCTGGGCTGAGACCTTTGTAATATGGGCAAGTTCAAATTTTTGAGGAAGCTGTTTTAGGGTGAACCATATGAAATTACCCCTTTATTGACTGTGCTGGTTTGAAAGGATGTATGGACCCTAGAAAAGCCATGTTTTAATCAAAATCCCATTTCATAAAAGCAGAATAATCCCAATTCAGTACTGTGTATAATTAGATTACCTCCCTGGAGATGTAACCAAATCAAGAGTGGTTGTTAAACTGGATTAGGTGACAGTATATCTCCACCCATTTGGGTGGGACTTGATTAGTTTCTGAAGTCCTATAAAGAGGAAACATTTTGGAGAAAGAGAGATTCAGAGAGTGCAGAGCAGAATGACATGGCCATGAGAAGCAGAGTCCACCAGCCAGCAATCTTTGGAGATGAAGAAGGAAAATGCCTCCTGGGGAGCTTCATAAAACAGGAAGCCACAAGAAGAAGCTAGCAGATGATGCCGTGTTCGCCATGTGTGCTTCCAGATGAGAGAGAGGAACCCTGACTGTGTTCACCATGTGCCTTTCCAGATGAGAGAGAAACTCTATGTTCACAATGTGCCTTTCCACTTGAGAGAGAAACCCTGAACTTCATTGGCCTTCTTGAATCAAGGTATCTTTCCATGGATGCCTTAGATTGGACATTTCTATAGACTTGCTTTAACTAGGACATTTCCTCAACCTTAGAACTGTAAACTAGCAACTTATTAAATTTTCTTTTTTAAAAGCCATTCTGTTTCTGGTATATTTCATTCTGGCAGCTAGCAAACTAGAACACTGACCATCCCTACAATTTATTGCACTGTCAATGGACTCTGCTGTTCTTTGGAAGATAGCCAGAAGTCACTCATTTCTTCAAAAGCAAAGGTCATTTCTGATCAGAATCTCCCAGAGTTTCACACATTCTGATCCAGTGATTGTATGGATTTAAGTCATATGTACTGAACCAGCTGAAAGCACCATTTTTTGGGATAGGACAAAAATAGTAAAATAGTAGCAATTTCCAAACATCCAACTTAATTTTTCCTAGCTGACTCTAATAAATGCCTTCCTTGTGCCTTTCTCCAAGCCTAATTCTGATTGAACACCTACCTTTGCTTGAAGGAATGTGCGGGCCCAGAGTCCCTGTTTGGCTAGGAGTCTATGCTGAAAGGGAAAATGCTTTTTGCTTTAGGTACATTGTAGAGACCAAACTTTTATCCAATTCTTTCTGCCTTTCTACTTACAGAATGAGAATAATCTTTTTTCTTAAAATTTGAAACGCTTCAAGAATTTGTGTGTCATCCTTGTGCAGGGGCATGATAATCTTCTCTGTATTGCTCCAATTTTAGTATGTGTGCCACCAAAGCAAGCACAGAATGAGAATAATTTAACACCAGAAACTATATATACGACAAAATAATTTCTCAGGGTATGACCACCCATTTTCTTTTGCAATCATCTGCTCAGCTCTTCTACCACCTTGAAAATCTTGTACAGATGAGGTTAATGAAGTCTCCATCTTGCATCCAAGAAAGAATAATTTAAAGTAGAGGAAAGCTGCTCAAGTAAAGGACAATTACACTACTGACCCCCTCTCTGACCTTATAATCTAATCTCAGTACCTGGATCTTGTGTTATCTACACTCCAACTTCTCCTTAGGTTGATTTTTGGTTCCAAAGCCCAGATCCTCTGAAGGCCAGGGCTGTCATCTGTCTCTTCAGATCTTCCTAGGCATTGAGACCCGAGTAATTTCCAAAGTTGCTTCCTAACTTGCTGTTGGACCCTTCACGACTCACAGCTCTACGCATTGGTAGCTGGTCTACCCACTGTTAACCCTTCCTATCGCTGACAGAGTCTACATGAGAACTTTTGATATTTTTATGACCCTGTTTAAAGTTTTTCTTTTTGAAAGTAAGTGACTGTTGTCCTACAACACATCAAAAATTACAGTTAGTGTAATAGGGCTGGGTGATCATGTGGTGAAGTGATTTCCTTTCTCTTTAGGAATCACCAAGACTTGAACAGAAGCATTAAGTCAACACTGCTGATTTCTGTAAACAATGGTACACGAAATGATACCCATGGGGAAGGCAGAAGCAATCATTCTCAGGAATAATTAAAGTATAAATTATACTCAGAAAATGGCATACTCAGCTGATGGTGTAGGGGTTTCATAAGGCAACTAGATTCTAAAGCCTGGAGAACATGACTCAGTTAAGCCATAGTAAATAACTATTTGGATTTCTCAGCATCTTCTTGACTTTGTTAAGAAATTTAGTGCTCCAACATTAGTTTCTGTCCTACAGCCAACCAGAATAAACTAATAAATCAGCCAAGAGAATAACTGCTAATACCTAGTCCTACATAGCTCACACTCAAAAGATTCCCAGTTCCATGGTATGTGGGGAGGATAGAAACAAGATTTTCAGAAGCTGGGTGGCAGTGGCTTAACTATACTACTCTATGTTCAAAGGATTTTTTATATTCATTCACAGAAATGCATTTGGGTCCTTTCTTGCTAAGTGACCAAACAACGCTTTCTTCTTATTTATGGCCTAAATTTCTATTTAACCTCTTTAATGTTGATTTAACTGAAAAAATCAATGTTTCCATTTAAAAGTTGCTGAAAATCAAATGCTGTTAAAGATACTTTTAAGAAGTCTTGAGAAATAATTAACATACCATAAAATCCATCATTGGAAAGTGTACAATTCAACGGCTTTCAGTACATTCACAGAGTTTTGTAATCATCATTAATGTCTACTTTTAGAACATTTTCCCCAACCCCAAAAGAAACCCTGTACCATTAACAGTCACTCCCCATTTCTCCTTCCCTGGCAATCACAAATCTAGATATCTGCCTATTTATGCTGGATGTTTCATATAAGTGAACCATACAATATTTGTGTGCATGTGAATGGCTTCTTTTATCCAGAATAACATTTTTAAGGTCCATCCAGGTTACAGCTACGAGAACTTCATTTTTTAATTGCTGACTAACAGTTCATTGTATAGATATATCACATTTTCTCTATACTTTCATCGGGTAAAAGACATTTGGATTATTTCCAAATGCGGATATCCACGAACAAGTTTTTATGTGGCCATATGTTTTGAATTGTCTTGGGTACATATGCAGGAATGGAATTGCCAGGTCTTATGGTAACTTTGTTTAACATTTCTGAAGAATTGCCAAACTGTTTTCCAAAGTGATCGGGCCATTTTACAATCCCATCAGCAATGGATGAGGATTTCCCTGCATCCTCACCAACACTTGTCATTGTCTGTCTTTTACAATTGTAGCCATTCTGGTAGGTGTGAAGTAGTATTTCATTGTGGTTTTGAGTTACACATCTCTATGCTGTTATATTTTGTAACCATCCCTAAGAATAAAAGCCTTCTCTTCTCAAAGAGCATTTTGGCCACAAGAAAAGAAATATCCTGGGGATATTTCAAATCTCTTGATAATATAAAAGGGTATGAAGTTGAAAGAATTGTCTTTTATCTTTTAGAAGTTAACAACACAAGTCAGAAACAGAAACTGTTTTCTGAAAACTGCTAGTGGTAGACGTGTCATTTCCATTAGAAACTAGGAGATCAACAGATACTTTAGAGATTATCTGAATTGTCATGGGGACTAAATTATATTTAGTTTTCTGAGTACTGTCAACTTTCTCTTCTACAGGCAGCATAAAACATTCAGTCAGATTAGAAGACAGATTCTAGGAAAGGGATATGCAAAGGTTTTCCCAGTAGCCTGGAAAAGAATTGTTACACTCAGCTGGAGCCTTAAAAGGACTCAGTCAATGACAGGCAAATGAAAACACTGTATCACTATTGCAGTGGAGTTGACTGGGCTCAAAGAAGAGCTGCAGGTGATACATAGAAAAGAAAAGATGATTTGACTATTGGAGGAAAGGAGGGAGAAACCTAGGATATGCAAAAATCAGTGCCATAATTTCAAAACTTTCTTCCAACTCAATGCTGTTTCTGGAAAAGAATGAATAGAAGTTCCTACCACGTATCATATTATTGTTTTGCAAGTGAAAACGTGTGATGTCCATACATCTTTTCAAATCAAAATCATCTATGAGTAAAGTTCATAGAAGCAAGAGCTGGAAGAGAATGAATGAGGTTCTCTGATGTTAAGTAGTAGAAGCTTGTAGTGGAGGATTATAAAGCATGGAATTCACAAAATTTTAGTACTGCTCAATTTTGGGGAACTCCCCTCACCCCCCACCCACCACCCAACTCCTTAGGGGAATGTGGACACGCATGAGGGTGGCACAATGACCAAAGACAATCCCTGCATTTAGGGCACAGGAGCCAAGGAGTTTGAAATCCTACAATGAGCAGGACAGTCCTATTCAAAATAAAAGTGGTCTCATTCACAATGCCCAAAGCCTACCCAATATAGGCAAAGAAATTAAAATCTCGACAAGCCAAGTAATCTGTTTATATCCCAGGTAACCCTTGACAAAAAATACAAATTAGAATTCCCTTTTCTGATTACTCTGTGTGTGCATGTATTACAGTTCTGAAGTTCTTTATTTTACAAAGGCTACATTATTTTCAGATAACAATGGAAGTTGTTCAAACTCCACTGTTCTGAAATTTAGGTAGATGCAGGTTCCAACAAGGAATGAACCAGGGAGGGGAAGAATCGTCAGATGTCAGCTGTATTTCATACTTTTCCTAAATAAGGGCACTGCTAGCCGAATCAGGCCTGTTAATCCAACCGCCCGCCTTCTGGGTCACTGCCCATTGAGAAACCGCCTTCATCCAATTATGTTTTGTTCTCTTTCTTAATCCAACTACCTCAAAGCACTTGCCCTGGATTTACCTTTTAGAGCAATCTAATTTACTACTCATTGTCCTTTTTACAGAGTCATTTGAAAAATGTATGTCCCTCTCTCTCCCATAGGAAATGTATCTGGATTATATTTGAAGAAAGAAGATTCCTTTCCAAGAGTTCCCTGAAGTTGGGCCATGATTCCAGGCCCAATTCCTCAATACTTTGTTCCATCGCCTTCTTTAATAGTCTTGCAGTAAACATTAGGTTTCTAGACATCTTGTATCCCCTTCCTGCTTTTAACCTCTTGAACTTTAAAAAAAAAAAAAAAAGAAAATCTATATAATTCTGATTTTAAATCAAATATCCAATAAAACACAATGAAATTTTATACTGCTTTGGGGGGTTTTGGGACAGAAAGGAATACGTTTCCATATGTGGTAAAGAATATTCCTCCGAGGTTCATCCTTGATTCCAAGCCTATGTAATCTGTCCTCTGATAATATTTTGTAAAAAACTCAGGTCTGTGAGTGTTATTATGGAATCAGCTTGGCAATGGTAGAGAAATCCAACCTCAATTCCTTACTAGCCAACTTGAGCGTGGAATAAAAGAACTTACTATTTCCTAGCAACTACACCAACTTCTGAAAATTCATTTTATGCATGATTTCACTTTTATTCACATGAACTTACTGTATTAAGTAAACTCGTGGGCTCTAACCACTAAGCCAGACTCCTATGGTGACACTTACAAGGTATGGATGCATCGGGCATCATCAGCTGTAGTTGATTATAGGATGTTAACACCATCTTCTAAGTCCACGAGAGACATCCCATTTCAAGGGGATTTTGAGTGGAACCTCCCCCCAACAACAGGAATTAGAAATGTGCGCTTTGGAGTCGAAATCTGACTTCCCGGATTCAAATACAAACTATCTCTACATTGACTGTGGGTGTGTCATTTAAGCTCTCTCTGCCTCAGTATCCTGACAATCAACTGGGAACAATAGTGGCTCATTCGTCCTCAGGCCCATTGTGAAGATGAAATGAGTTCATCCAGTAAATGGTTAGACTGATGACTGCCATACGCTATCCACACTAATCCCTGTGCCCCAGTGCTTGTTAGGTATGGAGCTACTTTTCCTAAACATGCACTGAGAGAGGTTTCTTCTCCTTTGGCCTTTCTGGGAACTGCTTCTACCACTTGTAAAAGTGAAGGATGGGAAAAAAAAAAAAAAGTGAAGGATGACACTCGTACTTGGCTCAGAGATTTCCGCAACTGGAGAGAGAGGAAGCAGCAGGATACCTGAACGGTTGTCTAATCTGAAGCCATGTTGTTTCAGGATTCTTTTGTTCTGCATGATTTCATCGCCCTCATAGGGAGCTAATGTGTGTCCCTGCATCTCCGGCTCCATTTCTGTTGGTTCACACACTCAGAGTGGCTCTTGGGGGACGGGCGGTGATTGCAGAGACTCAATCCACTTTTAGGAGAATGAGGACGTACTTTGGAGGTATCTGGGTCTCAGTTTGGCTTGACCACCCACCCCAGCTAAATTTATTTCTTTCCCACTAAAGCACACTTACTTTTCTCCCAGCCAGCCACCCCTATATACACAATCATGCCCCAGGAGAATCTGCTTTGTATAGGATGACTATAAAGTCATGACAGGGCCTTTGAAGAAGTCATAAACTAACTCTTCAACATGTCAACAGAATCAGAGCTAAGCAGAGTTTATTTTCCCAGGGGTTGAGAGGGCACGGTTGTTTGAACCTTTGCCACTATGTTCTCAAACTTTCCTGGAAAGGATGATTGAAGAACGTGTGCCCTGAAGATGTTAAGAAGCCCCGTTTCCAATCCAGGCCTGGCCAGTGAGCCACTAAAAGCAGTATTTAATATCATGAGGGAAGAAATGCAGGCCAGAGTGCAGATTCACCATTTTACTCCTGAATCCTGATGTTAACATTTTTACCCTGAGGAGTTTGAAGGTAACCAGAGGCCAACTGCTATGGTAGGGACAAAGGCATCTTAGAGGTCTAAACACACAAATACTGAGACTAGCTGGAGCTGTCAGCAGTCTCTACCACCGAAAGTCCTCACGCTGCCTGGCTGTTGCAATGCTAGGACAAGAAATGCACTGGTAAGTGCCCCATTTCCTCCCTTTTAGAAGAAAAAGGGTAGTAGGTGCATGACCTCGCTTTACTCCTGCCACCTGCTGAATGAAGGCATGGGGGCAAATGGCATTCACAATGCAAGCTAAAAATTAAGCAGAACCTAGGCAAAGGTTTTTACTGAGTTAAGTTTTTTACTCTGAGAAGACCTTGGGGTGATATGGAGCAAAACTACAAGCAAATTTTGATAGTCCACGTCTGCTTAATGTTGGCCTGTGGCATTCTGGAAAAATCTCAAAATTTTGGCAATCACTTCCACTTGTTTAGAAAAATCAACAAACAGGGTCAACCTCAAGTACCTCCCTGTAATTAAGTGAATTCTTATCACTGTCAGAACAAAAATTTCAGAAAAGAAAGTCATGGCCTAAAGCAATGTAGGGGATAAATGATGCCCAGCCAATATAACCACGAAATTGAGTTTTGGGTGATGTGGTTCATCTCTGTAAAGCCCAGATCAGGGACTTAATTAGTGAATTTGGCACTAATGATAAAATAAAACAAAGTAATAGAAGTCACAAAGGAAATCACATCAGTCTTAGCCATGGTCTACATTACCAAACCAGTTCAATCTAGAAAAGATATCTTTGCTCAAAGGGGGCATCTGATGAAAAAGCAAGGGTGTTTGTATGCAAATTCACAATTCTTTATGTATCACAACTACAAAAATCTAAAAACAACTAAAATCTCCTTCTCTAGAGATAGCAAATTGAGAGCATCGGGTTCGCTCATTCATAAAGGGTGCGTGTGTGCTCATGCAGCTTTTGCAACATAGAAAACCTAAGAATCAATTAGAACGGGATGAGGTTCTAAATACTTATTAATTCCATATCCATGAAATCATTAACAGATGTCTATACAGGTCCTTTAAATATCACAATGCTACCGGTGTCAAGACAAGGATTTTTTTTTTTTTTTTTTTAAAGGAAAGACAGAGAGAAGGAAGGAAGGATAGAAGGAAGGAAGGAAGGAAGAAAGGGAAACATTTTTTAAACATTTTCTTGTTTTATTGTATTCTGTTTCTCCGTTTTTGTTACATGGGCTGGGGCCGGGAATCGAACCGAGGTCCTCCAGCATAGCAGGCAAGCACTTTGCCCGCTGAGCCACCGCGGCCCGCCCAAGACAAGGATTTTAAGGATGGCACCAGCTCTTTAAGGAACAAGACTAATTATATATAAATATATATATATATATATTTATATATTACCCTAATTATTGAAAAGGGGAAACTGACCTGTATCTGCAAACAACACACATTATATGCATGCAGGGTTGTTCTGATGTAAAATAAAATAATAGGCATGCATACATATATTCGTGAGTGTGTGTGTGTGTGAGAAAGGGCTACATGAACTCCAAGATATGTTGAATTATATACAGTATAGTCTCAGAATTATAAAAACTAAGGATGTCTATGTTGAAAAGCATATGAATAATAAGTCTACATGTGAGGTAGGCAAGCTCAGAAAATGCATTTAAACATTCTTCTTGCAGCTTCACCTTAAGTGCTTGTTAGGTCATTTGAGGACCCATCTTAACTTTCTGTATATGCTGTAAAGCTCATTCTGAAGTTTACTTTGAGCTTTTATTAGTGACTGGTAGGGAAAAAAATAGAGGCAGAGGGAGGAGAGAAAACCAGTGCTAATATAAACAAACTCTACAATTGAAAAAAGACAGTTACCTAAACTTTCCAAAACTATTTTGAAAAAGATTTCCATTTAAAGATTAGACACAGACCATAACAGGCCTCCAAGTATATTTTTATAGCCCTGTTTCTGCTCTCCATGATTTCAGCAATGAAACCCCTTTCCCTACCTCCACAGGACCCGCTGAAGCTTTCCACGCAGGGCACATGATCAAGTCAGGTCATCTTAATGAAGTTAAATACCAAGAGGAAGAAGAAAACTGCACATTCTAGTTCCACATTTTCAAGCTGCACAACAGGATAAAACTTCTAGGAGTTTTCTTTCAATTTCTTTTTTTTTTTGGAGTGATGTAAATGTTCTAAAAATGATCATGATGATGAATACACAATTATGTGATGACATTGTGAGTCATTAATTGAATACTACGGATGGACTGTATGTGTATGAAGACTTCTCAACAAAAAAATATATACATATAAAACCTTACAGGCTGAAAAAGCTGTATTACATTAAAAAATGTATTTTTAGAAGTCATCAACCTTGCATCCTCAACATTACTGAGAATAAAAATGAGTATCAGCTATGCTAATGAATCATCCGCTGGTCCTCACAGTCATTTATTAACACCATTACAGATAAGTCAGCCTGTGTGTGTGTGTGGGGGGGGGGGGGTGGAGGGGAGAGGTGAGGCAGGAGTGTGGGGGAAGGATCTGTTCTCTGGCCAGTGAAGGAAAACTGCATTAGTGAAGAAAGTGCATAGGATTTGATTCTTAAACATGATTGTAAAACCCTCGCACAGACATTCAAATGGCTTGCAAGCACTTTCCAACCAAGAATCTGGGGCTTAAGCACAAGTTAGATGACAGAATGTAAACAGTCAAGTTCAAACTTTGGGAGTTCACTGCAAAGCACTTCCTGTGCTGCATGGGGAGCCAAAACAAAGTGGGTGGATCCGTTCCTCGCCTCTAAGCAAGTTAAATCGCCTCTGAGCAAGTTAAATCGGGGCTCTCCCTCTACTCTGTGTGTCATCACAAGGCCACCGACTGGTGGTGGGGCAGGGCTGGGGCCCAATTTCTCCCACTGTACAAAAGGGGCTGGGCTTTACAAAACCTCTGAGACAGGAACCTAAAACAGTGTATACTGCATGGATGGGGGCTTCTTTGTTTTGACAGAGGTTCAACTGGAATCTGGAATTTGTTAGAAATGGGCAAGGACACGTGCACGATCAGCATGAAAAAACACGAGGGATAAAGGTGTGCTTGTCTGGCTAACTATATTCTGTAGGTTGGAAAATACTGAGGATGACAATGCACTGTATTTCACTGAAGTGTTCCGAAGAAAGGAACGGATCAACCTACCATTAATTACATTAAAACATAAGTCAGTATTCAGAAGCACTCTGAACCCAATGGAATTTGAGATTTCACAGAAATTATTTTCACACCAGTTTGTTGTATGAAAGGGGAAGTAGGGAATACAAACCAGTTTTCGGTGAAGGTTATTGTCACTGAGCGTTAAGTGGTGTTGGGCATATTTAATCTCATCTGATTTGATCTTATCTTTTGAGGAAGATATTCCATAGAATATTATGAGGATGAAAACTGAGGCTCAGAAGATTCCCACATCAGTCAATAAGTGGGAGAGCCTACAGCTAGCTAATCCAGGTCTGCCTTTTGCTGACATCTTTACTGCCCTGTCTTTTAGAAAGCTCCAAGACATGATAGCTGGTTAAGCTCCTCTCACTCCTCTTGGCTTCATTTTAGAGCCTTCATACATTTTTCCAGATATGAGCTCCCTCACTAACATTTACTGTTATGCACAAATAAATAAAATGGCCCCCAAACATCAAAGACACAGGACATTTTAAATATCAGTCAACTAAAATTCATTTTTAGGATTGTTTTAGGTGAACTTTTAGAGTTCGGTAAACACCCTTAGAGATAAATCAAGAGTCACGGTAAAGGGGTGGAAAAATCAACATCTTCCTTCTAGTGACCTAAGACATCCCTAAGTCTGAAAGCCTTTCCTCCATTAGTTTTGTTACTCATTTATTTAGCATTCTAAGATGTGTAAACAGTTAGCCAGATTCTCTTTTATAACCTGGTTGTTTGCTTTCTTCATTGAGCTGTATCCATAATGTGTCAACCTTGAGTAATCTTTTCTGCCTTCTATTTAATGTTCTTTTATTTGCACTTAGCATTGCATTTGCCTTCTAAAAAAATACCAAAAATTCTATGAGAAATTATATTGTAATATTTTACATGGGGCTCTATTTTTTATTTCTATTTTTGAAAGTATGTGTAGAAACAACACTTTTATACTTTGCCTGTTTTTGTTCCCTTTTTTTGCCTGTCTTTGTTCCTTTTTTATAAACTAACTTTCTACTTTAGAACATGATGCGATTTCCTTTCCACCTAAACTTATTTTCAGTTTCTAAATCTACTCTTTAAGTTCTCTGTGTATTTATTCACTCATTTACTTATGATTGATGTCTTGTGTAAGATAAACAAAGGACAAAGTGGATAAAACTATTCAAAATACAATCATTGGTCACACCAGTTTACATTAGGAATTTCTACCTAACTGCACTTTTGGGGAAATTGTTTTCATTTTTCAATTAGAAGATACTAATCTTCAAAGTTAACTTGGTCCACAATGGGATATATAAAAAGAATCTTACATCCTTTTATGCAGTGTCTAAGCTTCTCAAAGCACCACTGAATTTTTCAAAATATTCTCTACTAAAACTTAACACTACGTTTTTAGAAGAGAATTTTTAGTCTTAAAAATATACTTCTTGTGAACTTTTTAGAAATAGTAGCCTTTTTAGACAGTTTCAATTAGAATCTGAATCTGATTCAATTATTATTACTTCTAAGTTTCTAGATTGGTCAGTCTAATACATATACCTTCACCTTCTCATGCTGATTACAAGTCTGAATTTTATTTTTTGTTCCTCCTATTCCCATATTTATAATCCACCAGATAGCTGTATTTTCATATTCTAGAAACATTTACTCTAATTCGTTTTTCCACCTTACTTATCTTACATAGAAAAAAATCCTCAACTTTATAGTTCTGTCATTTGAAAAAAAATTTTTTAATGCTTCCATATAATAATTATTAAATATACCTATTAAAACAGCCAAGAAAAAGCTTGCATTTAAACACAAGGAAAGAAAATACCCCATTGTGAATACTGCAGAGCAAACAGCACAATAATTGACAAATGACTTATCAAAACTCCCTTTTTAGGGGTGTTCAGTGGTTCGGTGGTAGAATGCTCACCTGCCATGCGGGAGACCCAGGCTCAATTCCAGGCCCATGCTCCCCAGAAAAGAAAAAACCCTCTTCCATTTTAAGGAGGTTAAGTTCCCCAGCCCCATCCCCAAGGCATTTAAATGTCCTAATGCATTCCAATTAGAGTAAGACAAAGAGTTTCAGTTTTGTGGTTCAAAAGCTCAAATCCACATAGGTTATCAGACACATTAAGCTGACATGTGGGAGGGAGCACTGTAGCCCCTAGCCATCAGGATGGAATGATGTTTCACTAAAAAGTAAAAAGACATGATTCAAGGTACCAGTATGTGCTGTGCTGCAGCACAACCAGTTATATGGCTGGTCTGGAGTCAAGACTTGATTGGTTCTAAAGCTGGCTTGGTATCGAAGCAAAAGGAATCCCGGTAAATAACTTACTCTTTGCACTTCAAGTTCCACCAACACTAACTATATTTTCCACTATTATAATGACAGCAGAATGACATTCTCAGCATTTCTGAAATACCTAAGGTACCATGGAGAAAGGGCAAGGTCAGTAGGAGACAGAAAATTTTAAAGGCAGTCTAAATAGCTTTAAATGAGTAGATCCTGAGAAAAAGGCACAATGAAAAGTGTGAGGGCACTTTCACATAGCTACAGCCATTCAATGACCTGTTTTACCTAGAGGAGAGCTGAGCAAATTTGAGATTTCCATTTATTCTTGCCATTCGAATTATAAAAAAGTTTATGGCCAGAGCGATCCCCCGATAAATCCCAGAATGATTTGATCAGTGACTGGAAAAGTATTTACAAGCCCCCTTCGGGGAATGGTGAGAGTGGGGAGAAATTCAACTTCCCCAAGTTGAATTCTTGATACTCTCACAAGCAGTGTGGACAACCAAAGCTATAGGCTGAGCCCCCAGGCTTTGTTCACATGAAACTTAACCCCACAAAGGATAGGTCAAGTCTACTTAAAATTAGGCCTAAGAGTCACCCCCAAGAGAGCCTCTTTTGTTGCTCAGATGTGGCCCCTCTCTCCAGCCAACATGACAGGCAGTCTCACCACCCTCCCCCTCTCTGCGTGGGACATGACTCCCAGGGGTGTGGACCTTCCTGGCAACGTGGGACAGAGATCCTGGAATGAGTTGAGACTCAGCATCAAGGGACTGAGAAAAACCCTAGAATGAGCTGAGAATTAACATCAAGGGATTGAGAGAACCTTCTCCACCAAAAGGGGGAAGAGTAAAATGGGACAAAGTGTCAATGGCTGAGAGAATCCAAACAGAGTCGAGAGGTTATCCTGGAGGTTATTCTTATGCATTAAGTAGATGCCACCTTGTTGTTCAAGATATAGTGGAGAGCCTGGAGGGAATTGCCTGAAAATGTAGTGCTGTGTTCCAGTAGCCATGTTTCTTGATGATGATTGAACAATGATATAGCTTTCACAATGAGACTCTGTGAATGTGAAAACCTTATGTCTGATGCTCCTTTTAGCTACTATATCAACAGAAGAGTAGAACATATGGAATAAAAATCAATAATAGGGGGAACAAATGTTAAAATAAATTCAGTTTGAAATGCTAGTGGTAAATGAAAGCGAGGGGTAAGGGGTATGGTATGTATAGTCTTTTTTTTTTCTCTATTATCATTTTATTTCTTTTTCCGTTGCCTTTTTATTTCTTTTTCTAAATCAATGCAAATGTACTAAGAAATGATGAATATGCAATTATGTGATGATATTAAGAATTACTGATTGTATATGTAGAATGGAATGATATCTAAATGTTTTGTTTGTTAATTTTTTCTAATTAATAAAAAATAGTTTAAAAAAAAAAAGTTTATGAGTGAGCCTGTGGTTTTCTTCCTGTTTATTTCCCTGGGGTAAGGATAACCAGAACATTTCAGGTTACCTTTTCTTCTTCAGACTCACTTAGTATTTCTTTTACTGAAGTTCTATTTCCTATGTGAACACCTGATAGATTTAAATGTCCTTACTTACTCTTCTTCAGGGAAAGATTTTAATCAGGAATTTAACAAATTACCCCCAGTAAAATGCATCTACAGTTGATTATTTTTTTTTCAGAAGAACATTTAAATAATGGGATGCACTTTCCCAGGGACAATTTATAACAACCCCAAAATGTAGAGAACTTTCTATCATAGAGCAGAGCACAACAAAAAGAAAATCTGGCCAGAGGACAGAACTTAGATATTTACCAAAAACACACTGGGCATTTGTTAACCAGAACTATTTTTTCTTTTTTAAAAAGATCATATTTGGAGTATGAGTCACGCTCGGTGCTGTGACTTTTGTGCAGAGCCTATTTCAAATTTCTTTGGGAGCCCTGTTGGATGGAACTATTTGCCAAACCCCCCAAATACATTCACAGTAGAAAACTAGAAGATGCCCAAGAGACCTCCATCGTGGTGGCTCCAAATTGGCAGAGACTTGGTCCCCAACCCAGTGACGTCAAACGGCTGCCTGAGAACTCTTCAAGTCAAGAACAAGCAGCTATAAACACATTCACCAGATAAACACTAGATCAGGCTCATGATCTCATCTGGCAGCCTTGCCTACTTCCCATTCAAAAGTCCCAGCTGGGATCAAACTAATCGGGCCTCCTCAACCACTTTGAGCAATAGGCTAAGAGAAACTAAGGGAGAAATTTTGATGAAACTGATAAGAAACATATTGACCGGGTGCCTAGCCAGGGAGGCTGAGAGAGGCCATCTGGACACTTGTGTTTGCGAAAAGTTCTGTTTAGGGGAAATAATTCACCTAACTCACAAGCTGTACAAATATGAAGATCAAAAGTCCTGACTTGCACAACCTGTCAGGAAAAGCTATGATACAGGAAACAGAGATTGTCATTCAGAATTTGGTCTAAACAGAGCCAAAAGGTCTCCGTGAGGGTTGGTGCTTGTTTTAAATGCCCTGGAATCCCATCTTACTCAAGAGCCTGTGAAAGCATTTTATGCTCGCACCTTTTGGTTAAGAAAGTATATTCATAGTGCAGGTTCATATTTAGAGTATTTGCAACTGTTTTTGCTTGGTGATTTCCCCTTTCACACTTTTGGATGTGAATGGTATCTCCATTTTACAGATGAGGTACCTGCGATGAAGAAGTAACACATTAATTATGTTCAACTGTTTGGAAAGTAGTGGTTGGAGAGCCCAAACAAGTTAGCAAAACTGAAATTATACACAACGCTGGAGTCAATGTGATATAAATTACTGTAGCATTTACTTGAAAAGCTAAATTTTCCTGATTATATATCAGCTGTTTTTTTAAAACATGTTGCCTTTTCAACACGCTTCTTCTTACAAATTATGGAAGTTTTTTTTTTATTTTCTCCACAAATACTGGTGAATAAATAAAAATAACCAAGAAATAAATCAATAGCTTATACTCTCAGTTCCCCTTTATGTCTCCATTTATCACTGAGATTCCTCTACATAAGCAGTCTCAGAATGACTCACAAATTTTCCTCTTTAAAGCAAAACTGGTTTTCCTTTCTTTATTCCAAAATCTATTTAGACTTTGAGAAAACACCTTGCCTTTACTTCTACCGTGCAGCATATAAAAAAATATAAAACATGTCATCTTACTAAATGAATCATCCAAGAGTTGGGTTTCTTCCCTTCTGTTATTGATTAACAGGTTAAGTAAATTATTTAAGAGTAACATACTTCCACCGTTAAATAGAATGGCCATCACAGAAAAGAAATGTTACTGTTCTCTATTAAAAGAAATAACATTTTAAGGCATGTGGGATTGCAAAAGAATTCAAATGGACAGGGAGAGAAAGTGCTGAGAACTACAACTTTGGATGACACGTCAGAAAAGCATCTACCATTGAAATCAGTCAAAAAGAATTTATCAAGAACTTGGGGGAGCCACAGTGGCTCTGAGCAGGCAGAGTTCTCGCCTGCCATGCCAGAGACCTGGGTTCAATCACTGAACTTGGGGATACAATGGTGACTAGATGCCACAGAATGAAAGTAATACTGTCATACAAATGAACACATAAAACACAGCCAAACTTAGTCTATGCAAGAAACTTTTCAAAGTAATTGAAATATATGTAGTGATTTCTCTTTTGGTCAGGTAAAGCAAGTTTCTGTGCTAGCCTAAAAACAGCATTTAGCTGTGAATGTAATCTGTAATAATGTACATAGTTTAATCAAATTAGATCTAACTTATAAAAAAATCTAGCCCAATATTAGCCACTTAAAAATAGAGGAGGGGTTTTGTATTGTTTGTTTCCTTAAAAAAATAAAAAATAGGCAGGAGGGTTAGCAAACAAGTGGCACATATACTCAGAGCATTTCAAAGTACTTTAGATGAGCAATTTCCAAACACCAGTGTCAGGTAATGCCTGTTCTAAAACTGTAACATGAGCAGGAACCGCTGCCAATCACTCTTATTTATTAAGATTTCTCCTAACCAAAAATGGTCATGTTGGGGTCCTCGCAGTTGCTAGGACTACTCAGAGATGGCTCAAATTCCCTTCAGCTCAGGAACTTGACCATTAGACCTGCTCTACTTTCTGTTGTGTTTAAAATTTCCACAATCAGGGTGGGCAATGATGGCTCAAATGGCAGAATTCCCTCCTGCCTGAGTCCGACTCCTGAAGACTGCCCATGCAAAAAAAAAAATCCACAAATCAGAATTTTTATGAAATCAGGGCAACTCCCCATAATAAGATATTTCATTTATATTCCAAAATTGTAAAACAAATTCTAAAAATAGTTTGATGCTTTAGAGTATCAGCTAGGTCCCTCTTTCATTAGCATGGACAATGGAGAACTGCTGGCACAGAATTTACAAACCTGTATCAGGTTAAAGAATGGATGGGATTTGTAACCATGTGGGTTAATAATCCAAAGAGAAGTCTGGGCTGGGGTTATTTTTAGCCTAATTTGGGATTTTTTTTGGCTATAAAAAAAATACATAATGTATTTAGATGATTTGAGTAATGCCCTGATAAAAGTTCAATGTTAGCAGTTAACCAGATCTGAGAATGTTTTTCCATAAAGTTATGAAAAATTATCAAATGAAACAAAAATAGAAGAAATGGACTTAATCAGTCATTTTGGGGCAAAGATTAATTATTAATACCAATAACTGAGCCAGACAGCAACCACTACAGAAAAAAGTAATGAGAAAACCTACAAACATGTAGAAGTTGATCATAACCTTATTAACTATTCTTTATAGGGGAGTTTACTACACCGAGATGGAAGTTCCTCATTAGTGGAATAAAACTAAACATTATGACGTGGAACTTTCCCCCAAAGGGACGTAGGGAAGGATTTTAATTCAAATTAATGAGAGAAGAGAAACCGGGACAAATGACATGAGAGAAGAAAATTTTTTAGTGGCTATGAGTATCGTATGTTTTTAATTCATCAATTAGAATAGTGACCCCGAAAAAAAGCCTGGTATGTTGGGTCACAGAGAAGGTAAGTCAGTTTCATGATTAAGTTCACTAGCTTGAATGGGCCCATTTTCTCAGCAGAGGGAGGAAACCCTGCTGCATGGTCAGGGTTTTGCCTGGATAACATGAATTAAATTTTCCATCACCACCACCAGAAAAAAATGCAGCAGCATTCCATGACCCAATGGGACTCAGATGCAGGGACCCACCTCTGCTCACAGCTCCAGCCCACACTTGCTGACTCAGTCACCCATCCTCTATGTATCAATTCTTCTACCTATAAAACTAGGAAACAAGAGTCTAAGGTGCACCCTACCTCCAATTTATAGATATATAAGTTAAAAATGCCAACCAGGAGTTGGGGAAATGCCTGACACTCACAGTGTAGCCCCTAAGCAGCAGAAAACCTAGATTCTTTACTCTCCCACTAAAAATTAAGAGTTATCATTGACTCTGCACAAACAGAACAAGACTTGTTTCACTTCATGTTTTTCCCAAGTTACTGACACCGGAGCAGTAAAAATCACTGACAAGGAGGGGAGAGGATGCTGCTAATTGAGAAGAAGAGAAAGCTGATAACAAGGGCAAAAATGATCCCAAATGAGAGCTGAACCACTAGAAAGTAGAGCAATCTGGAGTCAGTTGGCCCAGGGACAAACAGGGTAAACACATCTATCCCAATGTTATAGCATGGATCAGTACCTGATATTTATAACAAAGACCTCAGGCACCAAGAAAAAGTTAAATTATGTTTACTGTACTCTGCTTGCTATGGCAAAGAAACACAATTTATGACTATTCTCATTTTTGAAATTAAAATAAACTTCAATCACCTAGAAAAATCCACCTAGCCTGGAACATTGCCTTCTTCAGATGATCACCATAAAAGCCTATTGTTCCTTAGACAGTGGGTTGGTTGGTGACATCTTTGTACACACATAAAATAAGATGAGTCACCCCCAGAGAACCTCTTTTGTTACTCAGATGTGGCCTCTCTCTCTCAGTCAACACGACAAGCAAACTCACCGCCCTCCCCCTCTCTATACTGGACACGACTCCCAGGGGTGTGAACCTTCCTGGCAACATGGGACAGAAATCCCATGTTGGGATCGAGAAAATCTTCTAGACCAAAACGGGGAAGAGAGAAATGAGATGAAATAAAGTGTCAATGGCTGAGTGATTTCAGAGTCAAGAGGTTATCCTGAAGGTTATTCTTATGCTTAATAAAGATATCACCTTTTTAGTTAAGATATATTGGAGAGGCTGGAAAGAAGTGCCTGAAAATGCAGAGCTGTGTTCCAGTAGCCATGTTTCTTTTTGTTTTGTTTTGTTTTTGGTGTTTTTTTAAATTTATTTATTTATTAATTAAAAAAATTTAACAAATGAACTAAAACATTAACATGTGATCATTTCGTTCTACATATATAATCAGTAATACACAATATCATCACTTGGTTGGATATTCATCATTTCTTAGAACATTTGCATCAATTCAGAAAAAGAAATAAAAAGACAACAGAAAAAAAAAATTAAACATACCATACCCCTTACCCCTCGCTTTCATTGATCACTAGCATTTCAAACTAAATTTATTTTAACATTTGTTCCCCCTATTATTTATTTTTATTCCATGTGTTCTACTCGTCTGTTGACAGGGTAGATAAAAGGAGCATCAGACACAAGGTTTTCACAATCACACAGTCACATTGTGAAAGCTGTATCATTATTCAATCATTATTAAGAAACATGGCTACTGGAATACAGCTCTACATTTTCAGACAGTTCCTTCCAGCCTCTCCATTACATCTTGAATAACAAGGTGATATCTACTTAATGCGTAAGAACAACCGCCAGGATAACCTCTCGACTCTGGAATCTCTCAGCCATTGACACTTTGTCTCATTTCACTCTTCCCCCTTTTGGTCGAGAAGGTTTTTTCAATTCCTTGATGCTGAGTCTCAGCTCCTTCCAGGGTTTTTCTCAATCCCTTGATGCTGAGTCTCAGCTCATTCTAGGATTTCTGTCCCACGTTGCCAGGAAGGTCCACAACCCTGGGAGTCATGTCCCATGTAGACAGGGGTAGGTGGTAAGTTTGCTTGTTGTGTTGGCTGGAGAAGTAGCCATGTTTCTTGAAGATGATTGTATAATGACATAGCTTTCACAATGTGGCTGTGTGATTGTGAGAACCTTGTGTCTGATGCTTCTTTTATCTGTAGTATGGACGGATGAGGAAAACATATGGATTAAAAATAAATAAATAATAGGCAGAGCAAATGTTAAAATAAATTTAGTAGATTGAAATGCTAGTGATCAATGAAAGGGAGTGATAAGGGGTGTAGAAAAAAATAGGGGAAACAAAGGTTAAAATATATTGGGTAGATGAAATACTAGCAATCAATGAGAATGAGGGTAAGGGGTATGGTATGTATGAGTTTTTTTTTTCTTTTTTCCTTTTATTTCTTTGTCTGAATTGATGTGAATGTTCTAAGAAATGATTATGGTGATGAATATACAACGATGTGATGATATTGTGAGTTACTGATCATATACAAAGAACGGAATGATCATATGGTAAGAATGTTCGCTTTTGTATGTTGTTATGCTTAAAAAAAAAGATAAGGTAAGGCAAAGAGAGGATGTTCTATGAGCAAGTTTCAACTGCTGTTTCTTCCTTTATAAAAACAAATGAAAAGCACATGGTGAAAACATCTGATGGTACTTGGAAGGGCCTAGAGTTTTCCTACATTTATAATGTAAGATCTGATTATACTGAGAATATCCTGGTTGTATCTACGAAGTGAAAAAACTCATAAAACAATTTTATATCAAAACTCTCAGATCATACACTTTTCCCAGTGTGTACTGCTGGTGCTCAGTAAATAACTGGTTTACATTTTGTTCTGCAGGAAAGGGACAGAGTGAGCAGGCAGTTCTCCTGACCAGAAGGACACTTATCAATCCCAGGCAAATTCTGGGCTCTTTGGAGCTCCTGAATTCCTAAGACGTTTCCATGTTTCTCTTGAAAACAACTAGAAGCAAACTAT